>NC_140068.1:87452541-88172154 GCF_964194135.1 Talpa europaea
GAAGTAACCTCGCCAGCTTCCTGTTTCCTCAGTGACAATCGCATTGGGTAATAGTGTCACACATGAGCTTGCATCAGCCTGCTTTAAACCACCGAGGGGAGTCGCTGGGCGGCTCGGGCTCCGGGCTCCTGCGGCGGCCGCGGCAGTGTCTGGGGGAGGGGGAGGGGGAGCGGGAGCGGGAGGGCGGGGGAGGAGGGAGAGGCGGGGCCGCGCAGGCCCCGCCCCCACGCCGGCCCACGCAGGACGCGCGCACTCGCAGATCGCCGCCCGGCTCGGGGCCCGGCGCGCAGGCGCAGGGGAGGCCGCGTGGTGGCGGGGAAGGCGGTGCTTGGCCGGCGGGGCCCGCGGCGGGCTGGTCCAGGGCGGCCGGAGCGGTATGGAGGGGGCGGCGCTCGTCGCGCTTCTGTCCGCGTCCCGTCTCCCCTTTCTTCCTTGCGCTCGGGGAGGTGCTCTCGCTGGAGGGGGGGGAGGAAAGGCCGGAGTGGGGGAACAGCGAACCCTGGGGTGGAGGCAGGGGAGGCCTCGGTCCAGACCCTCCCGCTGCCCGGGGGCGCTGGGGGCTCCCGCGGCTCTGCCGCCCCTCGCCCCGGAGCCGCGCTCATCTGCCCGCCCAAGAATGTGGGGTCAGCCCGGGGAGGGGCGGGTGGTAGTCAGGCCTTGGAGAGGTGGCTTTGGCCGGTGGCTCTGGCGCAGCTCTTCTAGTTTGCTCACTTGTCCTTCCTCCCTGGCCCCATCCTGTGTCTTGAGGTGACTTTTGTCATCTGTGACTCGTCTGCCAGGCGCTTCTGGAGTGGGGAGAGTGAGCTCTCTGCTTCCACTGTCATGCGGTTCATTGCTTCCGTGGCTCCAGGGGGTTCCCTGGTTTCTCATTTCGGCCAGGCTGCGCCTGCATCTGCCGGGAGTTAGGGACTAGTAGGAAGTATTGCTTCCCCACGAACTTTGCCACCCTAGGAGAGTGAGTGAAATGACATTGACAAAGAGGTTAACAAAAGAGTTAGGACAGAGTCATCTTGGGTTACTTGAGGAAATCCGGGAGGTACCTGGTGTGACAGAGGAAGGGCACTGCCTACCTGGGTCTGTCTGGTTCTTCTGGTTGGCCAGTAGTGTCTCAGCTGTTTGCTGGCTTCTTAAAGGGCTCATTAATAGCTGGTGAAATACACCTGTACGGTTTCAGTGCCTTTCAAACAGTCCCATTGGTTAGTTGGAAATAAGTTTACTGGCTCGCAGCCATCATTTAATAAAAAAAAAAAATGGAATAGAAAGTGAATGCATTGTATTTGGTAAGGATAAGTAATGTCTTGAGACTTGCTGCAGGTATATGCAGTGTGAGTGTATCAGGTGTTGTATGTGTATTTCTGTGTGTCAGCAATTTTCTGAAAGCAGTGGTCTCCTGTGTCCTCTTGTTTGCCCTCTTGCCTGCCTCAGTCTGAGTTTTCAATTTCAGTTGAAATTGCTGACAAGGATGCAGTTAGCACACCAGGAATATACAATGAAGAACAGTGAACAGAGTGGGTCTCTTTAGGGAGGTTACTGCCCAGGTAGAAACCCAGTGCACTCTTCATGAGTTGGAAATATATGCAGTTGAAGAATAAGGATTTGTGGGGGTAGCAAGTAGGTTGGCTTACTTAGGAAGGGCAGAAAACAAGATGGGGTGAAACTTATTTTGGTAGACTGTCTGGTAGGAGGTGTCTTTATTGAATAGGATTCTGGGAATTGCCTTGGATTGGAACAAGCCATGAAGAGGAAAAGGAATCTGTTCTAGTTCCTGCATTCCCCTCTCCCCAGGGGAATTGCCCATTTTACAGTAGGGCTTCTTGGATACCTATTTCCTATAGGACTTTTTTCATGTTGTGTTGATTTTATCATTGGAAAGTTGGTGTGATCCCTTGCCAAATGGCACTCTTAATGGATATCTGGAAAGTGGAAATGGATGCTGTAGTTATGTGGTTTTGGAGCTTTGAGGACCAGAGAAGGCATTTGTGAGTGAGTCCTCTGTATCGTTACTTTTAAAAATAATACAGTTATGAATCTGAACATGTGGATTCTTGATCTGTTTTTGCCTATACCTGACTAGGGTCACCACCTAGACACAGCAGAGAAGAGGAAACATTTCAGAAATCCTGAAATGAGAATTGAATTAAATGCACTATGGATTCCATGATGGAACAGTGGTCAAAATATTTTATTATTGTTTCTAAGTGGCAAGGGTAAGAACCTTCCCTGGAGTCCATTTTTCAGATGTACTCTGCTGGACACTGTGCATGATTAGTTAGTTTCTCCTCAACATCAGTAATTGTATATGAGGTAAGAGTGCTTTAGAGCCTATCTTGCCCCACTTTCATCTTGGGGATTATAACGTGAAATTCTAAGACCCACATCTTATGGCTATGTGGGGGCTTGAGAAGATCTCAAAAGTCAGGTTATGACTTAGTCTTTCCTTTTTAAAGGCTGATAGTTCTTGGTTGTAGCTCACTTTGGTATGATTTTACATATGTATTAACAGTGACAACCAGCTTTGTGAGAGGACAGTGATTCAGGACTCAGAAAAGTTGCTCTGGGTCAGGCAATGAGCTCTCCTATTAAGAAGGTGCCAGGTAGCTTCTTGATCACTAGGGAAACACAACTCAGAGTCGGAAAGCCCCCCCTGTCAGAAACTCATGGAATCATCAAAGTCTTCAGATAGTGCTGAGACTTAACCCAGAGCCCACTAGGGAGGCCCTGGAATTCCTACCTTAAAATGATCCCTTACAGGGGCCTCCCTGGTGGCGAAGGGGATAAAGATGGTGCTATCAAGCCAGCAAGCAGCAGTTCCCTCATCCCCAGCCAGACAGGGAGCAACCCACATGGCACAGCAGACCTCTCCTGTGTGGCTGCTACTCCCCTCAGCAGTATATTTCAGTAGATCTGCCTATTCTGCTCCCCACTCTGTCTCTGGTGAATCCTCTAATCCCTCACACCTCTGGCTTACACCCCAGTTCTTGTATGCATAAATAAATCTTAAAAAAAAAATAAAATGATCCCTTACATAAGTGAAGGTAAAGCACTTTCATTTCCTCGCTTCCTTCCTCTTCCCAATGACCCCTGCTTGACAGAGTCATTGAGGCTTGGGAAGCGGATTCCAAGGTAGCAGACTTAGCTGGAGAAGAGGGAACTGCGAGGTGAAGGGGGTGTGCTGTCCATCAGTGGCAGTCTCACTTTGAGTCTAGGGACCCCCTAGGTTTTCCCTGTTCTCCATTACCCATGTGCCCACCTGACAGCTCCACAAACTTGGCTGCTTGCCACAGGTCCAGTGTTGGTACTAATAAGGTGATTAAGTAGAACTTAAGTGCCTTGTGCAGTTTTTCTGAGTTTGATCACACCAAGATTGTTACAAACACATTTCTGGAACTATAGGTGTTTGCACGCCTGTGAGTTGAAGGCGGAGGGGGACCAAAGCTAGAATAGATAAACTACAGATTGAAACGTACCTTGAATAAATGAGAATCATCAAATACATTTAAGACTCTCAATTTGAAATACTTTTGTAACAAGGTGAAATCTAACATAAATAAGCAAATATAGGACAAAAGCCCTGGAAACATTTTGTTTTGTGAATCAAATTGAGAATTAATGGTGCCCTTGCTGGTAGCCATGGCAGAGACAGCCTATCATGCTATTGAGGGATGCTGCCTATTGATGGTGATGCTGTGAGAACTCACAACTTGGTAGGTGAATCAGAATCTGTTTCAGCTCTCAGCTGTGCTGGGTGTAGTGCAGACATTTATTAAAAAGACAGCTTTTAGATTCCTGAGGGTTTTTTTTTTTTTTTTAAAGATTTTTATTTTATTTATTTTTGCATAGAAGAACTGGGGTGTATGTCAGAGTTTTGGATGGTGAGAGGATTCACCAGAGACAAGAGTGGGGAGCAGAACAGGCAGACTGACTGAAATACACTGCTGAGGGAAGGAAGGAGAGAAACAGAAGTGGACTGCTGCGCCACATGGGGGTGGCTGGGGGTGGTAGCCCTGAGACTTAACCCCTAGGCCACCAGAGAGGCCCTAATTCCTGAGTTTTAAAAGACTGTGTGGCACCCTGACAAGAGAAGGAGTACTTCCCCCCACAACAGTGTGGAGTGTGTTTATTTCTGCAAAGTTTATTTGTGGTTATTAAAGTATCACCTTAACTGCATATATTGTGCTGGATGTAATAGAAACAGACTCCTAACCTTGGACAAGCCAGCAGGTTGCTTAGCATTTTCAACTTCATTTCGCCATCTGCAAAATGCTACTTATTTTTTTGAGCCTCCAGAACTTTCAAAAATCCTTAGCAGATACATTCCCTACAGATTGTTTCTCTTTGTTATTTGTCTTTGTGTTTTTATTGGGTTCAGGGATGAAATCATCCAAGAATGGTATGTGTGAAAGTACTTGGAGAATTGTGTTACACTTCTGTAAGTATATATTAAAAAAAAAAAAAAAAGCAGTAATGAGGTTTTTAAGCTGTAAATAAGAGTATTTATTGCTCCAGAATGATTGGGGAGAAACCTGCCAGGAAATGGGGTTGGAGGATTATGTCTTCATGACAAGGGTCCTGGGATTTCCTTGTTTTGATTCCTGGAAACTGCCAAGCCTTTGTTTTCCCTGCTTTAATAAAGAAGAAAGTTTATTAGCTGGAGTTTGTCCTTTTCGTGGTTGGGCCTTGCATTTGATTGCTTAATTTTTTTCCCTCTTCCAATACTAACAGGGTCCCCTTTAAGCACTCCTTTGTAATTAAGCCGAGCTCTTGGATAGGCCCCATCCCTCTTGAATGTATGTAATGTGTGAGGGCCTAAAGATGAAAACTAGTATAATTTATAAAAAGGAAACAAAGTATAATTATGTATCAGTCTGTGATACTATATAACTGCTGATCCTTAGTAAGCAGTGGTCTTTCCACAAAATGTCAGAGGTGTAGGCTTTTTCCAACTCAGGCTGATATTAAAATTAGCTCAAAACAAAACAAAACAAAACCAATTCTCAGGGCCTGAGAGGCTCCCCATAGTCATTGGGAGCCTGGGTAGGGGCACAAGAAACACCACCTGGAGCTAGAGGCTGAATGGCAATTGCAGATTAATTTTATTCACTTAACAGATACTCTCTGAGCTCCATTTGTGTGCCAGGCACTGTTCTGGGTCCTGAGTGTGCAGCACTCAGCAGCCCCGGCTCTCACAGAGTGTACACTGCTTCCGGTGGGGCCGATAGTGTGATGCTGATTGAAAAACTCACCTGTGAGTCCTGAAATCCAGAGTCCTCTCTGGTGCAACTGAAGGGGAGTCTTAAAGCAGGATGGAAAATGAACACAGTTCTTGGGTTGTACTTAAGTAATTTCTCCCCCTCTCCATCTCTCCCTGCTTCCTCTTCTTGCTGCTCCTCTCCCTTTCTCTACGGGACATGTTCTTGCTCTTCCCGTGGAGTGCAATACTCAGTGCTGACCAGGAAATGGCATGAAAAACCATTTCTGGCAATGGAGTCTTCTGAATTTCTGGCCTCTGAGTCAGAGTGTTGTGGAGGAGGAAGTATCACTAGGGTCCGTCTCCTGTGCAAACACAAGACTTAGAATAACATTACTTGTGAAACAAGGCAATGTATACCCACTGCTCTGAAGTGAATCAGGGCCTTTGTCTATAGGGTGGATTTATGCTGGGAAATAACATCAAGGTCAGCCCAAGTTGCTTTGAAGTAAATTGCCGCCTCTATTACTCTTCCCTGATCTGAACCACTTATTTAGTGATGGGATCAGGTGTTTTTTCAGTGGCAGTGTGGGCACCAGGGCCAGGAGATGATTCCAGGAGTCTTTAACACAGCATGAGCTCGTCTTCCCATAACCAGCACCAGAGTTTCCTTCAAGCATACTTGCATGTGATGTTTTGGTAGGCAACAAAACAGATAAGAGCTCTACAGGGTTTGCATGTCCCTCTGTGTGGTGCCTTGAGTGGGGCCTCTATCTTTCTGTTGGCTACTTCATTGAGCTCATTCAGCAGTTACCTGTCAGGACCTGCTGGAGTATTTTGGTGGGAGTGGGAGGTGTGTGTGTGTGTGTAAGAATGAGGGACTTATAAATAAGTGATTTGGTTCCTTTGGACTTTCAGGTTCACAGGAATGCCTACTGCTATCTATTTGATGCCAGAGGTCTTTTGGGTCTAAGGGTCACGATCATGATCCACCAAAGATCTAGTAAAAAGTGTTTAAATTGGGCCTTTTCTTATGGAAATGGAAGTGCTCCCTGGAGACTTACTCATATGTGACACAGTACAAGAAATCCTCACCACCTGAGAGTCTGTGATTCCTGAATCCCTATAGTGAGTTCATAAGCCATGTTGTCAAGATCTTTGTGGTTTCTGAACCGCAAGAACTGGAATCTTAACGGGTATCAGCCTTATCACAAAGGTACCCATGTTTATTCAGGTCTGAGTTTGGGTAGTGAAAGTTGGGGGTAGTGAGAGTTCCCCCAGCACTGGATACCCACATGTCCTCAGTGTGCAGGAAGGTTAGCAACCGATGCTACAGTCTTACGCCAGCCTTCTTGGAGGAGGTATGTTTGGAGCTGGGTCACATTTGGCTAGGCAGAGATGGCGTTTAGGTTGCAGGGTGGCTTGTGAGCAAGGCACAGTTTGTTTTGTGCAGACTGCCTTGCAGATTTTGAAGAGGTGGGTCTTGCTATACCCAAGTCTGGGAAGCCCCCAGGCACTTGTGCAGTTCTTGGACTAACCGAAGTGTTGTGAGGAAGCAGTGTGGTGTAGAGAGGCTGGGTGTCGCAGTTCTCAGAAGAGGGAGTGTGGGTGGTGTTGGGCTAATCTGGAGGCTTCTGTGGAGGAGCTGTGGAGCCTCTTTTTCTCCCAGGGAGTGAGAGCAAGGGCCCACTAGCGTCAGATGGGAAAGCTTGGCTGCGATTGGTAACTGCAGCCTGGACCAGAAGGAGTGCTTTTTAGAGCTCTGTTTTATTTTTTTTTTTTAAGCCAATTTTTAGTCATTGCTCAGAGTATGGAGTTCTCCTTGCCACCTACACTATACATTGTCAAAAAAAAAACTTAAACTGGATTGAAGTGAATAGTTTTCACCTGGTGTTTGTCTGCATTTCAGCTGATTCAGCAAATATTGAGTTGGGTATGAGTAAAATGTGCCTGTGATTTCAGTATTCTTGATGGAACAAGGAGGATAACAGTTGGAAAAATACTAATATTTAAATTAAAGTTAGCCATGTTAACTCTGTTGAGTAAGAGTACAGGGTCTAGGAAGCTGACTGCTGCGGTTCAGATTTCAACTTTGTCGTTCCTAGCTTTGTGACCTTGAGCTAATTACCTAACCTGTCTGCGCCTCATTTCCTCATGTATGTAAAAAAAGGGATGATAATTACGTCCATAGCAGAGTTTTTGTGAGGCTTAAATGAGATGATGATGTAAAAATACTTAGCCCAGTGCCTGACACATTATAACTACTCAGTAAATTTTCATCTATGGGAACTAGAAAGCAACCTTTAAAGCTGCTTCGCACCCTCAGCTCTGTATAGCAGAGTGAGGCTGTAGGCTGTAGTAGAGGGACTTGGACTGAAGCTGCGTCCAGTGCTGGTTCTGGTTCTGCCCTTGGCTAATTGTGGCAAGTCACTTCATCTTTGTAATTTAGTTTCCTAATCTGTGAGATGAGGTGCAGCTAGAGGCTGATGAAGACAACTAAGGGGTGCTGGTGCTCATGTGTCCTTCTGGGAAACCCCAGTACAGATGTGGGAGCTGAAGCTCATAGTTCCTGGTCCAGGGTCACCTAGCTGTAAAGGTAAAGCTCTTCTCATCCCATAGTCTTGTGTGTGTCAGATGTTAATCGTTCTGTAACTTACTGCCTTCTTTTGCAATTAATTTTCTGATTTTAATTATTTTTTGCCCAATGCTTCCTGGGTTGTCTAAAGGAAAACACTGGAGAGTGAACTTGCAGTTTAAGCTAACTTGTTGATAAGCATTTATGAAGTGTCTGGCTATTCCTATGAAGGTAAATAGTGGATTTTTGCCCTACCCTTATTAAATAAAATCTTATCTGAGGTGCTTTGAACTTACTCAAGGCAAAGCTGTGTGTAAATACTACAGTGGTAGGGGCCTTCCTCAGCAGAGCTCTCAAATGAGGCTCTCTGCAGCCAAACACTTAGGAGAACAGGCGTGGGACGAACCAGCTGGCTGTAGGTTTTTCATAAACATGCCCCTAAATGATGCCCAGGTGTTGCAGAAGACAGGGGATTGCTGTATTGTTTAGTGCCGGGATCAGTGAGCTGAGGCCTGAGTCACAAGAACTGGTATTCTTTTATCTCCAGCTTGCTGTCCTCATCCCAGCTTTCAGCAGCAGTGTGGGGTGGGCAGTTTCACCAGGCCTTAGTGCTGTTTCGGAGGCTGACCCAGATAGGAGACCCTGATCAGTGACTTGGTGAGGACATCCTTTGTCTCTCTTCTGCTAGCCTTGGGCATTACAGGTGCACTAGCTGTTACATTTGGAGGAAAGGTGATGTGCTACCAGACAACTGGGCAGTTGCTCAGATAATCTTCACTCGGGGTGTAAGTTCTGGCTTCAGAAAGCACATGCGTGTCAACAAGGGTACTAGTGTGCAGGTTTTCCTCCGCAGAGGACTTGAGAAATGCTTGCTGACTAGGTGTGTACCAGAGGAGTCATGCTTTCTTCCTACCTGTGGAGGTGATGTGTCAATGAAGGCATTCTTCACGCTGTTGTGTTACAGCAAGGCCGGTTGCGGGCCATTCCAGCTCCCTGACCCCAGTTAGAATATGAATCAGCAGAATTGTAGCTGGAATTCCATCTAATTATCCGCGTAGCTTTTAACCACCAAGATTTATATTTAGTGACTAATGATCTTGTGCTAGAAGTACCATCTCCCACACAAGTTCCCAACAGTCTTTTACAAAAAAAAAAAAAAAAAAAAAAACCCAAAACTGGATCTGTGTAAGGACACTGCTTAGAAATAAATTCTCTTCCCTCTGACCCCCCTTTTCCTGCAGGATTTGCTATCTTGGGATCCCATGGCTTTCACTACTGGACTCTTGGGCCCCTTCACACATGTAAGCAGAACCCTCAGCCAGCGTCTTTTCAGGTAACCTTTCCCATTAAGTTCTAAGAGCTGTGTAGTTGAGTATGCGTTCCCCATCAGGGCTGGGTGTCCTGGTGGCTAGAGTGGAAGTGGAAGCTTGGGGGGACGGGCTCAGGGTCAATGAGAACTAAAGGAATCCCACCGAACTAAGGTGTGATCAGTCAGATGAGGGGACAGGTAAGCACGTGGCATTGCTGTGGAGGTGGAGTGGGGATTGGCCATGGTAGAAGATACAGCTTTCATCCTTGTCCCAGACTCTCATGGTAAATCTGACATCTTGACTAGATCACTCCCCGAGTATATTAAAGCCTTCTCTTTTAAAAATGGAATTTTTTTAAAAAGATTTGTTTTATTTATTTATGCATATAAGACCTGGGGCACAGGCCAGAGGTGCAGTGGGGTGAGAGGATTCACCAGAGACAGAGTGGGGAGCAGAACAGGCAGACTGACTGAAACACACTGCTGAGGGGAGCAGCGGGCGAGACAGGAGAGGTCTGCTGTGCCATGTGGGTTGCTTCTTGGCCAGGGATCAAACTCAGTCCAAAGTGGCTGGCGATAGTTTCATAGCACTGAGATTTTAACCCCGGTGCCACCAGGGAGGCCCCAAAATGGAATATTTTAAAAAGAGAAAAGAATATATGTTCTTCTGTCCCATGAGTGTTCTCTAAGTTTCAATAATATTCAACTGGTAGATGATGTTGTCAAGTCTTTTATGTCAGGGGTCCAGTGGTACATAAACTTTTTCAGTAAAGGGCTATATAGTGAATGTTATCATTTTTGTGGGCCATACATTTTCTGTCACGACTATTCAAATCCACAGCAGTGATATAGAAGTAGGTGTTCTGGATTTGCCCCACGGTGAACTAGATTTGTACCAAAGGCAATAATTTGTTGATCCCTATTCTGTGTCCTGAACAGGCAATGATTTGTTTGGTTCCCAAACAAATTCTGTGTCCTGAACACTTTTCAATTAACTTGTTTATCAGTTATTGAGTGTTGAGTGTTTTAATCCCACCAAATAAAAATGGAATCTTATTAACCAAATACTAAATATGATAGAAGTGTGAGAACCTCCTCTCTCTTCAGGTGCTTGCCAGGATGGGCAATACGGGTTGCATATCTGTTGGCAAACATGGCTTCTGCCCCTGTTTGTGTACTCATTCCACAGGCATTTACTGAGCATGGTGCCTGGGGTTGGTCAGAGAGAGAGGAATAAGAATTGCTTTCTGCCCTAAAAGAGTTCTCACAATTGGCCATGGGAGCAAAGTTGGAAACAAATAGCTCTAAGAAAATGTGACAAGTATAATAATAGAGGTTTGTATGGTGCCTTGGAAGGCCTGAGACAGGGGCTGCTAATGGAGATGGAGGAGGAGAAGAGAGGAGAGGCTGCTTTCCCAGAAGAGAAGTGGAGCAGCCTCTGTGCAGGCCTCTAGGGAGGTCATGTGAGAGGCATGGCATGCTTGGAGAGCTCCAGGAGTTTCTCTCTGCTGGCACAGAGTGGATATATGATGGTAGGAGGTGATGGACCTCAGAAGACAGGAAAATCAGGGCCAGATTGTTGATAGTACAATGGGGAACTTTGAACATTCAAGCAGGGGTGTGGTCTCAGTTTTATATTCCATAGTGAACTCTGGATCAGCAGAGCCAAGTATACTGGGAACTAGTTAGGACACTAATTTAGCAGTCTTGGTGGGAGATAGCGAGCGTCCAAATTAAGGAAGTGTTGGTGGGGTAGAGGAAAAGCACAGAGTGCTTCAGAGATAGTATCAGTTGGACTTGGCAGCCAGTGGATGTTGATGGAAAGAGGTTTATGGCTTGGGAGCTGGGGTTCCTGGAGAAGCCTTTATGTGGGTGGGAAAGGCAGCAGTGGAAGGCGATGAGCATAGTGTGGGACCTGCTGAGCTTGTGGTATCTGTGTGACCATCTTTGGGGACTTTAGAGTAGAGAGAGAGAGCTAGAATATTGGAGAGAAGTGGGAATAGAGATGGAGTTTACTCTTTGGAGACAGTGGGGATAGATAGAATTGCCCAGAGTAAGCTTGTGGAATGAGAGAAGAGGCTGTAGGGTTACTCTGGAGAACACCAGCATTCAAGTTGCTAGCGCCAGGAAAAGAGAAACCTCACGTTATCAGGCTGCTTAGTAATAGCTTACCTGCCTTTAATAAGTAGTCTTTAGAAAAAAATTCCCTTCTAGCTTGGAAAAATGCATTAAAGCAAAGCATTATTACCTGTTTACAGTTTCTGCTATATTCTGTCAAGGGATTCCCTTAGCAAACCCTTGCTCATATCTTCTTCTGCCCAGCAACAAACAGATGAGAACATTAGGAAATAAGGGTGTTCTGGGGGAGCAGGTTTTACAGGCTAGGCAGCGGGTAAGGTTCAGCCCATAATATGTTCCCTTAATCCTCAAGGTATTTTTGGAAACCAAATACTTTCAGCTAAGGTAGCCATGAAGATTGTTATAACAGAAGTTTGGGTTCTTCTAAAACCCATCCAAGTCGAGTTCTTGATGTGGCAGCAGAAGCGTTTGAGGCCATGGACTGTAAGGAAACTGTCTTGAGCACAGAAGTATTTATAAGCACCTGACTCGATGTCAGGCCTGGGTTGAGCTTGGTTCCACTTCTTGTTGCTGACAGGTGCTCTTTCCCAAGCCTGGCCCTCTCCTGTGTGCACCCTGGCCAGGAGATGCAGATCTCAAACTCTTTTCTCTTCCACCAGCACCTCTGGGAGCCTCGGTGCCATTCAGAAGATGACGCGGGTGCGTGTAGTGGACAACAGTGCTCTGGGGAACACCCCCTACCATCGTCCTCCTCGTTGCATCCATGTCTATAACAAGAGTGGGGTGGGCAAGGTGGGCGACAAGATCTTGCTGGCCATCAAGGGACAGAAGAAAAAGGCACTCATCGTGGGGCATCGCATGCCTGGCCCCTCGATGACACCCAGGTTTGACTCCAACAATGTGGTCCTCATTGAGGACAATGGGAACCCCGTGGGAACCCGAATTAAGACACCCATCCCCACTAGCCTACGCCGGAGGGAAGGCGAGTTTTCCAAGGTGCTGGCCATTGCACAGAACTTCGTGTGAGTGGAACCCGGCTGAGGCTGCAGCGGGGCTCACGAGCAGAGCCGGTTGGAGAACTGGACCTTTGCTGAGAGGGAGGGAGTGTGGGCCCCATGGCTGGTGAACAGTGTCCTGTGAGCAAATAAACAAGTTTTCATGTATGTTTTCTTCCTGAGCTTTCTGAGATGTGGTCATGAGGTAAATGGCGCTGAAGCACGTAAAAGGTGGCCAACCCATGTCTGGCCATGCGGACGAGTCTGCTTGGAGCAGCCTGTGTGTTCATCAGGATGATGTGGCCTTGGAGTAGTGAAGTACAAACCAAATGCCAATTTAATAAGTGTACAGTAGAATCTGTACATTTCTACCCAGGCAAAAACTTTTTTATTTTTGCCACCCAGAGTCCCCTTCCTGTGGTTGTGAAGATTACTGGGATGTGGGTAAGAGCAGAGGACTTGTTTCATCTAGTGAACACTGCCTTCAAGCTTCTTTAGAACTCAGAGAATAATCCTGTCTCCGCTGGGGGGTCCTCTGCTAGAAACCGGAGTGCCCCTCTGTTCTCAATAGCAGAAAGCAACCTCCCTGGCCCCTGGGGAATGGACTCCTTTGTATTTTGCTGGCGACTTAATTTTGGTCTTGTGCAGGCAATTCAGTGACAAATTATCTTCCATTTATTTGTTGGTCTTGGGGAGATTTGGGACTCCCTTAGTTCTTTCAGTGGAATCTCATCAACTCATTTATAAATTCATTCATTAAAAATATCCCTGACGGGCCTCCCCTGGTGGCGCAGAGGTTGAGTGCTGGGCTGCGAGGCTGTCCGCAGCCTCTGCAGCACCAGTTCGTTCCCCGGCCGCCAGCGAGGGTCCCAAAAAAAAAAAAAAAAAAAAAAAATCCCTGACACCCACGCGTGAATCTTCCAGTGACTGGTGAGAGGCAGAGTGGCATAAAGATGAAGAAACAAGGCTCTGTGGCCAGACAGCCTGGGTTTGAATCCTGACTCCACCACTCACCGCTTAACGACTTAGGGAACTTCTCTGTCGCTCAGTTTCAATCCCTGTAAAATGGGGACTTAATAATAGTACTAACTTGATAGAGCTGGTGTGAGGATTAATGAGTTGTTACCTGTAAGTGCCTCGCAGTAATCAGCACTTGATAGGTATTCACTGTTTTCGGTTATCATTCCTGTGCCTGTGCCAGCACTGGGAAACAGGCAGATACAGCCTCTGCCCTCAGGGAATTTACAGTGTCCAGGAAATCAACACAAATCACATTACTCACGCAAATCACCAAGTGTAACGTGCCTGTGACTGAGGGGTTAGACTTGGAATGAGACTGGAGTGGGATTGGAGGCAGCTTCCCTGAGAAAGGGCTGCATCCGGCACATTCGGGGTGAGGGGGTAGGTGCTGAAAGAAGACCGGATTGGGGGGCTGGGGCAGGAAGAGTGCTATTGGAGAGGGGCAAAGGGCACCTCTACGGTGGTGTTGGAAATGTTCTAAATCCAGGCCTGGGTGGGAGTCGCATGAGTGTATACATCTGTAAATATTGAGCGGTACACTTCAGTGTACTTGGCACTTGTAAAGATAAGTGGCCAGGCATTAGCTATGTGAGAGGAGGGGGAAATGTTCCAAGAAGAGGAAAGAGCAGGTACAAAATCCCTGTGGCAGGAGGGAATGGATGAGTACCAGGACTCAAAAACCCAGTGTGTGGAGCAGGGAGAGCGTGAGGGAGAGTGGTGTAGTGTGACGCTGGAGCAGGGTCGCATAGTGCAGGGCCTCGACCCAGGAAGCAGGCTTCATTCTTAGTGCATTGGGATGTTGTTAGAGTCTGGCCTGTGAGGTAAGGGTGCTGGGAGAGGAGACGTGGTTACTCTGCTCAGTGGAGAGGCCAGAATGGATGAGTGGAGGCTTGTGGTAGACTGTGCAAGAGGGCAACCTGGGCAGGTGGTGATGGAGGGAGTGTGGCCTGTAGGAGGCACAGCTGATAGGGCTTGGTAAAGCATTAATATAGTGGGGAAGGGCCAAGAGTGGGTCCTAGGTTTCTGGCGTCCATGCCTGGATGGTTGTCCTACCGAACACTGAGCTTGGGTGCTCTAGGATGGGGCAGGAAGGTTGGGTGCTTCCCTGAGGATGGGGGAGGAAGGGCAGTGGATGGGAGCATCTGAACAGGTGCCTCTGAGTCATCCAAAGATGTCAAATAGGTAGCTGGGTAGAAGTAATCTCTTAAATGGGAATAGGACTTAAGTGTCTCTTTGGAGAGCATTTACATACACGTATGTGCTTGGTATGCCTCATAGTTCTGGGTTTGGCAGGCATTCGCCCTGTTTCTTAGCTGAGGACACTGTTACAGAGCTAACATGATTTCTCAGGCTCCTAAAACTACTGGGTGGTAAACCTGCTTTCAAAGCCAATTGCTGTGACTTACACCTCAGCGGTCTTCCCAGTGTTCTGGCGTCCCACTTTCGTGGTTGTTGAGTCCTCTCCATCTTGGGTTGATTCTCACTAGCTGAGATTCTAGAAGATGAAACACTGCTTTTCCGGAGCTCAGTGGGTACACCTTGAAGCCTGTTGTCCACTGAGCCTTGCCTGGAAGGCGGTGGAGATGCTTTGCTTTCCATGTTTCCCTTGCGGGGTGCACCTAATATTCCTCCATCTGGCCCTCTGAAGGACCAACAGAATCTACAAATGATGTGTTCTGTAGTGCTGATGGTGGCCAAGGAGATGGAATCATGCCCAAATGGGGGCCTGCTTTGCTAGTGGTGTGTGGGTCTTCAGCTGCAGCAGCTGCTGCTCAGGAAACTTAATTTCTCTGCTTTCTGGTCTGTTTCCCAAAGGCTGCAGGAGGAAGAGGCCCGTCATAAAGTAAAGTAAAGGCAGGATTGTTCTCTGTCTGCCACCACCTGCTCAGGAGTGGACCTTTGCTCTCACCAGGGCAGCTTGGCTGGAGCTGCCCTCTCACAGGTCACTTGCTTATGGGGGTCGGGCTCACTTCTCCCTCCGCCTTAGTCTGCAGAAAGGGTATTCATCCTTTCATGAGTGTGCAGGGTGCTGACTGCTTTGCTGCAGCCCCTCACCCGCCTCCCTGCTGTTGAGCTTTACCCAAATCACACAGACGTCCTTGCGGTCCCCTTCTCTGGCTTTACATGGACATAGACACTCTCCCAAGGAGTTCTGTGCTGACCCCTGGAAGGCTGTGGTTTCCACAAAGCTGGGTGACCGGAGCCCAGGCTGTGTCTGTGACGCAGGCCCTCGAAGCATACCGCCCAGAATAGCCTTGGTTTTGCTGCTTTTCCAGCTGCCCTATCACTTTGCAAACTGGGATCTAATTTGCTGTCCACTTCCCCACCCCAGTCTCTCAGCCAGTGCCGCTTTCTTTGCTCATGAAATATTTATAATCACAGATTATGTTTCCCTCTGAGTATAAACTTGCTTTTGTTTTTTTCCCCTCCTGTGCCCTTACAAAGCTGCCCCTGACAGGTCAAAGAGCTTCATCTCTGTGTGTTCATACACCTCATCAAAGTGTCTGCCGAAGCCTCCAGCTCCGCCCTTGGCTGGACTTCTGCTTGACCAGTGCCAAAGAAATGTGGCAGAGAGAGATGTGGGTCAGTGGTTGTGGCTGAGAGACCTGGGCTCCAGTCAGGCCTGTGTGGCTAACTAGTGTGTGACTTTGGGGGAGGCACAGCCTCAGAGGGGCTGCTGGGGAGTTTACCACTGGAGGACTTAGTACTCCAACCAGTAGGGTGCCTCTGAGCAGACCAGGTCCAGCTCTGACTGCAGCCTCAGCCCAGCCACCTTGAGGGGAGTCCCACTGGCTACAGATGGGGACCTGGCCAAAGAGCCATCAACACTCCTGGAAAACAGTGAGAAGCCATCCACTTCCTGCAGGAGTGGCCAGGCCACTTCCTGGATGACCGGCAGCTGCCTCCTGGAGCCCTCAAACCCCTCTGTCTTGAAGGCCTGGCTCCTCCTGTGTCAGAGTGATGAGAGGAGCCCCCCTCCCTAGCCCCTTGGGCCTGCCTGGGGCCACCCAGTGCTCTGGCCTCTCCTGGGCACAGCCTCCTCAGTGTCCCCGCTCCATTCTTTCATTGCCTTTCTTGGCCCCTTCTCATGTCCGCTCATGTTCTTTCTCAGCTGCTGAGAATTCTTGTTTTTGACGAAAATTACATGATACTGGGATCAAATCCTTAACTGAAACTCAAATCTGTCCCAGCAGCTGCATTTCTTTCCTTCCTCTAATTTGGTAATTCAATCTTTAACAAAACATTTCTAGATTTTATTTTATTCTTTCCCACCTGGAGCACAGTTATAGTTCACAGCTCAGTTCCCCCGCAGCACTTTGAACACTTGCCAAATTATTTTGCCAAATATTAACGCTTTTCCAAATTATTTGGTCTTCCTAGGTTCAAAGTGGCCACGAATCTGCCTCTCATTTTTCAACATCAAACCCATTTCTTTATATATATTTTTAAAGCCACTGGTTTCTGCCAGATTCAGGAAGAGTGATAACCTGTTGTCATTTACTTGATATCTTGACAGGCTGTCTCATAAGGCATACCACAAGTGTTTTTTTTAAGATGAAAGTGAATTTAAACATTTTATTTTGAGAATTTCAAAAGAGCTCTTGAATAATTGGGATACCCTTGGTTGTTATGAAACCTCCGTTGGCAGTTGATTTAGGCCAAATGTTTACATGCCAAATAGAGACAAGTCTTGGTCAATCGGCACTGATGATCCAGCGTGTGATCGGAGCCGCTGGCCTGCCTACTCCCCACTCCCAGCGCTGGGGTCCTGTTGTTTTGTAGTTCCGCACCTTGCCCAGCAGGAATAGGAGAGGAAGACGCCTTCCCTTCCAGGTGTTGGCCTTGCCGAGTGTTGCTGCCCCTGGCTAAGTGCATTCCCCAGGGGGGAGCGGGCTGTGCTGCCCTGTCCCCACAGCTAACCCAGTGCCCTTCCCGGCTGGCACACATAGCCAGGGAGTGGAGCTTTTATTTGTCCATGTAACTCACCTTTTTTTTTTTAGATTTTTTTTCTTTTTCTTTTTTTTTAGAGATTTATTTATTTATACAAGCACTGGGTACAGTCAGAAGTGCGGGAGGGCGAGAGAATTCACCAGAGCCAGAGCAGGGAGCAGAGCAGGCAGACTGACTAAATATACTGCTGAGGGGAGCAGTAGGCGCGGCAGGAGAGGTCTGTCACACCATGTGGGACCCTCACCGGAGGCCGGGGATCAAACTGGCGCTGCAGAGGCTGTGGGCAGCTTCACAGTCCAGGGCTCAACCGCGCCACCTGGGGAGGCCCCACGTACCTCACTTTAACCTCCTGCTTAACTCTCTGTTTTGCTGCCAGCTCTGGCTAAAGGTTTGCTGGTGAAGAATGAAACCTGTGCTTAAGATGTGGTTTTAGGGTTGTCTAGGTTTATGTCTCTAGGCTGTGTCCCCATGACATCCACAATGAAGAGGTCTCCATTTATTTTAAGCAGACTTTGCTGCAGACCTGTCCCACAGGCTTCTCTTTGTACTTAGCTAAATTGCTTTTTTGTAGGTAACTGCTTGCAGAGAGACAGTCTACATATGCATTTTTTCTCCCTTTTGTTACATGTGAAAATTAATTATAATCTCACCCACTCCCTTTATTTATAAGATCCTGTATTTTTGTTTTTTAAAAGTCCGATGCTGAAGTCCTTAGAAGAAGTGTCATGTCTGCAAAATTACCAGTTCATGAATCTGAATGTGGAGTCTAAGGTGACTTTACTCTTCTTTCAACTTTTCTTAGGTTTGACACTTTCAAAATAATGGTAGGGATAAAAGAAAAGATAGTGGTGTTCATCCTGCCCCTTAAAAAAAAAAATTCTGATGATAAAACCAAATGTGTTTGAAACATGTTCCTACTGGCCAGTGCCCAGGGTCTGCTGAAGGATGGACTGGCTGGTGCAGAGGGCAGGGCTAGGGCTGTGGTCTGAGTGCGCTTGCTGCCGCCCCCGCTCCAGCTCTGGCTTTGTCTTTCTCATCATTCCTCCCTCTCCCTGTGCCCTGGATTTCCTATGCATTCTTCTTCTTCTTCTTCTAACATTTACTTATTTATGCATACAAGAGCTGAGGTTTAGGCCAGAGATGGTGGGGGGAGAGGAGGAGAGTAAGAGGATTCACCAGAGACAGAGTGGGAAACAGAACAGGCAGATCTACTGAAATCACTGCTGAGGGGAGCAGCGGGCGAGTCAGGAGAGGTCTGCTGCGCCATGTGGGTAGCTCCCTGGCCCAGGGATGGAACTCCTGCTGCAGTGGCTGCTGGTAGCTTCATAGTGCTGAGACTTTAACCCTTGTACTACCAGGGAGGCCCATTCCTGAGCATTCTTTCCTTCCAGTTTAGGAACATGGCTACAGTATTTCTTTTAGCTCAGCTCTGTATTCCCAACATCTGGCGCACAGTAGGTATGTGGTGAGTGTTGAATTAATAAATTACTGCTGTTCAAGTTTGTGGTGAACTTTTAAAGGGAGAACTTTGTGCTTCCTAAGTAGCTACTGCTATTCCAGCATGCACTCTGAGTTTTTTCTCCTTTGATGTGTGGCCAGGAATGTGAAGGGTGCTCAGGAGAGGACCTGTCAGTGCTAATGCACTGTGGCAAGAGTTTATTTCAACACCAAACTAGAGTGAATTCTCACCAGTGTTCTCTGAAGCTTTAACTGTAGTTGTGTAGACATGGGGGCTGAGGAGCCCCCCAAATTTCACAGATGAAAGCAGCAGGTTCAGGATTAAAACTCGGATTTTCTGATTCACCATTGCCAGCACTTTCTTTCACTGCTGAGTTTAAAAGATATGAAACACTGAAAACACTTTTGAATGGGGCCATACATGCCCCCCTGCAGGGGGTAGGAAGCAGTGTTGGGAGGAGTTGGGAAAAGCTCAGCCCCTTTCAGGAGTGTGAGGTTTCCCAAGGGGTGGTGACTGGGTGGTCCTGGGGGATGCAGAGGTGATGGCAGGGGGTGGGATGAGCATGCCACCAGGGCCTGAAGTCTCCCCTCTGGCGCAGTCTTCCTCATTGGGCTGGGTGCTTTGCATTTAGCTCTCTGCTTCTCTTCCTGCTGAGGAGAGGGCGCTCCCTCACTGGCTCCTCATGGCTCCTGAATTCCACCGCTGGCACTTAAACACTTTGCAGAATGCTCTCATTTTTATGATCTTAGGTCATGCCTACAGCTAAGCTTTCCTCCCGCCTTGAACTTCAGTGACTTCAGGCTTGGGACAACTTTGGGTTTGGAAATGCTGATGTCCCTGCTCCCTGGAAAGACAGCAGAGTGGTTGCGCTGTGGAGTTGGGCCCAATGTCCTTTGTTACTCCGAGGGGCTCAGGCAGAGCACTATTTGCTGCTTTGTAATCTGTCAAGCCCCATGGACTTAGGAGTGGTGTCCCTCTTGTTCACCGCTCTCTCCCAGTGCCCAGTAGCGGCACAAAAAATGTTGAGAGCTCAAATGTTAAAATCAGGATTCTCAGTTTAGGAGCCTGTCTACATTTTGGTTCTCAGCTAAGGAGTCTGTATGAAGATGTCTCGCACAGGAGCTGGCAGGAAATAAGACAATCACAGAGTATTTCCAAGGACTCAGCTGGATAGGCCTGTGTGTCTCTGTTTAGGCCCTTACACAGGCCTCACCCATGCTGGCTGGAAGCCCAGGTTCCCTGATCATAGAATGTCTTCCCATGCCAAGTCTGGACTGACAGCCTCGTTAAACTGGAGTTCACATTCACGTGCATGGAATCAACGTGAGCTCTACTGGAGAGAACCTATGATGAGGCGATGCTTTTGGCCATGCCTTTGATGTGTCTTTCTAGAACTAGCCAGGCATGGGGATGTTGGAACTGGAACTTGATTTCTTTCCTCTCCAAGTATAGAATATTGTATTCTATCCTAAATTTGCTTTCAATCACACAAAAATTTTAATGCCCTTAAATATTTAGGCAACAATAAAAAAAGAGTAACAGGATAGCTTGGAAGGCAGTTGATTCTACAGGCGCTCAGAGGGTGCAATCCCTGCAGCCTGGGTGAATACCTGCTTGGGGCGGGGAGAGGGGAGATGTGTGTGAACAGCTTGGTCCTGGGCTCGAGTTCACTGGGCTTAAGGGGTATCCTTGGAATCAACCAGCACTCCTCAGGTTAAAGGTCCAGAGTAAGGGAGTAAAAGTAGAAAAGAAAGAGGAGGAGAGGCAGGTGGTGGTCCATGACAGTGTGCCACTGCAAATTGGCTCCAGTGCCCAGGCTGTTGGTCACTTCACACTGACAAAACTTTTCCACCCTCTTCCATCTTATTATATCCTCTACTCTCTCCACCCAAAGGATGTAGAATAAACAGAATTACTAATAAAGTTGAATTTTTTTTAAAAAGATTTATTTATTTATTTATACAAGCACTGGGTACAGTCAGAAGTGCAGGAGGGTGAGAGAATTCACCAGAGCCAGAGGGGTGAACAGAGCAGGCAGACTGACGAAATACTCTGCTGAGGGGAGCAGCAGGCGTGGCAAGAGAGGTCTGCACGTCATGTGGGACCCTCACCAGTGGCCGGGGAATGAACCGGTGCTGCAGAGGCTACGGGCAGCTTCGCAGCCCAGCGCTCAACCGCTGCGCCACTGGGGAGGCCCTAAAGTTGAAAAAAAAAAATTTTTTTTAAAGATTTATTTATTTATTTATTTATTTATTTATTTATTTATCTATTTATTTATCTATCTATCTATTTATTTATTTATTTATGCATACATACATACAAGCACCAGGCACAGTCAGAAGCGCGGGAGGGTGAGAGAATTCACCAGAGCCAGAGCAGGGAGCAGAGCAGGCAGAAGGACCGAAGTACACTGCTGAGGGGAGCAGCGGGCGGCAGGAGAGGTCTGCGCGCCATGTGGGACCCTCCTCCGGTGGCCGGGGAGCAGCCGGGGATCGAACTGGCGCCGCAGAGCTGCGGGCAGCTTCGCAACCCAGTGCTCAACCGCTGCGCCACCAGGGAGGCCCTAAAGTTGAATTTTTTATCCTTCACCGTAATTAGGAAAAAAATAAAGCTATAATGAACAATGTTGTAAAAAATAATAATTAAAAAAGAAATAAAGCTAGGCAAGTGCTAAGGCCGGGGTTCTCAAACAGGAACACTTGGAGGTATCATTGGTTATTACAGCTGCTGGTGGCATCTGTGGTTGCAGACCAGTGACACTACTGGGCATGCCGCAGTGTGTAGGGCAAGCCCTCAACAAAGAATAATCCGGGCCCAAGCTGGATAGTGCCAGGACTGAAACCCTGGAGTACGACTAGGTGGGACCTGCTGTGTGGGAGGAAAGAGGACATCTGGGAGTCAGGGTGAGCACTTGGTTCCAGAATAAGCCAGTCTGCCCATTGCCCCGACTTGCACCCAAAACTGGAGCAGGTAATAGAGAGTTTGCTTATAAGGCACCAAGGGTTGAGAAACAGACTAACCGAGTCAAGGTCATCAGAGGCTTCTGCTCGGAGGGGCTGGAGGGACTCACTTGTCCACCGAGAACACATCCAGGGGCTCCGGGCTGGGGGTTGAGGTCCAGCTGGAGGTTGGCTTCAGCCACTTGCTCACGGGTTGGGTCACCTGGGCTGGCCACCTCTCTTGGCGCTTTGGCTTCTGCCCTGCGCTTGTCCTCCTTGGCCGTCCCAGCTTGCAGCGCTCCTACCATAGAAATAGCATAAATTCAGAGTCACCTTGGGTTTGTCTGCTTTTCCCAGTGCGTTTCTGGTTTTCACAAAGGGCTGCCCATTCCCCTGTGGGAGTAGTACTCTTCCTCCCTGGTTTTGGCAGGCTGCCCAGTGACTGACTATCCAGCTGCCCCCCACAACCCCCTACATCCCTCCCCCATCACGTCTCTCTCAGCCTGACATCTGTAGCATGTGGTGTGGTGAGAGCAGAGCAGAAACCTGGAGGGTTAAGGTTTGCTTTGTGCCAGCTCTGAGCAAGCCACCTTATGCCTTCTGTCCCAAGCAGTCCCCATGGTGGCATCTCGTGCTGACGTGTGAGTGAGAAAACCAGCCTGAGAAGAGGTAGGGGACCGTCTGTAAGGAGGCTGGCCGTCTGACCTCAGTGTGCCTGCTCTTTCTGCTGCACTGAACTGTGGTGGAAATACTTTTTGGTAACGTGCCCTCCCTCAGCTATTAAAACCACCTTCCGGAAGCATCAATTGGATGACCACTGCGGATCCTCACAGTTGCTTCCAGTTGCCTCTGAGGTCAGCTCCTTCCAACCAGCCAAGGTCAGCTCTCCCTGCTGCCGCCCTACCTTATTTAACAGCCCTGTTTCGTGTCCCTCGACGAGTGTCTGCTCTGGCCAAGGAAGTGGGCCTCGTGCACCCAATTCATGGAGGGCCCCCTGGGCTGGTGGCCAAGTTGCCATGCAGCCCTCAGCGCCCAGTGCAGTGCTGCGGGATCCTTGATTTTTGTGGAGTGAGGTCTCAAATGAAGGGGGCAGGGCAGGGCCTTCCTCACTGCATGAAGGGCTGTCTCTGCTTCTATTTTTAAATTTTTTTCAAAGATTTATTTTTATTTATACAAGTGCTGGGGTACAGGCCAGAGGCATGGGAGGGTGAGAGGATTCATCAGAGACAGAGCAGGGAGCAGAACAGGCAGATGGACTGAAGACACTGCTGAGGGGAGCAGTGGGTGAGACAGGAGAGTTCTGCCGCACCATGTGGGTATCTCCCCGACCAGCCGGGATCCAACCCGCCCTGCAGAAGCTGCAGACAGCTTCACAGAGCTATGCTCAACCTGCTGAGCCACTGGGAAGGCCCCCCCCCTTTTTTTTTAACCTCTGCTTCTTGAAACCCATTCTTCAGCTGGAAATCCCAGCCAAGCAAATCCTTTATAGGCCAGCTGATCACAGCTAAAAATACAGCTCTGCTCACCCCAGCCCAAGCAGGGCGGCGCTGTCCCACTCAGAGACTTCTACTCACTTGGTTTCTCCAACCTAGTCCACGCGACAATGGCCTTTGCACCCAGCACGAGCCACTGAGCCCTCCGATGGGCTCTTGCATGTCTGGCTTGGAGTGTCCCTTTCTCCTGTGGAGGTGTCAGTCACCCTGAGCCCTGCGCAGACATCCCATTAGTTAACTCCTGCTCAATTGACATATATCAAGCTCTGACTTGGACATCTTACCTTGCAGCTCAGGGTCCCTCTTCCCCTTTCTGCCCTGCTCTGTGCCCAGAACCTGACCTGTGTGGGCTGCATGAGGGGCTCTGTGCCCTCTGACTTCCAGGTGGGCTTGGCTGGTGGGAGGCACCAGCAGTAACTTGAAGGCAGGAGCAACGAGAGGGCTTGGGCTATCTGTCACTGCTCCCCTTCTTCTTGCAGGGCTAGTCACTTCCCTCAGGTACATGGCACATCTCCTCTTGGGGTAACTTTCCTGCCACACTTCTTCCAGGAACATTGGTCCCAGGGCACTGCAGTACCCACTGTGCTGGCCCCTTTTAAAATCTTCCTCGAGTGATCTGAACTGGAGTGGCCTGCCTGTTACCTGCTCAGACCCTGTCTGATACAAAGCTATACTGTGTGAACCCAGATGGGTGGAATCTGGGTCCTGCCCTGGAGAGGCTCCTGGGAGCTGATGGAATCGCTTAGTTCTACGGTATGTGTCAGGATTCCTTAGTGTCACCTAGAAGATCAGAACTGTTCATGCGGGGATACCTGGAAGCTGGAAGGTTAGTCAGAGTTACCCAAGTGACAGTCTGACATGGGACACCTTTCATCCCAGGCAAAGCCAGAGGCTCAGCACTAAGTGGGGTGTATTGGAACCTACCAGCAATCCGGGGCTCCTACAGGTGGCAGAGCTGCAGAGGGGGAATAGGTTATTGAGAAGCAAGCTTTGTGTTCTGAGGAACTGTGAGGTGGGAAACCATGAAGGAGGGTAGGTCGTGGCTCGGCCTGCTCTGGGGTGATTGATGGTGGTCAGGGCTGAGGCAGGGAGGGGCATCCTGCAGCCTCCCTGATATAACTGGGGCCTTTGGGGAGGCCTGGTCACACTGCTGGTGAGTCCAGCTATGGGCTTGCCAGCCCTCTGCAGCCCTGGCTGTGTCCTGCCCTACACTTGGGCTTAGGAGCTGCCCCTCCTCTGAGCTGTGTTCTGGAAACCAAGTGCATCCACTCATCCGGCCCTTAAAATGTGCTGGGCAACTTGATTTTTAAACTGCCACATAGGTAAAATGGGTGGGATCTAGTGAATGTTTGGAGGTAGAAGGAGGTGAAGCTGCCTCCTAGATCTCTGGCTGGAGGGGCTGGAGGGGCTCCTCATGGAGTACCGGATCCTGCGAGATGAGAGGAGGAGCCTGTTGGTGAGTTGAAAGTGTTTTAGGGGTGGGCCTCCTCAGTGGCGCAGTGGGCTGAGCACAGCACTGTGAAGATGTCTGCAGCCTCTGCAGTGCAGGTTCGATTCCCGGCCGGCCAGGGAGATTCCTACATGGCGCACAGACCTCTCCTGCCGCCCGCTGCTCCCCTCAGCAGTGTACTTCGGTCCTTCTGCCTGTTCTGCTCCCCACTCTGTCTCTGGTGAATCCTCTCACCCTCCAGTGCCTCTAGCCTGTACCCCAGCTCTTGTATAAAAAAATAAATAAATCTTAAAAAAAAATCTTAAAAAAAAAGTGTTTTAGGGGAGTGTGGGGTGCAGTAAAAACAAGGTCAGGGAGAGAGGAGTGGAAGTTTTCAGCAGCATCAGGAAGCACATGGTACTCTAACCCTGGGGTAAGGAGCGGGGCAGGGAGGAGAGGGGAGGATCTGCCAAGGGCAGGGCGCTGGAGAACACTATTTAAGAGACTTGGAAAGGAAGCTGGGCAGATCAAGAAGAAACGCTGGGGAGGGAGGGGGAGAGCCAGGCACGTGGAGTCCCAGTCAGAGAGGTGAGGTATGAGGAAGAGGTGCCAGGAGGGATTGGGATGTGTGAGGAGGGAGTGGTCCCTGGGTTTAGTGTGGCAGAGCCCTTTGAAGTGAGGTCTGCAGAGGGACGGGTGGGTGACCACATGGCTGTCACTGGTGGGGAGCTGGCATGAGAGAGGGTGAGTGAGGGGGATAGTCATTGGTGTAGAGAATTTCTGCAGGCGGAGAGACAGGCTGCAGCTAGAGTACAATGTGAAGTGTTTTTTAGGCTGGGAGAGACCTGAACAGCTTTCCATAGACAGGTGGGTTCTGCCCTGGCTGGAAGAGGGTTTTTGATAAGAAAGGTGTTAGCAGGTAAATACTAAGAGGTCAGTACTGGTAGAAGACCCATTAGCAGGGTCTGAGTTTCACTCTGAAGCTCATCCCGCAATAGCCGACCCCAAAGAAGCTTACCCTCCGAGGAGAAAGTGAACCAGGTGGGTGGAAACCTTAAGAGGGACAGATTTGGGGTTCATCTGACTTAGATTAAAAGATGACGTGATGGGGAAGGGAAACAATCACTGGTGCCATCCCCTAGGCCCTGCATTCCTGATCACTAAGCGTCATTTAGTGGCGCTGGCACTCTTGCAGATATTGGGGGTGCTGCTAGGAGTTAGAGCAGTGGCAGTCACATTTAGTGACTACTTTGCCACCCTGCCATGGGCATTTCACATGCTGACATAATTTCTTCCTGATGCCTTTGGAGAAGGTTCTGCTAGTCATCCTGGGTTTTGCCCTGTGCTAGGGTGCAGAAACCGAGGCTCAGATTGGTGGAGTAACTGTGAGGTACCAGGGCCAGGAATGGTGGAGCTGGGGGGCTTAGCTGCTGCAATGTTGCTAGAGGTGGGGGCAGTGGAGACTGATGGAAGGAGACCCCAGCAGGGGGAGGTGGGCTCGGTGCTGGCCACTGGTGATCTCATTCACTTCTACAACCCTGTAGAGCAGGTCTCACTTCATTTTGAAAAGTGGAAACTGAGGCCTGGGCATTAATTAGTCGCCTTCATTGAGGGGTGGAGGCTGGATTTTGGTTCCAAACATCTCAGCATCAGACGGAATCTATGTCAGCAGCACTGTTGGGAGAGAGGAGGCTTGATGCTGCTGCCCCTTGTCCTTCCCAGCACATGACATCCTGTTACACAGGCCCAAGAGTTAACATGGGCCAGTGCTTCTTAGCTTTCCTTTGAGGTCCTCTGAAGATCTGAAAACCTCTGAAGGGCCATGGGCCTGTCCCCAGAATAATCCATAATGCAGAGGCACACATAGATAACCCTGGGCACTGTTTCAGAGGTGGAGCCACCCCAGACCCCCAAGGGCTCCCAGGTTGAACTCTTCTGTGACAGACTAGAGTTGGTAGCTGTACCTGCACAGGACACGAGGCACAGCACAGAGCACAGGAGGTCTGTGCATTTCAGCCCCATTTTCAATGGTGATAACTGGAAATGACCTGAATGGCCATCGGTGACAGGCTGGTTCAATAAACAAAGCCCACCTGTATCACAGAAAATCATAATTCCAAGAAAGGGTGGCTGAGCTAAAAAAAAAAAAAAATGGATGGCTGTAAAAGCATGTTGAAGAGACACATGTACTATTTATGTAAAATAAAACAAAAATACTCAATAATATTACATGTTTCCTCCACATGTAGGGAAATGCATGGGAAAAGGCCTGAAATGATATCAGGGTCATGACTGGTAGAGGGGGTACTTTGGGGAGAGTAGAACATTCTGGTCAAAGATGATACAACCTTATCTATAATGCTTTAATTTTTTAAAAAATTTATTTATTTATTTATTTATACAAGCACTGGGTACAGTCAGAAGCACGGGAGGGTGAGAGAATTCACCAGAGCCAGAGCGGGGAACAGAACAGGCAGACTGACGAAATACACTGCTGAGGGGAGCAGCGGGCGCGGCAGGAGAGGTCTGCATGCCATGTGGGACCCTCGCCTTTGGCCGGGGATCGAACCGGTGCTGCAGAGACTGCGGGCAGCTTCGTAGCCCAGCGCTCAACCGCTGTGCCACCGGGAGGCCCTAATGCCTTAATTTTTTATAAAGAGAATGTATCCCTGTAGTATTTATAGATTTAAAACTAATTTAGAGGAGCAGCACACTCTGGGTTTATGGGGGAAGGAGGGAAGGAGGAAGGAATTCTGCAAGAGGTGGTGTGGAATAAGGAAAACCTACCCCACACCCTCACTTCCAGTCCTGACCTTGACAGTTACCTGCCAGTGACCTTGGGCAAATCACCTCAGCTCTCAGTCTCAACTTCCTCATCCATAAAATGGAGATAAGAATGTTTGCCTCCCAAGACTCTTTCTTATGCAGCTGAAGTAGGATAGGGAACTCCTGGCACATAGTAGGATAAAGAACTCCGAGCACATAGTAGGTATTCAGTGAATCATCCATTATTGTTATTTCAAATTTCAGTCCCTTCTCCCCTCAATATTTGAGCTCCTACTAGGTGACAGTTGTGTTAAGGGCTTTGAGACTACATCTGGTTCAAGCAGAGAGGACTTCCTGGAGGAGGACGAGTTGGCACTACTTGAATGTGTGTGGAAAGCAGGGCAGCAGTGAATCAGAGGAGGGCTGTGTGCAGCAGCCAGGAGGGGTTATATCTGTGCCTTGGAGTAATGATATTACTGATGTCCACATTATAGACAAGGACACGTCAGGGATCTAAATGAGCTACCCATAGACACATAACTAGGAGGAATAGAAAGAGAATTTGTGGTTCTCTTGGCACAAGGGGTTAAGCACCGCACTATAAAGCTGTCCGCAGCCTCTGTAGCACGAGTTCAATCCCCAGACGGCCAGGGAGCAACCCACATGGCAAGGCAGACCTCTCCTGCCGTGCCCACTGCTCCCCTCAGCAGTGTATTTCAGTCAGTCTGCCTGTTCTGCTCCCCACTCTGTCTCTGGTGAATTCTCTCATCCCCTGGATCTCTGGCCTGTGCCCCAGCTCTTGTATGCATAAATAAATAAATCTTTAAAAAAAAAAAAAAAAGAAAGAAAGAGGACTTGGAGAAATGCCAAAAACTGGGGTAGTACTTTGGGAAGCCAGTGGGAAAGAATGCACTTTGTCACCAGAGACTTCTGAAGATAGGAATGTAACGCACCCCCCCCAATCCCCCCAACCCCCGCCTGGGTGTGTCCTTGGTGAGTGTTCAGTGAAGATGGGTGGAGCAGGTCCAGGGAGATAGTGGGAACTGAGGTGTTATAACTGCAAGAATTTTGAGACCACAGCCAGCAGCTTTCCTACTGCCCTCAGGCCCAGGGGAAAGGACTTGGACCAGGCCAGAGTGAGGGAGGCTAGGCTGCATGCTCCTGGGAGTCTGGCTCCCTCCAAAATGAGTGAGTCGAGAGCTGGCTTAGGTGCTATGTCAAATTAAGTCCCGTTTTATTGATGTGGTAACTGGTAAGTGATGACAACTTATTCAATGACCGGACATGGTGGTGGGCAGTGTGCCAGGGGAGTCTTCATGGAGGACCTAGCATTGGACAGCCCCTAAGATAAGGAGTCAATTCAGACGTCCCTGAGGAGCTGGCAGGGTCCTGACCGTTTGCCCACACCTGCCCTCTCACACCTGTCTCCCACGACTTGTACATTCCAAGACTCTATTGCCTTATTTCCCAAAGAGGTGACATACTTCCCATCTCCAGCCTCAGCTCTGGGAGGACTGGGTTCATTAACTACAGCCCCATGATCTGGCAATTCTGCTCCCTGAGTTCTTAGGCAGGGTCGCCCAGGTCATGTTCGAGGACACCCATGGCAGGATTGTTGAGGGGTGTTGGGGGAAATCTAGGTGTCCATCCCCCTCAGAACAGGTAAGTAAGGTGTTGGGGGTTTGCCCACCAGGGACTAGCCACATGGATGGATTTTAAAAATAAGGTGCTGAATGAACAAAATAAATATGTAATGCTGTTAAATATGAAACAAAAAATCGCTATGCTTGTTTTTCAAGAACACATACAAATGGTTGGATCTGGGGTGGCATGAGGAATGGGAATAAAAGTGAGATAAATATTAAGAATGACTGATGAAAAGTGGGCCCTGGAGCCCCCACAGGGGAGGCGCCGTGGTCAAACCCACATTTCTGTGCGCATCTCGCCATCTAGTGGCCGTGAGATTCCCAGCACCCGACTTCTGGCAAGTGTGACCCAGCTCCCCTGAGGGCGGGGCTGCCTGCATGGGCCCTTGGAGCAGAGGTCTGGGGGGGAGAGCTGGCTGTGTAGGCTGTGGGCGTGGCCACCAAAATGGGGTGCCAGGTTTGGTCAGGCCCTCTGAGATGTGGGGGTGGGAGAGGGTGCAGATGGACTTGCCCTGCCTCTCCAGGGGGCCCTCTGACGTCAGAGCGAGCTCCCAATAAATTGCTATTGCAGGCAGGTGGTGGTTCCTGAGGGGCAGAGGCTGAGGCCCAGATGTCAAATCCCCAAGCGCAGCCCTGGCACCGGGCAGGAATGGGAGCATCTGGCATGACTGTCATGGAAGCAGAGAGGAGAGAGAAGAAGGGAGACAGTGATGCTGAGTCCAGGGAGACCAATGGCTGACTTGAGACACAGCACACAGGAGTCTATAGGCACAGACCCTGGCGCCAGATTGCAGGGTTCAGATGCCCTGGGTAAATCATTTGTACCTCGGTCTCCCTCTTTAGAACACAATATTATCTATCTTGCAGGGAGGCTGTGAGGATGAAATGCATAAAAATAAAGCAAAAGCAATTAGAATAGAACCCTTCTCAGAGCAAGGGCTCTTAAGTACTGGCTGCTATCAGCCTCTGAGGGCCCCCAACCCTATGTAGTTGACCCTTTATGACACCTCCTCACCCCATGAGGGCTGGGGGCTCTGAGTGCAGATAATGGGCCTGGGGGCCTGGGGGCCTGGGACATGGACAGGAAGCCCTGGGCTGACCCCCGTCCGCAGTACCAGAGCGGGGGGCCACTGGCTAGGATGGACCAGGGGCCCAGGCCAGGCCTGCTAGGGGGAGTGAAGCAGGCTGTGCTCTCGGAACCTATTCTTGGGCTCTGTAAAAATACCTCCCCATTGGTGTGGGGCTGCTCAGAGAGCCGAGGCAGAGCTATGGAAAGGCCTCCGCCTGGGCTTGCCGGTCACATTGGGTGCTGAGCTCACGAGGATGGGGCACCTGTCCGAGCACCGCCAGACCCGTGGGGCTCCCTACACGGGGATGTCCGGACATGGAAACAATTTGAATATTTCCGGGACAGAAACAAAACCTTTAAATTTATGCTAAGCAAGCGGTCGGTGATCGGGGTGGGAAGCGGGGGTTGCCAGGATGAGCGTGGCCAGAGAGCCAAACTGCCTCCCCAGACGACTCCTACGGTGCCACTGGACCCACCAATGCCACTCTGGTCTTCGAAGTGGAACTTTTAAAACTGGCACAGGAATGGCCTCCTCATTCTTGGATGTGCCACAGAGGAATCCAGCTGCTCCAGGTGTGTGCACCCCAATCTATATGGAGCTCTTCCGGGAGCTTCAACAACACTCTGTATAAACATCTCCCTGACCGAGCGGTTCTCTTTCCCTTTTTGTATGTGTGTCGCCTAAGCTATATGCCATAAACTTCAAGTTACTCATTTTATTTTGGTTTTATTTTGAGGTGAAGATTCACTCTCAGTTTTTCGAATATAGGTATCCAATTAAGTATTAACAGCACAAGTAATGAGGAAATTTTAGAATAGGAACTGGGGTGTGTGGAGGCGGGTACAAGAATATTTTCTTTTATTTTTAGATGAAATTTTTTTCTAGTATATGTTAAATAAACACTCTTGCAGCTGCACTGAAAACCACAGCAGATCTGAGGCGCTGTTGAAGGTGGGATCATTTTCCCAAGTTGAGAGATTAACTTGAGTTAATAACCTTGAGTTGAATTAAAAATCCTTTGAGGAGGCCTCCCTGGTAGTACAAGGGGTTGAGCACAGCACTATGAAGCAGTCCGCAGCCTCTGCAGCATGAGTTCGATCCCTAGCCGGCCAGGGAGCAACCCACACAGTGCAGCAGACCTCTCCTCCTGACTCGCCCGCTGCTCCCCTCAGCAGTGTATTTCAGTCAATCCACCTGTTCTGTTCCCCACTCTGTCTCTGGTGAATCCTCTCACACGCCCCCCACTCCACCCCATCTCTGGCCTGTGCCCCAGCTCTTGTAAACATAAACAAATCTTAAAAAAAAAAGCCCTTCCACAACTGAAGTGGGGAGGGGAGAGAGAGACTTTGCCCCTACTGCCCCGTCCCCTTAAATGTTTTCACTGAGATGGACACTGCAGGGATCTGTCCCCAGCCAGCTGGGGCCAAGGAAGCCTTCTTTGTGGCCTTGACCTGCCTAACTCCCCCACATCTTGTGGTTTTTCTAATGGATGGTCAGGGCTTTTGTAATCTCATAGCTACTCAAACTTCTTCCTAACTTTAAGAACTTTAATCAAAAGTTTAAATTGAAGGTGCTGTTTGTAGACACATAACACCCAGCGGCAGCCAGTCATCAGGACAAATCCTGCATGTTCTCTTAAGAAAATCACAGTAATCATAGCAGCTCCTGCTTTTTGATACTCAGCTCCCCTCAAACTTTCCTGGTTTTTCCTCTCCTTATCCCTCACCCCTGTGCTGTGTTATGTAGTGATCTCGTGAGAGAAATGATTGAGTTTCAACTTTTTAAAAAATTTTTTACATTTAGATTTATTTATTTATGCATACAAAAGCTGGGGTACAGGCCAGGGGTGTGGGGGGTGAGAGGATTCACCAGAGACAGAATGGGGAACAGAACAGGAAGACAGACTGAAAGCACTGCTGAGGGGAGCAGCAGGCGAGACAGGAGAGGTCTGCCACGCCATGTGGGTAGCTCCCTGGCCAGAGATTGAACTTGTGCTGCAGAGGCTGCGGACAGCTTCATAGTTTGCATTTTAACCCCTTGTGCCACCAGGGAGGCCCTGAGTTTCAACTTTTATTATTGCAATAAAAATGCTTCATGTTGGACTAATGATAAAGGACTGATCACAAAAATCTGCAAAGAGCTGATGAGACTCAACAACAACAAAGAAAATAATCCAGTCAAAAAAATGGGCAGAAGAGCTAAAAAGAAACTTCTCTGAAGAGGAAATGCAAATGGCCAATAGGCATATGAAAAAATGTTCAACATCACTTGTCATCAGGGAAATGCAAATCAAAACTACCATGAGATACCATCTTACACCAGTGAGAATGGCACATATTAAAAAAAACTAGCAACAACAAATGTTGGCGAGGGTGTGGAGAAAAAGGAACTCTTCTGCACTGTTGGTGGGAGTGCAAACTGGTCCAACCACTGTGGAGAGCTGTGTGGAGATTTCTGGACCTACTAAACATAGAGCTTCCATATGATCCAGCAATTCCACTCCTAGGTATTTACCCAAAGGACACAGAAACATCAATTCCAAAGAGCACCTGCACCCCTATGTTTATAGCAGCACTGTTTACAATAGCTAAGCTTTGGAAACAGCCCAAATGCCCAAAAATAGATGACTGGATCAAGAAGATGTGGTACAGATACACCATGGAATATTACTCAGCATTCAAAAAAGATAAACACATGCAATTTGCAGCAACATGGATGGCGCTGGAAGGGATCATGCTCAGCGAAATAAGCCAGAAAGAAAAAGAAAAATACCGGATGGTCTCACTCATAGCAGGAATCTAGAAAACTTAAATAAGGGACCAGGAAAATGAATAACTATAAGAAAGTGAAAATCAAAATCAACAAAAAACTATGAACCAGAGACACTTTTAGGGGGGCGGGGGCGGGAGGGGAGGGATTGGGGTCAGAATGGGGGGGCTGCAATTGTATGGGGAATATAAAAATAAAATTTATTATTTAAAAAAAAAACAAGTGAATAGAAACAAAAAAGAAAAAAAAAGAAAAAAAAAAAAGAAGATGTAACCCATTGATTATCTCATTGTCCCCAAAGTAATCACAAGAGTCTTATAAAAGGGAGCGAGAAGGCCGCAGACAAGGCAGGCAGGCCTAGAAGAACAAGATTTGAAAGTGAGATGCTGCCACCTTTCAAGATGGGGGAAAAACCAGAACTGACACCTTGATTTGAGGACTTCTGACTTCTAGAAATATAAGATAATAAATCTGTGTTGTTTAAGCCAAAAAAAAAAAAAAAAAAAGCTTCATGTTGGCTTTTCTCATGTTGGCTTTTCTCAAAGCACACACACATACACACACATACCCCCACACACACATTCACACGTGCATGGAACAAAAGAAAAACCCTACAACTGTTTGACACCTCTGTTCTCCCAAATACCCACCAGGCAGGCAGTGGAGGTTACGTGTGATTGGATTAATGAGTGCCTCTGTGGAACTAGAGTGCTTTATCTCCGGGTTTCAGGGGCTCTGCCCTGCTCTACCACCCTCTGCAATTCACAGCTCATACCACCTCCCTCTTATTTCCTTCTGCCCTCTCCACCATACTGTCTCCTTCTTTATTTTTGGGCCCCCACCCCTGCCACCCCCCCAGCCTCTCCTGGCTCCTGCGCCAGAGTCCTCTTCCTAAAGCTCAGAGCAGCTTCACACTCTTTGGCTTCTCACTGCTGCCAGTCAATTCAGATGTCTCTGATGGGCAGGCAGGGTTCTTACCATCTGCCCCCACCTGCCTTCTCACACCTGTCTCCCACTGCTGCTGATCTCCAAGGCTCCTTTGCCTCTCATCCCACCTTGGCCTCAGTGCAGTTATCCTCGCTGTAAACACCCTTCCCACTTCACCTGGTGAATTCTCCTCGTCCTTAAAGGCCTGGACCAGTGCTTAGGTCCTCCATGAAGACTTCCCTGGCACACCGGCCGCCTCTGGGCTGCTGCCATTGAATCATGTATCAGTTACCACATGTTGGACCAGTCAAGTTCAGTTCAGTGTGCAAGGGAGAGAAAATGTGGGGCTTTGACATAGACTGCATGGTGGAATCAGCTGTGTGACCTCAGGCAAGGTAGTTAGCCCCTCTGAATCTTGGTTTTATTATCTGCTAAATTGGGAAAAGCTCTTGTTACAGAACCCAAATTCCTCTCCACAGCCTGTCCTGACTTCTTCCTCTCTCCAAGTGACTCTCCATGCTCTGGCCACACCAGCCTCTGCTCGCCCTATAACACACTCTTCTCGTCCTTCTTCATCTCATTTCCAATGGCCCCTCCTCAGCAAGGACCCTGCAAATTCTCTCTAAACCCTGGCCCCACTCTGCCTTGTCTTATCTTCTGTTTGTTTCCATCTAGGGCTTACCCCAATCAGTAATTTTTCTTTTTGATGTGGTTGTCAGTTCCATGCAGATGGGGTTCTTTTCTCTGGTTTATGGAACATGAACACACTTGACAAGTGTCAGTCCTGGCTCAGATTGTACCTGCTCTGGTTGCTCGTGGGAGCCCCCAGGACGGGGTGTCTCATTCATGTTTGCATTCCTAGCAGGAGCACTGCCGCTGGCCCAGAGCGGCCCTCGGCTTATATTTGCTGCCTGCCTACCTGTCCTTGTTCTTCCCACTCTGCTCTCTTCACAGTTCCTCATGGTCTCCTGAGGGTCTCTAACGCATGTCAGACTGAGCCTGCCATCTCCCAGGGTGGGATTGCACACCCCATGTCTCTGCCACTTACTTTGCTCCCAAGCCCAAGAGAGGGTCTTAAATGGAGAGTCTGTGTGATGTTCCTGGGTGTAGTATTAGAGGCCCTGGCCATGTCTTCAGCGTTTCCCTGGATGGAAGTCACCTGGAATGGTCTAATGTAACCTGAGAGACTTGGAAAAACCCTGGACCTTCCAGTGATGCTCACAGATGCCTCTCAAGTGGGGGGCTGAGTGGAGGTCCTCACAGAGTGATGACCTCCTTGAGGTCATAGGCAAAAAGTTTTGGTTCATAGGCAAAAAGGTTCTGACCCACCAGCTAAATCAGAGGACTGGTGAATGGGAGAGTGCCAGGCCCCTGTGTCATCCCTTCTGCTACTGGGGGGTCCTCTGGTGCCAGGATACAGGAACCAGTCTGTTGACATGCAGAGGCTAGATCGGGAGACCATGAGCTGCCCTAGCCTGGAATCAAATGCTGAATAGGGGGAGGGGCTGGAGAGAACTTCCTGGCTGGGACAGACCCCAGGGCCCCCACCCTTCCCTCCTCCCATCCCCAGAGCCAGAGCCTTAGGGTTAGCTCTCTAGGGAGAGAAGGAGAGATGGGGAGTGGGGAGGGAGAGGATGGGCAGAGCCATGCTCCCCAGATTTGAGGATTTACCAGTTAAATTTTTAAAAGGTCATTATGAGCACCAGTATAAGGGTTGCTGGCATGTTCTCTTGTCAATTAAGAACATGAAGACAGTTAAAAAAAATTAACTTCCTATTATTACATCTTTAAAAACATGACCATTTTAATACCAAAAAAATTAGAAATGTAGACTAGTCTTTCCCCAGAAAAGTTGGTAGGCATTCTGACCCTGACACTTTGCGCTATGGATGTGTGAGAACGTGGTCAGGGGCCAGCTCTTGAGAGATATTGGTTTAGGGTCTTGTGTGAGTGTGTGTGTGCATGCACGTGCATGTGCACACGCATAAACACGCACACACAGAAAAATGGAAGCAGATCACTGCCTAAGTTATATGACTAGAGGGAAAGGAAGTTCTCCTCATCCCAAACATTTCTTGAATGAGTCCTGAAATTCTTCACTTCCCTATATCACTTAGGTTTTGTGTGGATTAACTAGTGTCCTATTTGAAAGTGCAAATATCCCCGGGCAGGGTCCATTGGGTGCCTGGACAACCTCCAGGGAGGTGTTTGCACAGATAAAATCTGCTTGGCATAAATGTCAAGGGCATGTGTGATTAAAGAAGTGGGGAAGGGAAGGGACAAACCTTTGCTGAGCTCACCGAGTGCGTGTCAGGTACTGTGCTCCATGTAGGATAACTCCTCGGATTTTTCCAACACAGAGTGTTGTTTTTTTTTTAAAGATTTTTTTTTTTTTTTTTTGTGGGACCCTTTCGGGGCGGCCGGGGAACCAGCGCTACAGAGGCTGCTCGCAGCCCAGCGCTCAACCGCTGCGCCACCAGGGGAGGCCCTTTTTAAAGATTTATTTATTTATGCATACAAGAGCTGGGGTACAGGCCAGAGATTCAGGGCGTGAGAGGATTCACCAGAGACAGAGTAGGGAACAGAACAGGCAGATCAACCGAAGTACACTGCTGAGGGGAGCAGCGGGTGAGACAGGAGAGGTCTGCTGCGCCATGTGGGTTGCTCCCTGGCCAGCCGGGGATTGAACTCATGCTGCAGCGGCTGCAAATTGCTTCATAGTGTGGTGCTTAACCCCTTGTGCCACCAGGGAGGCCCAGAGAGTGTGTTTTTTTTTTTTTTTTTTTTTTTAAATAGAGGCATGTTTTATTTATTTATTTATTTTGTTTACACATGCACTGGGTACAGTCAGGAGCGCGGGAGGGTGAGAGAATTCACCAGAGCCAGAGTGGGGAGCAGAGCAGGCAGAAGGACAGAAGTACACTGCTGAGGGGAGCAGCGGGCGGCAGGAGAGGTCTGCGCGCCATGTGGGACCCTCCTCCGGTGGCCGGGGAGCAGCCGGGGATCGAACCGGCGCCGCAGAGGCCGCGGGCAGCTTCGCAACCCAACGCTCAACCGCTGCGCCACCAGGGAGGCCCACCAGAGAGTGTTTTTTATTATTTCCACTTTCCAGATGAGAAAACCGAGGCCCAGAAAGGCACAGTGTATGTCCAAGGTCACACAGCCAGTGGTGGAGCCAGTATTATATCCAAGTCTGTTTGAATTCGAGGCCAGAGCTTTTACTTCTCTCCCAGACCAAGACACAGAAATACTCAAAAGCAACTAGAGTACCAGATCTGTGTTCAGGAAGCATCTAGTAGACTTGCTTTTTAATTTTTCTGTCCATGCCAAACATTGTGACCATGTCAGCTGCTCCCAGGTCTGTGGAGGGAAGAGTCAAGAACTTGTCTGGTCCAGGCTCTACCTTTAATACACTTTTCTGTTAGTATTATTTTTAATTGTGGTAAAATACACATAACAGGGCCTCCCTGGTGGTGCAGAGGTTAAAGAGCTATCAAGCTATCACAAGCCACTATGGCATGAGTTCAATCCCTGGCCAGGGAGCTAACTCATATGGCGCAGCAGACCTCTCCTGTCTCAGCCACTGCTCCCCTCAGCAGTGTATTTCAGTTAGTCCACCTATTCTGCTCCCCACTCTGTCTCTGGTGGATCCTCTCACTCCCCATACCTTTGGCCTATACCCCAGTTCTTGTATGCATAAATAAATAAAATAAATCTTAAAAAAATACACATAGCATAAAATTTACCATCTTAGCTGCTTAAAAATGTACAATTCAGTAGAGTACAATATACTGAAGCCAATAGCATTTAGTATATTCACAGTTGTGTACCCATCACCACTATCGAATTCCAGTGCCCATTTAGGGGGTCACTCATGGCAACCACCCATCTACTCTCTGTCTCTATGAATCTGCCTATTCTGGTCATCTCACTTCAATGGAATCATACACCATGTGGCCTTTTGCAATTGGCTTCTTTCACTTAGCATGATGTTTTCCAGTTTCATCATGTTGCAGCATAATTCAGTGCTTTATTCCTTTTCATAGCCAAATAATATTCCACTGGAAGGATATACTGCAATTTGTTCATCCATTTTATCAATGATGGATGGACATTTAGGTCATTTCTGTCTTTTAACTATTGTGACTAGTTCTGCTATGAACCTCATGTCTGACACTTTGCCTAAACGCTTGTTCTCATTTTTTTGGGGTACATACTCAGAGTGGAATTGTTAGGTCATAGGATGATTCTATGTTTAACTTACGGAGGAACAGCCAAATTGTTGTCTACAGCAGCTGCATCATTACACATTCCCACTTGCAGTGTTTAAGTGCTCTCATTTCTCCACTTCCTTGCCAACATAGCCATCATAATGGGTGTTTAATGGTATTGCATCATGGTTCTTTGCATTTACCGAATGACTGAGGACATTGGTCATCTTTGCCCATTTTGGGGACCTCAGGTGGATCCCTCACCCTCTCCATGCCTCAGTTTCCTCATGTCTAAATCAGACTATTATTTAGAGACAGTGTGGGAATTAAATGAGTGGATCATGTAAAGAACTTAGCATTCACGCTGGGCACACAACAGGGCTCTCAAGACAATCTTAGGCAAGCCCAGATCTGCCGTTTCTCAGCTAAGGGAGAGGCTGACTGCTTGGGGGCCTTCTGCTCTGAGCAGCTGGGACTCTTGGGGTAAGTTAGAGCTGCAACCCTCTGCTTGGTGGTCCCCACCTCCCCCCACTACCTCCACCATCCTGGACTCCTTGGAAGCATGGCCCTTCTTAGGCTGGGGTGGACCAATTTTCATTCAACACAGATGACATTTATGGAATGTAGCAGACCCCCTGAAACCCACTTTCTGTGCAGTTCCCTGCCCTCTGATTTCCCCTTCTGTCTGCATGCTTGGCTGACTGCCCTCAGCTACTGAAGTGCCTAGAAGTCTATCCCCCCAAGGCAGATGGGTGCAGGGAGAGAAGGCCTAGCTCGCTTGCTTGGTACAGGACAGCCCTGAGGTGTAACTTACCCTCCAGAGTCCCCCTTTAGGGACTTCAGCCCAGGACTGAAGCCATCCTGGGCTCCCTGATGGCCTTCTCCCCTCCTGTCCTACAGCCCCCTCTCCAGCAGGTCCTGGGAGCACTCTCTTAATAAATCACTGAGACAGAAATCCCTATCTCAGGATCTGCTTCTGGGGAATTCAGGCTGAGAGGTGGAGTGCCAAGCCCTGGGGAAAGTGCTGAGGCAGGGGAAGAAACAAGGTGCAGATTCTTCCTTCCAGCTTGGCCGGGGCTGGTCCTGACTGCAGAGGGAATGGCCAAGGCTGTACCAGGAACCAGCGCGAGCTTAGCAGACATTGCTTCATCTAGACTGTATAGCATCCCCCTGTGAGGGGTTGCTGTTATCCCCACTGTGCAGATGAGGGAATTGGGTCCAGGGAGGGTCTCACAAGCTGGGGTTGCACAGCATGGAAGTGGCTGTGCTCACTCTGCTCCCTTTGTCTGCCTCCTGACCTCTGTGCTGGGGCCCATCTCTGGGGGGGATACCCCAGGGGCTTCCATTCACCGGGGGCTAGAGATTTCCCAGGGCCCCTACTGTGACTGGTGATGAGAGAGTGTCACAAGTAATTTGTGATTGATCTTGGTTAATTTTCTGTAAAGGATTTAACTTAAGTAGAAAGAGAGAATGATTTCAAGTCCATTTCTGCTACTGTCACTCCCTGCTCATTTACCTTCCACTCTGCTTCCCTGTCCACAGTGCCCCCCCTACAAGGTCCAGCACTGACTGGCCCAGGTAAAGATCCCTTCCACGTATGTGGTGTATGGGGTGCCAACCGCTGCCCTACCTAGTTTCCCTACCCTCTGCACTAGGAGGCATGGTTACTGGCCTGTGGCACTTTGTGACTGAGGTGTCTTCTCTCTCTCTCTCTCTCTCTCTCTCTCCCCCCCCACCCCCCTTTTTCCCCCAGAGAAATCAAAAATACTGACCCAGGAGAAGTCAGTCTGTCACTCTCTGGGAGAGTATTGGGGTGGTTAAAGCACAGCCTCAAGGCAGACTGCTTGAGATCAAATCTGCTGTCTACAAGCTGAGTGGGGAAGTTGCTTACCTACCCTGTGCCTCAATTTCCCCATCTGTAATTTGGGCACAATAGTAACATTGACCTCTTGGCATTGTTGTGAGAATTGAGATAATATATACACGACAACATACACTGCCTGGTCCACAGCAGGACCTGAGTGATGGTGGGGGTATTATTCTTATAAAAGGAGAGCCCAGACCTCTTGGGTCTGAGAGACTCCCAACTTAGATGCCACCCAGCAAGCCCTGAGAGATCCCCTAAGCCAGACCTACTTTCCTGGTCAGCTGTCCTTGGACCCCACTGTGATCTTGGAGGAGCAGAGAAAGGTTTCTGCTGCTCTCCTTCTCTAGGCTAGCATCTCACCCACCTAGTGTTGCTGGTGTTCACTGGGGATGGGACTGGGGGCTGGGGGAGATGGCCCCAAGGACGCTACACTGGTTCTGAAAGAGGGTTCTCTATTACAGGCCTCACAGTGAGGGGGCAGCAGCAGTTGACTTAGTGTCCTGTCCCTGTGGATAAGCCAGCTTGGCTTCCACCTGGCTGTGTGGCCTTGACCAACTCCCTCCCCTGGTCCTGTTGACAGTATGAGCACTAATGAAATGTGGCCTCATTTAATCCTCAATTTCACCCGGTGATTCTGGTCTTTATTACACAGACAGGGAGGCAGAGGCAGGGAGAGTGAGTAACCACAATAGGAACAGGGAGACTTGGTCAGGGAGGAGCTGGGCCAGGGCGACTTCTCCCAGGGACTGTAGCCCAGCTCCCCCTGGACAGGTAGGCGCTGGGAAGGAGAGGAGCCCAGGCCCACGGGCAGGTGGAGCCGAAACAGGGAACAGGTCTGCTTGGATGTGACACAGAGGCCTGGCCCATGGGCCTCAGTGGCTAGAGCCTGGTGTGGGGACAAGCCTCGGTCTCACATGTGGCATGTGGCCAGTGAGGTGGCTGAGGAGATGCAAGGAGTCCCTCATATAGCAGGCGATGACAGAATGGGGCTCTCTGGGGTCAGGGCCAGTTTCCTCACATACTGGGGTGTTTAAAAGTTTTATTATAGAAACTTTCAAACATCCACACAAGTGGAGAATGAAGTACATGGGACTTCTATGTACTCATTTCAGACTCAGCAGCTGCCAGTTCCTGGCCAACTTGGTTTTATCCGCCTCCACCGGCCCCCACTCTCCTGATCCCACCCTAGGTTATTTTGAAGAGCACCTCTAGTAGTAATGTCATTCCCCAGACAAGCCTGAATGTGTGTCTAAAGATAAAGACGCTTCTCAAAGAAAAGAAAGAAAAACCTGGAGCAATAGACTTTTGTGAGGGCGAGCCCTGCTTCTCATCTCCTGGCATCCAGCTCAAGCCCAGCAACACTGTTCACGGTTTAAGGTTCCTTCCAGTTCCTTCACCAGGGTATGGAAGCTGCAAAAACTAGAAGGCCCAAAGTGGTGGGGCTCCAAGTTGCAGTGGATTGATTTTGGGGCATATTGAGTTGGGGAAGTAGAGGGGGGCTGGGCGACCACTTTGCTCAGCCCACTTCTGACCCATGTGCTCCTCCTGGCTCCACCTGTGAGCCTGTGCTGAGCCCTTGGGGACAGCCCTCTCTGTCCCCTTGAGGAGATCAGGTGCCCTCAGTCCCACTAAATTCAGGACGGGCTCTTGGGCATCACTGGCCTTGTTTTATGCAAATGTTTATTCCTTTTTATTCCTACCATACCTGTTCCCTGTTCTGTATACATAAAGATATCCTTCACTTTGGTATAGCTCTCCTTTACTCAGCACTGGCTTGATTGATTTGTTGACTAATTGGTGTGTGTGTCCTCAGCACTAGATTTAAAATCTAGCTTTGTCACTTCAAACTCAGGGCCTCCCTGGTGGCGCAAGGGGTTAAGCATAGCACTAGCACTGTGAAGCTATCCGCAATCTATGCAGCAGTTTGATCCTGGCTGGCCAGGGAGCTGACCCACATGGCGCAGCAGACCAGTCTTCCTGCTGCTCCCCTCAGCAGAGTATTTCAGTCAGTCTGCCTGTTCTGTTCCCCACTCTGTCTCTGGTGAATCCTCTCACCACCTCCTCCCCAGCACCTCTGGCCCATACAAGTTCTTGCAACATAAATAAATAACTAAATCTTTGTTTAAATAAACTACTGTCTCATATCCTATGATGTGCACCCCCAGTTTTCTGCCCACCCCCACAACCACTAGCTGCTATGAATCCCCTTTATGTGCCCCATAGGGAGTGGGCTGAGTACCCCAGGACAGAATCTTGCGTGGGGCTGTGGGGTGCCTTTCATCTGACTGGGCATAACCGGACTGAGTCCACAGTGGCTGCCCAGCTATACTGCAGAGCAAAGGGTTCTGTGTCCCACACCCCTGATGGTGCCCGAATTTCTCCAGCTTTCTGTGCCCACCTACCACAGTAAAGTGATGGCTGGGGATTTTCAGCCTCTCTCATGCTGGCTAACTTTTGGGTCTGGTCTCCTTTAACGGCCAGTTCCTGACTCTGCTCCATTTGGGGTAGGGCCGCAGTCCTCTTGTTACTCAGCAGACATTCCTTGCACCATCTGGTCCAGATATTAATCCTTTGTTGGTTTGACATGGCGAACATCCACCATCATTCTGTCATCTTCGGGCCTTTTGAAACCTAATTCCTCTCCCTCTTGCCTGCCCACTCCTTTCTGAGTGGATGGCACAGGTGAGGCCCTTCTCACTCTCTCTGCCCTTTTGGTAAATGCCAGGCGCCCGGGACGGTACAGCTTGCACCAGGAACTTGCTTTTAGCACGGGGCTCAGTCATGGGGCAGGAGGGGACAGGCCAGGGCAGGACAGCAGCCACCTCAGAGCCCCATGTCTATACCATGAGCTCACTTGACCTTGGCAGGTCTGCCCTTGGCCTGGTCAGGGGGTCCCTCTTTCTGTACATGCCAGCATTAGAGTGGATCAAGGTGTCAGACATGGGGCCTCCAGTGTGATTAAGACCTTGTCCCTGGTCTCAAAAACTCCAGCTCAGGTGGAGGTGGCAAGGCTGAAGCCTGAGAGAGAGGGCACTGTAGGAAATAGCATAGATTGCTGTCATGGCTGGTCAGGGAGGGCTTCCCAGGGGAGGTGCCTTTGGTCTGGGCTTTGGAAGAAGTGTGAGTATTCTCCAGGCCTGGGTAAGGTCTTCCTTAAAACCCTGAAAGGGGTTTTTCACCTTCATATCCAGGGAACATGACTTCTAGGTCTTTCCCTTTTGTGCATTGAGGGGGTCTTTGTCCCTGGTCCCTCCCGAATGGGGGGTGGGGTGCTTCTTAGGGAAGAGGAGTTTGGGGTTTCGCAGCCCTACCTTCTGTCCTCATACTCAGAGTGACCTTGGGCAAGTCCCCTGTTTTCTGACCCTCGCCCCTCATGTGAATGATGAGGTACAGGGCAGACAACCCCTCCAGGACCTCCGGAATCCTCTGGAGCGAGGCCAATGTGAAGACAGCGACAGTCTCACCCCCTTCCTTCACTCTTTCATACCCTTTGAGGACAAGGGCACTGAGCGCAGAGGTCACCCTCCCTGGGGCCCCAGCCCTCCCTCTCGGTGCTGTAAACGGCTTCCGAGCAGTCCCAGACAGGCTTGGCTCCTCTTTCAGGCTTGCTCTGGGGACCTCATGGACTTTGCTCGCAACAGCTACTGTGAACCCAACAGGTCCTGCCAGCCTGGCACCAGGCGCCGAGCTTCCCCCTGTGACCTCGATTCCTCCTGAGTCTGTGAGGTGGGAGGACCATTCTCCCCACTGTGCAGATGACACAGAAGAGCTCAGAGAGAGCAGGCCGCCTGCCCAAGGTCACCCAGCCCACACATGGCAGGACAAGGATTCAAACCCAGCTCTGCCTGCTTCAGAGCCCATTTCCTCGTCTCCTCTTCTCACGCCTCTGGGTCTCCCTTCCCCAAGTTCCAACTTCCCTGTTGGCATTCCTTGACCAAACCCTCTCATAGTGCCTTTGATTACAAACCTTGGCCTCACACAGACCCTCCACCTTTTTCAGATTCACTCCAGATTCTTTTCCTCTACTCACCACCCCCTTCCTGCTGCACCCCTGAGCCTCTCCTTGCTTCTCTGTATCTCCCTGTAGTGTGTGTAGCACGTGCCTCCAAGAAGTTGGGGGTCCCTGTGATTCCTCATAGGACCCAGCCCTGCAGCACAAGCTCTGAGGAGGGGTTGGTGGTGGTGGTGGTGGGGTCTCTGGGCCCTGAATCCCAGGAGTCAACCCCTTTCCTGAGGTTGAGCAGGGTCAGTTATCAAGAGGTCACTCTTCAGTGTCCAAAGGGCTGGGATGTGGACCCTGGCAGCAGGCCTGGCACATGCCCCACAATGTGGCCGGCCTGAAGCGTACATGTCTGTCCAGCTGTGAGCCACTGGCCTATCAGAGGAGAGGGAAGGGGCTGGGACACCCATCTCCCAGGAGGTATGGGGACTCATGCCTCCATCTGTGAGTGTGCATGTGCTCTTGCACACAAGCCGGCTATGCCAGCCTAGGGCATGGTGGGCCTGGCCCTAGAGAAGGGTGGGGGTCTGTGCTCAGCACTTGGCTCCCCTGCAGTTAACAAACTCAGCACAGTGTCTGGACCCAGTGGACCTCTGGCCTGTCTTCAGCGTTATTATTTGTACAGTTAGGAGCCTAAGTCACATCTTCTTTCCTCTTGGGTAAAGCCTGTATTCCACTGGAAACCCTCGCTGGTGGAGGGCCTGGAGTGGGTGTGTAAAGCACGCGGGGAGGGCAGCCACCCCGGCTGTAGCCTGCCCCACCTTGCTTCATCTTGAGGCTAAGCTTCCCTGCTCAAGGAGGCCAGTACTATCCAGGAGCCTGAAGTGAAACCCAGTGTGCAAGCCACGTGTAGTGCCACCGTGCAACATAAATGTATATGCGGGGGGGGGGGCTGCTGATCAGCATCTCTTATTTCTACACAGTACCGTGCTAAGGCCGAGGAAGGTGCTCAGTGGAACTCTGACTCCATTTGTAAAGGATTTAGTCCATGCCCTTGAAAATGGAACAGGTTGCCTTGGTCCCTGAGATGTGGATGATCGTGCCAGCTCTCTGGATGGATGGATGGATGGATGCATGCAGGCAGTGAGAATCCTGTTTTTCCAGGTGTTTAGGCAGAAGTTGGCTGTCTCCCACTGAGAGGTCCTGGGGTGCTGGACCAGATGACTTTCGAGGTACATTCGTACTGCAGGTCCTTTCCAGGTTCTGTGACCTGAGCTGAGTTCTGTCCTCTTTCCAAGAGCCTCTGGCCCCCAAGCTTTCCAGTGGCTGGTGCTGGGGTGGGCACAGTAACTTCTGTGTCCACATGACCCTAATCTCAGGGGTTTCTGGGATGAGGTATGGAAAGTCAACAGCCAGCAGAACCAAGGTCCATGGTGGACTGATATCCATGATGGGCTGGGGGTGAGACTGGGCAGGGCAGGACATCCCTGGGAGGCCAAGTCTGGGTGTGCGGGGCATCTGCCAATTCTCTGTGAATCAGCCTGGAAGGCTTCCCAGAGGAATCGGAGTGAACCTCAATGTCTGAGCTACCTGGCTGGCCCCTGCTGCTCGTCATCACAGGCTTGTGGTGACTAGTTACACCTGCTCTCTACTTGCCCGGTCATGCCCCAGTTCCTGACCCTGGAGGGCAGTAGGGAGGGGTGCTCTCTGGGGGAGCAGAGGGACTCTGGCCAGGTGAGCATGGGAACTCCTGAGCCTGCAGGTTTTAGTTCTTGCTGGCTCACCTGGGCAGTCTCTGGGGAAGGTGTGGTTCTGACGTTGCATGACCTTGGCCAGTTCCAATCCCTCAAAACCCGTTTCCTCCTTAGCCTCCTTAGCAAAAGCTTCCCCTGGGTTACAACTCTGGGTGAGGGGCTGCTGAGAGCTACCTGTGGGAGCACAACCCAAGACCTAGGGAGTGGGGTGGCTACTTTCTTTGCATTTGCCACCACCTGGAGTGCCTTTTGGGGACAGGAAAGTACCCCCAGCAAAGTTCACTCCCTGGCATCTTCCCCAACCCCCCTCTGCCCATTTTGTCCCCTCATTGTTACATTCCACAGAGGAAAGTGATCCCTCACTCAAGGCCTGAGGATTATAGGCCAGAGTGAAGCCTAGGTTGCCCTGGGAACATTCACGTAACCCTTTCCCACAGGTGCCTCCTCCTTTCACCAAAGGCCAGATAGGGGATGACTCTGGTGCACCCCAGCTTGAGGGAGCAGCCTGACCTCTGGGACTGGTGTGTGTATGTGTGTGTGTTGTGTTTGTGTGTGTGTGTGTTGGTTGATGGGGGGCTGGTCTGTTCTTCCCCTCCCTGGAGGTCAGGACCCCAAAGTAGGGGTGAACTATTTTGAAAAGCTACTAGTAGGCTCTCAGGAGGTGACTGGGGGCTAGGCCCCGGGTTTCCAAAGTGCTTGGGCTCCCCTGCTTCTCCCCCTCCCCCACCTCCATCCAGGCTGAAGCCCCCTCCCCCACTCTTCCAAGTTGGGGATTTCCGCAGGCTGAGCCAACCACCTGACTCTAATTATGGTGCTTCATCCTGTTGAGGTTAAGCTCCCCAGTGGCCTTCCCTGCCCCCACCCCAGAGGCCAGGCCTGGGGTCAGAGAAGCAGGCCTGCAGGGCTCCCTCTGGAAAGGGTTGATTGTGAGCATTCTCCCTGGGCCCAGGCATTGGGCTGCATCTTGTCCTGGGCAAGTTATGATATCCAGGGATGTCTAGAGAGTGAGGGGTGGCTCTTTTGGAGAACTCTTGGGATGGGGGGAGCCCAGGGGAAGTGACCTTTGGAGGGCAGGGAAATCTGAAGATGGGCAACTCCCAGAGGCTTCATTATCAATGCTGGCTTCATGAGAACTATCTCAAAAGATTAAGAAAAGAGGCACCCACAGCTCAACCCTGTGCCTACTGATTTTGGTTTCATCAGCCAGGGCGGCCAGCATCAGTATTTAAAAAATCCTCCCCAGGGAATTCCTTGTACAGCCAGTTTGAGAATCACTGCTCTATCCAATGATCCTTTGTGCCCTTAGGGGGACTGACGCTCAGTCAGCAGAAGGCCCTTCAAGGAGGTCACTCCACTAGTTGGACAAGACTGGGCTGGGACTTGGGGCACCTAATGCTGGGTCATGTCACTTCTTTTTGGTCTCCTCTGTTCCTTGGAGGCTTGCTCTGTGTAATCACCTGGGGATATAGGACTTGTGCGACTGAGTGGTTTGCTTAACCTTGGTGTGCCTGCTTTCCCTGTGGTGATAATCATCCCCAGGGATAAGAATGGAATGAGATGATGCCTGAGAAGCAGCCCACAGAACCTGGGGGGCTAGCCATTGTCCAGTGTTCTGCCTCAGGCCAGGAGAGGGTCTGGGCAGAGCTTTCTTGACCATGCCGACCCAGGTACAGCATCAGAGCTGGAAATGATCTCTGGTGGAATGGGGAGTGACTATCCCCCAGGCATCCTGGGCCCTGAGAAGTTGAGAAGTGCAGGGAAAGTGCTGGAAAGAATGATTCCCTCACCCCCCAGTCCTCTTGCAGACCTAATATAGCAAGGTGTCTCTGCTTTGGGTCCTGCAGCTACAGAAAAGGCCACCAGGTGTCACCCTCAGCTCATGCATGAAGTGAAGCCCAGGCAGAAAGGAAAGCAGCTGGGCTAGGAAAAGGGGGAGGACTCCCCTTCAAGGATAGGGGAGCTTGGAAAGGGCCAGAAGCTGCTGGGGTGGCATTTAATTTCTACAGGAAGGGGCTCTGCAAAGATTCATTTGTCTGTCTTTCAGAGGTCTCCTTCCACGCTCACGTCAAATCATAATTCAACAGGTTTCTTACAGGGTACCTGGTGCACACAGGAGATAGGCTCTCACGGAATACCCACTATGGACCAGCCCCTGTCCCTACAACAGTTCACTCACTGTTCACAGCAACCCTGCATAGTGTGTTCAACCCCATATTGTAAGGACTGGCATACAGATGAGGACACTGAAGCCTATACCAGAGGAATCCAAAGTCACCCGGGGGATAAGGACTGAGGTCTGGAGCCTAAATTCTTTCTCTTACATTAGGTCAATTTCCAGAGAGTTCTAGCCCAGGAAACATGTAATGGACTTCCCACCACGTTGGGAAAAGTTGGCAACTGTGTTTCTGGCTTTGGTAGTGGGAGCTCAGACAGACCATGATCCCAGTGGGCTGAGGAAGCTGTACTCACTGGGGTGGGCAGAAGAAGGTTCTGGTTGGAAGGGGGGTGCTGGGTGTTGGGCATGGGCAGGCTACAGATGCAGCAACAAGAGGCTCTCTCCTATCTGCCCAGTCACTTTAATTTCCTCACCTGTCAATTTTTAGGGTGGACTTTGCTCATTCAACCCCTTGTCCTTGTTCCCTGCCTGCTGCTGCTCTTTGAACTGACCAGTTTTCAGGACAGGTGCTAAGATGGAGAAGACAAGAAATCCCCACCCCCAACTGCCCCACCTAAAGACTAGGCCAGTGGTTCCAGTGTTTTCTGATCATGCCCCCTAACAATAAAAAAATTGTTGAGTGTGCATTTCCAATATAAGCATATTTCCATATGCTTATTATATAATACATACTATCTATGATATGTTTTTTATAAGCACATTATATTATCTTACCTTGTAAAACACACACTAAATGAAAAATAGACGAGGTGAAAAAAAAAGTAGATTTCTTCATACATTCTTCCTGCACCCCGGTATCCAGGCCCACCGCTGCTCTGGGAGACAGGAGCACAGAGTCAGTCTAAACCGTCTCAGGACGGATGTGTGTTCAGTGTTCCAGAACATCCTTGTCCACCCCTTCATGCCCTGGCAATGCAACGGGAGGGAGAAACTTCAGGTAGAGCAGGTGGGAGTGTGGGCAGACAGGAACCATAAGTGAGGCCATGTCTGGGGAGTGACCCAGATGACGTGGACAAGACACAGGTTTTATTTTCGATTCTGATGCTGTGAACACTTTATATTGTCCCAGGACGTACAGGACCAGGACACAGTGTCCCAGCTAGTATCTGATTTCACGTCCTTTACATAGTTCTAGTCCATTTTCAACAGTTCCTCCCGGAAGTTGGGGAGTAGCCCCCTACCCCCCACACCTTTGTGACAGGAAGAACAGAGCCCCTTCCTCAGGGGCTACATCCTCCACTGCTCCTCCCAGTTGGAGACCCCTGCATCCCCCTGGCGGAGGCAGGACCTCATACTGGGCCCAGCACTTGGGAGGCTCCATGAATATGGGTTGCAGGAGGGGATGCAAGAAGCCCCATTTTGGATGCAGAAGGGAGCCTCTCTATGAGGTGCTCTTACTCAAAGAAGTGTCAAGAGAAGCCTCTTCCCGTCAACCCCCCCCAGCCTAGGCACTGGGCTGGAGAAGGACCAAATGTCTTCTGAAGGCATCTGTCTGCCTCGGAGGGTGGCTGCCTGGGCCGCAGCCATGATGGCTGGCCCGGTGTGGGTGCCTTTGTGCGCCTCTGTGACTGGGTGTCTGTTTCCACAGTCACTGGGCGCTTGTTCTGTGGGGTGAGGGGTGTGGGGGTGGGAGCCTGGCCTGTGGCTGGGCATGTACGTGAGGCTGGGCACGAACAGCCTCACCCACTAGCCCGACTCCTGCCAGGTACAACCAGCTGCTGCGGCCGCCTGCGACCGCCTCCTCCCTTCCCTGGGCATGGCCAGGCCGGGGGGCAAATGACAAATGACTTGGCGGGCACCTCCCCTCGCTCGCTCGGACCCACTGGGGCAGGGCCGGCTCACCTGGCGCGCAGGCGGGGCTTCCAGGGAGGTGGGAGCCCAGCCTCCTACCCCATTCCTCAACAGGGGGATGCGGAACGGGAACGGGGAGGGGCCGCGGACACAGACAGGCCCCCTCTCTTCCCCCAGACTCTGGATGGGCAGAGCCAGGAGGGAGCGGTTCTCTTTTTAGGGCCAGGAAATGATTTCCATGCAAATGAGATGCAAGCTCCTTAATGAGTTTGCAATTAGGAGCCGGGGGCTGCCAGGCCCGGGCAGCGCCTGCGGGTTTTATGAATGGGCCGGCTGGGGGGAGGGGGCGGCGCGCCGGTCCGCCCCCACATTTCCCTGCCGCTGCGCCCGCGACATGCCGCGCCGCACGTTGCTGCCTCCCGGCCCCGCCGCGGCCTGGCTCGCCGCCAGCGGGTCAGCTGCTCGGGACCGCGCGGGAGGCTGCCGGGCAGAGTCCCCGCCACACCGCCGGCGACGCGGCGGCCGGCGACACGCCCCCCTGGGGCCCCGCAGGGCCTCTATCCTCCGGCGCCCCTTCCTCGGGTGATTGGGATGGTTTCCTGCTGCTGCCGGGAGCTGAGTTAGCCTGCAGGCCCGCTTTCCTTCAGTACGGGTGGCCCTGGGAGGTCCGGGACCACGGGAGGCCGAGGGGCCCCGAACTTGTCCCCTGCCCTCCCCTCGCCGGCTATGACCTTGGCAGTGGGGGAAGTGAGAGGAGAGGGACCACTTCCCACCCCAGAGCCCCTCCTCCAGCGCACCTCACAATACTCAGCCACTCCCCACCTGCCTGCCTCAAAGGCCTCTTCCCCACCACCCGCTGGGCACTGGCTTTTTTCCTGCAGGCACACCCCAGGCCCCTCTGGGCCTTGTTAAGTGTGACCTGGCCGCCAAACAATGGGTGTCCTGGGTGGGCCGGTCGGTTAGTTCAGAGCATCTCTGGTGGGGAGAGAGGGTCACCAAAGCTAGAGAGCCACAGCCCCTTCTCTTTTCCCCTTCGGCGCTGCTTTCAGAGTAAATTAACTAATTACCTCCAATTACCGCACCAGGCTCCCTCCTGGGCCTCAAACCCTGCCCCTGGGAGTCCTTTTCACTGGCTGGGTCTGGAAGAGGACCTGGCATAAGGTGGAAGTTAGCGAAATAATGAGTGTGGCAGGGGGAGGACCAGGAGGGAGGAAACCCACAGTGCTTCTGACTTCTTGGGAGTGGTCCGGCAGCCTGCCCTCTGCCTTCCCTGGGGTCTGGAGACTTGGGCCCTGTGGGGCCTGTGATGTCCCTGGGCAGGTGTTGCTGCTGGATGGAAAACCAGGGTGAAGGGCATGCAGAGGCTGAAGCCCAGAGGATGACTTGAGGATGGTCCGTGACTTGAGCTGCAGGTCCTAGAAGCTGCCAGTCTGGTGGCACCCGTTGCCTCTCTCTCATCACATGCCAGGACAGACCCCAGATACTTGGGTGTCTATTCAGTCTCTCCTCTATAACCTCAGCTCCTGCTATTATCAGTAAGAGCCTCCACTCTTTCCTTCCTGCTCCTTGGTGGCCCTGAGGCACTGGCCCTAGCACTAGCTGGCCAGTACTACCCTGGCATTGCCCTGGCACCATCCTGGCTGCACGTGTGAGACGTGATAGGGAGGATGCCTGGAGGCAGGATGATGGGTTGTTGGCCCAAGTCTCACCTCTCAGCTAGCTGGCCTCTCCTGAGACAGGGCAGTACCACACCAGGCTCTGACTCAGGCCCCTACCCCACTTTGAGCCATGCCATGCCAAGGATCTGGACAGGGGCCATCCCTATGTATGTGGGATGGGGGTGGGGGGCAGAGATTTGTCAACTGCATATTCCTTTATAGGGTCACCTTCTCTCCCAGTCCTGAGGAGCCAGTGTACAGTTAGAAGGTGCAGAGGCTCCCAGCTCACAACCCCAACAGAGGCTGATAGTGAGGGTCCTCTGAAAGGAAACAGCAGCCATCATAGGCAGTGGGCATGTGAACCATTCAGAGAAGGGGCAGGCCTCTATTCACAAAAGGGCTGCCCCTGGGGTGTCCTGAGCCCCCATCTGCCAGCTTGCCTTGACTCCTCGGCCCACTTAACGCTGGTTCAAAACTCCCCATATCAAGGAAGGGCCCAGCATGCCCTTCTTATTCAGGACCAGCCCAGCCAGCGCTCTCAGTTTTCTGAGTTTCTCTGCCTCCTGTCCCTTTCTGCAGACCCTCTGTGAGCAGAATCTGCAGGACACTGTTATTTCTTGCACTTTTCAGTGACCAGCAGAGGGCGCCTCCAAAAAGACAGACACAACGGGTAGGAAACAGGCTCATCTGCTTCCCTGGGTCCAGGCACTGTGCAAAGTCCAGGTTCATGGGTCTCTGCCTGTTAAGTGAAACTGACCCCAGGTACCTTCCTTCTTGGGGATCTAGATTGAACCTGTCAGCAGAGGACTAGAGGTTAGACTACAGGTTGAACTCAGGTGGCTGCCTCGAAGTTGAACTCAGGTGACCCTGGGCAGAAAGGAGAGCATGGGAGAGCCGCCCCATCCCAGCAACCTGATTGGGGAAGGGGCACTAGAGGTAGCCAGCTTTTCTCTACTAACCCTGGAAGAGGATTGGGTGGGGCTTCATAGAATAGATGGTGTCCACCCTGTGGGAGGGGCTGCTGTGGGCATCTGGGCCACATCTGGATTCCTGGCAGGACAGGGAGCTGGTCTGTTTGGGTCCCTATAGGGATATAGGATCTGTTCCTTGGTGACCTCTTGCCAGTATATTTCTGGGAAATTCTTTACAAGCAGGTGTCTAGGCCACAGCCCTGAAATGTGGTGAGTTCGTGCCAATCTAGGACAGTCCCTCTGGACACTCAATCCTTTGGATGTGGCCCCACAGGCTGGGCAGCAGCCTGTTTTCTGGGCCACCCAACCTTTGCACAGTTCTGTGGCAGTGGGTATGGTGAGATCCTGGCCTTTGCCTTATGGAAATGCAGGGAAATATGTCCCTTTCTCCAGGTAGGTAAGAGAAAAGGGGAGTGAGGCTACCTTTTAGGGAGCTTACTCCATGAAAGGTGGAGAGGGGAAGGGCTTGCTGCAGGGTCCCCTCGCGCAAGTGCTCGGAACGTGAACGGGGCAGCAGGAGGGGAGAAGGGACGACAGGCATGGTTCCTTCTTGGGTTCGGGTTCGGAATTCTGGAGCAGGGACTCCACGGAGAGCAACCCTCTTGGGCTAGCGGTGTTCCAGGACCCCCGGGCAGGGACCGGGGTATGGAGCAATGACCTTACAGAGGAGAGCGCTGGCGAGGAGGGGTGGTGGAGCGGGAGCGTGGTGCCCACCCGGGCTGTCCGCCCCCACCCCCCGGTCCCCGGCCCTCCCCGCCCGGGCCGCTGCGGCCCCTCCTCCAGACCCGGGCGCCTCCTGCCCCTCCCCTCCTCCCCCTCCTCTGCGCGCTGCAGCTGCTGCCGACGGACCATTCTGCACGTAGCGAATGGAGGAGACGAATGGGAGGCCTCGAGTGCGCGCGCGCGGGCGCCGGAGCCGCGCGGGCGGGGGAGCTGGCGCGTGCGCGCGCGCGGGCGGCGTCGGCCCTGAGCGCGCGCACCGAGCTCCGCGGCGTGCGGCTCCCCTGCCCGCCGCCGCTAGGGATGCTCGGCCAAGGGAGACCCCAGGCACTCAGGGGCACTCTGTCACCCTTCCAGCAAACCCTCCCTCCGCTCAGGTCCCTTTTCCACCCTAACAGCACGGTCCTGTGCACGTAGTAGGCGCTTCCTGGTGACTGGGTACTGGAGTGAATTGATTCGCTCGCCCTCCTCATCCTCTGGCCACTGCTTGGCTGGCAGCTAGGTTTGAGGCTGGGGTTCACAGAGGGCTGAAAATTGTTTCCCAGGTCACGCAATTAGTGACCAATTTGTCCTACCTTTGCCCTAAGTCTTCTCAACCTGGAGACCCTGTTCTTCCCATCTCCCTGTGCTTGAATCCAGGGCAGGCCTCTTAAGGCCTTAGAAGGTGCTGTCAAGGAAAACAAAGGAGAACTTTGACCTCTATCTCCTCTGGGATGGGGAACTCCTGAGGGAGTGCCTGCCGCCTCCTCTCTCTATAAGTCACCTGCACAAGTCCCACTCTCTGGGGAGTTTTAGGACAGGACTGGGATCTGCCTACATGGGTGGCAAAGATGTAGTATGGTGAGCCCAAAGTCTGTGTCCTGGGGTAACCAGGATGGGCAGGGAGGCTATGCCAGGCTGGGGCAGGTAGCATCCTCCCCAGGGACATTCTCCCCCACTTCCTCAGCCCCTGATCTTGGTGGCTGGCAATGGGGCTGCCCCTTCCTTGCATAGATGGCCTGGAATGGCACCTCACTCACCATCTCTGCCACTTAGAGTCATGGGATGGCACCTCTTCTGGCTGTCATGGGATGGCACCTCTTGGGCAAAGCAGGTGGCAGGGCCTGGTGAAGGTGTCTGAAAGGCCCAGTTGCCTTTTGAACCTGCTGTGGTAGTAGTGGGAGTGAGTTGAAGGGGACTGGTGAATGGCATGTGGGGGTGAAGATGGCTGAGGATCTTTGTCACATGTTAACTTGAACTTGACTGAGTTTGATCTCTCTGATCCTCAGTTTCCTAATGGAAATCCAGCATTCACCTAGTGGGGCTATAGAGGGTTAAAATGCAATCTGTATATAACTTGCCTCATATGTTAGAGGCAGATGCTCAGTAAGTGCTAAATCTTTCTTAAATTATATGTGGACTGACTGGGGACATTTTCTTCAGCTATGTTTCTAGAGATAAAGTGAATTCAAATCCCAGAGTTGGCAGCTCCTTGGAATTTGGAAGTAGCTTTTGAGAAGACTATAGAGAGATCAGTAATATGTCATAGTTCTTTCATCATCTAAGAATGAATCAGTTCACGCTAGTTTTCCAGACATTAGTATCTTAAACCTTAAGAAAAGATATTTTGGATGGAAATCACTAATGGCTATTACACACTTCCCTGCCCTCTTAATCAGAGTTTATAGAACATGTGAGTCCTTATGACTCAGAGTTGTGGTTACAAGTGTCCATCACTGTCCTGCTTATAATATAGTGAAAATCCCTTATTTGGTCCCACACCAAATGCCCATTCCATGAGGGCTACATTTTCCTAGTTCTTGTGTCTGCTTTTTATATTTCTTCATCACTTCATTGTTTCTCTTCCTAGTAGTGGTCACTTCAGCTACTATCATTTTGCCTGCCTCTGGCTGACCACCACTTCCCTTCATTCCTCTCAACTTGTTCCTGTTGTACTGTGGGCTGGAAAATCAGGAGATCATATCTGTTAAAAGATGTAAAAAGCAACAAAATTGTTTGAACTTGACAAGTTATATTAAAGTTCATCTGGAAAAATAAACAGGCAAAAAGAGCTTGGAAAATTCTGAAAAAGAGGCATTTAAGGGGTAACCAATAGTACTAAAATGTTGTATAAAGCTCCAGTAATAAAACAGTTGGGTAGTGGCACAAGATCAGACAGACAGATCAAAGGAACAGAATACAGTCCAGACACACACCCATGAACAAATGGAAATTGAATATATGATAAAGTAACATTTTAGATCAGAAGAGAAAGATGAATTATTCAATCAAATTGGACAACTGGCTAGCAGTTTAGGAAAAAAGAAATAAAACTAGTTCTCCCCTCATCCATTATTCTGAAGTAAGTTCCAGGTGGATCAACTATTTATTTATTTATTTAGTTTATTTATTTATGCATACAAGAACTGGGGTACAGGCCAGAGGTGTGGGGGGTGAGAGGATTCACCAGAGACAGAGTGGGGAACAGAATAGTCAGACTGACTGAAATACACTGCTGAGGGGAGCAGTGGGTGAGAGAGGAGAGGTCTGCTGCGCCATGTGGGTAGCTCCTTGCCCGGGGTTCGAACTCATGCTGCAGTGGCTGTGGATAGCTTCATAAGTTGCGTCTTAAACCCTTGTGCCACCAGAGAGGCCCTGGATCAACTATTTAAAAGTGAAAAGAAAATCATAAAATCTCTAGAAGAAAACATTGACAAAAAAAGTTAACAGTCTTGAAAGGGGGAGATTATGACACAAAATATAGCAGTGACAACCAGGATAGAGCTTTAAAGAACTGTCAATGTAGAAATGTAATATCCTAAAAGAAAATAACAAACTAGGAACATTTTTTTCTTATATTCTTTTTAAAGATTTATATTTTAGTTATGCATACAAGAGCTGGGATGTTGCCCAGAGGTACAGGGGGTGAGAGGATTCACCAGAGACAGTGGGGAGCAGAACCGGCAGATCTACTGAAATACACTGCTGAGGGGAGCAGCAGGCAAGACAGGAGAAGTCTGCTGCACCATGTGGGTTAGCTCCCTGCCCGGGGATCAAACTCATTCTGCAGTGGCTGGCAATAGCTTGATAGCATTGACTTTAACCCCTGTACCACCAGGGAGGCCCGATTTTTTCAATATATATGACAGATAGATGAGTTATTACAAGCCAACAAGGAAAAGAAAGGCAAATAGTAAAATGGGCAAAGTATATGGGCAGGAAACAGAACGCTAAGGGCTAATAAACAGGTGAAAATGCCCACTATCAGGCAGCACACACAAAAAATTAAGAAACATGAATCTTTTTCCCATCCCTGACTTGGTTGACAAAAACTAAAATGGGGGAACGCTCACTTTGGGGACATAGGGATTCTCGAAGTTGGTGGGAAGGCAACCATACCTGTGAAGCGGGTTAGCAGTATACATGAAAATTAATACCCAAACCATTGGCTCAGGGGTACCCTATGTAGGAGTTTACCAGCTGTACTGTCACAAATGTCCTGCTGTTCAAAGTGTATGTGCTAGTGTGCTCATTGCAATTTTGTTTCCAAACCTGAAAACTGAAAGCAACATCAAAACCTCTCATAAGGCACTGATTAGTTACATTATGGGGTATCCAAATACCAGCCTGTTACGCAGAGTTAAAAAGAATAAGGTCTAGCTTCCTCTTTCCATAAGCAGCCTTAGATGTGCTCTGAAAATGGTTCCCTACTCACTTGACCCAGAAATCCCTCCAAAGTCATGGAGTTTCTGATCTTCATGCTCATTTTAGAACCCTGGTGAAGCTGCCCAGGCTGTCAAGGGCGTGCATATCCAAAAAGCCACCCAGAATCTGAGGGACATCACTCTCTGGAAGCCACACGTGCCGTTCATTGTTACAGTGGTGGGTGGAGTTGGTAGGTGTGTTCAGGCCAAACAGTGGGGCTGGATGCGGGGCCAGTGGCTCAAAAAGGTGCTGAATTTTTACTGCACGTGCTTAAAAATGCAGAGAGTAATGCTGACCTGAGGGTTCAGATATAGATTCTTGGGTCACTGAGCACATCCAGGTGAACAAAGACCCGAGATGCGGCACAGGACCTCCAGAGATTGTGGTCAGGTCACCCTCACGTGGGCTCCCCCTCCCCACTTAGATGACTGCACTGAAAAAGAGTAGACTGATCCTAAACCAGAAGAGGTGGTGGCACAGACATTCCCAGTAAAAGAAAAGGATATTCCCAGAAGAAAATGAAGCAACAAAAATTTATGTCTGGGGAATAAATTGAGCATAAAATAAATGCCAAAAGAGTAAAAACAAAACCAAAAACAAAACCCAGGTCTGGCTTTATCATTGACATTCACTAAGTGGAAAAGGAAGTGGTGGGACTGTCCTGGGACAGTGCTGCACTAAAGAGGTACAGCTTCAGGGAGCACCAGTACCCCCCACGCGGCCTGTTAAGGATCCAGAAACTTGGGCCACCTCAGAACTACTGAGTCAGGAACCCTGGGGCTGGAGCCCAGCAGTCTGTGTTGTACATGCTCTCTAGATGATTCCAGTTGCCCCTCATGTTTCAGAAGTGAGGACTATGTTTGTATGAACAGAACTCTACCTGCCCTCTACTTCACGAGTTCCAAGGATTCACTTGTGCTGACAAGGTGGCTTGCTTCAGACTTTTTACTGTGAGAATAGATCACTTTTATTTTCTAAAAGGTAGTTAATGGGCAAGCTAGTCAAACAGAAAAACAAGAAGTGGTGTGTGTGTAAACAATATGGTATAAATATCTACAGTGAAGTAGTATTCAGCCTTAAAAAGAAAGGAAACTGACACAGGCTACAACAGCCCCTGAGAACTTTCTGTTAAGTGAAGAAACCAGTCTCAAAGGACCAATACTGTATGATGCCACTTTAACGAGGTACCAAATTCATAGAAACAAAGTAGAATGGGGTTGCCAGGAACTGTGGGGAGGGAAAAATGTGGAATTACTGTTTAATGGGTACTGACTTTTAGCTTGGGAAGATGGAAAGACTTCTGGAGATGGTTGGCGGCGATTGCACAATGTGAGTTACTCAATGACACTGAACTGTGCACTTAAAAGTGGTTAAGATGGTGAATTTTATATTCTGTGGATTTTGCCACAATTAAAAAAAAAAGTTAAAAAAAAACAAAAACCCACCTAACTGGAAGGTGTGTAAATCAGGGATAGTGGTGGAAGCCTCCGCTGCTCTGAGAGACTTCCTCTAGGTTGCAGAGCCCGAACTTGAGGGCTGGCTTGCTGACAACACTTTCCACTGCAGGGCCGGGTGGAGCAAGTCTTGGCCTCCAATAAGAGAGAACACATCCTCGCCCACACAATGGGAAGCAGACCTAAGCCACTTGCTTTGAGAGGTGGCATAGGCTGGTGACAGGGACAGATAGGAGAGTGTTTGGATGGAAGACAGAGGCACGAAAGGTGATTGGGGAAGCTGGGTCATTGTCCCTTCCTGCTGCCTCAGCTGAGATCCTTCCTGGCGTAGGGGAGGGGCTATCTGTCCAGGTGGGTCTGAGCTCTGCCAGGAGTGTCGTGAGCCCACTGACAAGGGGAGATGGCGCTTGTGGGCAGAGATTGGGAAGAGAGTGGGCAGGAAGAGTAGAGACTGCTAGGGTAGGATATGGGTTTCTAGGGGACAGGTTTGTGCTCAGACATCTGGCTGGAGCCAGAGCTGTACTTGAAAGAGGGATGATGTGAGGGTGAGGGTGAGAGGGGATGGGGCACTGGCCAGGCTGGACCTAACACAGCCAACTGGCTGGGGCCCAGGGGCAGAGGGCTGCATGTGGGCTTCCGCTTGCCTTTTGGCCAGCTTCAGGGAGAGGCACCAGGTTCTGGGGACTTCTCCAGGGAGCCTCTCCTGGCCTGGATACATGTCTGCCCCCCTAAGCACCAGGAGTCTGGGGCTACCAAGAACCAAGCAGGAAGGGGCTTGTAGCCAAGAGGGCCCAGAGGTGAGAGGGTCTTGACGCCATCCTGGTCAGGTTGGGGCAGGTGTGGGCAGCACAAAGTGAAGGGAGGGAGAAGAATCTGGTTTAGAGAATCTTTGGAGTTTCTGTGGGTTCTCTAGGACTAAGGCAGGAAACACTGCCGAGGTATAGATGTTGAGATTGGAAGCTTCCTGTCCGCCTCCCCCATCCCCTGGATCAGCCTGGGGCCTGAGCTGAGCCTACCCTTACTTAGCAAACTCCTTTCAGGCAGATGGAGACCAGTCCCTGACTGCAGAGAGCTCATAGTTTGACTGGGAGGGACCCCCTGGCTCAGGCAGAGTGAGCGCAGACTCCACACCTGGCCAGGCCACTCCAAGGCTAGACTCACCCTGGCTCTGCACCAGCCACAGGCCTTCATCTCCCCATCTGTACCATGAGGACTCAGCCATGTGCTGCCCAATTGTTGGGTATAGGTAGGAGGTATAGAATCTCTGACCCCCTCAGTCTGGAGGGTTTGTCAAAGGAATAAGGAGGTTCCAGAATTTGTAGCTTCCACTGTGGCCGTGGCCACCCCAGTCTCTGCATGGCCCAGGGGCCTCTCCTCTCCTCTGTGTTGGGTGCTGGTGTGCAGGATTCAAATGAGCTGATAGGGGTTGGAACTTACTTCTTGTGCTGATTTGGACTTGTGGAAGCCGGAGCCTTCCTTGCCCAGCCTCCCTAGGCCACACATGCCCAGGCTTGTCTGTTTCTCCCCATCTCGACTGAGGATCTAGGGGGAGCTGGACCTGCAGACGCCTCCAGCTGACAGCAGCTGTAGATGATGATTCCAGGGAATGCCTGCTCTCTCAGCTGGACCTCCACCCTACTGGGCCCCAGCAGGCCCTATGCATGTGTCCTGTGGGTCCACCCTGCCCAGCAGGTCGTTTTGCATGAAAGATAGAGGCTAGACTGTGGGAGGGACCACCCAGGGGGGTGAGTGGGTGAACTGGGAGAAGGCTGCTCTCTGAAGGGACCCCAGTCAGTGAGTATAATTTTCCTTCAGGATGGCGGCTCTTTGGGAAGTTGACCACCTCCCACTCCAACCTGTCTGAAAACTCAGAATTATGTAGATGGTGGTGAGTCACCTGCATAGAAACTAAAAGTGATCCAGTTAATATCCAGTTGGATGGGAAGGACATAGCCCCTGCACCCTGGAAATCAGTCCGAGAGAGACACGGCTGTACCTCAGGGAGCCCCAGTCTGAGGGAAAATACACAGCCCTGCCCTCAGGGAGCCCAGGTCTGGGGGGACATAGCCTGCCTCAGGGACACCCCCACTTGATGGGCAAATGCCATGTGCTCTCTGCTTCTTCCCTTCCTGGTGTGTTGTCACCCTCTTGTGCTCTCCTGGGGATTTTCTTCTCTAGGAAGGAATGGGTGCAGACTTTGGGTGCTCCTGGCTCTGCTGCTGCCTCCTCCCTGCTGACCTCCTGACCTGCTCACCGTCAGTGCCTGACGCTGGCGAAACCTGTGTGTGAGGGTTCCAGGCAGGGAGACTGAGTCATGGTGACTCAAGGATGGACTGGATGTCCCTTATCCCAACAGCAGTGGTTATGTGAGAAGCAACATGAAGGCCAGGGCTAGGAAAAGAAGGGGCTCCCAGCCTCTGCTCCTTCTCCCTACGAGCTGGAAAGGAGCATGCATCTGGGGAGCCTGCACAACTCAGCGCCCATGTCCCCCACCTCTCTGCAGATGCGGGAGGCTGGAGTGAATCATGGAGCCAGAGGTGGACGTCTGGAAGCCAGATGTGGCCCAGCTGTTGAGGGCAGCGAGCCCAACCACTCCCAGACCAGATGTGGCAGCACTCTGTCTTCCTCACCCTCCATCTTCCAGGCTCTCAGAAGTACTTCTGGATTGGTGAGGGACATATCTCCTGTTCTGGGCTCACCCAAGAGCTTTCTCTCCTGCTGAGAGGAGTTGTCTTCCCCCATCATACAGGGGTCCCCAAGAGGTTAAGAGCCTCCACACATTCGTATGTGCCCACACACCTTTCTCTAGTCTGAGTGTTTGTGGACAGTTCACCCTGAGGCCGAGAGCAGCCTGAGCTCAGAGGCCATGTCTCCCCATCAGTTAGAGGATTTGAAGGAAGACAGGATGGGCACACTCAAGCATGTGTTCCCTCAGTTACAGACACCCCAAGCTAGAGCCCCTTGAGAGAAGAAACTGAGTCTGCACCCCCGTCATTTCCCTAAGGCAGATGTCAGTTTGACTTCCCCATCAGACCGGGAGTTCCCTGCAGACAGACTTCCTTTCTCGCCTCCTCAGATGGGGGCTTCCTGAGGGCATGGATGTGTGTCCACATTGCCCCCCCCCCCACCTCACCGAGGCAGGCCTGACTTCACCCCTCGAGTCCCTGGAGCTAAGGTCTGTGGCAGCTCCCGTCACATGGTGCTCGGCCACCTCCCCATTCCTTGAGGCTGCCCTGTGTCTCCTGTGGTTCCTCCTGTGGTCACTTCACTCTCCGTGGCTGGAAAGGCAGCCTGTTCCCAGCATCTTCCACATGGCTGGTGACTCAGCCCCAGCCTTTCTTCCTCTGCCTGGACAGCCTCAAGCCCACATCGTGGTGGGGAAACCCGACTGCTTCCCTCCTCTGACGTCTGCTATCTCCTGTGTTCTCCCGTCACATACACACTGTCATCCGAATCCTTCACCAGAGATCACAAGGCAGGAGTGTGTCACACGTGGGTGTTCATTTTCCCTTCACAAGATCAGGAATGTGATCCCCTCTTAGCAAATGAGTTCATGGGGCCCCAGAAAGGTGTAGGGACTTGCTCAGCCTCATACTGCTCCTGGGGAACAGGCACTGACTGGCTGTATGCCCAGTTTAGTAGCCCAAATTGTCCTGCTTAAACAGCCTTTGCTTTCAGGGCGCCCCAATGGGGTATCTGTGAAGGGAGGGAGCGCATGTTGAGTGAGTGTATTTGTGTGTAGATACATTTCCTGTCTTCCCTCAGACCCTCCCATCTGCCAGGGAAGAGCAGCCCCTGCCTCAGTTGGCCAGCTTTGGTCCTACTGCAGGCGGCACAGTCTCCTGAGGAGAAAATAGGGAGAAGCCAGTGTCTCTGGAGGGTTCTATGCAGCATTGGGCTGAGTGAGCCATGCCATTGGTGGGGGTGGGGGTGGGGCGCTCCGTGGCCAGGTGTGCTGGTGGCTTGAAGCAGAGCCTGTGTTCTGGGGAATGGACTGATTCTCTGCGTCTGACCCAAAGAGCTGAGAGGCTTCAAGGGGCCACACCTTGAGCTTTGCAGGCGAAGGGGAGTTGCATCTTCTGCCTGTGAGGCCGTCCATTGCTCTTCCTCACAGCAACATACTCATTTTCACAGGCGAGGAAACACTGGCCCTGAGTGCTGACCCTGGGCCTCAAGCATGCAGTTCCCAGCCTCAAGCCCACGTCCATCAGAGCCTAAAGCCACCGGTCCCAGAGGCAGGAGTCGAGCACTGCCCAGTCCTGTCCCTGCTCTAGTGTCTGTTCGGGAGCAGTTCTGCTCGAGACTCAACATGCCTGGGTCTGGATCCTGGCTGTCCTTGCTAGCTGTGGGTTGTGGGTAAGTTATTCAACCTCTCTGTGCCTGTCTCGCCATGATTAAATGGGTGTAACTGATGTTTGTGAGCTGGAGACCCAGAGTAATTATATGAAGATGTCAGCCTCTTCCTTCTTCCCCACTCTAATCCCCTCAACCTAAGAGTGGTTGAGAGTGGGGTCTTGGCAAGATGGGACTAAGTTCTCTCTGGGGATGGGATAGTCCCCAAGGGGTGCACAGGCTCCTCCTTGAGAGTTGGGGAGACAGGAAGTCTCACTCCCCACCGGTCCCATTCAGTCCCCTCCCCACTGCAGAGTGTGGGCATGTGGGCTCCTAGCACGTACCCGGTGATAAGGGACACAGAGCAGGCAGGACGTGGACTACGTGAGGGGCCAGCGGAGGCGGCTGCTTTGGCTGGCAGCTGCCTGCCCAGCTCAAGGGGCCAAGGCCAGGAGGCTGGGCTGTGGGGTCCATTGTCTGCCTGCTCCCCCCTACACCCCCTGGCAAGCACAGGCTCAGCAGCAGCCGGCAGCGGGCACTTGGCACAAGTTGGGTCCTGCCCCCCCACTCCCCACGCAGGCACATCCTCCCCTGGGCCTCCAGCCACCATGGCACTCCTCTGTGCTGGCCGTGGCTGCTGCTGGCCTCCAGGGGGCACTGCGTGGGTACCTGGGAAGCCCTTGCAGGGTGACTCTCATCTTGGGGGTATCAAGGGCTGGGTCCCCCAGTGTGGGGCAGAATGGGAAGAAGGCAGAGGAAAGGTAGGCCACTGAGCAGGGGGGTAAGACAAGGTGGCCTCCTGGATGCGGCCTTGGAGTTATTAAAGCACCCACATCAGATTTCAGGCCTGTAGTGGGTGAGGGTGCAGGGGGTGGGGCTAACCAGCGGTGTGACCTTGGGACCCCTCTGCAGGACTCAGTTTTCTTAACTGTGTAATGCAGGGACTGGAGAGGACTCATGTCCAGGTTCAATGTTCTGTCATTCAGGGCACCCTTGTCTTCCTGGCTGAGCTCAACCCCAGCCAAGAGTAGTGGACGAGAGGGGCCACATTCTGATCTTGGTCTCCCTCTCCCCTTCTCCAGCAAAGTGAAGTCTGTTGTTCCTGCGGCCCAATGCCCTTGGGGGGTCGTGGAAGTGAAGTGACACCTCACTGCCCTCCCTCCCCCAATCGGGCCCCCAGCCCCAGCCTCCCAGGGCCAGAGCTGTGGCCTCTGACCAACAGGTTAAAAATAACTCCCATGGGCTCTTCTCCCTCCACAGGAATGATGTTTATGTTGGCATCTGTGGCCCCGCTCGTCCTGCCAACTTGCACAGCATGTGACATTGTCAGGGGACTGTAGGTGTGAGGAAGTCAGCCCAGGGGCTCGTGCTACCCCGACTCCAGGTAAGGGCACAGTGTGGGAGCCAAAAGGGCTGAGAGGCCACCTGTGGCCACGGGGCAGCCACGGGGCTGGGGCACATGATGGGCAAGGTGAAGCGAACTTGTGGAAGAAAACGGATTCGGGTTGCGGGCGGGGCTGTCAGGTGCTGGGCCAGGGCTGGGCCTGGCTCTGCGGGCCTGTCATCCCTGGTCTTTACACTCCAGAATCATGACTGGGGAATCACAGGATTGTGGAACCCAGTTGCTCTAGATGCGAAGAGAACTCCAAGAGACACTTGCAGTCCGATCCCTGCCTAGTCAGGAGGAGACAGCAATTCACTAGAGGATACTATGGAGCTTGTCCTGGTGCTGCCTCTCCACTGGCAGCTGCTGAATTAATCCCCCCAGAGGCCCTCTGAGCCCATTTTTTTTTTTAATTTAAAATAAAAAGAAAAGAACAGAAGAAGAAACAAAGGCTCAGAGCAATTAGGTAACTTTGTCTGAGGTGGCTGCAAATTCACTTCTCTGTGATTCCCAAACACACGCCCAGAATCATTACCTTGTCCTATCTATGCAGTGACGGGTCAGATGTTCAACCCCAGCCACAGGTTGTGGTTTGGGGGGCAGGGCCATTTCATTCTGACTGTCCACTGCTCCCTCCATGTCAGAGCTCAGTGGTGGGAATCAGAATTCTCCCCTGTGCCACAGGAGTCACCGTGATTTCGTAGAAGACTGTTTTTTTCCCTTTGCTCCTCCAAGGACTGTAACAGATTCTCTCAGATACCCTCATAAACTCCTTTCTTACCCTTAACAGTGGTCTAACCTATAAAGGGGAGTTTTCAGAAGGGCACTCTGTGCCATTCATCCAATGCTGAAGCTGGTGTTGGAGGCAGCTTGAGCTTCCCTTCCCCAGGCAGGACAAGCCAAGTCCCTTCCCCTTCCCTCTCAGGCCTGTGCTTGCCCTGCTCAGGCTCTGCAGCGCTGCCTGGCCTCACGCCAGCTTCTCTGAACAAACGTGGAGCTGCTGAGGGCCTGGCCAGCAGTGGTGGGACCCCCAGCAGTGGTGGGACCCTCCCCACCCTGCCAAGCGTCCCCACACCCCACCTTTATCTAGTCTTTGCCAGTGGACCCTGACACAGGTGGGAGGTGTGACTCCCCCAGTAATGTGATCTTTATGGCCCCCGAGGGCTGGAACATTGTTCTGGGAGGACTTGCCCAGGTCTCTTTCCCTAAATGCACACCACAGGCCAAAGGGGTAGTGGTTCTTTGTTCCTCACACCCCAGGTAGGTTCGACAGCAGCAAACACAGCATCCTGGGTTTACTGAGCACTCACCCTGCACCAGGCCCTGAGAGATACACATTGTGGTGTTTCGCTGAGTCCTCATGACAGCTGGGTAAGAGGGGCTCCAGTCACCCCCCCATCATAGCTGAGGAATCCCAGGCCCAGACAGGAGGTCTTGGCTGGGGCGGCGTTGTGAGTGATGCCACAAGGTTACAGTGGGGTTTGAAGGATCACTTCATGCTGAGTAGTGAGGCAGTAAGTCCCTTTCCCAAAGCACAGGTGGGAAAACCAAGAGTGGGACATGTGTGGTGGGCCAGGTTGGCTATTCTGTTCTCCCCACCACCCCCTCCCATCTCCCCCTCACCTGTAGCATTGTCCCCAGGTATTTTTCTTCCTTCTGAATATCTCTCCTCATCTCACTCACTTACCTGGCTCTTCCTCCCTCCCTCCCTTCTTTTCTTTATCCATTCACCCACCAACCCATCCATCCATCCATCCATCCATCCATCCATCCATCCATCCATCCCAAACTCCTCCTGGAGTTAAAGCCAGGGGTCCTTTTGGCCTTGTGGGGCATGTAGAAAATGTTCCTTGTGGGGATCTCACATCTCCAGCAACTCTTCTCTTTCAGGCACCCCATCTGTCTTACCCTATCCAGTCACACATGGACATTCAGGTGCTTCCACCAGAGGAGGGGCCTGTATCAGAATTAAGTTAGGTTTACACAAGATAGGCGTACATCCTTTACTCATGTACTGGAAGTCTATAGGTAAACATCCCTGGGCTGGTCTGACAGCTACACATTGTAAGGGACCCAGTCTCTGTCTACTTTATTGATCTGGGTGTAGTTCCCATTTCCAAGGTCACCTTGTTGTTGAAGACATCTGCTAGAGGTCCGGCAAGCAGGAAGGAGGAAGAAAGGGCTGGTGAAAGACACGTTCCTTCCCTTCAAGGCAACCTTCTAGAGAACACACTTATATCTCATTGACCAGAACACTGTTGCTTACCACACCTAGCTGCAAGGGAAGCTGAGTGAGACAGTGTTTTTTATCATGAGTGTGTGACTGAAAACTGGGGAACAGGAGAATAGATGTTGGGGGACAGTGTCTGCCACAAGCTTTTGCTCCCTTTAGTTTGCAATTGTCAGGGGCTAGGTGGGGCCTTTCCAATTCCCTATCTCAAGCAGCCCAGGTTCTCTCTTTTTTCTGAAGTCTGTTTTTCCTGTAGCTGGTAGCAGCAGTAGCACAATGAAAGATGGGATGCCACTGGCTGTTGTCCACCCACCGCAGATTCAGGCCAGTGCACTCATTTATTTTCATGGCCGTTCAAGAGGCAGCTAGCTAGTCTTACCCCAGTATAGTGAAGGCCCAGAAAGATTGGGTAACTCTCCTTAAAGCACCCAGCTGGGCTCCAAACCTAGTTTCTGTGTTTTCCTCCCTTCCTCATTGAGCTCGCCCTGTAGGAGTGGATACCCTGGACCCTCTCAGGGTCTTTCAGGAATAATTGGAATTGCCTGGACCCAGGAGGGGCCTGTCAGAGGCAAGAATGGTGGCAGGAGTGTGACCTCTATCCACAGTTGTCTCCCAGGCACGTCCTCAGTGCCATGGCAAGAGAGTGCTGGTGAATAGGGTTTACCAGGGATTTCTGTTGGCATCACGATGGCGGCCACACCCTCAGACACCACTCTCCCCGGTGGTGAGGAAGAGCAGGAATAGGGTGGCCTCCATCACTTCCCTTTTCTCTCTCTTGCTCACTCTTGGTGGGGGAGGGGCAGAAGAACACAGAGCCCATAACCCAAATGACCTGCGAGGGGCGAGGGTATGCAAACCGCTTACTAGGGAAAGGATCAGATTAGGGGCTCTTCAGGCAGATCAGGGTCATCCAGACCATCCCTCTGCCTCTAGAAAGACTTTCCTTGCTTGCTGCTGACCCCTGAGGGTTAGGTCATTCCTCTGCCCTTGAGGGGCCTGGGAGGTGCTCTGAGCATAAACTTGGTCACAGCCACAACATGTGGTTAGTAATGTTACTGTAATATCTGCTCCCTAATCTCTGGCCAAGAGGAAAGGCTCATGAGCCATGAGTCACAGCTGGTAGTCGTAGTGGGAAAGGCCATGTGAGGCTCCAATGGGGGTGTCTTGGGATTGGCCCCTGAGACCCAGACATGACCTCTGCCCTCTGGGAGTTCCCACCGGAAACAGGTGCTGAGCAGGACAAAGAGATTTGTGACTGGAAGCCCCCCCCACCCTGCTCCCTGTCTACCTCCACCAGGAAGTCTTCCTTGATTAACCGTTTTGGAATTGTTCTGGGGTTAACCTTGAGTTCCTGGCTCTGGCAAAATGGACTCGTTTTTGCTTTCCCATCCTGCCAAGTCTGAGCACAGAGTACTCATAGGTTCTGTGCTAGGGACAGGGTTGTGGACAGAAGTGTCATTCTTTCATTCAAGCCGTTCATTGATGAGTTTGTGGTGAACTCCATGAATTCAGTCCTGCTATTTTAGTAGAGCCTGGAGGAGACTTTCAGTCACACTAATAAAATGTCACACCATTAGTCAAATGGTCATACTAATAAAAAAGAACTATAAACTGGGCCCAGGGAGGGTGGGGCCTCGGGGTGGAGGGGTTTGTGAGGGGACTTCCTGGGGTGGGGCCACTCCCAGTGGGTACTGATCCCCATGGAAGCCCTCCCCCATAGCTGCCACTGAAGGTTCTGCAGGGAGACGGCTGGCCAACAGGGTGGCACCGTGCCCACCAATGAGGGCCGTGCCAAGCATGATGCGATGTGTGCTGATCCCTTTCTGCTCCTCGCTGAAGACCAGCGTCTGCAGCTCTGCCGCACAGGGAGCCTGGGGCGGCAACTCCATCACATCCAGGGGAGTCTGGGGAGGTGTCGGAGTAGGGGAGCTCGGTCTGAAAGAATCACCCCCACCCGCCTCTCCCACCCAGAGCTGATCTTCCACTCCAAGTTGATGGGGCCACTGAGCACTGCTAGGGTGTCAGTTGCTCTGCATTCACTCCTATGATGGATGGGGAGGCGGCCCCTCCGTGCAATTGCTCCTTTCACTTCCATGCTTTGGACCTCCCTCTCCAAGACATGTTGGAGACATGTTTTCTTGCCCTCTTTTACCCCAGTCTGCTGAATAACCTGAATAACCCACCCTGAATAACCAGTGCAGCTGGGGTGAATGCTGACCCCTTTTGCTTCTGAGGGGTCCAGTTGTCTGAGATTGGGGCTGCCCTGGGTGGGCAGAGGTCCGAGGTCCAAAGCTGGGGGCAGCTATATTTAAAAATAGACTCTTGAACCCTCACAGAGACTGATTCTCTAGGTCTGGAAAGGATCTTATGCCTCTGCATTTTAAAAAGCTCCTCAATGTTTGTGACATCGGTGGCCGAGGAACACGCTTGCTGTTGAGGGAGGGGTTCAGGTTTTGGAGGTGGCAAGTCTTGAGTTTGGCCTCAGCTCCTCTTGTGCTCAGGTGACTTGGGACATTTATTCTCCAGGCCTTGGCTTTCTCATCCGTGTAATGGGACACCGTATCTGTAGAATGGGACAGCACTACCGATTTTAAAAACTTTTTGGGTAGTGCCTCTCCAGTGGAGCAGCGGTTGAAGGCTGGGCTGTGAAGCTGCCCACAGCCTCTGCAGCGCCGATTCGATCCCCGGCTGCTGGTGAGGGTCCCACAGGGCGAGACAGACCTCTCCTGTAGTGCTCACTGCTCCCCTCAACAGTGTACTTCGGTCCTTCTGCCTGTTCTGTTCCCCGCTCTGGCTCTGGTGAATCCTCTCACCTTCCTGCGCTTCTGACTGTACCCAGTGTTTGTATAAATAAATAAATAAGTCTTAAAAAAAAAACTTTTTGGGTAAGTGCAGACAAAGGTTCAGCATCAGGCCTGACATTTAGCAGGTGTCCATATAAACACCAATAAAAGGTGTCCGTTCTCATGTATCCAGGCTGTCCTGGGAATGAAGCTGGTGCACTCAGTTTCTGGAATGGCTGTTGCTCTGGCTGTTGCCCCTGCCCCTTCCACCATTTAGAGATCCTTGTGGGAGCAGGATGGGATTCAGGGGTTGTGATGTGTAAGATGGATGTGCAAGGGGAAACTCCAGAAATGCTGCTGCTGGCCAAGGGACTGGTGGGCAGTGAACCCTGGTTCATTAGCAAGGGGACTCTTGGCTTACAAATAATAACTTAAAGCAAACACATGGCGCCATGTTCCAGGCACTGCTCTGAGTCTATCAACTAATGCAATTCTCATGAGGAAATGCCATCCCATTTTACAGATGGGAAAATCCAGGCACAGAGGGATTAAGGAAATGATCCAGGTTATATTCAGTCATTGGGAGGGCTGGGGCTTGAGTGGTTGTGTGGGGCTCTGGTGCTCTGGAGGGAAAAGGCAGACCCCATTATACCTGGGGGTCTCCCAGACTCTAGTAGCCCCTCCCCATCCTCCCTTGGGCATCTGTGCTCCTCTGTGGGTGCTGCCTCTATCCCATCCTCCTCCAAAGTAGGTCAGTGTTCACTTTTTCCAGTTGTGAACATCTGGACCCCCAGGAGCTGTGACTAGGCTCTGCCTGCCCCAGGCTGCCTAGGCTTGGGGCCCAGTGATCAGGGTGAGGCGCGGAGCCTCATGTCTGAGCTCCAGTATGACCCAGTGGCTAGAGATCAGTGGCCCTTGTTCACTGCTCCCTTGGTCCTTAGGGGATATGGGCTTGAGAGCAGTGGCACCCCCTGTCTGCTGTTTATGACATGGTAAATCACTCATTGTCCCCACCATTGGCCTTAATGAGGGCCTGTGCCCACTATGACACCCCAATTAACCACAGCATCTGTTTCCCTTTAGTGGAAACAGCAACCAGTGAGCCAGAGGCTAGGGTAGGGATGCTGGAGTGGGGGGTGGCCCAGTGCTCAGAAGGAAAATGAGTTACTTAACCCTGACTGCTAATGTATCCAGAAGGTGGCTCCCCTCCCTTAAAGGGGAGCCCAGGAGTCCCCCAAAAGGCATGATTCTCTGTGCCACCCAGCAGCTACCTTGTGTAGCAGACTAGATTTGGGTTTAGTGGTGACTCAGATTGGACACATAGTGCTCCATTGTATGGGGGCTTCCTGGAGATTTGGGAGGCCAGATGTCAGTGTCAACAAAGGCCTTTGAGTACAGGAATGGGTAGGAGGCAAGAATAGGGAAAGGGAAACCTGTGGTTGGTGAGGTCACTCCTGAGCAATCTGTGTGTTCTTTCATTGATCCATGGGTTTATCCCGTGCTTACCGAGTGCCCAGAACTGACGGGGCATAGGGGCACACATGTGAGTGGGCTCACAGCAAGGAGGCACTCTGGGGAGCCTAGAGGTCAAGTCTCTTCCTGGAGAAGGTGTGGTTTTACTTTATTTCAAGGACTTAGCCCATTTCAGCTCTAGCTCTTTCCTGAGGTTAACTCCTGACCTCAGAACCCTGGTGAACATGAGAGCTAGTGTGAACATGGGAGTGCTGGCATGGAGGGGGATTAAGCTGGGAATAGAAATCAGGAGTCATTAAGTATAGTTGGTAAAACAGATCAAGGAGCAAATGCTGAGTTGGGGAAATCAGTGGGTAGTGTCAGGAACCTGCACTAGGGCTGGCTACCTCCCTGGGGAGTACACGGCTGAGTGGAGCCCCACATGGCTTAAGCAGAAAACACCTTCATTCAACCCTCAATATGTACACAGCTACACACCATGCCCATGGTCACTGTCTACTTCTATACCGTGGGAGACATCACTAACCTTCTGAGTCCAAAGCAGCCTTACACTTTTTCTCACTCACAGGTCTAGAAAGAATGTAAGTGATCAGAGTTGATAAATGAATTGAAAATCCATTTACTGTCCTGGACTGGGATTCAGACATGCACTAGGGTCTAAGGAGACTCCTAGAAAAAAAAAAAAGCTCATCCAAAGGGAAGTAAGATTTGGTAAACAATCTTGGCCAAGTGATAATGCTTTACTGTCACAGGGCAAGTAAGGCAGTTCTAAGTTGGCAGGCGATTGTCTCTGGACTTGATTGGCCTGACTGGCCAACAGCTAGACTCATATCCGCATCCGAAAGATAGGAGGAGAGAGAACTGGGAGTAGAATATAAAACAGGTGCATCAGGATTTGGTTGCAGAGAACATAATTCAGTGAGTTTAAACAGAAGGGGTTTATTACAGAGTTTGAAACGGCTTCAAAACTATTGGGAGTGCCAAAGACATACACTTTGAGCTTTCTGGCACAACCTTCAAAGGTATGCTACAGAACTGGGCCACCATGGGAGCTGCTGCCCATCATGTGCTCATCTCTGGAAGCATGTGCAGCACTATGATGGGGAAGCTGTTCCTGTGCCAGCTCCATACCACACCTGCTGTGGGCCACTTGAGAAGGAGGAACTGGGCCCTGCCTCCTTGACCCTTTCTACAAGCATCACAGTAAAACAACAACAACAAAAAATAAACCTCCCGTGCTACCTCTTTCCCAGAAAGCAGTAACAGGAACAGTGAAGCACAACCTTCCAAATCTCATGCAAGTACATCTGGGTGGCTAAATCTGAATTAAGTCCTGAATTTCAACAGAAGGGATACTGGGAAATTTTTTTAATAAACTTTTTAAAAAGATTTTTTATTTATGCATACAAAAACTGGAGTGTAAGTCAGAGTTATAGGGGGTGAAAGGATTCACCAGAGAGAGTGGGGAGCAGAACAGGCAGACTGACTGAAATACACTGCTGAGGGGAGCAGCGGGTGAGGCAGGAGAGGTCTGCTGCGCCATGTGGGTTGCTCCCTGGCCTGCCGGGGATCGAACTTGTGCTGTGGAGGCTGGTGATAGCTTGATAGCTCTGTCTTTAACCCCTGAGCCACCAGGGAGGCCCAAAACATATATATTTTATTTAATTTTGCCTGTCTCTGTAGTCTAGGAAGAGACTTAGCAGGAACAGATGTTGAGAGCCAATGCACTGTTTCTCTAAACTTCTATAAGATGCCAGGCACCAGCAGCTGTGTTGTGGCATGTTCTCAGAGGGGGAGGAGAGAGGGAGACACATTCTCCCCTCTTTACCACTAACGACTGGACACTTTCCGCCCCTTGAGGGCTAAGGCTCATCACTGGTGCCCCTGGTGGGTGGTCCTGGGTGAGTTTTAGCACCAGGTCGTTTCACCAGGTGAGGAACCTGCCAGTTGGGAAGAGCTTGAGCCAGAAAACATTGGTTACTAGCATCTGAGTGATTTTATAGAACTCCTGGCTGCATCCCTCTTGGAAACACCACCACAAGCATGTCCCATGTGCCAGCACTATTCAGGGTACTAGGAATGCGAGAGGAATGGAATACAGTCCTGGCTGTCCTTGTGGTTCCTTATTTAGCCAGAGAAGGGACACAGAAAGCAGACAAAAGGGTGCCCATGGTGCCCAGGGTGCACAAAGGAGAACTCATCCAGGACAGCAGAGAGCTCCTCTGGAGAGGTGACTGGGTCCTGCGAGGAGGAGACCTGGGGAGAGATAGGGTACAAATGAGAAAGATGCTGCTATCTCAGAGAGAGGGCTGGGAGGAGGTGCGTGGGAAAGAAAATCGTGTTTGAGGAACCAAACCAGGTATTTCTCAGGGTCCAAGACTCAGTGCCTCACCCAGGCCAGCCTGAGGCACTGCCCTGGGCCTGGAGGTCCTGCAGTGTGGCCTCTCCTCTCCTCAGGCTGTGGGGTGGGATTTGCTGCCTCTGCTCGCACAGCCTGATGGGAATGACTCATGGTTGACCCAGGAGGGGCCGGCGTGAGGGGGCCATGGGCTGCTGCTGGAGTTGGAGACTGTGTGGAGGCCTCTTTCCCAGGTGGCTGTAGCAAAAGAAACCAGCCCATGTGGAGCCCCCATGGAGCTCCCAGGGGAGCCCCCATCACCCCACCCCCAGCCTCCAGGCAGTAGGATCAAGGGATCAGGAGTTAGCAGAAGCCCCAAGCCCCCATCTCTCCTTCTACTCTGCTTTCCCCTCAAGACAAGGCTTTCCCCACCCTCCCTACATCCCCCTCCAACCTGATACCAGCCTTTCCCAGCCTGGGCAGCAGGGGTACCAGCGGTGGGGTCATTAAAGGACATGGCTGCCCGAGGGTCAGAGTGGAGAGGCCCAGCTGTCAGCTGGAACCCATCAGAGGCCAGACCAAGCCCTGGCAGCAGGCAGGAGGGGAGGGCAGCTGAGGAGAAAGGTGTCCCTGTGAGCAGCAGTTGTCAAGGCTTTTCTTAACCCTTCTCACTTCTGTCACCAGGGTGTGTCCTGAGATTTTCCCATGGTGACAAGTGGCGCAGATCCCTGATTCTTTAACCCATGTTGGTGAGAAGAGAGTAGGGTTAAGATAATGGAGCGACCCACCCTCTTCAGGGATCCCAAGTCTGAAGAGAAAGAAACAATACAACCCTGTTTTCAGGGAGACTTTAGTGGTATAGGGAAGGCACGGCTCAGGCTGAGAGGAGACACAGTCTTGCCCTGAGGGAGCCCGGACTGAGTGGGGAGCACACCTCTACCCTCAGGTAGCTCAGGATCAGAGATGGGGAAGCTTTTGTCCATTATTAAAATGAAAAATCAGGGCCTCCCTCTTGGCACAAGGGCTTAAGTCTCAGCACTATCAATCTGTCACCAGCCAATGCAGCATGAGTTCGATCCCCAGCCAGGGAGCTACCCACATGGTGCAGCAGACCTCTCCTATTTTGCCCACTGTTCCCCTCAGTGATGTATTTCAGTCTGTCTGTTCTGTTCCCCACTCTGTCTCTGGTGAATCCTCTCACCCCTGCACGTCTGGCCTACACTCCAGCTCTTGTAGCATAAATAAATAAAATAAATCATTAAGAGTATGAAAAATCGAATCCATGGTACCACTTTTCACTTTCTATGTGGTTTTGTAAGAAGTGGTAACTTGAACACACACCCTGGTGCCCTACAAGCCCCAGGAATGATGTATCCGCAGATCCAGAGAGCTGTCACTAGGGGACAGTTTTATCCTGGTTGCCTCTCAGCTGTCTTCCTCATGGCCTGCTTTTCTGAGACTCCTCCTCATCCTGAAAACTACTCAGCAAGTGGGCTATTTTCAAGAGCTTGTTTAACTCCTTTGGTATCCACATAACTTATATAACTCATGGCTTTCAATTAACAATTAAACTTGGTGAACAAGAGCACAAAAGGAAACATGTCTGTGTGCAACTGGCCCTTCCTCAACTGCCTGGTTTACATGTCCTTGATTTATTTTCCACAATTAGCCGCTGGCCTTCTCCCAACTTCTCTCCCATTCTCTTTGTAAGGCCTGTTGCTGGCCGGGCACAGCAGCCTGGCGAAGTTGTTTCAGGGCACCCCTTCCTCCAGTGCTGAGATCACGGAAGAGTTGGAGCCTCTTGGTTACTGGGCTGCATGGGGCTAATTACCAAGCTCTCCATGGGGAAGGGAGGGCCGCAGGCCCTCACACAAGGCAGGAGGCAAGATGCAGAAAGATGGCTCCTTTGCAAGCCTTTGGTGTGATTTTCAGCTTCAGGCAAGTCATTCCAACTGCCAGGCCTTGAGTTCTTTGTCTGTGAAATGGGCATGTACAGCCTTGCACTTGGACTCTGATGCTCTGCTGTGGCTCTCCTACACGCGTGTGGCTGCCATGGGTGTGTTATTCATGACCTTGGTACTGCTGGGCCATCTTTTCCAGCCCTAGTCTGGCATCCCACATGTGAGACAGGGCGAATCTGCCAGCCACATTTCCTGCGACCCTCTAGGCCAGCCTCTGGGCCTTGGTCTTAGGGGGCTCCCTGCACGTGTGAGGCAGTCCTGGTGGCTTGAGGCAGGACTGCTGCAGCCATCAGATATTTCCCAACACCTGCTCTGAGCCAAGTCTTGGGCTGGGCAGGAGGATGACAAGGGTGAAGAGGCTGATGGGGCGGAGTGGCTCATTTCCTCCCTGTGTTCAGGGGCAAGTGCAGGAGTGCTGATGGCTTTAAACCCTGGTCTGACAGTGCAGGAGGGTGAGGGGCTTAACCTCTGTGTCTTGGTTTCTCCAACTGTAAAATGGGGTCTGGAGAGAATGGTGCAATCTGCCAATGTGAAGTGCTTAGAGCCTGGGTGTGGCCTTCACAACTTTCGTTTCCTGAGCTCCCGCAGGGAAGGAGAGGGAACCCTTCCAGCTCAGCTGGGGAAGGCGGCTTCATGGGAGAACTGGCATCAGAGTTTGGACTTAAGGGATGGGATAAATTCAACAAGTAGAAGTAGGGGAGAGTGTCCTGGGAGGCAGGAACAGTGTGGGTAACAGCATGGAGGCGGGAAGGCAAGCTTGTGTTGGGGGAACGAAGGGACCAGCAGTGGTAAGGGGTAAGGGAGATAAATTGGAAGGTGGGTTTATGGCAGATGAACTCCCAGACTATAGAAAATGGCCTTTATCCTATAGGCAAAGGGATTAAGAGGGAGGGCTGTCAGGCAAGAACCCAGGGAGAGGAAGCTGCTGCTATTTAAATGAGGGTAATGATAATATTAAAATAGGAAGCCTTTCATTGTGCAATTATAAAGTCCACCTAGTGTTTTCCTGAGCACCTTCTGATCAACAAGGCAGCCCTGAGGGGTGATTTGAATAGGGATTTCCACCTCCGCTCTCCAGGGAGGAGGAGGAGACTCATCCACCATCACCAGCCAGAGCCACTCACAGCTCCAAGCAGAGGCCGCAGCTGCCCCGGGGAATGGGCCCACCCTCTCACATCTGTCCTCTGGGACTGTCTCTCATCAGGTGGCTACTGTCCAGTCTTTAGGGCTTGGCAAGTCCATAGGTGTGTGCGTGGCGGGGGACAATGACAGTGTCTGTGCGAGGACACCTCCTACTCCCCCAACCACCAGATTAGTTCTGGGTCTGTGGCACTTCCAGGGCATTACCAGGGCCCTGGCTTCCAGTAGGTGGGCATCAAGCCTCTGGGGACTGCCACTGAGAGCATCGCTGACTTGGATGGGGGGTGACTGAACCACAGCCAGGAGGGGCAGGGGAGCAGACAGGACTCCAGAGAGGTGGGGTGGATGCACATGGCTCTGCTCTTATACTAAGCCCTTCACCTTCCTAGAAACCCCCTAGCTGAGCATACTCTGAGGGTGGGAGAAGCTTCCATTTGCTTTTCCTCTCTTGCCAGGCTCCTCCCTGTTTCCCCTGGATTCTTGCCCCAGGGCTGGGAGGCTGATGCCCCTATCATAGTTCTTGACACGGATACCCCTTCTCTCTTTTCTCTTCTGATGTTTATTTTCCAAGTCCTGGATTTCCCAGCAGGACCTGGGATGAGAAAGGAAAGGATAGTGCCCCTGGTTTCCTGAGCCCTGCCCCCAACCACCAGCTCTCTGTGGTCCAGGTCAGGCTCACCTTCCTTTCTAGGGCGCTCAGCCCAGGGCCTGCCTCTTGGTATAGCCCAGTTAGCATCTTTTGGTATTGTCTGCCAGAGCCTCCCTCTTCAGAGGAATCCAGAAGCCCTAGGAGAGGTGACAGTGAACCCACTGAAAAACGTATATTATAACATGAGCCCAGGAGCAGCCCGGCAGGGGCCTATGCAGGGGTCTGGAGTAGGTGAGGTCTTGGAGTTATAATGGAGGCAGTCAGGGGACATCCTGGACAGGAGTTGCGCTTCGAAGGGTGCAGAGCTTGGACAGGGGAGGGGACTATCGGGATTCTTCCCAGAGGGTGGGAAGCTGGCCTTACTGAGGTGTCTATAGCAGGTGGTTGAGAGGGAAGTACAGTGAGGTGTGGGCAGCTGGCTCCCTGCCAGCCCCGGAAGAGTTGTGCATAAAGGGTTAATGGGGGGGTGGTTATGGACTATTGATTCATTCATTCACTCATTTATTTGTTCATTCATTCACTCATTTATTCATTGGCTCACTCATTCAGTTATTCACTAATTTATTCATTCACTTACTCACTCCTTCATTCCTTCATTTACATTTACCCACACCTCCCCTGTGTCAAGTGCCTGTGCTTGGGGCTGGGGGTTTAATGATGAGCAGGAAAGATGTGTCCCTTCCCTCCTGGGGCTCCTGGTTTACACCGGAAGTCCATTCCAACACACTGGGCACAGTGCCAGGGAGAAGAGATGCAGGGATTAGAGAGCAGAGAAGAGGCTTCAGCTTCACATCCATGGTGGGGTCTAGGAAGGCTTCCAGGGGGAGGCGGAGCAGAGACCTGTAGTATGATGAGTGAACTGGGAGGAGAGACATGGAGGGAGAGAAGAGCATCCCAGAACTGGGCTGGGTGAGTTGGGTAAAGATCAAGGCATGAGGGTGGGTGTAGGTGCAGGAGCTGCAGGGGCCAGATCACATGTGTGTGCTGTGCTAACAATTATCTGGAGGGCACTGGAAAACCTTTGAAAGATTTAAACAAGGCCCAGATAGGATCTGATTTGTGTTTTGGAAAAGTCGCTCTGGCTCAGGTGGAGATGAGGTTTGAGGTGCACTAGGGAAGCCCTGTACCGGTACATCTCCTGGACACAAGTCCTGCGCAGGATGGAAGCCTCTCCTGTTGCTCCCTGCAGGGTCTGGTGGGTAGTGCAGCTCAGATCCTATTCAGGGAGGTCACCCAAGGGTCCTGGGTGACAGCTGGTCTTGTCCAGCTGTCTGGGGTGCAGCAACTGTGGTTATGGCCCAACTCTCTGGTATCGTGGGGTGGGGATTGTGGAGTTCCATTCTGGAGGAAGGTGGCCGAGTGTGGATGGGACCTCTTGGAGGGGCAGGGAGGAGCCAGCTTGTGGAGCTACTTTGCTTTGGATTAATCCATTAAACCCATCTCATCTCCCCAGGCGATTCACTTGACTTTTCACACTAAAAAGCATATGGCTCTCATTGCTTGGGGAGGGGGTATTGGGAGGGCAATGGCCTGCCAAGACTAAGCCTAGTCTGTGAGGAGGGCAGAAAGGACCTTAGGGACGGGGTGGAAATGAGTGTCAAGGTCAAGGGGACAGGAGGGGTGGGCTGGACCTCTAGCCTGCAGGCCCAGGTAAAGATGGGGGGTTGTGGAGTCTGGGTATTTGGGGCCATACTGGCACCTGAGCTCCTCTGTAGGCTGCCCATGTGGGCTGGGGCATAGGATGCCAGTGATCCCGGAAGCATCTTTCTCCCTTACTTCCCCATTCAACTCTTCCTCCCAAGGGGAGAAGGGAATAAGAGGGCAGAGGAGGGTTGTTTGGCTCAGCCTCCAGTTCAGCCAGGCCTGGGAACCCTGCCCGAGGTGCCAAAGACAATGCCGGCAACAGAGACTGGCCTGGCCAGAGGCGGGGCCCAGGCAGGGGCAGGAGCCGTGCCCACTTCATTCACAGTCCTGGCCTCTGCTCAGTGGCCCATTGCACCACCCCCACTCCTGGGCGCCCGGCTGGGTCCCAGGCTTCGGCCCACCCACCTTGGCAGCTGTCAGCCACGCCATCCTCCCAGAAGACCTCTCTCCTACCCAACCTGGTGCTAACCTACAGAAGGACGAGTGGGCGTGCGTGTGTGCGTGTGTGCATGTGTGTGTGTGTGTGTTTATGTATGAGCTTGCCTTGGTGTGTGAGTGGGTGTGTGTATGAGGATGTGAGTGTGCGTCTGTGAGTGTGCCTATAAGTGAATGTATGCAGGTGGATGAGTGTGTGGATATGTATATGAGTGTGCATACATGGGAGTGTATATGTGAGTGGTGGGGAAGTGATGAGGAAACAGAAGCTGTGCCCTCTTCCCCAATCCACCCCTCCCCCAATTGATCTGACAGCACCCTGGGTGCCCTGACCTGATAACACCTGGGGACTTCCCAGGACAGCCCTCTTTCGAATGCTCAGCCCCCTGCCCCATCAGTGCCATTTATTTTTCTGATTCACACTGTGTCGTTCAGGGTAGAAAATGCAGTTCCCCTGTCTGGGAGCTTCCTTCTTCCCCTAGGGTAGAACTTCCCACCTTCTCTTCACCTGGCCAGCCAGAGTGGGGCTGGGGGCCGAGGATGGGCCATTATAGTTTCAGGGGAGGTGGACCCCACTTCTGGAGTCTGAAGTTTAGCCTGGAGCTGGAAACAGAGGGACTTGTGGGGACAGGTTTCCCACCCCCAGGCTTGGCCTGGATTTCCCTGGAGGAGACAGCGGGCTGGAGTTGGCCCATGAGAAGAACTGGGATTTGGTTATTAAACCAAATTGCAAGTTCAATTTGCTTTCAGGCCAACTTTTCTCCCCTCCTCCCTTTCTCCTCAAGATAATAGAAATACCCGGGAGGGGTTCCTTTCCTCCCTGGCCAGCTGGGGGAGACTGGGGCCCTGCCATTGGCTCAGGCCCCTGTCATCTCAGGCACACCCCCTGGCTCTGGGTCAACTCCACCCCACCCCCCCACAAGGGGGAGCAGTTACATCAGCTGCTCTCTCTCCAGCTCGGCCTTCTCTGGGAAGGCCTTTAAGCAGCTCCAAGCAAGGAGCTGCCTGTCCTGAAGGAGGGATGTCGTCCCTGCTCCAGGCTCTGACTCTCCTGCCCCTGCTGCTGCTAGGCTTGAAATCATAGGAGCACCCCGGATGGGTTGGGGCAGCATGATGCGTGGATTTGAACTTCCAGCTGGAAGTTTATGCCTTATGCTTAAGTTTAAGCATTATGCCTGGATTTGAGGCTGTGTGGGTCCTGGATTTGAACTTCCAGCTGTGTGATGTTGGGCAAGTCACTTACTCTCTCCGGATCTCAAGTTTCGCCACCTATAACTGGGGATGGCAACAGTGCTGTCCTCGCAGGCTTGTCCTGGGGCCTCAATGCAGTGTTATTTGTAAGAGAACAGTGCTTTATCTCACATTTCATGTTAACTAACTGTATCGCTTCCCTGTGATGGCCAGAGAAGGGATAGGTGGACGCCTGGTCACCCATTAGCTCTTCCACCCCGTGGACCCAAGAAGTCTCTGACTTTTGCCTGGCACGCATCTCCTGGGGCAGGGGGTCACGGGGCACGAGACCAGTGGGTGCCCAGGAGAGCCTCACCCTGCCCTGTGTCCCTGTTGTTCTTTGGCCACAGCAGCCATCCCCTGAAGGTGGCCTGAAGGAAGAGGCACCCAGGCAGGAGGTCTCTCCGTGGAGCCTTCTATGTCTTTGCTTTTCTAGAAATAGAAAGTGGCAAGTTTGTCTGCTGGGCTGGGGTGTAGGTTTTGGTTTGAGAATGGAAAAGATTCACTCATGGAAACTTACCCACTCTCTGCGGCAGTGATCCTGATGCATGTGGGGCCCAGGAGTAGCTCAGGGTTGTGTCTGCCTTGTAGGGATGGTGGAGGGATTTTCTGTCTTCCCAGTTTCCCTTCTACGTCCTCCACACCAGAGAAGAGGAACTTGGCCTTGTCTGGTCTCCCTTGTAACCCTTTTCCACAAGGGCTGGAGTCTTAGCCAGAATAGATCCCAGATTGGTATCCCACACTCTCCCACTGGCTCTGCCTGCCCCTGGGCAGCCTCCTTCCCCACCGCACTCTTGCGTCCACTATAGGCTTAGAGATGAGGCAGCTTTGTCCCTGGGGCTGGGTTTCGGCCGAAGTCTGGCTCCTTGGTGCTCTGGGTCCTCCAGCTCAAATTTGTTCTCAAATATGTTGGAAGAACCGGCCCTGGGTTCTTGGTGCCTGGCACTAGGGACAGGGACACAAAAGTTCCCAGGGGTTCTGGATACCAGGCAGCTCCTCAACCAGAGAATATGCCTCAGTGAGATGCCTTCCTGTCTCCTTCCTTCTTTACCTGCTCCCCTCCCTCCCTCCTAGGTCTGTGCCGAGCTCCTCCGTCATGTCACCGTGGGCTATGCTAGGCCCGAGGTTCAAAGGGAATTCTGCAGAAGTTTCTTTTCTGATTCTTACAGGTCTGCTTTCTGGGGGGTCTCTGAGGGGGAGACTGAGTCTCCACCGTCACACTGGGGGCTCCTTGAGGGTAGGGTCAGAGATGTCTCCCTCTCACACATCTTCTGCATGGATTGGTTCATTCTCTCACAGTCACTCAGGGGACGCCGCATGCTCTTCACCTCAGCTACACTGATGCCATTTAATGGATAAGAAAAAACTTGTTCTGGAAAGGTGGTCCAGGCAGAAGGAGTAGCATGTGCAAAGCCAGGAGTCAGCGAGCTGTTGGAGGCTGGCCCTGGGCTGAGGTAGAAAGGGGCTTTGCAGTTGTGGTGATGGGGTTGGGGCGAGGGAAGTGCGGGGTCGGCCTGAAGAACCATGGAGAACGGAGACTTTGAGAATAACGTTGGAGATGTCGCTGCTACAGCAGGAGTGAAAACCCAGGAGAGGGGCCTCCCTGGTGGCTCAAGGGGTTAAGTGTCAGCACTATGAAGCAATCCACAGCTACTGCAGCATGAGTTTCACCCCCGGCCAGGCAGGTGCCCCACATGGCACAGCAGACCTCTCCTGTCTCGCCCGCTGCTCCCCTCAGCAGTGTATTTCCATAGATCTGCCTGTTCTGTTCCCCACTCTGTCTCTGGCAAACCCTCTAACCCCCCCCACCTCTGGTCTGTACCCCAGTTCTCGTATGCATAAATAAATTAATCTTTAAAAAGAACAAAAGAAAACCCAGGAGAGTGCCAAGTATCTGCCCAAAGGAAGACAGGAATCCAAAATTCCATGGAATTCCTGACTCATCGCTGGGAGTTGAGGGAGGCGGCAAAAGGAGAGCTGCCTGGTTGTCAGTTCTGCTCAGCAACCACCTGGGCCTCCACGGTCTCCCTACCCTGTGGGGAAGACATCCAGGGCCCTCGTTCTCAAATTCACCCCATGAAGATGGACCTACTTGCGGCCTACAATCTCTCTTCCACATCCCTGGGGCCCTGGCAGAGGCCCTCCCCATTCCTTACCGGCCCCCATGCTGGGCCACAAGCCTGAGTTCAGGCCTGGGAGACAGCTTCATCCTCACTCCCAGACGAAGCCTCCTCTTGGGTTTCTGGGACTGACTGAAGCCTTCAATTACCCTGAGAGACCTGGAGGGGCTGGGGAGCTCATATTCTCTGTTCCTGTCTTTTCTTTCTTTTAAAAAATTTATTTATTTATGCATACAAGAGCTGGGGTACAGGCCAGAGGTGTGGGGGGTGGGGGGTGAGAGGATTCACCAGGGACAGAGTGGGGAGCAGAGAGGCAGATCTACTGAAATACACTGCTGAGGGGAGCAGTGGGCGAGACAGGAGAGGTCTGCTGTGCCATGTTGGTAGCTCCCTGGCCGGGGATAGAACTCATGGTGCTGAGTGTGATAGCTTCATAGTGCTTAGACTTAACTCCTTGTGCCAGCAGGGAGGCCTTCCTGTCTCTTTCTTACCAAGACTATTTTTTTCCTGCCTCTCTCCCTGCCCCTTGGTCTTGTCTTGCCTCCCCTCCTTGTTTTCCTTTTGTCTGTCTCTTGCCCCCTCCTCTCCTTTCTTCCTCAGGACCCTGGCCCTGTCCCTTGCTCACTCTCTGGCTCTGGTTCCCAGCAGCACTGGAGGAGTGAAGGTGGGATTGTGGGACTGTAGGCATATTTGTGCCCATGTTTAGGCAGCATGGCAAGGGGTGTCACACACAGTCACCCTCTTTTTTGCCAGAGTCAGAAGAGATCAGAGGACAAGTTCCTACATCAGCTGCTGGGTTCTTTGGAGCAATTCATAACAAAGGGCCAGGTGCTGAGGCCCTGAGTGATTAACTGTCTAGAAGAGACTCAATACGGTTGCCTCTCCAGGTGGAACCCTTCCCCACCCAGTTGAGGGAAAGATGAAAAACACACAGAAGCTGTACTTTGAGCCTCTCCTCCTCCATCTCCAAACTGTTGGTGGGATTGGGGACACTGTTTTGTCATGGAGGGGGGATGGGTTAGGGGCAGGAAGCAAAGGAGGAAGATGCCTGGCCTCTTCTCTGTCCAGTTGGTCACTCCCCTAGCCAGTGGAGCTGGGCTGGGTACGCTGGGAACTCCGTTACAGGCCATAGAGAGGCAGGACATGGAAAGGGAGCAGTGTGCAGAGGAATTAAGATTCTGGAGAAGAAGCCAAGTCTATGGGAGCGGATTTCCAGAGGGCCTGGGCTGGTGTGTTGGGCCAGGAGAGCAGGGCGGTGTTTGGGGGTGGTTCTGCAAATGGAAGGCAACTCATCTTAGGGCAAATTTGGAGCTGCTGTGCAGAAGCTTGATGCTTCTGGAGGGCATGTAAGGTCTGCTCAAACCAGAGCTGGACAAAGGTTGCTGGGGCCTTGCGTGTAGTCTGCACCCTGAAGGCTGAGCCCCAGGGTTCAGACTTTGTGAAGAAAGCATCTTTCAATCCCCTGTAATGGGGGTGAGACCCTGGTTGTTCTACCTGAGAATGACACTTGAGGGGTGGGGTGGGGACTCTCCTGGCACAGGCCCAGTGTGGGTTTCTGAGGGCTCTGGGTAGAGGAAATGGGACCACCCCATCCTGCATGGCTGATTACCAGGATGACCCAGGACCCCCCCAGGGCACTATCCTGCTCCATCTGTGGGGCCCTTCCTCTCCCTGCCTCTGTGCTCTTTCTTGTTCTCACCTACCACCCCACCTCTCTTCTTCCCTGGCCCCTTTCCTGCCTCTCTCCTTTTTTTTTCTTTCTCTTGCCCTTCTATCTCTTTCAGGTCCTGACTCTCCTGCCAGCCTCTCCCATTGTTCCTTGTCTGTTTCTCTCCAGCCCCAGCCTCTTGGTCCTATGCAGGGTATAGAAGGTCTCTCCACACACATCTCCTCCTACTGGACTCTGGGGGCCCCTGTCTGGCTGGCTCTGTGTATGTATGTGTGTGCATGCAAGCATGCACCCCAGCACAGGTGAAACGTATGTGTACACACGTGTGCTTGAAGGGTGTGTATGTATGCGTACATGTGTGTACACCCCCAACACAGGTGAAGGGTGTGTGCATGCGCAGACATGTTTGTACTTGTGTGTGAAGGGCGTGCGTGTGTGTGTGTGAAGGGGCTCTGGTTGAGTCAGAGTTGCGGATGCAAGCTGTGAGGGCGGTGAGGGCTGGGCTCAGGGTGCTGGGAAGAGTCAGGCTTTCTAGAGGCAGACCCAGCCCTGCCCCTAGGCCCTCCCTTCATTCTAGGAAAATTATAAGAACCAGCCCCATGGTGACCACACACACAAAGCACATTGTTCCATTCCAGGTCTCTGCTGGCTTTGCTGCCAGTTCTTGGTGGCAGGCTGGCAGCCTTGCCCACCTGGCGGGATGGGGGTTCCTTCCATGATTTTCTGTTGTCTCCAGGCAAGAGGAAGGGACAGGGAACACTCTGGGGCGGGGACGTGCATGCTGGCCCTGCTGACCTTAAGGAATGGCACCCTTGCCCCTCCCTGCTTGCTGCCCACCCCACACACATTGTCCCATCCCAAGAGTTGGCTTGGCAGGTTTGTCCTGCATCCCCCCCCCGCCCCCCCCGCCTCCCCCCCCCCCACGCCACCCATCTTGTTCTTTCCCTTAAGTCTTTGCTGAGGCTGAGTCTCCTGCATGAGCAGCACACCCTCTCTTTACTCCACTCCTCAGGTTTCAATTCCTGGCTGCAACTCATCTCTTCTAGGAAGCCTTCCTTGATTGTCCTCTTTCCCGTTTCTCCTTGGCCCTGCCAAATGGCCAGACCCACAGCAGACGTACTATATGGTGAGTATCCAAGTTTCTTGGGGCGATGTCCGTCCAGGAAACAGCCTGAGACAAGAGGAAGGCACCAATGACCACCACTCACCTTCTCCTCACCTTCACCTTCCAGGCACTTGCTGAGCATTATTCACTCCAGTAACAGAGCAACCCTTCAGGTAGAGTTTTTTATCCCATTCCACAGGTGAGAAAATGGAGGCTCTAAGAGATGAATCAGCTTGCCTGAGGTTACACAACAACACCCGCAAACAAAGACACTCTCAAAATGATGTAGAAAAGACAGGGGATTCCAGGGTAAGAGAAAGGCCTCTCCTCCCCCAAGGAGTCAGCATGTCTCCGCTCCTAACTGTGTGGAGATGGAAAGTCCAGGGATTGATACAGAGTCTGGGACAGAGGCTGGAGGATGGGTGAACTGACCCTTTGAGTACTTGCCTGGGTTTAGTCCACTCTCTCTGTTCTCCCCGAAAAGACTTCCCAGCCCATCTTCAGAGGTCTCCCCTCCCCTGAGGGGAGACACTTAGCAACTCCTGAGCCCCCCTAGTACACGCCACACCCCAGCTCTGGCCTCCTTTTCAGGGCTGCTCCCGTGATGCCTGGCTCGGATCAGCCTGCTCACTGCCTGCTCCAGCCAACCTGTTGCCCGCTGCCCTCCCAGACCACCTTGGCTAGCATTCACCCAGGATGTCCACCCAGAACCCTTCTCTGGCTTTGGGGTGTCAGAAGAGCCTGCATTCAGACTCATGCCAGTGATGTGCACAGAGTCCAACTTCCTTTTCCCAACTGTCTCTACTCTTCTTCCTTTATTCCTTCGCTTTCTTATCTCCTAGACACCTGCCATGCGCAAGACATTGTGCTTTAATTTTTTTTAATCATCAACCAGTAATTAAAAAAATGGGCTAATAAGGATATTGCCATATTGCTCATATGTATGGGGCTGTGTGTCAAAAGTGAATGTGATTTTGAGTGAAAATTCAGGTTATTCTCTTACTTTCTATGGTTTTATATACCCAAAAATAAATTTTGAAAAATGTATTGTTGAATTTTATTAAAAATTGAGGATATAAGATACACTGGGTATAAGCTAGAGTATGGGCTAGGTTGCTATCACAAAAACACTGAACAATGGATTAGACAAGGTATAAATTTATTTCTAAAACTTAACCATTTGAAAGCAGAGAACTGTTAGGGCTAGTTCTACTATCTACTATATATGATTTCCATTTCTGTGTCTAAAGTGGCTGCTGCTGTTCCTGCTATCACATCTACATCCTAGTCAATGTAAAAAAAAGAAAAGCACTGTGTCAGACCACAACCCAAATTTGTGGTAAGTGGGTCCATCAATAGCTAACCTGATAAAAGCATGAATGAATGTAACAAGAGTCCAGACAATGCATCTTGGGGTGCTGGGAACAATGATAAACATAGGTGGGAAACTCTATTGCAGGGACAACATTGACCTGCACCAAGGATTCTGACAGGCCAGGAAGGGGGCACTGTGTTTGGATATGGAGATTGGGCATGCCTTTAAGCTCTCCCAGTGTGGGAAGATCCGAGGAGTCTTCCCTCCTGGACTATGAGCCTCTGAGCAGGGTCTGTGTCCTCTAAAGCTGTGCTTTTCAGGCTGCCTGGGTGAGGACAGATTTCTGTTCTTTTAATTCCCATCTGTCATGAGCCAATTATACTATAAAATACAATGGAAAGGAATTATTGGAAAAATAAGATGAGGCATACAAAGTACAAGCCCTAGTTTTCTACTGTTGACTTAACAGACTTAGAACCACTGTCAAATAGCTATTCAAGAACCAGAAGAACATTCCAGGCTGGTGGTAAGGCTGGGGACCTGCCTAGGACGAACAATTTTCAAGCTGCAGGTCATGACCTGTTTGTTGGGCGGGAAATTCATTGAGTAGGCTATGACCAGCATTTAAAAAAAAACGACAAGTTGAACAGAATAGAAAATAGGGCGATTACCAGCAGCAGGGGAGCGTGGTTTTATTTATTTCTGGTGTGTGTACACGTATGCATACTCGGACTGGTGTGTGCACATATATGCATGATTGGTGACCTGTGACCGTGGTTGTCCTGCTGGTTCCCCATATGCCCCATCCTGTATGGACTGAATCTGCTTACTGAGGCCATGATCCCCACCCAAGCACCTCATTTCCTTCACCTCAGAGTGTCTTTCTTTTGTCTCCTCCTCTAGCCACCTTTATGTCTCTCCTGGTTCCAGGGCAGTGGTCCTGTCCAGGCCTTCAACTTGCCTGCCTCCCTTCCTAGACAATGCTCCTCCTCCCTCACCATGTTCACTTGCTCTCTTCCTCCTGGCCCCTTGTAATCAGACACAGAACAGAGGGTGCCTGCCCTTAAGAAGAGAGCAGCTATGCTGGGAGTTCAGAGCTACACAGCGGGGTGGAAGTGTCTGGGAATGGGATGCAAAGAAATATGTGGGAATGGGGCTTCTCCGTAACAATAGGAACAGAACCAGGAACCCAGTCAAAGTTCCAAGCCCACCCCACTCCAAGGTAGGGCAGGGAGAGGCCCTGGTTTCCACTGGAGTCCTTGATGAGGGACCCACATAAATTCATCCGAGGACACTTTTTGCCTCTTCAATGTTCTGCTCTCCCTGTAGGTGTGTATTATAATCTGTTCAAACAATTCTCTATAAATGAGTCTCTGGGCAGTTGGAATAATGGACAATTATAAATAATGTTGTAAGGGACATCTCTGTACCTTTCCCTTGCCATGTCTGATTTCCAGCGGTCTCCTCACCCACCTCTTGTTTCTGATGTCTCTAGGACATGCTTTTCCCCCTAACATATCCACACACGGTCACATTCCTCCTGCTCCGCTCAGCCGCTGTCTGGGCCTCATGTCATGAGGATAAACATGAACCAGAGGTTTGGAAAATGTGATCTCTTCCTTCTCAGGCCACACACCCTCCTTTCTCACAAGGACTCGTTTGGCTTCTTCAGTCAGGCTTCCCAAAAACCCAGCTGTAGCATAAAGACCCTTATGTAACAGAAAAACTAACTCAAAATGGTTTAGAGAATACAGAAAATTTTTATTTCATAAAAGAAGTCCTGAAGTAGGTTGATTCCAGGGCAGCTAATTGAGTGACTCTATCATATCACTGAGGACCCATGTTCTTTTGTCTTTCTGCTTTGTTCTCCTCAGGTGTTGGCTTGCTCCTCAGGTGCTGTAGTTCCCCTCCAGGTTGCAAGATGGTTGCTGAAATTTCAAACATCTCATCCAGTTGTGCTATGCCTGAAGGCTGAAGAGGAGCCCTTGCTTTCTGTGAGTCTATTTTTTTAACAGCAAGATTTTTTTCCCTAAAGTGTCCTCAACAAGCAAACTTACCCTCATTGGTTAAGGTTAACGCATGCTCATTCCTTTGTTAACTCCAGGGAGGGAGGATGAGGCCCGCTGGTTGGTGAGGCCTGGGGATGAATGAAGGGGTGGGGTGCGTTTAAAGGAGAAGAGACCACTCGGACAGCTCACATTGTCTACCTGCAGACTGGTTGAGAAAGTCTCCCCAAAAGGGAGGTGCTTCATTTCTATGTTTCTCCTCTAGCTGGGCCTGTGGTTCTTACCCCGGAGACTTAGGTTGACTTGATTCAATTAGAAAACATTTGTTGAGGGAAAGAGATAAGATTTCACCCTTGAGGGAGTTTGTTGTAATGCAAGAGAGGAAAGAGCAGGGCCAGGGGACAGGCTGGGGAAAGAAGGATGAATCAGCTGAAACTGGAGACAGGATGTGCTCGACAAGCCCTTCTCTCTGAGGGAAGGAGTTAAAGAAGTCTCAGTTTGGACTGGCTTGGATGCAGGGGACAGACTGAGATGACCTTTAGCGGGCTTCCTCTAATGCTGGAGCCAACTGTGTCAGGGATGGGGAGACCAAGGTGGACGAGGTACAGAGGTGAGGGGGACACTTTATCCCAAGTCAGGACCCCCTTTTCACTTTCCCTAAGTTGGGTCTTGCTCTCACCCCTGAATCACAGAGGGTCAGGAAGGAAAGGACACTGTGAGTCAGGAACCTACCTGGGGAAAAAGAAAAACACAGGAAATGACTCAAGGTCTATGGGGCAGATAGGTGGCCTGCGGTGCCAGTGCGGGTGCAGGTGTCCAGCACAGATCCTGGGGGCGTTGGCTGAGGGTGTGGGTCCCCTCCCAGAGGCTGCTGGTGCAGGCCATCCTGACTATTTCTGCCAAACATCTTTCCCACAAACACTTTCCCTCCTCACCACCGCAGGCTGCCTGCCCACTCACCCACAAACTCAACCACCAGCTGTTGCAATTCCTGGCTCTGGTCCACCCCCTGCATCCGGGAGGGCTCATCACCTCTGACACCAGAAGGTGGGTCAATCTCTTTCCCTGCATCCCCACAATTCCTGTCCCTCTGCCCTCACACACCGAAGGGAGAAATGCCGGATCCACTGGAGGGTGGGGGTCTTCCGAGCACAGCAGATACACCTGTGCTCGATGGTGCTGTGGGTGTCCTGGGGTCCGGGATTTGGCCCCAAGTGGAGTCATGGGTGTAAAGGGACAGGAAGCACAGCCTTGTGAACTCCAGGGCTGCGAATCAGAGCAGCCTTTGTCTCACTCTCTGGAGTTCGGATTTGAGACCAGTTTCCCCAGCAAGCAACATGATCTCCTTCCCTCTCAGGCCGCACAGCCTCCCTCTTGTGTTCCTTTACCACTGTTCTTATGCACCAGGCTTCCCTGGCACCTCTGAGGGAGAAGCGGTTGGGCATGTTATTATCAACGTTATTTTACAATTGTGAGTTTTATTACATATATAAGATAATAAAGGGAAGTATATATTATATATGAGATAATGAAAAATCAGTTTGCTAAATTATATATATACACACACACACACACACACACACACATACATATATATAAACATATACACACACACACACACTGCCCCCTATTCTTTCTAATAGCTATAGAGTATTTCATTCTAAGGATGTATTCTATAATTTTTAAGAAAGATTTATTTATTTATGCATAGAAAAACTGGGATGTAGGCCAGAGATGCAGGGGTGGAGAGGACTCACCAAGAGAGAGTGGTATGCTGCTGCTCCACAGCAGAACAGGTGGATTGACTGAAATACACTGCTAAGGGGAGCAGTGGGTGAATAAGGAGAGGTCTGCTGAGCCATGTTGGTAACTCCCTGGCCGAGGATCAAACTCAAGTTGTCATGGTGCTGCAGTGGGCCTTAATAGTGGTAGCGCTGAGACTTAAACCCTAGGCCACCAGGAAGGCCCTATACTATAATTTATTGAACTAATTTCCTATAAATGAACCTCTGCATTGTTCTCTCCCTCTACTCTCTATTTATTCATTGTATATATGTTTTACATCATTCTTCCTTTTTGTGTGCTTTCTTACATCATTCTTTCCCTTGTGTGCTTTCTCCTCTCAGGTATAGTCCCTGTAAAATTCCCACCACCAAGTCACCCATGCACCATCACCATAGTCCCTTGTGCTCTTCTGTCCCCTGTTCTGATCCTTCTCTCCCCCCTCCCCTGCAGAGTGTCTTTGATTTATAGTTGCCTATTTATTTTGTTTTTTAATTTATTATATATATTTTTTTCTGATACCTTATTTGATTCCCCTACATTTCTCCTACAAGTGAAACCATTGGTATTTTTCTTTTTCTTTCTGGCTTATTTCACTATTTCACTGAGCATAATCCCTTCCAGCTCCCCCCATGATGCTGCAAATGGCATGAGTTTATCTTTTTTGATTGTGGCATATACACACACACACACACACACACACACACATATACCACATCTTCTTGATCCAGTCACCTGTTTTTGTGTCCTTTGGGTAGATTCCTAGGAGTGAAATTGCTGGGTCATAAGGAAGGTTCATTTTTAGTAGTTTGAGGAACCTCCAGACAGCTTTCATAGTGGTTGGACCAGTTTGCATTCCCACCAGCAAGGTAGGAGAGTTCCCTTTTCTCCACATCCTCACCAACCTTTGTTTCCTGTTTTTTAAATACGTGGCATTCTCACTGATTACAAGTGATGTTGAACATTTTTTCATATACCTGTTGTCCATTTGCATTTCCTCTTTGGAGAAGTGTCTTTTTAGCTCTCCTGCCAATTTTTTTTTGACTGGATTGTTAACTTTGTTTTTGTTGAGTTGAGTCAGCTCTTTGTAGATCTTTTTTTTTTTTTTTTTAAAGATTTATTTATTTATTCATACAAGCACTGGGTACAGTCAGAAGCTCGGGAGGGTGAGAGAATTCACCAGAGCCAGAGCGTGAGCAGAGCAGGCAGAAGGATCAAGGTATACTGCTGAGGGGAGCAGCGGGCGGCGGGAGAGGTCTGCGCACCATGTGGGACCCTCCTCCGGTGGCCGGGGAGCAGCTGGGGATTGAACCAGCGCTGCAGAGGCTGTGGGCAGCTTCGGAACCCAGCGCTTAACCGCTGTGCCACCGGGGAGACCCTCTTTGTAGATCTTTGTGATCAGTACCTTATCAGTAGTACTGAGTGCAAAAATTTTCTCCCGATCAGTAGGGTGTCTCTTTGTTTTGGTTAATGTCTCTTTTGGAGTACAGAAGTTTTTCAGTTTGATGTAGTCCCAGCTGTTCATCATTTCTTTTACTTTCTTTGCTTTGGGGATGTGTATTTAAAGGTGTTACTGAGATGTATGTCATGTAGTGTTTTGCCTATATTTTCTTCTCTATATTTTATGGTTTCAGGTCTTATGTCCAATTCTTTTCTCCATTTTGAGTTGTTTTTTTGTGCATGGTGTGAGGTAGTAATCTAGCTTCATTCTTTTGCATATAGCAGTCCAGTTTTCCCAGCACTATTTACTGAACAAACTGTCCTTGTTCCATTGTGTATTCTTTGCTCCTTTGTCAAAGATTAGTTGTCCATAAATATGTGGGTTTATTTCTGGGTTTTCTATTTGATTCCATTGTTCTATGAGTCTGTTTTTGTTCCAGTACCATACAGTTTTAATTACTGTGGCTTTGTAGTATAATCTAAAGTCTGGGAGTGTGATGCCTCCATTCTCCTTCTTTTTAGTGAGGAGAGCTTTGGCTATTTGAGGTTTTTTGTGGTTCCATATGAATTTCATCAATATTTGTTCTATTTCTTTGAAGAATCCACCCCCTCTTTAAAAAAATGATAATGCAGCAACAAATATTTTTCCACATTTACCTTTGGGCATTTGCATAAATATTTCCGAAGGATAAAATCTGAGCAGTTAAATAGCTAGGTTGAAGCATATGAACATTTAAAATTTAAAGATAATGTTCTGACTTTCATTCCATTAGCACTGTGTAAGACATCTGTGTAGTCACGCCTTCCTCAACACTGTGGTAGGAATCCTCTAAAACTTTGCCAATCTGATAAACAAAAAAATTTATCTTGCTTTCATTTGCATTAAAATTAGGGAGATGAAACAACTTGTGTATTTTTATTATCCAATTGTGCTTTTTTTGCAACTAGCCTGTTTATATTCTTTGCCTATATTTTCCCATTGGATTGTTTTTTCCTTATTGTTTGATAAAGTAGATCTTTTTTCTAAGTTAAGAAAACGAGCCTTCTGTCATTCATCTTGCAGGTATTTTCCTCTTATAGTGTCTTTTGATTTTACTTACAGAGTTTTGGAATTTCTACATAGATACATTTATTAATCTTCTTTGTAATGACTTCTATTTTGTTCCATTACTTTTTTTCCTTCTACCCCCAATCATAAAAATATTTACACACATTTTCTTCTGCCACTTTTATAGCTTTATTTTTCAAAGGGTTTTATTAAATTTTTTTTCCTTCAACCCTTTGATCCAGTTGGAATTTATTTCAGTGTCAAGAATGAGGTAGGGAATACAGATTTTGAAATTTTTGTTCCAAATATCTGGCTTGTGTCTCAATTTATTGAATTGAATTCTCATGTTTACTTGAGTCCATTTCACATTTCTTTATTCTTTACTACTGATTTATCTGCCTGTACCAGCTCCATCCTATTTTAATTACTGTAGCTCTGCAATATTTAAAAAAGTGTTTTATAGGGCTACTCCTCCCTTGTTAATTCACTTTTTCACCCTCCATGAATTTTCTGACTATTCTTTTGTATTTATTTTTCCAGATGAATTTATACTCACCCTGTCAAACAATTTATTTATTTGTTTGTTTGTTTGTTTTTTAATATTTATTTATTTATTTATACAAGCACTGGGTATAGTCAGAAGTGCGGGAGGGTGAGAGAATTCACCAGAGCCAGAGCGGGGAGCAGAACAGGCAAACTGAGGAAACACACTGCTGAGGGGAGCAGCGGATGCAGCAGGAGAGGTCTGTGCACCATGTGGGACCCTCGTTGGTGGCCAGTGATCGAACGGGCGCTGCAGAGGCTGCTGGCAACTTCGTAGCTCAGCACTCAAATGCTGCCCCATGGGGGAGGCCCCTGTCAAACAATTTTAAAAAAAATCAGCTGATATTTTATACAGAAGTCCACTGAATTTATAGATTAATGATGGGACACTGACATGGTTACAGTGTTATTGACTTTTTATTTAGGAACAAGTTCTCTTTATCTGTTCCAGTCAATGGTTAAGCTTCATGTTTGGGTTTTATAGCTCCTTCCACATATATTTGCGCATTAGTTTTCTATGGGTCTCATGGTATATTTTTGTTGCCTCCATAGATGGGACTTTATTTTTATATTTCTTAGTTTTCATGTTTAACATGTCTTGTTTTTAAACTAGTCTCCTGACTAAATACTCTGAGTATTACTAAAAGTTCCTTAGCTGATTCTCTTAGAATATCCAAGTATAAAATAATATACTAATCATATTTTCTCTTCATAAATTTATACTTCTTAGTTTATTCTTTTATCTGATTGCATTGTCAAGTCATTTCAGAACAATATAAATATTAGTGGTTATAGTTATGGTGACCGCTGACATCCATCTTTAATATGGGATCACTTCTAAAGTCCATTAAATACATTGGGAAAATTAATCTTTTTATCTTACATATAAGATAATGGGTTATACCGAGTTTCCCATTATTTGTCTTGTTGTTTTGAAAGGAATCTTACTTACTCTTAATATAGTCTGTGTATGTTGACACAGTCCTAATCAGTACACTCTCCTTAGGTAGAGCTTTCCCCCTAACTGGTCATTCCTCCCTTGGAGGCAGGAAGTTAGGGGGAGGTGTAAGATGGGGCAGGGCCACAGCCAAGACTTAGTGTGGGCTCTCAGCCTCCTATTCTTCAGGGAATGAGGAGCCACAAGAACAATTTTACCCACCTTCATGTCCCCCCAGACTGAGTGAGAAAACAGAGCTGAGCAGGGGGTGAGAAGGGCTAGGGAAGGGAGGAAGACTAGGGAGGACTAGGGAGCTGGGGTCAGGGTGCCTTGGGGGAAAGTTGGGGCTTCTCCTGCTTACCTCTTAGGAGTTCCTCTATCACCCTCAGGGCTATCTCAGGCTCCAGCCTTTTAGAGGAGATAGCATCTCAAGCCTTGGACTTCTCCCAAGTTGATGGAATGACACAGGTAAAGGTGGCTATTCCTACATAGGAGAGCCTTCTGGAACTGCTTGGACAGAAGAGGAGTCCAGGCGGGTTTGGCTACCTCTCAACATTTGGACTTCCCTCAGCAGCTTCTGGGAGCCATAACCACTCTGCCCTTCCCCCATCTCCTGCAGAGTCCTGGGAGCTGTCCTTTTGTCCTAAACATCTGGCCTCCCCCTTCCATTTCCTAATGCAGCTGAGGAGTCCTCCGGCCATGGCCTTTGATTACAAACCTGGCTGACTTCATCAGCACCATTGAATGAGCTTGCTGGAGAGAGGGGAAGGTTGGGGGCCAGGAAGGGAACTTTCCAGTGTGGGCCATGACAGGTGTGGGGCACCATGGTAGCTGATGCACCAGTGTAGGTGATAGGCTAAAGCTAGGTAGCCAGAAAGAGACAAGAGGCCTCTCATATATCTTCCTTGAAATGGTCTTCCTTTCCTGCTACACTCTCAGCCCCAGGAACACAGAAGGAAAAAGACCTTGGCCCCTAATCTCTGAGTCTTCCAGGTCTGTGAACTCTCTCTGGCCCTTTATTATTAACAACCCAGTCATCTAAAAGTGAGGGAGGTGGTTCTGTGGCTGTGTTTACATTACCTGGAAGGATAGACACCTGTCCCCACTTCTCTCATGAGAGACGATCAAGAACACACGCACAGGTGAGAGAGTAAACCAAGTTCCAGGCAGGGTGAGGCTGAGCATGGTCAGTCCTTGTCAGATGGCCAGCAGGAGTGAAAAATGGGCTCCCTGCCTGGAGACAGGGGATTAAATGTTGACGAGACTGTGAAGATTAAAGGATTCTCGAAACTTTTCCTGCTACCTTTGGTGTGCCCCAGCAGGTGCAACTGGAGTTGAGTCCATTTCCCAATCATGGGAGGCTGGTCAACAAAAAGGGGCTCCTGGTATCATGCTGGGGCTCAGGATGGAAATCCCATTTCTGTCAAGACAGGCAAAAATAAGGTACACCCCAGCCTGGGAACCCCCATTCCCTGGATGGGCACTCAAGGCAGGGGCTTGTGTAGAAAGAGGCAAGATGGGCCCTGAGTTTGGACCTGGGCTTCTAGAACAAGCTGGGATGCATGGCGGGATGAGGAACCCTTGGGGCATGTGAGTTGGCCTCTATTAGCCACAACCCACGAGAGCTTTCCCTAGAATTCTCTTGCAAAATCATGATGGATTCTTGACTGGTGTGGCTTCCTGTGGAAAAGTAGGTACTACTGGTAGGTCCTGTTAAGTGTACTGGCATGAGTCTTACTCATTTCCAGTTTTCTCAGTTTCTGCACCAGGCCGAGGCCCCTGGGGGGAGCAGCTGTTAAATGTATCCCAGATGTGCTGTGTCAGACAGAGTCAAGAAGCAGAACAACTGCTTTTTGGAAGAACAATGCAATTTCCGCAGAAAGCCTTCCCCTTTGGGCAGACATCTCCTAGCAGCTTAGGGAGATCAGAGAGCTCTCTTTCTCCTCTCAAGAGCCAGAGACCCTCAGGGTTGAGGGGACCCTTTCCAAACTGCTCCAGAGAGCCATGGGGTTTTTCTGGGTTGGGGCTAGGAGGCTGAGCAGGAAGGGCTTGGGCATCAGCCAATCCTCCCCACCCCAGCTACAACCAAAGACTTGCCTCTGCTTTGATCTGTTGTACTTAATAGGGCTTCAGAGTAAAGGCCCCTTAGACAGTGAGCACTGAATCTTCAAGTATACTGGAAGGGCCCCAGCGTGACCCAGGCGCCTACACCATGGGATCTGTTCCTCAGCCAAAGAATGCTGGGCTCTGTGCACGGTTAACAGCTGGGATCTGCAGCAGGTTGCCCAGGCCATACTCCAGGGGCTGCCATTTATCAGCTCTGCGACCTTAGGCTACCTAACTTCATCAGTGCTTCAATTTCCTTACCTGTAAAATAGGCTGCTGCAACAATAAAAAAAACTGTTTAAAGTAAAGCACTTGGCACAGTGCCTGTATAATACAGTGTTAGCTATTATTATTATTATTATTAATATTCAACCTCCCACCTCCCAGGAATGACACCAGCTCACTGCCCCTCCAGGACACCTGTTCTGTGTTCTAACTGCCCTCTTGTCTTGCAAGGACCAATCTGGCCACTCATTCATCAGCCTGAGGGGGCTTTGTGATTTTTTTTTTTAAGATTTATTTTTATTTATTTATATATACATGAACTGGGGTGTAGACCAGAGGTGATGGGGGGGGGTGAGAGGATTCACCAGAGACAGAATGGGGAGCAGAACAGGCATATATACTGAAATATACTGCTGAGGGGAGCAGCAGGCATGGCATGAGAGGTCTGCTATGCCATGTATGTTAGCTCCCTAGCCAGGGATTGAACTCAGGCCATAGTGGCTGGTGATAGCTTGATAGCACTGAGACTTAACCCCACCAGGGAGGCCCCTGTGATTTTTTTTTTATTTTTATTTATTTTATTTATTTATTTTTTTTAATAGAGGCATGCTTTATTTATTTATTTTATTTGTTTGTTTGTTTTGTTTATACATGCACTGGGTACAGTCAGAAGCGCGGGAGGGTGAGAGAATTCACCAGAGCCAGAGTGGGGAGCAGAGCAGGCAGAAGGACCGAAGTACACTGCTGAGGGGAGCAGCGGGCGGCAGGAGAGGTCTGCGCGCCATGTGGGATCCTCCTCCGGTGGCCGGGAAGCAGCCGGGGATTGAACCGGCGCCACAGAGGCTGCGGGCAGCTTCGCAACCCAGCGCTCAACCGCTGCGCCACCGGGGAGGCCCTGTGATTTTTTTTTTTAATTGAAGTAATATTGGCTTATAACATTACACAAATTTCAGGTAGATAGCCTTTTTTTTTTTTTTTAATAGAGGCATGCTTTATTTATTTATTTATTTTATTTGTTTGTTTGTTTTGTTTATACATGCACTGGGTACAGTCAGAAGCGCGGGAGGGTGAGAGAATTCACCGAGCTAGAGTGGGGAGCAGAACAGGCAGAAGGACCGAAGTACACTGCTGAGGGGAGCAGCGGGCGGCAGGAGAGGTCTGCGCGCCATGTGGGACCCTCCTCTGGTGGCAGGGGAGCAGCTGGGGATCGAACCGGCACCGCAGAGGCCGCGGGCAGCTTTGCAACCCAGCGCTCAACCTCTGCGCCACCAGGGAGGCCCAATTTCAGGTAGATAGCCTTTTAAATCAACGGCTTATATACGCATTATGGTCTACCATTAGAATTCCAGTCTCCATCCATCACCATGCATTTGACCCTTGCTTTGTGTTCTTTATAGAAAAGAGAAAATTCAGAAAAATCCAGAAAAGGAAAAAAAAAGAGAAACATTTAAAAGGGAAGCAACCACTGTCCAATTACCTAGAAAAAACATCTGTGGCATCTTGATGGTCATGTTCATTTTCAATGCAGACGTAACAAATGACTAAACACTTAGCAGCTTAAAACACCATGCATTTCTTATCTCACAGTGCCTGTAGGTCATGGTAAGCTTGTCTGGGCCACCTGCTTAAGGTCTCACAAGACGGAAATCAAGGTGTCAGCAGACTGCCTTCCTTTTTGGAGGCTCAGAATGAATCCACTTCCAAGCTCATTCAGGCTGTGGGTAAATTCAGCTTCCTGTGGCTGTAGGACTGTTTCCCTGCTGGCTGTCCCTGGGAGTCCGTAACTCCTAAATTCCTCTCGTGGCAGTGCATATGTTCCCCTACCTTGCGGAACTGGCCATGGCACCAAGTATCTTTTCCACACTTGGACTTTCTCTGACTTCTCTTCGGTCATATCCTTTCTTCCTCTTTTGCTGCCTCCTCTACTTCCAGTCAGAGAATGTTCTCTGGTTTTAAGGGTTTATGTCATTAGATTAGGTCCACAGGGACAATCCAGGAAAGTCTCCCTATTTTAAAGTCTGCAACCTTAATCACATCTGCAAAGTCCCTTTTGCCAGGTAACATAATATATTCACAAGTTTCACGCAGTAGGGTGTAGACATCATTGGGAGGGGGTATTATTTAGCCTACTCCAGTAATTATGCTTTTGGTCTTTTCTCCAGGCAGATTATCTTCATAAGGAAATATTTATAAAAATGTTCAATATTGTTCATTGGAAGTTCAACATACTTTCCTCCCCCTGGTCTATGTTTTCCTCTGTTCAGCAGGGGCTGGAAGCCAGAGAACTACAGCACTCAGAAGCCTGCCAGGGCCTCCCTGGTGGTGCAAGGGGTAAACTCTCAGCACTATGAAGCTTCCGTGGCCACTGCAGCTCGATGAGTTTGATCCCCGGCCAGGGAGCCACCCACATGGCGCAGCAGACCTCTCCTCTCTTGCCCGCTGCTCTCCTCAGCAGTGTATTTCAGTCAATCTGCCTGTTCTGCTCCCCACTGGTAAATCCTCTCATCTCCCATCACCCGCATCTCTGGCCTACACCCCAGCTCTTGTATGCATAAATGAATAAAATAAGTCTTTAAAAATAAGGAAGAATCCCCGCCAGCCAAGGCCAGTCTTAAGCAGAAATTGTGGCATTGTTCTCTAGGCAGCTGTGGGCAGGAGTGTGAGCTTCAACAGTAGATATGGGAGAAGCCTTCCAGCATTTTCTCAGCTTTGGTCTTGAGGCTCAGGTGTCCTGTGGTTTCAGCAATGTCCTGATGCCCTAAAAGCTAGCAACGAACATGACAACCAGCCCTTCCACTGCTTTGTCAACACCTAATTCCCTGTACTAAATACTTTCCTGCTTGGAATACCTGGAGTGTTTCCTGTGTTCCTAGCTGACTGATACAAGGATCTTGTTAACCATAATGATTTATAACTGGCTTGTTTTCACTTAATAATAGATCATGAAGAGAAATCTTGAGATGTTCCGAAACAATGTGGGTTTCTATGACTGCCTGATGGCTCATCAGACAAATACATCATGATCTACTTAACCGGCTCTGTGGGTTGTTAGACATTTAGGTTGTTTTCCTGTGTTTCATTTTTATAACCCACTCTGTCAAGAATGTCCTTGGCCACGAATCTTTGCATACAGCTAAGTATATTTATTTAGAATGTAAGCTTAAAGTAGAATTTTTGAAGGGGACTGATTTTTTTTGAAAGTTTTTATGCATGTTTCAAGATAAGTCACCTGAGCTTTCTACCCTTAGTCCCCAGGTCACCACATCCCATTCTCTCCTCTCTTAGCTGTGACTTCTGTGTCCTTGGTGGCTCCTCTTCATCCCCTTCACCTCAAGCCAGTGGAGAGTCCCAGGACTCAGTCCTTGAACCTTTTTTATTTTTTCTTTATACTTATTCTCTTGGTAAATTAATTCTTTCCCATTATTAATGCTTTAGTATTTTAATTTAATTTATTTTAATTTAATTTATTAATTCCCATTATTAATACTATTTATAGGCAGAGGACCCCTTCATTGATATTATATGCCCATGCCTTGGTCCTGAACTACAGATTTATGTTTTCAAATTGTCTCCTCAGCATTTCTACCTGGGTGTCTAATGGGAATATCAAAATCATGTCTGATTCTGAACTCTTGCTCTTCCTCCCAAACCTGCTTTCCCCAAGGTCTTCCCATCTCACTTAAAGCCACCTGCTCTAAGTTGCTCACTCCATAAAGCCTACTAGTCATCCCTTATGTCTCTCTTTCTCTTGAACGTTTCATCTAATCGCTAAGCAAATCCTACTGACTCTAACTTCAAAGTATTTCCATAATCTGACCACTTCTCACAACTCTACCATTACCACTTAGTTCAAGGTCCAAGCCGCCATCCTCTCTCAGCTGGGTCATTGCAATAACCTCCTAACTAGTCTCTGCTTCCCCTCTGCATAGGCTATTCTCAGTAGCAGCCTGAGGGATCCTGTTAAAACATAAACCAGATCTCATTGCTAGAGAGAACCCTCCAGTAGCTCCTGTCTCCCTCAAGTAGAAGCCAAGATCCTGACAGTGGCCAGTGAGACATTAACCCACCCCCTACCCCAATGCCCCTCTTACCTCCTTTCCCCACTCTTCATTCACTCAATCCAGTCAAAAACTTGTTCTTTCTCAAACTTTCCAGGTAAGTGCCTTGCTAGTCCCCTTTGCCTGCAACACCCCAGGCATCCATTCACATGACTTGCTCGCTCACAGCTTGAGGTATTTGATCAAAGGTCTCCTTGAATCCCCCTTATGAAAGACAACAACCTCAAGCCATCCTGACACTCCGCATTTCTACTTCACCTATCTCCACAGCTCATATTACCATCTATCAAACATATATAAATATAAAACTCATTTATATTGTTTATTGTTCTCCTCCCAATAAAATGCAAGCTTTTGGGGTGGGTGGAAAACTTCATGTTTTGGTTCACTGGTATAGCCTCTAAAAGAGTACTGAGAACAGCAGGCACTGGATAAGTACAATTCTGAATGTATTTAGGACGTTTAGTTTAATGATGGACGCATACATGATGATGACCGCTGTCCTGATAGCCTATGCCATCTAGCTGAGGTGTGTGGCAGGCTATGCCATCTAGGTTTGCGTAATGATACTCTGGGACATTCACACAATGACAAAAATGTCTAACAAAGCATTTCTCAGACTGTATCCCATCATTATGTGATGCATGACTGTATTCGTTGAATGAGTAAATAAATCCGGTATTTTTCTTCGTGACGACATCCCTGAGCCTGTGTGGGCTATTTGCAAAGCACATTGCAAAGTTTGCAATGCAGATTTCACTTCACTTCAAAGACTGACAAGTAGTGATGGTGTAGGGTGCAGTGCATTGCCTCATCTTTAACCTGTGCTGTGGTTTTCACATCTGCGCTGATAATCATCTATAGCATTGTTTCAAGACGAAATAAGATAATTCATGCAAGTAACATGCGTAGTGCCTGACATTTATGAATCACTAGTCACAATTTAGTTTATTCACATTTTATGGTGGAGGAGTCTGAGGCTCAGAAAAACTTAGGAATTACCATATAAATAAAAGTTATATGGTAAGGGGAAGGGTGAAATTGTAATCTAGGACTCTTAACTTAAAATATGTCCTTCATTAAACTTTAAACTAGACTTATATAATAACATAATTATCTTTCACCCAAATCCCTCAAGATTAGAGAGCTGAGGAGTCTCTTGATCTCTTTGTGTTTAAATCCTGCCCCCATGACACTTTGCCTAAGTCACCTTTTTTTTTTTTTTAAAGATTTATTTATTTATGCATACAAGAACTAGGGTACAGGCCAGAGGTGTGGGGGTGGGGGTGAGAGGATTCACCAGAGACAGAGTGGGGAGCAGAATGGGTGGAATGACTGAAATACACTGCTGTGGGGAGCAGCGGGCAAGTCAGAAGAGGTCTGCTGCGCCAAGTGGCTAGTAGCCCCCGGACTGGGGACTGGGGATTGAGCTCTTGCTGCAGTGGCTGCGGATAGCTTCATAGGTTGCACCACATTAACCCCTTAACCCCTTGCGCCATCAGGGAGGCCCAGCCTAAGTCACCATTTAACCTCTGTTTGAACATCTCTGGGCCTAGGGGCCTCACAGGTCCAGGCTGCTCATTCCAGAATGAGGTATTCAGGCCCCAGGTATTTTGTCGTATTATGTGAGCAAGGTAGCAGATGGTGCCACCTAATATCTACCTTCCCCATCTACCTTACTTATCTGATCCCAGTTCTCTTCAGAGCAGCAACATGCCCAACAAAAACTCCTTCCAACCAGAGCAGGCCTTGTGACAGGGCTGTGGCCAGTGAGATGAAATGGAGATTTTCCTAATTAAAAGTGGCAGTGGGGGATTTTCAGCAGGTAGCCTGGTCTGTCTCCCATTTCCCCACTTTTTCTGGATGGAAGGTGGATGTGATGTCTGGAGGCCCAGTAGCCATCATCAGAGCATGAAGGGGAAAATCCACAAGCTCAGGCTGAAGAGAAGGACAACTAGACCCTGGGTCACGGTGTCTGTGTTGTTGCCTAACACCAGGCAACTGGTTGGGCAAGAGTTGCTGCTGCCGCTGCGGCCGCCAAGTGCTTCACATTGCATGAGGAAAATCAGCTCCTCTCAGCTGAACCTCTGAGGCCAGGTTTCTCATACTTTCAGCCTAATGCCATCCTAATGGGGTGGGGGTGGTGGCGGTGGCTAGGCATGCTTTTCCTGGGTGGGGGAGGGGTCCTGTTGGCACCCTCCTCCTCTGCTGGGCTCATCACCAGGGACCCTGAAGTAAGTGTCCTGCTCTACACAGCAAGACAATCGGGCTCAGCAATTGTGCTTCTAAAATAATAATCAAAGAAACGAGCATCTCTTTGTGCATGAGAACATTCATTCCCGGTGGCTCTAGGTATACCAGTGGAAACTAGAAAAAATTAAATACCCATCAGCAGAGGAATGGGTAAATAAATGATAGCACATTCACCTCACACAATATAAGATGTAGCCTAGTAGAATTATATTGTAGATGACTAATCGTGAAGGTGAGAAAATCTTTTTTTTTTTTTTAAATTCTTTTTTTTTTTTTTAGTTTTTTTTTTTATAGAGGCATGTTTTTATTTATTTATTTATTATATTTGTTTGTTTGTTTTGTTTATACATGCACTGGGTACAGTCAGAAGCGCGGGAGGGTGAGAGAATTCACCAGAGCCAGAGTGGGGAGCAGAGCAGGCAGAAGTACACTGCTGAGGGGAGCAGCGGGTGGCAGGAGAGGTCTGCGCACCATGTGGGATCCTCCTCCGGGGCCGGGGAGCAGCCGGGGATCGAACTGGCGCCGCAGAGGCCGCGGGCAGCTTCGCAACCCAGCGCTCAACCGCTGCGCCACCGGGGAGGCCCAGGTGAGAAAATCTTACTAAGAAATATAAATTAGGGCCTCCCTGGCGGTGCGAGGGGTTAAGATGCAACCTATGAAGCTGTCTGCAGCCACTGCAGCACGAGTTCAATCCCCTGGCTGGCCAGGGAGCTACCCACATGGCACAGCAGACCTCTCCTGTCTCACCGGCTGCTCCCCTCAGCAGTGTAATTCAGTAGATCTGCCTGTTCTGTTCCCCACTCTGTCTCTGGTGAATCCTCTCACCAACCCCCCACCCCGCCCCCACACACACCTCTGGCCTGTACCCTAGTTCTTGTATGCATAGATAAATAAATCTTTAAAAAAAAGAAATATGAATTAATGAATCTCTATATAGTTCCAAAATGTATATATCTATGACCCCTTGACCCCCTCTCTCAGGATGCCCCCCAGCAGCAGCTGCTCCTACCTGCCACTGCCACAGCTCCCCCACAAGAATGTGTGGCCTGAAGGGCAGGACTGGTCTTTCCTCTTGGAGACCCAGGGCCTGCCAGCCCACGCAGAGCAGGCAGGCCACACACATTGGTGGAATAAATGAATGGGGGATTTAGCAACCAGAGATCCAAGACCACCCATTGCTCCCTTTGCAGAGCTTGTGTCTCTGAGGGCTTGGGGGGACCCCTGGTGCCAGTTTCCTGGTCCTGCCTGACCTCTGCCTCTTGATTCTCTGCCAGGACAAGCAACTATGTTCAGGTCTCCCAGGAGGAAGATGGTGGTCCCACTTCTGGCTCCCTCACCTGGGTCCTCTCCTCACACCACTGGAATGAGAAACTCCAGGGTGGGCTGGCTTCAGCAGAGGGGACCAGGTTTCTCGGAGCCCCTGTGCAGTATCCCTGAGGTACAGTGAGGAGTAGGGCTTGGTTATGATTCTGAAGTGGATCGGCAGCTGCCGGCCAGGGCCAGCTGTAAAGCTACCATCTTTACACCATTTCTCAGCAAATAGCCAGGGCTCAAGCAGCTCCTGAGGATAGTGGTGTAATTGCAAGAGCTAAGACAATGGCAGGGGCAGCACAGGCTGAACCCTGCTCCCTGGGTGCATTCCTTTAGTCCTCACAAGCTGTGACTGGGCATCACTGCACCTCACAGAGGGGCCAACTCAGACACAGATGCCGCGGACCAGCACAGCAGTGAACGATGAGGCCGTCTCAGGGTTGAGAGACTGCGCAGGGTGGCCAGGGATTCGGTTAAAGAAATGACAAACAGACACACTTCAAGAGTGAAAATCTGAGTGTAATTTTATTTGAGTTGGTGACCAGTATATATATGTTTTCTAAAAGCATAGGAATGGCGAACATCAGTGAAGAAATCAGCTTGCTTATAGGTTTAGCTTATCATTGACAGGGCAGTGATTTACATCTGGACCCAGGCGCATTTCTAAGTAGTTAGGCTATTAATTTTTCTTTTTGTTTTATATGATTACTTTTTGTTTTAACTACTCACTATTACTATTAATTAACACGGGTGAATTTTACTTTTCACAATGTAATATTTTTATCATTTAGATTAATACTAACAAGGCTAAGTATACAACAGAGAAATTATTAAGCTAGCAGTTCTATTAATACACAGAGTTTAGTAACGTTTCATTTGAATCAGCCTAGTTATTAGATTTTGTATGTTCTTTTTTAATCAGCAAACCAATGACCTTTTAAACAGAGAGAGAGAAAAGATTTTAGAGAGACAGTTGTATTAGAATAAAGTTTGTGGGTCTAGAGAAGGTGAGATAAGTTTCCGTGCGGACAGCATTCCTGTAGTGGCTCCTGGTGGTCGTTATCTTTCAACAGGCTTCCGTCTTATCTATGTCTTCAGGCGGTTTTTGCTGTTCTCCTCCTGCGCGCTGGTTGCCCAGCCGGACCTAGGGATTCCTAGAGGTCACTGCAGGAGGAGGTGCAGCAGGTATATCTTCAGGGGGTTTTGCTGTTCTCCCCCTGCGCGCTGGTTGCCCAGCCGGACCTAGGGACCGTGGCGCAAGCCATTAGCCCTAAGGGTCACTGCAGGGGGAGGTGCAGCACACAGAGGTAAGAGAACCTCTTCCAGGTAAGAGAACCTCCCCCAGGTAAGAGAACCTCAACCCTGGCCAGGGACAGGGTGGGGACTCTTTTCGGGGTCTCAGCCCCCCCTACTCCATCGTGTGGAAGTTCAATGTCTAAACACCTTCTATGTCCTGGGGCTCTCCCACAAAGATGCTGTTCCAGAAACTTGAAAGGAAGAAAATGCGGATAAAAATACAAAAGGAACAAAATGAAGATATAGGGTCTTTTTCGCACTCCCAGATCAGTTTTGGGGTGGGTGTTGCCCTCTGAACATGGCCTTGTCCTGTCTCTTCCTCATTCTCCTGAAACCTATCCTTGTCCCCAGAGAACCCAAGCTCTCTTTAATGGAACGATGCGTAATTGCATTATGGCCGGGACCCGCTTGCTTTGGGCTGCCGGAACCTGGGCGGGCATCCAGCGGGAGGCAGGGGCAATGGAGACAGATGGCACCGGAGGGAGATTTGATTACCTGTTTCTTCTCAAAGACGATCCGCCCGGTAACTGCGTTATGGCCCATTATTGCTGGGCCCCTTCTTGGCTGCTGCTGGAGATTTTGTTTGTCTGTGACTTGTTGTATCCGTTGGAGCTCACAGATGGATGATTGGGACCCAGCTCGGAAGTCTAGGGAGGAGGGAGGACATGCGGGGACTGAGTGGGAAGTAGGAGGTCAGCCAGGGCCAAGTCAGCTCAGAGCAAGGGGTGCCTGGTGTGAACAGAGAGAGAAGATGGGACTGGGCGTTGGGACAGGGGGTGGGGACAGGGAGGCAGGGTCTTGAATGCCAGGCTGAGAAGGCTGGTTTGGATGTGTTTAGGGGTAGGGAGCTAGAGCAGACTCTTGACAAGGGGAGTGACGGATGAACATGGTTTGGGAGATGAAAGACAAGGGAGTGTGGCAAAAATCACCTAAGACACAGGTGTTGGAAGCCCTGGCCTGTCCCTCTGAGGAGGGCAGAGGATGGAACCAGGGTTTAGACATGGGCAAGATGGACACCAATGGACGCTGCCTAGACCCACACCTGTGTTAAATCTCGCTCAGTCCCTGAAGCAGGGCCTATAAAGCAACCTGCCGTATCGATGTGGAAGCAGGGGCCTGGTGAGGAGAGTGATTGCCCAGATCACACTGTGGAGCCAAGGTCCAATATGGCCCATTTGATGCCAATGCCATGCTTTCACATGGAACACTGGGCCTTCCAGGGCTCAAGAGTCAGAGGCAAGCAATACCCACTCTTTCCCACTCCCCCCTGCACTTAGAGAGAAGGGGTTAGGATGCAGCCCAGGCATGTGAGCTTATGAAGCTCATCCCTCACCCTCCACCATGGTTAGATTTGATGATCCTTGTTTGACAAATGGAAGTGGAGCTCAAGGAGGCCAGTGACCTGGCCAGACCACACACGGGTGCATGCAGGGCAGAGTGAGGGCTCCAGTGCAAGTCTGTCTGGTTGCCTTCACTACAGTGAGCCTCATTCCCAGACTCCGGCTTCTGTATTCTGGGATTCCACTTATTCTAATCCTGGGATTAAGAGGAGAGGGAATTGGCAAAGTGTCTCAGTACAAGCTGCTCAGCATGGAAACTTTGAGTGTCTCTGGGGTTGTCTCTTTTCCCTTTAAATCCAAGACTTCCATCTTTTCAAGCTGGAGACTCGGAGGCCTGGGGGAGAGGACTGTGGGCAGGCCTGGGGATGGCCTGGTGTCCTTGAACACGTGGAGATGGTGGGGCCAGGCTGCCGCCCTGGGCTACCTATCTCTGGTTGTGCCAAGGTTGGGGAGGAGTGTTGGGGGCGGGGAGGGGACCCTGGTGAGTAGAAGCATGTCCCTGCAAGAAGCCAAGAGTCTCAGGGAGGACCAAGAATGACTGGGTCTCAGCCCAGCCTTAATCCCTCTGCACACACTCCCTTCCCTAAGGTTTTCCTCAAAAAAATCTATTTAATTTTCCCAGCTCAGACACAATGAATGGAGGATTTAGGGTGGGGTGAGGGTAGGTGATGGGGGAGGGCCATGGAGCTTGGCATGGGAAAAGACAAGCAAATGGAAAAACCAGTTTCTGACATGCCCCCTCTTCCAGGAAGAACCCAGGAGTGCAGGCCACCTGATTATAAAAAGGCACAGCCCCTGACTGGCCATATGATCAAAAGGCTTGAGCTGACGGTTGTGGCTAGTTTATTTTCTTGTTTGCATGTTCTCAGAATAGGAGACCCCAAAAACAGAAACGGCATGTGTCCGGCACAGGAAACCTTGAATTGATGAGTGTAATTATTGTGGTGGGGTGGACAGTGACGGTGGTGGTCATAGTGGTGGAGGCCACGGTGGGTGTGATGACGGTGACAATGTGGAGATGACGGGGGTGGTGACGGTCATGGAAACCCTGAAATCATCATGGGGGTGGAGTACGGTGGAAGTTGAGGGGTAGGCTTTGTAACCTGCAAATGCGGGTCCCATCCTAGCCCATTTCTCTCAAGTAGTCCCTTGGGCAAGTCAGCCTCTCTGAGTCTCATTTTCCTTATCTGAAAAATGGGAATAATAAGAGCTTTTGGTGGGGTTCAGGGGTCCATGGGGTAGGCTGTGACCCCATCAGTTCTATTCCATCTCTGGGGTTCTTTGGTTCCTCCATCTGTCCTGGCTCCTTTCCTTTTGCCCACAAACTTCCTTCAGCCATTCCCACTGGTTCTTCTTTTAATCACCATCTCAATTCCTTCCTTCAGAGCCACACACTCTAAAAAAGAAGCCAATACACACTGCCTCTGCTTCCTGGACTCCCACTCTCTCCTTAGCCCTTTCTCAGTAGCCTCCGAGTTCCCACCACTTCATAGAAATGACTCTCAAATTCAGCAGAGGCCTCCCCCACAGCTCGGCCTCAACCCTTGGGGGAAATTAGCCCCACCACCACCAAGGTTTCAAGAAATTCTCTTGCCAGAGACTTCAGGACTCACACTTCTTCCCCACCTGGAACTTTTTTTTGCCTCTCCTGACCCTAAAGGTCGGAGCTGCAATAAGATCCTCCTCTCTCTGTATATGCCCCACCAGGGTGATTTAGCTCCCTTGGTTCCAGTCCAGTTTCTGCTGAAGCAGCTCCCAAGTAACTTCTCTGGTCTTTTCAGCTCACCCAGCTGGAACGCACTTCTGGCCACCAACTGGCCTCCCCTGCTGGCCTCTCCCTGGCATATTAAAGGGAGGCTATCCAGTGCTGAACTCTGCATGATCCCCCCCACACCCCCCCAGACCTGCTCGCTCCTCTCCACACTGCAGATCAAGTCTTTGATTCCTCACTTTCTTCTATAAATTCCCACCCACCCACCAGTCTTGTCAATTTTCCCAGGTCATGGTTCTTTTAAAATGATCACAGAATCTAATTTTTATTTTCAAAACGCGAAACCAGCTCATCATTTAACTTTGCTCTTTTAAGTCTATTATCCTGATTAACCCTCTTTGGTATTAAAGCCACAAATTATATAAACCTTGCATTTTTTCCAACTCAGAAAAATAAGCTCTGTTATGACAATCCATAACATGTTAATCTGTGTTTTTTAAACTGTTACCTTTAAAAAACACCTGTTTAACGCCAATGCAAATGTCTCAGAAACTTCCTACTCATCATTGTGCTTGTCTTCAGAAATAGCAGACTGGAATATGGATTAGCTTTCCTGCTGAAGGCAACTAGAAAAGCTATATATTAAAAAAAAAAAAAAAAAAAGGAGACACAAAGCAACCCTTTGAAGCACCTGAGTGCTAATAAGATAAACAAGATGGTGGAGAATTATTGGGCTAGAATGTGTAGAGGACTAAGAGTAGGGTGGTGAGCCTGGTTTGGGAAAAACTTTTCCTTTGGGAATGGAAGAAATACCTGAGATGCTGAAACACTTATTAGGGAATTTAAGGGTTTCTTGGGGAAAAGTGACAAGATCTATCAAGAGAAATGCTTATGAACCCCTATCTTTGGGTTCTGATCCCAAAAGGCTGCACCTGAGGAATAAGGATGAACTGGAAGTAGACGGGTTCTTATAGGGGCTGCAGTTCAGCTTTGACTCATCTCAATTCCTGAAATTGGATTAAGGTAATCTAGTGTTGCTAATGCCTGTGGGCTCTTGTAATCCTCTCTGAAAGAAGATATCTTCCTGGTGTCAGATAATTTCTATAAACCATTTTGCAACTACAGATGACTGGGGCACACACACACATAAACAATGCCACAAAAAACAAAAATGAAGAAACAACTACAAAACAACACTCAGATACATGGCAAGTTGAGACAATATGAACAAATACACAAGAAAAACATGTTTGGCAGATTTTGGAGCTATACATGCAGATTTTTTTTTTTTTTTAGAGGCATGCTTTATTTATTTATTATTTATTTTGTTTGTTACTTTTGTTTATACATGCACTGGGTACAGTCAGAAGCGCGGGAGGGTGAGAGAATTCACCAGAGCCAGAGCGGGGAGCAGAGCAGGCAGAAGGACCGAAGTACACTGCTGAGGGGAGCAGCGGGCCGCAGGAGAGGTCTGCGCGCCATGTGGGACCCTCCTCCGGAGGCTGGGGAGCAGCCGGGAATCGAACCGGCACCGCAGAGGTTGCGGGCAGCTTCGCAACCGAGCGCTCAACTGCTGCGCCACCGGGGAGGCCCAACATGCAGATTTTTTTTTTAATATTTTATTTTTATTTTTTTAAAGATTTATTTATTTATTTATACAAGCACTGGGTACAGTCAGAAGCGCGGGAGGGTGAGAGAATTCACCAGAGCCAGAGCGGGGAACAGAGCAGGCAGAAGGACCTAAGTACACTGCTGAGGGGAGCAGCAGGTGGCAGGAGAGGTCTGCGCACCATGTGGGACCCTCCTCTGGTGGCCGGGGAGCAGCCGGGGATCGAACTGGCGCTGCAGAAGCTGCGGGCAGCTTCGCAACCCAGCGCTCAAACGCTGCGCCACCGGGGAGGCCCTATACATGCAGATTTTAAAGTAAAAATATATGCACAATACTGTGTTCAAGAGGAGAAAAGACATGATTAAAGTTTTGTCAGGGAATCAAACTATTTTTTTCTAAATGGGAATTCTAGAATTGAAAGTTGTAGTGCCTGGCACTAAGAGTTCAAATGATAGCTTTAAACAGCATGTTAGATAAAGAATTGCTCAATGAGAAGCTAGATAAGAAAAAAATATCCAGAATGAAGCATGAAAGGTCAAAAGATGGGCAGTAAAGAAGAGAGTCTAAAAGACCTAAAGGAATTAGTGAAAAAGTTTAAGAAAAAAGGCAAAAACAATATAAAGGAATATAGGCATCAATCTTCTGTACATTAATACGTCCAGTAAACCCTAACACCCTATGTCAGGATAAATAAAAAAGGAATCTATACCTATTGGAGTAAAACTAAAGAGTACATCTTTATTATTAAAGTAAAACAGAAAGCTGAAAATCAGAGTTAAGGAGAATCTCTTAAAAGTCAAAGGGAAACACATACTACCTTCAAAGGAGCAACCGTTAGATATACAAATGATTTCTTAATGGAGATAATAGAAGCCAGAAGACAATGGAATTATTTAGAGAACTGAAGAAAAAGCAATGACCAACTTAAAAATTAATACCCAGAAAAAACTATTCAAAAGTGAAGATGAAATAAATATATTTCAGACAAAATAAGAACTGAGAGATTTAATCAGATCAAACATATTAATATGCTATTTTTCAGGAAGAAAGAAATAATTCCAAATAGAATTCAGAGACGCAAGAGGAATGAAAACCAATGAAAATGGTAAATGTGTGAATAAATATCAGATATCATATTGGCTGTATAGAATGACAATAATATGATACTGTTTGGGGGTGGAGTTAAGGTCCTAAGGTCCTCACCTACATTTTGGGAGAAAAGAATAAAAGAATCAATTAATGTCAGGATTTGTCAAGAACAAATGCTACAATCTCTGGGTAGTTATTAAAATGTATTGAAAGAGTGAATAACTTATAGATTAATAGAAGAGTATGACTGAATAAGATAACTCAACTAGAGACAAAGAAAGGAGAGAAAAAAAAAAGAATATAGAGTAGCAAGGAGATAGAAAGACATTAATAAGAGGGTAGATTTAAACCCAATTGTAAAAACAATTTCCTGACATCGAGCATGATTACATTTTCCCACTAAAAGGCAAATATTTTCAAATTTTCAGACTTATTTTGGATAATAATTGAAATTCAGCTGTATACTATTTACAGAGATGTACCTAGACAGAGATAGCTAAAGGATAGGAAAAAAATCACACAAAATTAATAAAAGAATTGGACCATATTTTAAAACAGGTATTACTAGGTATTAAGGAAGATACTTAAAGAAATAAAAACATAAGTCTACACAAGAACCTGGACATGGATATTTATAGGAATAAATTTCATAATAGCCAAAAGATGAATAACACTCAACTCACATATCCATCAACTGAGGAATGGATGACAAACGTAGCATATCCATGTACTGCAATATTATCTAGCCACAAAAAGGAATGAAACACTGATACATGTCACAACATGGGTGAACCCTGAAAACACTATGCTAAATGAAAGACACCAGTCACAAAATATCACATCCCATATAACTCCCTTGACATGAAATGGTAAGAAGAGGGACTCTATAGAGACAGAAAATCTTACTGGTTGCATAGGGCTGTGGGGCTGCAGGAATGAAGAACTAGGAGGATGATAGCCAAAGGGTATGGAGTTTCCTTTGAGGTGATGAAAATATTCTAAAATTGACTATGGACAATGAGTGATGATTGCACATATCTGTGAATATACTAAAAACCATAGAATTATATGCATTATATGGGTAATCATATAAAATTTAATTTACCATGAAGATACAATAGTTCTACATTTCTATGTGCCTGATAACTTGGTCTCAAATATATAAAGCAAAATGGACAGAGTCGTTATTATTGTACTTCAGATTTCTTCTCTAGTCTTCCTGGGATCACAGATTTCTCTGAAATATGCTATCTGGTTCATTTATGGAGTCATTTTTAGACAGGGAGGCATTTTAGCGAGCAAACTTCACTTGTATATAAAGATGGGTGTTGCAGATACTATCAGTGCCTGGCTGCATCTTCTAGTTACTCACTGTTTCCCTACAATTGCAAGTACCTAAGACTCTCTACCTGAGGCCTTTGTCTGGCTCCAGAACATGCGCCTGCATGTGGGGCATGCCAGAAGTGCCAGAGAGCTGATGTTCTCAGTAGCAACCTCTAAACAATGACTGGTATGAATTAGTGGATAAATACCCTCAACTCCCTTGCCCATCACGGATTAACTCAGAGGTGTATGTTCTCTGCTATCTCCCAGAGATCTCCAGCAAGAATGGTCTACCACAGTTGCCCAAAGTGGAAACTGACTTGATAAAATAGCCTTTATTGGTTACTATTCCTTTCCTGCCTGATTTTCCCACTTTTTATAGGTATTCTTTGCAATCATCTTCCATAAACTATACTCAGATCCTTTTCTTAGGGTCCACTTTCAGAGGAAGTCAAAACAGAAAATATGCCTTTGGTTTAATGATAAAGATGTTACTGATACCTGCTATGTGGCTTGGCTCTAAAGTGGGCTCTACTCCATCACTCTGCCCTTGACCGTTCCTTATTATCCACAATCTCATGTGTGTCTTTCACCTAGAGTATTCTTACTGTGGTTCTTGGTCTCCATCATTTACATCCTATTGCTTTTCCTTATAACCTGCTTACTAAGCACAAAGCTCATCACTGCTTCTCTTCTATTCTCATATCTTCAGTGACTTCTTCTAGTGCCCATGGAAGAAAATTCCAATCCTTAGCTGACAGGCAAAGTCCTCTGTGATTTAGCTTCATTCAGCTTTCAGTCATTTCCACGTTCTAATGCTTTTCTTCCCGGAGCCAGTGCTCATTTCTCTACCATCTTCTCTCCTGGGCACCATGCCCCACCGATGCCCATTATGCATTCCCTCACTACAAGAAATAAAGTCTACAAGCCAGCCTTGTATATAAAGATACAGCTCAAAAGGCTATGATTCCCTCCTCATGTCATTAGAGAAAGCTCTCTCTTATAGTGCCACAAACTTGCTGACTGCTAGTGGATTTTGAGAACAGATGACAGTAGAATCATCAAGAACAAAACCTGGGTCCTTCTTATTGCCTATAAGACAAATTTGCTGTGAATCTTCAGCTAGTTCCCTAACCTCCCTGGTCCTTACTTACTACAACTGCACAGTAAGTACTTTTGACAAAAATCAGCATTTCTCTAAAGAAGGAAGGGATACAGTTCTTCATTGTGCAGACTGCCTTGGGCACTGCGGAATCTTTAGCACATCTGGCTCATGGCACCAATGTTGGGGCACCCATAATAACTGTTACAAAGAAAAAGACTAACACAATTCAAAGACTCCATGAGCATCTCCCCTTGACTGGGTGATTCCTTAGGATCTTCCAGCTTGAATACCCTTGGAATCCTCTAATGGGTGTGTCGTGACCACTGGTGGTCTGGAACCACAGAAGCCTGGGTAGTGGGCCAATGCTGGGGAAAAAGACGGAACCCAGCTGGAGACAATAGCCAGGCCATATCTTGGCCTCTGAGGACAGAACTAGGATCCCAGAACTCACAGGGACGTAAACTCTCAGCTGACTCTGGCTGGTCTCCCAATCTGGAGTTTCTGTCTGCTCTAATGGACAGGAGTCCAGAGAGCTGGTGATGTTTCCAGTGAGAAGGGGACCACCTATAACAGGCCTCTGTGGCGGGGGCTGGCTGGGGCTGGCAGGGCAACGGCTGGACTTGGTCAGTCAGCAGCACTGGATATCAGTGGAGCCATAATTGCAACTCAGAAAGGTTGTTTTCCTACAAGGGCCATCACGAGAGGCCGGGTAGACAGGAAGTTCGGGGACAGCCCTGACTTGGGGAGCAGAAGTGGGCTCAAGACTGGCCACCAGGATGTGGGCAGTGGTGACAGGTGGTAGAAGGGGGGTGATGGTGCTCCTGCTAGGGGAGGTTGCAAGCACACCTGGTTGTCAGACTGGGTGGTGGGGGTCGGGCAGGGACGCAGATGGAAGATGCAACTGCAGAGTGACCTCTCCTCAAAGGTGGATTCATGGCTGGGGTTCTGGAGAAACCAGACTATTGCCCAATGTTGAGAGCTCAGGGTGAATTTCAGGAGGTTCTGGGAATTGGTCCATTCACTGATTCACCGCATCATCCGTCAACAAGCATCTCTGGCCCTGGAATGAGACCACCCCAGTCTTATACGTGTTCTAGGACCACAGTTCATGTGGTGAGAGGAGCCAGAGCTTCGGTGACTGATAAATGAGGAAGTTGGAATGGGAAGGATTTGCCAGTATTTATCCATCAGGGTCCAGGGGTGGCGGCTCCAAACAGATAGATGACAGGTGAAGGGGGGCCGGATGGAGGCCGAGGCAGGAAGAGAGCAGGAAAGGGCAGTGCCAGGTCCCTGACCTCACCACATAACCACTCTGTGAGTTAGAGGTTTTGATTTCTCCCATTTTGCAGATGAACAGAGGCCTGTTTTCAAGTTCAGAAAGGGATTTCTTCAGGCTCTCGGCTTGGACAGCCCTGAGAATCTCCAGTTGCCCTTGCTTCTAAGAGCTGGAACATTTCTGGCAGCAATCTTTAGATCTCAGGGGTGGCTGCAGCTGGGGGGCAGCCTCAATGCCCACTGTGGTTCTCCTGACAGCAACATCTATCCCTATGGTAACACCATTCATCAGTCTTCCACAAGTCTGGTTATCTGGCCGGTCTCCTGGAATCTGCTCCCCCGTAGGCAAACCGATGAAACCAACATTTTTAACTTTTCACACCAAGGACCAAGAGTCCTTGGTGACCCCACCAAGCCCCTATGGGTGTCTGCTAATGGATTCTGAGTCTTTCTATGTGTCTGGCATGACTTGCAGCCATTCAAGTACATGAGCTCATTCAGTCCTCACACCGACCTGGGAGAAAGTGCCAGCGTTAGCCCCACATGCAGCAGAGAAGAGAGGCCAGGGAGGCGGGGTGATTTGCCTCTAGTCTCACAGCTAACTGGCAAAGGATTCGAATCCAGGAACACAGGCTCCAGAAGTCTGGGGAGGGGCTGCTTGAAGCACACTGTCCCCCACCAAGTTAAGGACATTGGGCCCCCAACGCCTGCAGTCAATTTCTGGCCATACCACCAATCAGCCGAGAGACCGGAAACACACTCCTTAGTGCCCTTGAATTCCCATTTTCTCCCTGGTTGAATGAAAGGGTTGACCTGTGTTATCCCGAGCACCATTCCAGCTCTGACATTTCAAGAGGTTCATCAGGCTAAAATAAGCAGCGGGAGCCGCTCTGCGGTTGGGAAAAGGGCAGCCTGGGACGTGCGTGCATGGAAGCTGGGAGGTTCCTGGTGGTGAGGGGGCGTAAGGGCTAATTGCGAATGCATGAGCTCAGCCAGGAGCTGCTTTCTCCCTTCTGCCCACAGCTGGCTGTGAGTCACTGACTGGTCATCGTCCACACCGGAGCTACTGGAGACAGGGCAGGCCCTGAGTGTGGATCGAGGACAAGTCCAGCTAGCTTCAACCTGGTCCCAGTCTTAGGGGACCCGGGGCCTGCATGCTCCTCCAGTCCCTGACTAGATGCTAGTGTACCCCAGCTAGGATGGCTCTCCCTCTAGGGAGAGTGACCTCTCCTCAAGGAGCAGAACACTCCCTTCCATCTCCATGCTGCCATCCTGGCTCCTGTGCTGCTCAGTTCACACCAGCGAGCCCCAACTTTATGCCATGAATGGGAAAGAGGTGGGGAAGGTATGACTGCTGCTCTCAGGGAGCGCATAGGTAGGGGCCAAGCCTCCTGGACACAGGCTGGACATGTCTTGGGCTGCCAACCCTGCTGGGGGCAGCTCAGAAAAAGGGCACCTGCCCCTGCCTAGAGTTAGGGCTGTAGAGGTGACCAACAACCCACATCCCACCCCCTGACTCTGCAGGTTAGGCTTTTGCGAAGTGAGGCCAGGTGCCAAGTATCTCCCTCCTAATCCCAGCCTAGACCCGGAGGAGGAAGCTGCCCGAGGATGCTCTGATCTCAGGACAGACTTGTGCCAAGGGGTCACCCCTGGGAAAGTGGTCCAAAGGGGGTTTTGGAATATGAGCTCCTAGGGAACTTGGGTGGTGTGAGGAGGGGAGTCAGAACTGAGCTGCTCCAAGATACCCCTCTCCTTGCCCTGCTAGGACATCACCCAGTGGGAGAGGCCTGGCACTGCGGATGGAATTGAAGTGCTTTCTGTGTGTGCACGAAGGGCTGGCACTTCTCACCAGACGGAATTCGGAGGTCAGGGCCTGTGGCTCGCTGTCTACCTGGGGGCTGGCACAGCCGAGCGCACACTCAGCTCTGAGACCAAAGTCAGATGTCTCCTGTCTAGTGCGTAAAATGGTGTATAGTAGTCTCCTTCCTGCCCTCTCTGTTTCTGCTATACCACCAGGAAAACAATAGCAAGCGGCAGCACAAAGAGCCCTGACCTCACAGAGCTTACCGTCTGGTTGGGGAGACATCATGAGGGAACAGTCACTTAGGTAACTGTGAAGCCGCCGCTGGTAAGTGCTATCTGGAGACCAGGGCACGACGACAGGTAGAGCATATTAAAATGTATTTGTGCATGTGTGGTGTGCTCGGTCTGTGCGTACGCGGGGTGGAGAATGCAGGATTGTGGGAGCTGTCCCACCAACTCTGCGGTTGGCTGCCACTCTCCTTTTGCCACTAATAACCTGTCCGCTGGATGGTCACCAGAACGCTGGACGAGGCCCCTCTCCACCTGCCTTACCTGACGGCCACACCAGGTGGCCCCATCTGCCCTGCTACCCGTCTGCAGGGTCCTCACTCACTGCCCAGCCCCCTCTGGGAGCTGAGCAGGCAGCTGGCTGGATTTTCTTCCCAGTCCCCCGGACTTCTGCCCATAGGTCTCCCTGCTGCTGGGGCCACCCCCTCCCGCACTCCCCTGTTGTCTCGTCACCATCACCCCCTCCTTATCCTTTCAGATTCAGTTTGGACACAGATTCCTCCAGGAAGTCCTCCTAGAATCTCCTCTGTACTCACACAGACTGTAGGACCTAAGAGGGCACATGGGATTTATTACAGTGTTTTCAGAGGCTAAAATTTCAGTCCATCTTATTTAAATGAAGGAAACAATTGCCTCAATTTTTCTGCTCTGTAAAATGAAATAACTCTGTTTGACACAGGGCTCTGAGGATGGTGGGGGAGAGGAGGTATGTGAATTTCCTATCGCTGTGCTGGACATGTAACAGATGCTCCTTTAATGTTTATGGATACATGTTCTTTTTTGTTTAAAAATATTGTACACATTGGGTGTCCTTTTGGCCCCAAAGCATGATGGGCTTCTTGTAGCTCAGGTCTCCACTTAAATGTCACTTCCTCAGGGACATTCTTTGAACACCCCATCTAAAATAGCCCCGCCCAGCCCAACTCAACTCATGCCACTCCACGCTGCCTTAGCATGACCTGAGTCTATTCTTTTTTTACTTGTTGATCATCTGTCTTTCCCTGTCTTGAATGAGAGCGCCACAAGGACAGAGACCTGGGCTGACTTTTCCATTCCCCTATTCCAGTAGCCCAGGTGCCTGGCTCACAGCTGCACCCAGGAGATTCTAGGGCTGAGGCTGGGAAGTCTCTGGGGGACAAAGACCATAGTGTGCAGTGTGTGTGTGTGTGTGTGTCTGTGTGTGTGTGTGTGAGAGAGAGAGAAACAGACAGACAGACAGATGGACAGAGATGGTACAGTATCTCTCCCCCCCATCATCTCTCACAGGGATGTGAGAGAACTGGGGGAAACTCTGGCTGCTCCCCCCCACATTTCTGGAGGGAAATCAGGAACAATGGTCTTTCCAGGCCACCTGGAGGCATAAGGGAAGGGGCAGCACCTCCTTTGCCTGATGATCCTGGGTGGCTGCGGCATTTCTTAGCACCCCTGAGAACGACCCATCTGCTGGCAAGGAGGGACTGGGGTACTTCTGCTGTCCCTCCACTTTGGAGTGACCTGCCCTGCTGGCCTAAGCTGGGACCCAGGACCAGACCTGCCTCCCGTGGTGCCATTTTTCCTTCCTGTGCAGCAGCTCTGGCCTCTCCTCACTGCTGCGCCTGAGGCCCTTCCCACCTACATTCCCTGTTGGCACCAAATTCTCACTCTTCCAGCTTTGGAGGTGCTGTGAGGTTCCCTGTGTCTTCTGCAGTGAGGTATGCTCCCCAGTGGGGCTTCCTAGTGCTCATCCTCACCCCTCAGTCACTGTGGGGGTTGGGGGAACTGCAGTCCTCTAACCCCTGCCCCTCTTGCCACTCTGGCCCTGCCAGAGGCTCCCACCCACATGTACTGTCCCCCACACCCACCCCGCTGGCTCAGAATCCAGCTTGGATCAGGCTCCTGCCCACCAGCCTCAGCAGGACTACCCCCTGTGGAAGGGACTCTTCCTACCAGCTCAAGCCCCTGCCTTTTACCCCACAGCCCTGGTCCCTAAATCTGGATGATCCACAATCACTGTCTCATCCTCAGAACTGTAGCACCCCAGGTTCTAGAACGCTCAGCCTTGGCAGGGTAGAGAATGTTTGAATACGAAAGGATTTTAGGGTTCAGAGATTTGTGCTGTATGCTCTGCAGAGAGCGCTGGAGCTGGTGTGTGTGTGTGTGTGTGTTGATGGACTCAACACTGGGGCCTTGGGTCCCTCTCCCATTGAATCTCAAACTTTTTCCTGTGTTGTCAGAGGAGGTTCCACATTTCAAATGAAATGATTCATTTTTTTTTTTTTTAAAGAAAGAAAGGTTTGAACACCATGAAATAAGACAAAACTCACTTTACCTATGGGGAATTGAAGGTTCAAAGGAGCAAATGGTTTCTCAAGGTCACAGTGAGGTCAGTGGCAGAGCTGGTACCATACCAGGCTGTCTGGCTCATAGGCTGATGTTTTGCCAAGGCCAGGCTGAAATGTCCCTCGCAGGAGGGCAGGTGGGGATGGAGTGCCAAGAAGGCCCTGTCCAAAGAAGTGGGTTAAGGTCATAGCCTTCCCACACCAAGGGGCCCCTGGGAAGTGCAGGGCAGAATAATGGCATTGAAAAAGTCACGCAATTCTTAACTGGAAGCCTCAGGTTTTGGGGTGGGGAGGGGCAGGATGAGGGAGGAAAAGGGAGAGAGGCAAGGACAGGGGTTCATCTTCTGGGTTATCCCCCTCCTGCCCCATTAATGAATCAAATGTCTTTCCATCAGTGTGAGTTTTTTCCTAAATTCTCCCAACCCCCAAGCACCTAGAACCTGGGCGTTGGGCGTTCCTGAAGTGGTGACTTCTGGAGTGGAGTATATAAAGTGAACGGTGCCAGGATTTCTGCTTCAAGGGTCCCATGGACACCTCTCTACTGGCAACAGCAGAAGTGACATAGTTTGGGGCTCTGGGGTACTTGCTATGTCTCCCTCAATGCCCTCCAGTATCCAGTTGGCACTAGGGAAAATGGTGCTGAATGAATGGATATGTCCACCCTCCCGCAGCCCCTTCGTAATCACCAACTTCCCCACCCCACTGCCCTGACTGTTAGGGATGACAAGGACTGAGTTATTTTTAGTAGGTTTCATTCATCTAACCATGACCAACCATGTCCTGGAGGAAATGCCTGGGTGCAGTGGAGGAGGGGTGGAGTGGGGTGGGGTGCAAAGGCCCCATCTGTGGGGAGAACCCAGTGCCTTCAAAGAACCCCAGTCAGAGAAGGAGCCACAGCCCCACCTGGAGAGAGGATCTTGGGATGTGGCTATTGCCCCACATCCCACTCCTCCAGCTCTCAGTGAGACCCAAGCTGAGGGGAGAGATCTGATGTCCTTCCCTCTTCATCTCACGGCAGAAAATTAGCTGTCATCCTGCTGGAGAAGATATGGTGCCTACTCAAGACAAAGACTGAAATTCAAGATGAAAAAAGGGAGTACCAGGGGGGTATCCAAAAGTAAGTGCAGCCATGTGGGGAGGGGCTCCCACGGACACTCAGGCGCGAGCTGACCAAGAATCAGGCAGTCTCCAAAGGGGTGGCAGCTGAGGAAAAGTGTGAAGGCACAGGCCAATTGGGCTGGTCTAAATCAGGGGTCTCGAAGTCAAGTGTCTTTGGAGATAGCCTGGCCACACTGGCCTTCCCAATGGGGAGGGCAACTGGAGAGCCTGCAAGATCTGTAGGTCCTCACATTCAATATAAAAAGCACACACACACTGTAGGCCAAACAAAACCTCACTAAAGATTAAACTTGGTCCAAGGCCACGTGTCTGCAACCCCCTGGACAGCAGGAAAGAATTCCTGATAGCGGAGAGTTTGGAGCCTGGTTTCAATAAAGAAGCTGACAGTCAAGTTGCCCCCTTGGTTCTGGCCACCAGGTCTGGCTTCTCTGTCTTCAGGGCCCCCTCCCCACTTCTCAGGATGAGGAACGTGAGTCACTCCTCACCACCTCCCTTGTGACAGCTGTCCAGGGCTCCAGGTCTTTAATGGGGGATCTCACCTTTTGTTTTGGGAAAGATAATTCCTTGCCAGGGGAAGGGGCTTGTAGCGTTCTAAAATTATCTCTAAATGAACTAATCTGGACGGCCCCGCTGGAGGCTTTCTTCCAGTGCCTTTACTTTTCTGTGACTCCTCTGCAAAATGGGGATACTGTCGGCCTGAGGCCCTATCCATCCCTCCCCTGGACAGTTTCCAGTTGACCTCAGTATCTCTGTAAACGAAATGGGCCCCTGCCCACCCCCAAACCCCCAATTTCCCAGTCCCTTCCAGCAGAGATCTTGAGGACAGCAGGTCTAAGGGGGGGAGAGGCTGGCTTCCACTCCTTCAGAGCTGGGGGGCGGTCTCCGCACCTCCCCTCTCCCCACCCCAGGCCCGGGCCTCCTAGCTTCCTCCTGAGACTGGGGCGCATTCCCTGGGGGCTGCAGGAGGTGGCGGCCGGTGGAGCCAAAGCGCGCGCCCCTGGGGGCGGGGGCCAGGGGCAGGTTCTCGGGCCCGGGAGGGGCGGCCTAATTACGGCGCGCTGGCCCGGAGCCGCGGAGCGCCGCGGCGGAGAGCGGCGGTGGGTAATTAGAGCGCATTAGCCGTGACCCTGAATCCTGTAATTTCTCCGCGCGCCCCGGGTGTGTTGTAGGAGGTGAAGCGACGTGGGCTCGGCTCTGAGTCAGGCTCTCGGAAGCCCGGGTGGGGACGCAGGGGGCGGCAGAGGCAGCGGCAAAAAGACTCCCGTCGAGGGAGGCGCCGGCGCCTTTACCTGCCGCGAGTCACCTGCCCCGGGACGCCCGGCGGGGCGCGCAGCGTCCGCGGACACAGAAGGGCGTGGCGGGGGGCGTGGCCGCACCCCTCCGCCTCCAGGGGGCGCCTCTGGGCGCAGAGGCTCTTCCTCGGGCCGGCGCTGGTCCCCTGCGCCCGGCCATGTGGCCTGCGCCCCGAGCGCAGGTGGAATCGAAAACGGGATGCAGAGGCAGCGCGCGAGGCCGAGGTCCCCGATTTCCATAGAGCCAGGCAGCTGACCGAGGACAGCGGCGGACAAAAAGTCAGAGACAGCAGAAGGCAGTGAGGACGCTCGTTGCAGCCGAGCTCTGAAATCAATTCTGGGGGAGCAGGGAGGAGCCAGCGGGGGGGGGGGGGGCAGAGGCTGGGAGGGGAGTTTATTTATTAGCCAGATTAGCTAGCATTAATGGGGGAGCCGTGGTGGCCGGCGGCGGCGGGGACATAGCTGGCATAGCTGGCATAGCGGCGGGGCCTCCTGCGGCGCGGGGCTCTGGCGGCTTCAAAGGGGCTTAGAGAGGCCCGGGGTGGCACTGCCACGGCCCCACGGGGGAGGGCGTAGGCGCGGGCGGTGGGGGAGAAGGCGGCCATTGTGCACTGGGGGATTAGGGATCTGGCCTGGAAGGAATTTTAAACTGCTGCGAGCCGGTGCCACCCCCCTCCCCTCTCGGCCACTCCTGTTCTCCAGAGCAGGAGCGCGCTGAGATGTTTACCTGAATTTCCGTTTCTGGGGTCTTCCCTCCTTCCTCAGACTGGAGGCATCTAGAGTTGCCAGGTTTGACAAATAAAAATACAGGATGTGCAGTTAAATTTGAATTCCGGCTGCTAAAAATGAATAATTTTTTTTAGTGTAAGTGTGATCCCAAGATTGTATGGGATGCATTTATACTAACATAATAAAGTATTCATTGTCTGAAATTCACATTTAACTGGATGTCTTTCTCTCTCTCTCTCTCTCTAGCAGCTTTAAAGTCACCACAATGTCTAACCTGAGTCTGCAGCCCATTGGAGGCTCCAGAGAAATTCAACAGGGCTGGTCTGTAACCTTAGAATGCAGGATTCCTGAGCCGTGTCCTGTGTTTCACCCTTCAGAATAGAGCTCTGAAGGCAATACATGTCTCTTGCATTAGACTAAGAGTTCCCTGAGGACAGGGGCTGAATTTCCCATCGGACTAGAGCTGGAGGTCACTGTCTGAATCTCCTTCATCAACTGGGGGTTCCCTGAGGGCACATCTGTCCCCTTTCTCTCAAGCAGATGGAGCCCCTCTCCCACTAATGTAGCTTCCTACCCACAGGGGGCGCTAGGGGCTCAGCGGTTTAATCTACAGACAGTTGGGTCATGTTTATTGGGACTCAGGTCTGCAGGTTCTTTGGGGTTGATGCACTTGGAGGTTTGGGTGGGGGGCCCCAGCCGGTGTGGGTCCTGACCTGGTCCTGGTGGTTGCTCCTCCAGAAGCTGTGGCCAGCATGTGGGCGAAGATTTGGGTGTGGTTACCCACACTCAGATTCTGCCAGGAAGGGACAGTACTACCCTTGGTGCAGGTGGGTCCTGTCCACCTCCTCTGTCCCCATGACCATGGCAGCAGTCCTCCATCCACCTTACTAAGCCCCACTGCACAGCTTTTGCTTGTGCTGTTCTCTGCCCAAAGCACCCTTCCTTCCTGTCCTAGAGGACAGCAACGCTCGCCACTTCTGGTGCTCCAGCCTCCAGCTAGGTAGATATGGCCAAGCAGGCTGCTTGTGTCTGGGGGTCTTCTGGTGGAGAAAGCCCTCCATCTACTCCCTCCATCATCACCAACTTAGGCCACAGAGTCAAAGGGGGAATGGGTAGAGATGGAAAGTGAGGGAAGTGGAGGTGGAGGGAGAGTGAGAAGTCTCTAGCACCAGCTCCTCCCCCTCAGCCCCTGTAGCCCCTTCCCAAATCCCTCCATCCCCAGGGGCCTCTGAACTCTTTTTTCTTATGCCGAGGGAAGTCCTGTAGAAGCCCTTTCCCACGGTCACAGCCTCAAACACCCCCCACCCCCTTATCCTTTGGCCACTGCCACCTCAGCCTCCGCAGAGCCCACCCTGTCCCTGCAGGGCCCCCTCCTTGGGTCAGAGCTCTGGTTTCCTCCAGTGGCATCATCACCCCACTCTCCAGGCTGCCCAGTCATCATGTCAGCAATTAGCTACTTCCTCTCTGCTGCATGAGGCCACTGAACGTCACAGCCCCTCCCTCAGCCAGCCCCTCGCAGGGAGGGCTGGGGGTGCCCCCTCCCTTTGTAGTCAGTGCCAAGTCCTGGGGCGACCCCCCCAACCTACTGAGCGCTGGGATAAAGAGCCTCTCATCTAGGGAGCTGGGAGCTCCCTGCACTCTTGGGGGCGGGAGAAGCTGCTCTGCTGCCTCCTCCCCCGAGTCACCCCACCCCTTTGGGTAAGGACACTCCTGCTGCCTGGGTGGGGCCAGGCTGGCTGAAGGGCACCTGTGGCCCAAGTGGGTGGAGCTTGAGACTCAGGTGTCACTGTAGCTTGTCTGAGGTAGTTTTCACTATGCTCTCACCTGGGGCGACCTGAGGATGATGGCAGTTATTTGGAAAGGGGGCAGGAATGGGAAGTCACTCTACAGACACCCAAACATGGGGGTGTGAACTCTTCATGAACACTCACACCGGCTCATGCATTTGTCTCTAGGCACAGTCTCAGGTACAACTGGTGCATGTATGTCCCACGCAGCTCTGCCCTCACGTGGCCCTTGTGGGCACACCCGTGTGGAGGTGCCTGGCTTGCGCAGACACCCCCCCCCCCACCCCAGCAAAGGGTGAATGGAGACCCACTGACATACTCACAGATAAGCCAAGCGCCACACTGAAAACAACCAGACACTGCAGTGCCTGGGGGAGGAGAGACCACTGCCTTCCTCCCCACCCCCAGTCTGACTGGGAGGGGCTGCATTTTGGGGGTGTGCATGTGATGGGCAGGTGGCTGTAGTGGCAGATGCTGTGGACTGAGCGTGGCGGAGGGTGTGGATTTTTCAGACACAATAAAAGAATTCCTACAAATACAGACAAAATGTGTAATCTTAGACCTAGAGTTTAACTCTTTAGGGCCTCAGCAATAGAGTCTGTGAAATGGGAATGATGAGAGCACCATGTAACCTGGCTGTGAAACTTAAATGAGGAACCGCTTCAGAGCGTGCTTGAGCCCACGTTACTATTGAGATTTTCCCTGTGTCCTGTCACTGGGGGCTGGGTTTGCCTAGAAAAGCTGTCTTCACGCTATGCCTTACTTGACCATGCGCTTGGACTGTCTATCTCTGTTTTCTGGGGTTCAGATCCAACAGAGATGTGGCAGGTGATTGGGTGCTACTCCCACTGGCCTGGGGCGGGGCCTGGGTGGGGCTGGCTGCCTCCCCGCCCCTACCTGGTTGGCACAATAGCAGCTGGATGCTGGCTTCCAGCCGCTGGCAGGGATGAATCAGTCAGCACCTACCAGTCCGGGCAAATGGGGCACAGGAAGTTGGGTGGAGGGGCCTTCTAGGAACGTACCTGGAAGAGGACCTGAGAGCAGGCGCTGCCCTGGGAGCTACCTCCTCAGCATGCCGCTCATTTCCAACTCAGCAAACAGCCTTGTTCTGGCTTCTCACAGTTCCTCCACCTAATTCATAAGGTGAGGTCTCAGGTGCCTACCTGGGCTAGCCCCAAGCACCTCTTTAGCCACAGCAGGAAGCCAGGTCTGTTGCACCATGCTGTCTTGCCACCCTTCTCAGCCAGTCAAGCCAGGTGTCCCAGCCATAGACACAGGGGCACATGTCTACACACACCATGCACATGTCCACGCCCATGTCAGCACAGCCAGAGACACCAAAGCAGACACCTTCTCACCAGCACACCACCCATGCTGTATTTCCTCACATTTACACCACCCCAACACAGACACACTCAGGCATAATCACTGCCGCTGGCTGCATTGTGTCCCCCACAGATATGTTGGAATCCTGACCTCCCATATCTGGAAATATGAGCTTTGTTGGAGTCTTTGTAGATGAGCTTTGTTTAGGGTCTTTAGGAAATATGAGCTTTGTTTAGGGTCTTTGTAGATGTAATCTTTTTTTACAGGATGAGGGTGAGCTCGAAATCCAATGACTGGTGTCTTTTAGGGAGGTAGGGATTTGTAGACACAGAGACATGGAGCCATGCAGGGAAGAGGGCCATGTAACAATGGGGCAGAGATGGGAGTGATGCAGCCACAAGCCAAGGACTGCTGGCAACCAGAGAGGCATGGACCACATTCTTCTTCAGAGGCTCCAGAAGGAACACACCCAGTTGGCACTTTGATTTCAGTCTGGCCTCCTTAACTGCGAGAGAATAAATATATGTTGTTTTAAGCCATCAAGTCTATTGGTAATTTGTCACGGCAGCTGTAGGAAATGAATGCGCGCGCGCGCACACACACACACACACACACGTGTACTTGACTCTACATTCAGCCTCATCAACTTCAGCTTTTGGGGCTGCTCTGTCTCTGTTCTTCTCCTCTGAATGGTCTGGTGGACCCAAAATTCATGGCCCAGGCCAGGGCTCAATAACTTTCAGTTCCTTTTTTTGTCCCTAAATTTCTTGGCAAGGCATTTCCCCTTCTGCTTTCAAGAACGGGTTGTCATGTTTATGGGCACCAAAAGACATGTTTAAGAATGTTATGGCTGCTTTAATCATATTAATTAAAAACTGGAAACAACCCAATATCCTTCAGCAGCAGAATAGATAAATAGATTGTCATCACTGCTCAGAGGAAAGCTACTCAGCCACAAAAAAGGAAGAGCTAGTGCTGTGGAAGGATCATGGACTAGATACAATGAGCACATGCTCTAGGATTCTAGAACAGAATCTAGGTTCAAGAACAGCAAGCTAATCAGTGGTGATACAGGTCAGAATAGTGATTACCTCTGTGGTCTGGGCTGACTCAGAGAGGCTTGAGGGAGTTTCCTGGAGGGCTGGGAACACTCTGCTTGATCAAGGTGGTATTACATGGGCATACACATATGCACGGATTCACTAAGCTGTACGCTTAAGATTTGTGCCATGAATTGTAATCCTCACATCTCAAGAAAAAGTAAAATTTAAAAACTAGGTTCTCATGCAGCCAATGACTAGAGCCCCTGGTGGCTGCAGAGCCTGCCTTGTCCCCATATTGCTCTGCTGTCCTCAGGCCTGGGGTTGCTGGTGTGGTTGCCTTTCCAGGATATTTGTTTATTGTAAACATGGAGCCTGGGACTCCCGGGGGGGAGGGAGGCAGGGGTGGGACTGGGGAGTGTCAAGGCCGCCAGATGTTACAGAGATGACCCAACACTGTGTGGGAATGATAGGTCCACTGGATCCCTCTGCAACCTACTTTCCCAATTAAAGATCGCTTGTGAGGAATTCTTCCACAAAAAAAAAACCCTACTGGAGGATAGCCACCTTCTACTCAGCTCTTGCTGTCTGCCAGGCTTGTGCTAAACACCTTAGCCATTTCGCAGTGTTGCCATTTCACAGACAAGGTGTTGAATAAATTCTCAAGGTTTCATAGGAAGCTCAGCAGAGGGAATTTGGCATGATAATTCCATCAGTCTAGAGCTCCCTGAGGCAGGCTGTCCCCCACTTAGTGTGGACTCTGAGATTATTAAGCAGGAGGTATTTAGGGGAGGAGCTTGTCATGAACTTGACTTTCACAGGACAGGCACTGTTCTCCTGGAGTGGTCGGGAAGGGGTTGACTTGCTGCTGACTTGACTGCCCTGCCCTTCTCACATTGACTCACCCCTTTGCTCAGGGTTCTACCTGCTGTGTGCCCTAGTTGGGGACCAAGGACCTGGGGGGTGAGGGAAGGTGTTGGACGGAGGGCGTGGATCAGAGGAACCACCCTTTGGGCTGTGCTGGGATCCATGCTGGAGGTTCCTTCCTGCCCTTCCCTCCTGGCCCTGCCCTCCAGGAGTTAGGACACCCACTGAGCGATGCCAGCTCCCAGGGTCATGCTGAGCTGAGAACTGGACCCTGCCCTTTGCTGGGAGGACCAGCTAGGAAAGGGGCTCCATTTAAGTAGGTGGAGGGGCAGAGTGTAGGGCAGCCCCAGCACTGCCCAGCACCAGGTGCTTCTCACCCTGCTCACACCCTGTGGTAGGAGCTGGGTCATATGATGGGGGCGAGCGGCAGGTGTAATAGGAGCCGCCACTCTCCTGGCCTACCCTGTGACTATATTAAGTTCTGTGCCCAGCCTCCCCTCTCTGCCACCCCTGGGACCTTCCCTCATCCCCCGAGGGATCCTGCACTGCAGATTAAAGAGTTATTCCTCTCCCCCATCCCCACTGTCTTGGGAAGGGGGCAGGGGCATAATGGGGTCAGAGCTTGCAGGTGGGGGAGCCGAGGCAGTAAATTTAGGTTTTGGGTGCTAATGAGCTGCAGAGGGAGGCGCCTGGGAAGGAGGCTGCCTGCTCCTGAGACCTTATCACCCCTCACACTCAGTTGTCCCCCCACTGCCACCCACACACATCACCCAGGGCTCACCAGGGCACATGCAGAACAGGTTCACCATAAGAGCTGAGACATGGATTACATTTTTCCAGATCAGCCCCATGTACCCAGGCACCCATGCCTTCCCAAGAGCCATTATCACCCTCATAACCCTGTTCAGGTGTTCACGTCTGCACACTTACCCATGCATGCAGGCACCCGTACACGCCACCACCCTTGTTCACCATTTCTCCTAGCCCCCCATAGTACAGTGGGAGGCCTGGGCCTGCAGTGGCATAGGGAATGTAGTCTGGGGGTTACAGGGACTTTTGCATATCCAAACTAGATCTTAGGGTTCAACTCTCTCTCTCACCACCCACAGTGGGACTCACTATCTCTGGGTTAGGGGCCAGGGGCCCCCAAGGAGCCCTGGCTTTCCCCCAGAGTGATAGCAGGGAGCAGGGCAGAGTTTATTAATAAACTAGCTCCTGACTGGAAAGGGTTGTGCTGAAGCCCAGAACTTGGGACAATCGCAGCAAAACTTTCCAGGAATGTCACCGCAAAGCAAGCCTTCCTCTGACTCCAGGATTATTTCCCGCCCCTGACTTCATCCCCTTGGTGTGTGGGGCTCCCGCCAGGCTCCACTGGCTCTGCCCCGCAGGCCTGCTGTCACTTGGCAGCTGATATCTGCTTTGGCTGCTGCCCAGAGGAGGTCACTGCATGTCAGCGGTGGAGCCGGATTAGAACTGCTTCCTCTGTGCTTCCTCCTTCTGCACTGCGACTCCCCGCTTCTCAAAACTGAGAGGCTGAACCTCTGCTTGCCACCCATCCTGATCCTGCCCTGGCACCCCACTCCCACTGGGGAGGAGCCCTGAAGGCGGAGAAGCCAGGCCAGCTTATTGGCCACGTGACCTTGCGCAAGCAGAATGTGACTTGTGGCTCATTGTCCTTATTTATAAAATGAGGACAAAAAATGCTCACGTAGGGCTGCTGTGAGGATTACGACTGTGTGCTATCTGGTGTAAACTGTAAAGGGCTACGTAAGAGTGTTTAAACATTGGTGTTTATGTTCTTGCCTCCATCACTAGTTCCATTCCCGTCCTCATTGCCACCACCATCACTAACACCTGCACTGTCGCCACCATCACCTTCAGCACCTTTGCTTCAGCACTGCCACCAAAATTCCCATCTCAACTGCTGTGTTGTCACCACCCGATTACTCCAAGAACCTCTATGCAATATCCACTAATTCAAGATCATGTGAGAAGCCCTTTGGAGATAAGTCCTGGCCCACAGTCCTGCACTGGGACCTGTAGGGGCCCTGGCTCTGCACAGCTTCCTTTAAGCCCTGACACCCAGCCCATCTCAGCCAGGAGCCCTTCCTTAATGTACCCCGCCCTACTCCAAAGACTTCTGCACACTGTGCCTGAGTGAGCATCACCCATCCCCTTCCTGGTGGCTGTGTGTGTGGGTGTGTGTGCTCACTTCCAACACTGTTCAAACTAGTCTGCTTTTGAAGACTCAACCCCCATGGTAAGGGAAATACAAGAAAAAAAAATAAACAATTAGGATTAGCTCAAGTTAAGAAGCTTTTGCCCAGGAAAAGAATATATAAGTAGATCAAAACGACATCGTTGCCATGGGAGAAAATATTTATACATTATATAACCTACAAAGGGTTAATATCTAAGATATATACAAATCTTATAGAAATTAACAATAGAAAAACAAACAACCTAATTAAATCAAAGGGCAACAGATCTAAACCGATAGTTCACCAAAGATAATACCCAGAACACCAAAAGCTACATGGGAAAATATTTATCATCAATTCCAATAAGGGAGAGATAGGTTAAATAAGATGCCACCTCACACCCCTGAGAATGGCACATATTAAAAAGACCCCCAACAACAAGTGCTGGAGAGGATGGGGGAGAAAGAGGAACCCTATTACACTGTTGCGTGGGGATATAAATAGGTGCAACCATTAATGGCAACTGATCTGGATTTGCCTTAAAAAACTAAAAATACCCTATGAGCCAGCTATCTCATTCCTGGGCAGCTATCCAAAGAACCGGAACCATCAACTGCAAAAACTCTAGGTGCTATGATCATTATTGCAGCACTACTTACAATGGCTGGGCCATGGAAGCTACCTGGACATCCATTGAAAGAAGACTACACCAAGAAGATGTGGCACAGCCACACTATAGAATACTATTCAGTCACAGGAAAGACGAGATGCTGCTATTTACAGCAAAATGGAAGGAGTTGGAGGGAATTATGTGTAATTAAGCAAGTCAGAATGACAAGGACAAATACTGGACGTTTACACAGCAGATAATTTGATAGAGTAAAATATTTATAAAAACTAGTGGGTATTAATAAATGATGTGAGGTTTCTGAAGTTAAGAAGGAGGTGGGAGAGGGAATGGTTGACAGGGATACAGAGATGTGGTAGGGGCAAAAAATTTTAAATGAAAAAAATAATATCAGGGGAAAAAAATAAAGATAATGTGCCCTTGAAGGAAAAAAAAAAGTCTGTGAATTCAGCCTCCACCCAGATCCACACACAGCATAGCGGCCCTGGGTCCCCATGCAGGGACTCTGAGGCTTTCTGTGTACGACCTTGGACAAGTCACTTTACCTCTTTGTGTTGCAGTCTTTCCAATCTGTGAATTGGGTTGAATACTGTGACTCGCAGATTTGTGGTGAGAAGATATTGATATTTCTAGCACTTAAAACAGAAGCAGGCATGCAGCAAGTGCTGGATAAACATTAGCTGTTGTTATTGTTCTTTCCTACTGCCAAGGCTTGACACAAGGCTGTGCACTGTTAGTGAGAATGAATACATTAATGGATAAACTTACAACAGAAGAGAGGGGATCAGCCTTTCTGAGAACTGTCCTGCCCCCTGCCTGCTCCCAGGCTCTCTGGGTGAGGAGTGGGCAGTGGGTTGGAAGGAGCTTGTGGAGGAGATTTACACTAGGCAGACCTGGCTTCACCTGCTGAGGAACCTCAGGGAAGCCACCGTGTGGCCACTTCAAGGCTTGGTTTCCTCATCGGCAGAGCGGGTCACTGTGCAGAGATACTGTGAGGGAATCATCTGCTGACCTTGAAGGCAGGCACCAGACAGCTGTGGGTGGGACTCAGGGCCAGTATCCCCATGGGGCCTCTCCTTGCCTTGCAGGCAATGGACAGTAATGACAGCGCCTGCTATCCAGAGTAGGCAGGGAAGATGCTGAGTAATAAGGAGTGTTCAGGAAAGTAAAACATCTTGGAAAAGTTCCAGGAAGAGCATTAATATTGATTGACCCAAGTGAAGACAAGATTGGGCCTACCCAAAAAAACCGCACTGAGGTCTGTGTTGGGTCTCTGGAGCAGTATGGGGCTGAGGGGGAGGATGGTCAAGGGGCCCCTAAGTGCAGGCTGGAGGAGGCGGCTCTGCGCTGGGACTCACACGTGCACTGGAGCACGGACCATGGATAGGGGCCGGACAGCTGGGACATGGTGGAGGGGGCCTGGGAGGCCTACAAGCCTTCCTGGGGTCCCTAGCACATTGACATGCACACAGCTGCAGCCACCCAAGGATTGCCTCCACCCTCCTCCTATGGTGGCGCCCTGGCCATGAACCCCCAGAGAATAAACAGGGCCAGCAGCCGGCTGACTTGTGTGTACTCCTGGCCCCCACAATGTAAACTCCTGGGACATATTTGTGTTGTCTGGGTCTGACCCTGGTCCCCTACCCAGATCGGAGGGGGTCACACATTGCCAAATGTCACATGTGCGAGGTAGCTGGATTGCTTCATGTGCTGGGGGGAGGATGCAGAAAGGCAGGGGGGAGAGGGGGGACAGGGACCAGAGACAGCTGGATCTGGGTGGCCAGAGGGAGGGCTGCAGAGGGGAAGGGAAAGCAAGTGCCTTTGCTCTCACCCTGCCTTGTTCCTGGAGCCGCAGAGCAGGCTTCTAGTACCTCCTGGTCCTGGCCAGTGAGTGACCTGGGTCACTTCCAGGCCCAGTCTTAGGATTCTGACCTAGGGCCGGAATCTTAGGTCATGGAGTCCAGAGCTCTGCCCAACCTACAACTGGCCTGAGAGTTGACCTGCTGGGTCTTTCTTTGGTTTGTCCTTTCACTATGCTCTGCCTGGCACTGTGGAGGCTCTGTGCGCTCCTCCTGGCCCAGTGGAGGGTCAAAGGCAGGTTGAATGGCCTGAGGTTTGGAGCCTGGAAGTGCTAGGCTGAGGTTTGTGACTGGGCCATGCCAGATAGGCCATTGGCTTGAATACCAAGTGATGCCAGAGTCACTGCTAAGACCTGCAACTCTTGAGCCGTGGGTCAACTTTCTTCCCATTTCCCAGAAACAGGGTGCAGAGGAGTCACAGTCCTGTTCTCAGGGGCCCCCGGTCTGACGGGGGGGGGGGGGGACAAAGCCTGTCCTCAGGGAGCCCCAGTCTTCAGGGGAGTCCCAGATCATGGGAAATTACTGAAAGGCTTAACTACTGGGGAGGCAGGTGGAGCCAGAGGGCTTCCTAAGGCAGGAGTCGGTGTGGGAAGGCTTCCTGAGGGAGGGGGCTGGCAGTCCCTTTAGGAGAGCGAAGTCAGCCGGCAGCTTTTGATGGCCCTGGAAGCCAGAACTGCATTCCCACTCTGGCCTGATTAGGAAACAAACTCATCTCCTGCGCCTGGGCAGGACTGCCATTCTGGCACTGCCCGGCCTGCCGGGAGGGGCTGGAGGAACATAGCCGTGTGACAGGCGCTCAGCTGGGAGCTGTGCACGTCTCCGGAATGACACCCAGGGAAGGCTATTTTAATCTGGGAAGTTGCTTGCTCCTCCTGCTCACCCCCAAATAACCTGGTTCCCCAAGAAGCCTGCAACAACATCAGGGGCTGCCATCAGCTCCAGGGAGCTCACCGCCCTGCACCCCTCCTGTGGTCTGCCTTCCTCCTTAGACTAGGGCTCTCCCCATGGCCAGGGTCTCCTCTCTCAGACTGGGCACTTCCTCAGGGCAGAGGCTTTGTCTCGCATTAGATTAAGAGCTCCAGAGCACAGAGGTGCTGTCTCCCCACTTGGCCTCGGAGCTCCGCAGAAAATTCAGGTCCCCTGGAACTTTGTTCCCCTGTGGAATTTGGGACAGGGAGGCTTCCAGGTGGCCTTATTTCTCCTCTGGGCTATGATAGGGTGATTACCCTTGTGGGGGAGAAACTAGATTCAGGCCCCTCCTCCCCACTGAGGTCCCCCTGGCCACAAGTCTGCAGGCTGGTGGGCTCACGCGGGGCCTAAGCTGTGCCTGGCATTGCCAAGCTGCCCTGCTGCTGTCCACATGGCCCCTGACAGGAGAGTTCACATGTCCCAGTGCCAGCCAGCCACCTGCTACCTCCTGCCTCCCAAAATAGGAAAGCGCTGGCCTTCTCCCGTTACCGGTGGCACCCCCCACCCTACGCTGTCCTTGTCCTCGACCTGGGGCTCTCATTCCTCTCTACCCTGCTCTGCTGTGGGGGATGAAAAGGGGACACCCCCAATCCTGACTGTCTTCAGAGTTAGGTGGCTGGACAAAGTTGGGTGGTGGTGGTGGGGGGTTATGTTTGCTCTGTTCCTGGATTGGGTATCAAATGGGGAGAAGACCACTCTGGTTAGCATCCCTTGAAAGGAACCAGCAACATCCACTGGCCTTGTTAGGAGGGCTCTGCTACATTTACCCTCTCTCCTTCCTGGCATCCAACCTGACCCCTGGCATGGAGTAGGGCAGAGAGGTACCTGTTTTTGTATTTTTTTTTAAAGATTTATTTATTAATGCATATAAGAGCTGGGGTATAGGCCAGAGGTGTGGGGGTGTGGTGGGTGAGAGGATTCACCAGAGACAGAGTGGGGAGCAGAACAGGCAGATTGACTGAAATACACTGCTGAGGGGAGCAGCAGGCAAGTCAGGAGAGGTCTGCTGTGCCATGTGTGTCACCTCTCTGGCTGGGGATCAAACTCATGCTGCAGTGTCTGGGGATAGCTTCATAGTACTGATGCTTAACCCCTTGCGCCACCAGGGAGGCCCCGGGGAGGTACCTGTTGACCCAAGTAATATCATTACCTACTGCTCATTTAGGGCTGAGAAGCCAAGGTTCAGAGTTTGAGAGATGACACCACTGTCCTGCCTCCCCCATACTCACAACTTCCCCTCATTCATTTCACAACTGAACACTTTCTATGTGTGAGGGGCTGCTCTAGGATGCCCCATTTTTACCATGTTCAAGCCTCACAACTCTCCACTTGAGAGGTGGATAGTTGTCCCATCGATAGCAGATGTGGCCCAGAGAGGTCACATGGCTTCCTGCTGACACAGCCGGGGAGAGGTAGACTTGGCATTCAAACCTAGGTCAGTACATTTTTTTTCTCCCCCCTCCCCTTTGATATTTTATTATGAAAAACTTTAAACATCCAGACAAGTAGAGAGAACAGTACAATGAACCTGTAAGTACCTGCTACCAAGATAACACAAGGAACATTTTACCAGGTTTGCTGCTGTGTTTTCTTCTGTGCTGAAATATTTTAAAATAAATTACAGACATTATGACATGTCACCACTAATCACTACAAAATGCATCTCTAAAAACATCAACTTAGTTTTCTCCATAAACCAGCTTGCCATTCTCGCACTGAGTAAAACAATTTTCTATTACTGTCTAACACACAAATCATGTTCAGTTCCCCAAATTGAACTTGATCTTCCCTGGATTCTTATCACTCTGCCTCACTGCTGCTCATGAGTAGGTGGATTGGATTTTGGGAGGTCTGTGTTCGCCTCTGTCCTTAGTTTCCCTTAGGGACAGAATCCTTCCTTCTCTTTCCTCCCTTAGTAGGAGCAAGGAGTCTAGATAGAAGAGTAAGAGGGCCCTGAGGGACCTCGCTGGGTAGTGGAAGCTGCGGGGTTGGGGGGATCATGGACTGAAGTGGGTATCCTGAGGGGCCTGGGTGTCCATGTCTGGCAGAAGGGGACCTCAGCAGAGACTCTGATGCGCTGCCTTCCTGCCAGGGTACAGGCTGTCCCAAGCCACTAGGGCCCCTCCCCACGGGGTCCCCATCCACCCTGGGCCCATAGACCAAACAGCCCACCGGCCTGTCTCAGCCAAAACAGGAGCTGGAGGAAGGTCAGCTTATCGGGTCTCCCCTCTTCCTTCCCCATGGGCCTGCCTTCACCACTATCATTGTCTGGGTGAGGGAAGGGGCTGATAGGACAGAGCAAGGCTGTTCCTGGTACTTCTTCATGAAGAGTCTTGCTTTTAAGCAGGATGTAGGGCCCCACTGGTGATTGAAGAGACCTGCCTATGGGTGGTCAGTCGGGCTTGTTCTATGCCCATCTTGTCCTTAGTCCTTGTGATGAGTGGGATGGAACCTGATCTATGGCAGATGGCCCCAGTGACCTCTTGGCCTTCACTCCCTGGATAGGGATTGAAGTATTCAAGGCCAAGTCTCACCAACCCTGAAGGGACAGGGCCAAGGTGTCCCTCTTCAGACTGTGGGCTGCACAAAGACAAGGGCTGGATCTCCCCTATTGGAATAGGATATTGCAGAGGGCCAGATTTTGTCTTCCTCTGCCAGATTGGGAACTCCCTGAGGGCAGGGCTGTGTCTACCCTCAGACTGGGGCTCCCTGAGGCAGGGCTGTGTGTCTCCTCAGACTGGGGGCAGGGCTGTGTCTCTCCCTGAGACTAGAGCTCCCTAAGTACAGGGCTGGGCTGTGACTCCTTTCTCAGGCTAGGGTTCCCTGAAAGTGAATCAAAGCCAACCATCATTACCTCTAGGGTCCAGGCTGCCCGGATATTCTGAGTGTGACCCCTGTGGGAGGAGGTCCCCGTCTGAAGACCTCAGTTCCTCATGGCTCTGGAACTGGGAGCAAGGCTGAGAAGAGATAGGAGTGTGGCAGGCATGGGAGGATATGACTGAGCCCACTGCCTGGTGGGTTCTAGAATCCTATTCCTCTGTGTGTGACTGCCTGCAGGGCTGTGTTTCCCCTCTGCTGTGGAGATAGGGATACCCCCCTTCTCTAGAACAATGCATCTACCCCTCTTGTAAGATATTTCCAAGTTGTGAGGGCTTCAGTGGGGGCTGGGAGGTTCAGGAGCCAGGGGCTGGATCCTGAGGAGCCTTCCATGGCCTTTTGAGGAAGCTCCTTCCTCTGCGCCCCACTACTGGGCAGGAGGAAGAAGAGAGGACTCAACTTTGGGTGGGGGCTGAGGGAGGACAAAGTTCAGAGAAAACATGGACCAAGGCCACGGGGTTAGTGGGGAAAGGGTCACAGGAGGGGTGGGTGAAATAGGGGGGTGTCTTGGGGTGCCCCCAGGGCCAAGTTTTGAGGCTATGTGTCCATTGCCCTTGATGGGGTTTTTGGAGTGTGGGGTCCTTGGGTTCACTCTGGGAAAGGTTTCACTGGATCTCCCGTTTCAGCGGCACTCGGCTAGTTCCCCAGGCGAGTTTCTCCATGAGACAGAGACGTTAGTTATATTTAAAGAGCAGGTTTATTAGGGAAAGGGATGGAGAGTAAAAGACACTTGCATAGGCACAAGCGGGCAGGAAGAGCTGCCCCAGAAGGGACAGGTTTGCTAAGAGAGGCCTGCATGGTTGCAGGCGGGCGGCCTTGACAGGTCACAGGCAGGCTGGAAGGCTGCTGCCCTGCAGAGGGAGAGAGTTGGTAAAAAGAGGCACCTGCATAATCACAGGTGGGCAGTGGGAGTGCTGCCCGAGCCTGTGCAGAGACTGCACTGATGGAGTCCTTTTCTCTTTGGGAGGGGTCACTCCTTGCCGAGCCTTCAGTTTGTTGCTGATTTTGGCCTCAGGCCTGTGCTCCACTCCCTATTGTAGTCTGATCCTGCTTGGGGCTCATGTCTAGTGATAAGGCACTGGTGCCTAAGGGTCAAAACCTCTACAGCTGGGTTAATGGTCATGTTATTCCCCTCGACCTCCACCTCTTGTGAGTCAGGTTCTGATCTTGGGGCACCTCCTTTCTAGTCTTTCCATTCTTGTCCTCCACCACCCTCAACCTGACCTTAGGGATTGATGCCAGCAGAGTCTCCTTTGAGGAGGCAGCCTCGTGGCTGAGCTCACTCTCCCCCTTGTCCCTAGAGCCCTGGGTTTGTCTCCAGCCCTGCACTCAGCATCCTGCAGTGGACACATTCAGACTTGTCTCCCAGGGGCCTAGATACTGTTTTCTTGGTCTCTCCCCAAACTCTTACTACTGGGCCTTGCATAAAGTCAGTTGACTGATGGCTCCAAACTGAACCCTCTGATTATAGCTCTAGTCTCTACTGAGCCAATAACCTAGAGAAATAAGCCTTTATAGCACTTCCCTTCTCAGGAGGGCCCCACCCTGCCCTGTGACTCTTTCCACTGGGACCAATCACCATGTTCCTGGAGGACTGAGAGGAGGAAAAGAGCCCCAGTCTGAGGGAGGAGATGCAGCCTGTCCCTCAGGGAGCTCAGCTAGTAGCAGAGGACCTACCTTTCAATGCTAACTTACTATCAAAGCCACATTGAGACTTGGGGGAAAGGAAGCCTAATGTCCCAGGGCTTCCACATTGAGCCTCTGCAAGCTCCTGACAGATTTTTGACCTCAGTCAGGGCCAATGTGAGGCAAACTCCCTGCTCAAGCTCCTCGGGGCTTATTTTTACCAAACAGAGTTAATAACAGGAATGCCCATGGTCTCCTCAGCCCTTGGAGATTTTGGGGGAAAAGTCAAGCCCCACCCATGCCGGGCATCCAAGTGCTTACCATTGTCAGCCATTTGATGACCCGGTCTCTTCCCATTGGTTAATCATATCATAGTCTTGTTAGGGGGAAAGGATGTCCTAAGCTAATTCCATGCAGGCTTTGTGGACTCCACCCCCACTCCAGACCAAAGCCATCAGGACACTGGGAAAGACAAATCTCATCACCACCAAAGGGAAGGTTGCTGGAACCTGAGGGGGGGTTAAGCAGCCAGGTTGGGTATAAAACCAGACACGTGGGCCTTGGGGGGGTTTTGTGGCTTCACAGCTCGTGGCTCGCAGCCAGCTCTCAGAGTGCCATTGGGTTTCCAGGTCAGTGGAACTGTTGTAGAGCAACCTCTATACAAAATGGGGTGCCTGACTGTGGGTCCTCACCTGCGCGCTGAAAAGGACTCTACTGCAGGCACACGCGAAAGGTTAATAAAAGGTTTATTTACAAGGGAAGGGCAAATAAGGAAATGTGCAACTCAGGGAGAAAAGTGGGAGACAAAGTTTTAAATGACTCCTACCTGATCCACCGATCAGGAATCCCAAAATGGCGCTCTGAGAGCTGGCCGCAAGCCAGGAGCTGTGTAGCCAGGAGGCGAGCGATAGCGAGCCAGCCCAAGGCCCACATGTTTGGATTTTATATCCAACCTGGCTGCCCAACTCCACCCTCAGGTCCCAGCCACCCTCCCTTTGGTGGTGATGGGATTTCTCTTTCCAATGTCTTGATGGCTTTGGCCTGGGGTGGGGGTGGCGTCCACAAAGCCTGTATGGGATTAGCTCAGGACATCCTTTCCCCCTAACAGAATGGGTAGGACGCATTTAAGACTTTATCTCCCTATTTCCTCCCTGAATTGTACATTTCCTCATTTCCCCTTCCCTTGTAAATAAACCTTTTATTAACCTTTTGTGTGTGCCTGTAGTGGAGTATTAATAAGTCCCTTTTAAGCGCGCGGGTGAGGACCCACAGCCAGGTAACCCGTTTTATATTGGGGCTGCCCTGTAACAGTCTCAAACATAAAGCGTTCTCATTTCATAGATAAGGAAATAGTAACTTGAGGGGATACCCCAGACCTCATAGCTAGGAGGTGACAGAGGCCAAGTTATGCCTGATTTCAGAGGGTTTGTTCTCTAGGACCCAGGCTGGGGTGGGGTGTCTGCTCCCTTTACCTGGGGACAGCAGTCCATCTGGCTCTCACACCTCAGCCTTTGCAGGGACCATGAGCGATGGTCCCATAGAGGAGTATGAGGACTGGTTGGTTTGGTTGTAAGGCTCTGGGGGCACTGGGGAAATGCCCTTGGATACTTGGGGACACTCAGGGCATAGTGGAGCAGGGCAGGGATGAGGGAAAGAGGGAACTTTACTGGCTGCCATTGTGCAATGGTGGAGGCTGACTGAAGGAACAGAAGAAACAATCTCATAAATAACAACAGGCTCTGTGACCAAGCATGTTCTGCAAACACTGGCAGGCTCTGCAAGCCACAGCGGGTTCTGCAAAGAGAGACAGACTCTGTGCATTGACATGCCCCACAATAGCAATGGGAGTTAAGAATACTGTGGGAGGAAAAATCTTGTCTAGAGGTGCTAAGGAAAGTTTCCACTTACTGAGAAGCAAAGGCAGACTCTTGGTTCCCATCAGTGGCTCTGTCTTTAAGAGGGACTCCCCTTCTCCATTAACTCTATCCAGTGCCCTTTCTGTAGCAGGCTACAGAGGTGCCAGGCAGGTCTCTGACTGGGGGTGTCTATGGGAAGCAGGCAGGCAGGCAGAGTCCACTGGGGAGGGCTTCCAGGTCAGCTGAGGGATGAGCTAGTTCTGGTCCCAGGTAGCCATGGGGCAGGCTGGAAGCCCCTTCTGCCCCAGGCAAGGTCCTCTGAGTGCCATATGGGAGCAGGGGAGAGTGGTGGGAGCAGCAAACATTTCCGAATGGAAAATGATGAAATCTTTTGGAAAACTGACATTCCCGGGTTCTGGGGGGTAAAGCTGACAAGGGGAAAACAGAGTCCTGTGGACAGGTGTTTTATGTTTGAGACTGGCCAGGGGTCCAGAGGCAGGGGGTGGGAAGCACCTCTCTATGTCAGAGTTCTGGGAGACCACTTCACAACTGTGGACAACATGCTGCCTGTGAGCAGCCCCGGTGGGGCCTTCGGAATAAGCGGCCGAGTTACTGATTCAGCCCATGGTGCCCTACAGTGTATACCCAACCCAGCCTCTGGAGTGGGGCTGGATGACAACGTTAGTTTCTATCTCTCCTCAACCCCTGCACCATTCAGATTCAAGGCCAAAGTCTTTACTGTGTCCTGCATGGCCTTATGTGATCCCATGCTCTTCGCTCTGTTCTAGCCTTATTCCTCAGATATGCTAAGCGCAATTCCACCTCGGGGACTTTGCATTGCCTGTTGTCTCTGCCTGGAAGCTTCCCGCCCTCCCCCCCCCACCCCCCTTGTCTACATGGCTCACCCCTCATTTCCTTGAAGTCTTTAACTATCACTTCCTTAGTGAGACCTTTCCTGGCCACCCTGATTAATACTGCGACTTGTCCTTCTTCCCCGCTAACACAAGCATCCCTCTTCTCTCTAGTCCATGCTTAATTTTTCTCCAAATCTCTTATAGTCTTATAATATAGTTGTAGAATGTTGAAGGTGACCCCAAAAGAAATGTTCATGTCCTAACTCCTGGGACCTTTGACTATCACCAACTGGATGGAACAGTGTTCTCCCTGGAAATTCAGAACATGGGCTTATTTGGAAATAAGGTCTTTTTGGATGTGTTTATGTTGAGGCTCTTCAAGTGATATCACCCTGAATTTAAGATGGGCCCTAAATCCAATAACTGGTGTTCTAGCCAGAGAAGGGGATGCACAGAGTCTCAGGGGAGGTGGTCATGTGAGCATGGAGGTAGAATTGGAAGGATGCAGGCACAAGCCAAGGAACCCCAAGGATAGCCAGGAACAATCAGAAGCTGCAACAGGCAAGGTTCTCCCCTCCTGAGGTCTCTGAAGGAGCACTGCGCGGCCCTGCCAACACCTTGGTTTCAGACTTCAGGCCTTCAGAACTGTGAGAACATACATTTCTGTTGTTTCAAGCCCCCAAGTTTGTGACACTTTGTTGCCGCAGCCACAAGAAACCAATACAATGTGCTAAAATTTACTAATTTATATTACTGTCTATAAACAAACACACTCTGCCCACCCCGCCTTAAATCAGCGCTCCAAGAAGACAGGGCTAGTAGTCTATTTTGCTTGTGACATCGCCAAGTGCATGATGAATATTTGTTCAGTGGCTGAGTAAGTTAGACAAAGCATGGAGTATAGGAGTAAGGCTGGGGGGTCGACCTGGCTGCTCAACACCTGGGCCTTTGCATCCTGTTTGATGTGGAGGGAACTCAGCACCTGTGCCAGGGAACACCTGGGAGAAGAAGAGAGGGAGACCCTGGGGGCCAGCTCCCAGAACAGGTGGCCTCAGCCTGCTCACCGAGAGCTGGGTAGAGCTGAGCCTGTTCCCATGTTCCTCAAGCTTGGTGCTTTGTGCGATGGGTCTCTGTGGGGGTCTCAGCCAAGGGACCCTACCCCCAGCTAATTGCAGACGTCTGGACACTTGATATAAAGGGAGGTTTGAGCCCTCCCCACCGACCTGTGCATCCCTGACCCCAGCCTTTCCTAGCACAGGCCAGGCCTCCAGGGCTACTGGGGTCTGGGGAGGGTTTGGTCTGGGAATTGAGGGCTATGAGCCCCAGAGTTGGGTCAGGGTGGAGTCTCGTGCACCTCTAAGTCCCCTGGTTTCCATCAGGCCACTTAGGGCCTGTCCTGACTTGCTTGACACCGGTGAAGCTGGGACCGTAAGTGATTGATTAAAGAGGTTCTTTGCTGTTCTCGCCATTAAGAGGTGAGGTCGGCGTTCTCTCTGCTTGTATTGAGGTTGGCCTTGCGATTTGCTTCAATGGAAATAAAGAGGCAGAAGTGCTGCTGTGCCAGTTCCAGGCTCAGCCCTGAAGGGCCTGGCTACTTCCCTACCTTCCTTCCTCCTTTTTCCCGTCTCTCTCCTTCTTCTTCCCACTCAAGCCGCCATGTTGTATGGAAGTCTAGGCTGTTCTGCTGGGGAAACAGGCCCCAAGGATGAGGCATGAAGTAGAGGAGAATGGAGGCCCCACTGACAGCACAGAGGCCTAATATTTGTGAGTCCTCTCAGGCCTTCCAGCTGAATGTGCTGGTTAAGTGACCTAATCCCAGGTGAGATCTGCTGAATAGCCAGGCCAACCCCCAGAGTTATGGGAAATGAATGAACTATTGTTATTTTAAGCCACTACATTTGGGAGTGGCCTGTTTGTAGTCATAAAAACCTAGGAGGGCTGTATCTTGAGGCCCTTCTGACTCCATCCTGGTAGGATTTTGAGAGCTTAGCTAGAAGCTGCTTCCCCAGGGGATGTGGAGAGACATATAGCTCAAACTTTGTAGACACATGGTCTTGGGATGGAAAGACTTGGCGGATTCTAGAATTTGGAATGTCCACAGAGGACTTGTCCAGTCCCTTTCAGTTCCCCTCCCCGTCACCTCCCATTGGAAAGTTTTCCTCCAAGCGCGCCTGCTTCCACCCAGGTTCAGCTCTGGCCCAGTCTCTGGGGCCTGGGCAGAGGGTAGAGGGCAGACCAGCAAAGGGATCTGAAGCAGCCATCATGCCCTTTTCTCTCTGTGTGTCTCCTGCCGGGGTTGGCTTGCTGGAAAGCCTGCTGGTAAAACCTCTTGTTCCAGATGCTGCCCAGAGGTGACAGGAGACACAATGACACTGAGGCCAATCAGGCTTCTGGGGCAGAGGATGCTTGTGTCCTGCCCTGGGATGACCGGTGTGTTGCCTGGCAACTGGGGACAGAGAAGACAATGAGGCATGGGTCTGACCCCCAATGTAGGAGACATCCCTGGGTCAACTGGCCCTATGTTCTTGAGGCCTGGGCTATCTTGAAAGGGGAGATGAGGGCAGGCAGCCCTGGCCTGAACCTGACCCCTAGATGCCACCTCAGCCTTCTGCTAACTGTGCCCATGGAGACAAAGTCTTTCTAGGCTTCTGGGCCTTGTAACACTGCTATAAATATTGGAAACTATTGCTTGCTTCCCCCACCCCCACTCTCGCCCTTAATCACCCACCATTCCTTTCACCTTCTGGGAGCCTAACCAGGGATTCATGGGCTATGGGGAGGGCAGGAATGGACAGCTGAGTCCCTAAGATGCATCTGTGCATCTCCCTGCCTCAAGGAAATCTTCCTCCCCTTCTACAGTGGGTATTTCACAAGTCACTCTACCATAACCCCCGCTCTTTCACCCCTCTGGGTGACCCCACCCACCCTAGGGTCCAAAGCCTAGCTCAGTGGGGGTCCTCCACATGACCTTGAGCAAGTCATTGTGTCCCCTCTCCCAAAAGGAAAACTAGAAACTTCCTCAGGACCGACTCTCCCAACTTTGCCCTCTTAGGAGTCTCTGAAAACGTGCTCACAGGCACCTCCTAGCCTCTTCCTTTTCCTCCCATTACCTTCCTCCTCCTGCTCTCCCCTCCCCTTCTCCCTTCCTCTCCTGGCCCCTGGGGTAAGCCAAGAACCTTCTGGAGTCTGAGTCCTTATCTCTCACATGGGAATCATGATATCTCTCTTGGAGGGTAGTCGTGAGGGTTAAGGGAGGAGGTGGGAAGGAGGGCTGGTGCAGAGGGAGACCACAGCTGGCCTCATCCCCACAAGCGGCCACCTGTGTGCTCATTTGGTGTCCGTTCTGTGCCTGCTTGCCCCTCCTGAGCACGCTCTGGGCCCCTGTGCCCATCTGTGCCTGGCAAGCCTGTTTTCTGCACCTGCCGTGTGGGCCTAGCTGAGGTGTGTTCAGCCTGCATGTGACGTGCAGTGTCTGGACACAGCGTGAAGGTGGTGCCGACAACCCTGGATAAACATCCTTTCTCCGCTGAAGCGCAAAGGCGATGGTCTGCCCTTGTGTAGCAGACAATGGCTACCTTGTGTGTGTGAGGAGGAAAGTGGGTACTTGTAATTGCTGATTTGGGCAGGGCCCCAAACAGGCTTGGAAAAGGCCAAGCCACAGGGGGCCAGTGAAGCCGGTGCCAATGTCTGGGGGCAGTGGGTGGGCAGGAGGGTGCTGGGGGAGCAGCCCTGGGAAACTGAGTGGGGAGAAAGTGGAGGAGCCCAAATGAGCTGCTTGAGAATTGGAGTGAGGGTGGCTGGGCAGGAAATAGAGGCCGTGGGGAGGCCGGTGGGGGCTGGGAGCCACCAGGCGCTGCAGCTTGGGGAGGGCTCTGGCTGCCGTTCCAGGCAGAATGGACTTGCTTCCTTCCGGACCTGAGGCCCCCTGGCGAGGGAAGCACTTAAGGAGTGAAGCCAGACCGGTCCTTGAGCAGGACAAAGCTGAACGGAGCTCTGAAAACTTAACATACTTAGAACTTGCCCACTTCCACGCTGATGTCCAGGCGCTGAGCTTTCTCTGGCTGTGGGAGAGTATTTTTGACACTCTGGAAGCTGGCCCTGCAGGAAGCTGCTGATGCCCTGGAGAGTTAGCGAAGGCAGCGAGGTGGAAGGCTGCACTGGACGCACAGGTCCAATTCCTTGAGCCCATCGCTCACCCTGGACCTGCTGCAGGGATAGTTCCACGGGGCGTCCGGCTCCTTGCAGCTGCGATCAGAAGGCCCAGAGCTTCCCACTCCTGCCCGAGCCTTCTCTGAGTCCTTTACATGGAGGCCTGAGGACCTGCGAATTCCTCCTGCCCACACATCCCAAGGGGAAGCCCGTGGGAACACATTTGCCCCACAGGGGGACAGAAACTAAGAGATAAGTGCTTCCCTCTTTTGCCCCCCTGGCAGGCAGTTTGGGAACACATTTCATAACGCTCTTAAATAGGCCACTGGGGGCCACCTGTCACCCAGAGGAACAGTCATGTGATAAAGCATCTGGTACTGGCTGACCCCTTTCCTGTGTCACTGTCCCCAGCCTTCATCCTTCATGCTTGTTCCTGGGGTCCTTCCCAAATAAACTCTCTGCACCCCAGCCCAAAGCCTCCCCAAGCCCACTTTTAGGGGAAACCAGGCTAAGACAGTCACCCACTTCTTGGGGGTTGGGGTGAGAGGTGAGTGGGAACATGGCCTGTGGGAAGAAGCCCCCTCTATACTTCTCCCTAGAGAAAAATTTTGACAGCTCTAGGCTTGCCCTAGTCTGCGCACAAGCCCGCTATAACGATGACTCTGTATTTGCCTCACTGGCTGACCCCTTGGGCTGCACTGGGCATGAACTTCTCCCTAAGACCCCGAGGCTGAGGGGGACCCTAGTGGCTGGCACTTGAGATAACTAGCATATTTTGCACCAGTAGCAGGGCAAGCGCATCCTGCAACCACAGGCCCTGCCTTGGGGTTTTGTTGGTGAGCCAGCCTGGTGGGGCCACTGGTCAATAACTCCCGCCGGCAGGATCTGGCCCCTCCCCTCCTCCTCCCCACTTCCTCCTCTGGCCTTTGATTAGAGGCCGTTCTTCTTGGGGCTCATGCAGGTGTGAAGACCCAAGCAGACCTCACCTTGGAACCCCAGCCGTGGGCTAGCAGGCAGCCCTTCTTTCCTTTTCCAATGCCTGTAGGTCAGCAGGCCTGCTGTCATGGGGACTGGGCCCTGCTAGCCTGCAGCCAGGATCCTGGAACACTGGTGTGTTGGGTGGGAAGTTGACTTGACTTTGATCCCAACTTCCTCCAGGGATAGCCTCTGTCTCCTTCCGACCTTTGGAGTTTGAGGGATCCCACCCCTACCTCTGCCCCCCTGTTCAGGTTTATCATGAGCCACCAGTGAATCAGGCCCGGGGGTCTGGGAGCCTGAGCTGGACCCTGAGGGGCTCTCCATTCTTGTCTCCTCAAGGAAAGAATTCAACGTGGAGGCCAAAGTTAGGCAGAAAAGCAAGAAGTGTATTGGCAGATAAGGAAAAGGAAAAGAAATTCTCTGAGCGGAGGGGTCCCAAATGGGTTGACCCTGGCCTCCTCATGGCAGGTGAGAATTCTACCACTGAGCCACCCAGGCACCAGCAACTCCCCCTTTGGAGAACTTCATTTCTGGCAATAGCAAAAGAGGGCGCTACCTTGCACTCCTCTTACTTTCCCATCTATCTTTGTCCCACATGTGCCCCAACTATCCCCACCCCATCAGCTGTGCTCCTTCGGGTGTGTTGAGTGAAAGGAAAGAGAACAGGAGGAAAGAGGGAAAACCTACTTAGGGGTTCTACGAACTTGGGGAACTCTGTACTAAAACCTTTGTAGAACTCGACACCCAGGTGGGAAGCCTCAAGTTAAGCGGGCTGAGTCTTACCCGCTGTTTCGAGGCTGTGAAGAATCAGATTTTGCTCCCTGTCCTCCTCACCTCCTCTCACCCTGATCTCCTGGTGATCACAGGGAGGAGTCCAGTCTTGAAGCTGACCTCAGGGGTTTGAAGACATAGTCTATGGTGACCCCAAGTTCTCCTTTCCTTAAAGTAAGAAAAGTCTGGGAGTCTGGGCCGAAAACTAGTAGGACCAAGGTCTGAATCCAGCTTTACCACTTACTAGCTGTGGGCCTCTGAGCCGCAGTCCTCAATTGTGAAATGGGGATATAATGTGACCCTCATCGAGGTTGGTGTGAGGGTGACTGGTGTGAAGCCTCAAGGTAGCTCATGCCCTTTTCTCCTTGGGTGGTGGGCACTGGGATTCCAGGGACAAGTGTCTTTTTTGGATATGATACTCACTGGATCCAGAAGGCTGTCACCTTGCTTGTCTCCTCCCTACCAGGTCCTACCCAACCCCACTGACCAGATAGGGAGTTTCCCAGCCCAGAGAGGGGAGTGGGCAGAAAGTTGGGGTCTGCTATTGCCCACCTCTAAAGGGGCTGACAGGAATAAGGCAGGGAGTAAGGTGCTTTTGGAACCATTAGGAGGGGCCTCCCAAGCCCTCTTGGGGAAACTCGGCAAGAATGGGCCTCCCTCTGCTGTCCTTCCTTGGGTCAAGGCTAGGCCTCTTGTTCCCCTCACTTCCTGTCATGACGTGCCAATGACTAGCATGTAGGAACGCACCATCCGAACGGCAGCGCTGGCGGAAGGATGACTTGGTTTGACTGTGTCACTGCCAAGGGAGTGACTCTCCCAGAGTTTGGCCTCGATTTTCTTCGTCAATCCATCTGCTGACCAAAAGAATTTGGTCAGCAAATTTCACAGTGTTTCTTTTTGCGGGAGGAAGGTAGAGCCCAGGTTTGCACATTGGGACCTGGTGCCTGTGTGAGTTTGGCACATTCTGGGGTCAGGAAGTTCCTCTGGACTTGCCACGAAGAGTCTGTGATTGTCTGGTAGCTTCAGTGGGAGGGGGAGGTGTCCATTTTGACTGTTCCACATCCTCCCCACAACCATCTCTCCTCTCCTGCCCATTCTCTCTATCCCAGGGCTGCCCAGCCTCAGTGTCTCCTCTCGCTGCCCATGTCTATAGTCCCGGTTCTCTCCTGAAGGGGATAATAGAGCAAGGTTTCTAGAATGTATGTGTGGTAGGTGGTGTTTTCCCCAAAAGGCCATGACGTAATTTCTCATCCTATGTGTTCCTTCAGATCCTGCCACACCCCATCAGGAAGTGGGGTCTAGTCCTCCTCTCTTTGAAACTCAGTGGATTTGTGATTTGCTTGTACCCAATAGGAAACAGCTGAAGAGAGAAGACTACATGGCGTTCAAGGCTAGGTGAGAGAAGACAGTCTAACTTGTGCCATGCTGGCTGGGACACTCTGGCTGGAACCCAGAGGCTGCCATGCTGTGAGGAAGCCCAAACATTTCTTGTGGAGATCACAAGCAGTGGCCCTGAGAAGAAAGACACATCCAGATGCACCCCTTCTCCCCCAACTTCTGCTTCAGTACCAGCCCCTGAAATTTCAGGACAGAATCCAAGCCAGAAACTCACCCCCTTTCTGCCCCCCACCCCCAGCCTTTCCCAAGCCCCTGACTCTCAGGCAACAGAGACTAGAAAATGACTTGTTGTTTTAGCCACTGAGCTGTAGAGAAGCAGGCAGGGTAGGGAAGTTTCATTTGCCACGGTGTGGAGAGCACTGACCTGCATCCCACTGACCTGCCGCTGATCGGCCCTTATGTGACTCAGATATGCTGCTCCCCCTTCTCTGGCCCTGGGCTCTCTGAACAGTGAAGTGCTGGGATTAGCCATGCCCCAAGGCCAGCTCCCCAAGGTGCTGGCTGTTAATAAGCCTGGAGAATGTGCTTCTCACTGCCCACTGCCCCTCTGTGTGTACCCCTCCTCCTAAAGGTCCTACCCCCAAGTACCACCTTCCTCCTGAAGCTTTTATTTATTTATTTATTTATTTTTAAGATTTATTTATTTATGCATACAAGAACTGGGGCTAGGCCAGAGATGCGGGAGGGTGAGAGGATCCACCAGCAATAGAGTGGGAACAGAACAGGCAGACTGACTGAAATACACTGCTGAGGGGAGCAGCAGGCGAGGCAGGAGAGGTCTGCTGCGCCATGTGGGTTGCTCCCCGGCTGGCTGGGGATCAAACTCGTGCTGCAGAGGCTGCTGATTGCTTCCTAATGCGGTGCTTAACCCCTTGTGCCACAAGGGAGGCCCTCGTGAAGCTTTTAGATGTGTCTCTCACAAGTGCCCAGCATGCAGGCCCTTTCCCGGCCTCTCTCCTCAGTGGGGCTTCTGGACGGGAGTTACTAGGGCACTGGCCATTTCCTCCAAAGGGGTGGTGAGTTCCTGGGGATCATGCTGTCTTTCTCCAAGGCTTTTAGACCCAGTGCCTGAGGCATCGTGGAACCTCCTTCCTGACCCCTCAACAGTGAGTGATGATTGTCATTATTAAGCACTCACGCTGTACAAGATGCTGTGCTGACCTCTTTATAAACATCAACTCTTTTATCTTCAAAACAACCTGTGAGGTGGGCTGAAATTTCAACCCAATTTTAAAAGCAGATGAAGAAACCAAAGCACAAGGTTAAATAACTTGTCCTGGTCTCAAACCTAGTGAGAGGCACAGCCAAGATTGGAAACCAAGGAATGTGCTCTTAACTACCACCTTAGGGTACATTTTATCATTCCCATTTTATAGATGAGGAAACAGAAAGTTGAAGACCTTAAGCAAGCCTCCTAGTCACGTAGCTGGTAAGGGGTGGAGCTGGGATTTTGATTTGGTTCTGTCTGCAAAGGGCTGCGCCCCTAACCACTGGGTCCCTTGTGCCATAGTAGGGACTGTCATGCCTCAGGCTACCCAAGTGAGCAAGGTCACTCCTGCTGAGAGGGCACTTTGGGGGTGTGGAGATCGGATCAAGCCTCCCTGACTTGATGGTGACAGTGCAAATAGGGGTCCCAAGAGCCCTGAACATGAGCAGCCCTTCTGTTCAGCACTGGGCAAAATTCTTTTCACAGGAAGGACAAACTGCCAAACACAGGCATCCTCTCAATCCTCTCCCTTTTGCCAGATGTCACAACTCTTATCTCACTGGGTGTGCATCCCCTCTGGGCCATGTGAGGACATGGTGATTCAATTGGGGTCTCCAGCGAGACCAGCAGTGCTAGGGCATGCTAGGGGCTGCACGTCACTTCCCCTTTTGCCAACTTGTAGCCACGCTGTCATTGCACTCCCTGCAGTAGTCTAGCATGGGGGCTTTCCCAACATTGCATTCCCGTGGTGTAGAGAGACGTCTTTGGGGCCCAAGGCCTGCCCACAGCCGTGAGTGAGCCACCGTTGTGGTCAGCAAGCTTCCTCGGAGCCAGCTCACGATGTTGAAACTCCGGTTGGGGTGGAGTTGCTGGCGTGTTCCCTGCGTGCCCTGGATGGACGGCAGCGGGGCTTCCTGGCCAGCTGGGCGCTGACGAATGTGTTGGGACCACAGTGGGAGCACTAAGTCAAGGGTTGGCCCCTGTGAGAAGATGTTTCTTGGTCTCCTGCTTCTCCTATGTCAAAAAACCAAAATCCTTTCCCGTCCCTTTTTTTAGGCAGAATCAGAACAGGGAAAAGTGAATTACTGAATGAACCAGGAGAATTGTATGAGAATGTTCAGAGTAGCTCTGTTGATCATAACAAAAGCCTGGAACCTGCCCAAAGGCCCGTTAGCAGTAGCCAGACCAGTGGGCCATGGCTGTGCAGTCACATGGTGAAATACTACACAGCTGGCAAAAAGATTGGCTTACTCTAACAGATACCAACACGCATGCATCTCAGCAACAAAATATTGATTTGAAAAAGTCCCAAGAGATAATGTACCACATGATACTATTTTTATAATTTTAAAACCCATTAAGGTTGTATTTATTTTTTCTTTTTAAAATTTCTTTTCTTTTTTGTTGCTTTTTTGGTGTGTTTTCTTTCTTTTTTTAAAGATTTATTTTATTTGTTTATGCATAGAAAAGGTGTGTAGGTCAGAGCTGCGGGGGTTGAGAGGATTCACCAGAGACAGAGTAAGGAGCAGAACAGGCAGACTGATGGAAGTACACTGCTGAGGGGAGCAGTGAGCGAGAGAGGAGAGGTCTGCTGCACCATGTGGATCACCTCCCTGGCTGGGGATCGAACTCATGCTGCAGTGGCTGGCAATAGCTTGATAGTGCTGAGACTTTAACCCCTGTGCCATCAGGGAGGGCTTTGGTTTGTTTTCTTTTCTTTCCTTTTTGTTTTAAATTTTTCTTTAAAAATTAATTTTGTGGGATCCACGTGAATACAACCAAACTGAATAAACATTAAACAAGGGGTTTCATATGATCATTACTGCAGTTGGAGGAGTCGAGGGGCATGTTTGAAGTGATTGTCAAGAATTAGCTATTGTTCTGAGTGGTGGGTTTAAAGATGTTCATTGTATTATTAAAACAAATTCACTAACCAATCTAAGTCAAAATGGACTGTGCATGGGCCATTAATGAGTGTCATGGGCCAGTGATTTGCTAAACCTAAGACCTAAACAGAAGAACAAAAGAAAGCAAACAAAAGGCATGAACTGCAAAGGCTCTCATGCACCCCACACCCCTCCAACCCCGCTCCCAAAGGAGATGGCAAAATGCCTTTGTGGTGAAGAACAAGTGTTTGGCAATACGGGGACCTGTGGATCCCAGTTGTGGGGCCCTGGGAAAGGCCCCTTTATTCATTTTTCCGTTGCTGTGTAACAAATTACTGCAAACTTAGCAGGTTAAAATCATGCACATTTGTCATTTCAGCTTCTGTAGCTTAGACATCTGGGCACAGTATAACCCTGCCCTCTGTTCAGTGTCTCACAGACTGAAATCAAGGTATCAGTCACGGCTGTGAGCTCATCTGAGGCAGTCCTCTGCCAAGTTCCTGTGGTTGTGGGACTGAGGGCCTCAACTCCAAGGCCACTGCTATTCCCTCCATGTGATCTCCTCTATCACATGGCACTTTGTTTCTTCAAGGTCAATGGCAAAGGGCTTCTGCTGTCCGGAGTCTCTCTGTCCTGCACCTGTGTCATCTAAACCCTCATCTAAAAGGTACACCTGATTAGGTCAAGTCCACCCTGAAAACTCCCTCATAATTAAGTCAATCCTTTACTTTTCACCATACAATGTGATCTAATCAGGGGAATGAAATCTTGTATTCATGGAACCTGCCCATACTCAAGAGGAGGGTGCTTTTATAGGGTGCTTAAGCTAGGGGTTGGGAATCTTGGGCACCAACTTATAATAATTTCTACTATAGCACCTTTATAAACCTTGGATTTTTGTCCCATGAAGTAAGGAGGATAATTTTTTAAAAAAGATTTATTTATCCATATAAGAATTGGGGTACAGGCCAGAGGTATGGGAGGTGAGAGGATTCACCAGAGACAGAGTGGGGAACAGAACAGGTAGATTGAAATACACTGCTGAGGGGAGCAGTGGATGAGACAGGAGAGGTCTGCTGAGCCATGTGGGTCAGCTCCTTGGCCCAGGGATCGAACTCATGCTGCAGTGACTGCAGATAGCTTCATAGTGTTGCGTCTTAAGCCCCTTGGGCCACCAGGGAGGCCCAGGAGAATAATTTTTTTTAATAAAACTTTTTAATTTTCTTACAATGTTGTCTATTTTTGTACAATATTTGACTTCTTTGCTCATGTGTAGTTCCCATAAATCTCCCATCATCACATCACCTGTGAATCATCACCATAGTCCCTTGTGCTGTTCCCTCCCCTATTTTGACCCTTTTCCCTTCCCCTCCCCTGTTATATGCCTCAGATCTATAGTTTGCCTGCAAGCTTTGTCTTCCTTTGTTTGGTTTCCCTCTATTCCTTAAGGAGGATAATTTCTACCCTGTAGGAATTGTGGGAAGATTAAATGAGATGACATAGACGCAAGTGTTGTCGTCCTTTCAGGGATGTTTAGAGAGGATGTGCTGCATGCCAGGTGTGCAGTATGGACATGCTCCCTACCCTTGTGGTGTTGACAGTTTAGTGGAGGAGACAAGTGTTAAGTGAACAAATGAAGACCATATGCAGGATGGTATGTTGAGAACTAAAAAATGCTATAGCAAGAAATCATTGACAGGGGCCTCCCCGGTGGCGCAGCGGCTGAGCGCTGGGTTGCGAGGCTGCCTGCGGCCTCTGCAGTGCCGGTTCGATCCCCGGCTGCTCCCCGGCCACCAGAAGAGGGTCCCACATGGTGCGCAGACCTCTCCTGCTGCCCGCTGCTCCCCTCAGCAGTGTACTTCGGTCCTTCTGCCTGCTCTGCTCCCTGCTCTGGCTCTGGTGAATTCTCTCACCCTCCCGCGCTTCTGACTGTACCCAGTGCATGCATAAACAAACAAACAAACAAACAAATAAATAAATAAAACATGCTTCTATAAAAAAAAATTCTTAAAAAAAAAAAATCATTGACAGCCTAAACAAATGGAAAGATATACTGCAGCTATGAATTGAAAGAATCAACATAGTAAAAATGTCAGTTTTCCCAAAATGAATTATAGATTTGACACAATATCAACCAAAATCCTGCATGATTTTTTTTTTGGTAGCTGTTCAAGCAAATTCTAAAGTTTTATGGAAGGGCAAAGGAACTAGAATAGTTAAAACATTTTTGAATAAAAGGAATAAAGTGGGATGAATCTACTCAATCTTAAGACTTAGTGTAAAGCTATAGTAATCAACACAATGTGGTACTGTCAAATAGATAGACACACAGATCAATGAGACAGAATAAATGTCTAGAAGTTGATCCACACAAATGTAAACGATATGTACAAGGTACAAAAATATTTGGATGGAAGAAGGATAATTCTTTCAACAAATGGTGTTCAAATGACAGGTTATCCATAAACAAAAATATAAATCTTGGCTGAAATACAAAAATTAACTCAGAGAGGATTATAGATCTAAATGTAAAACTATGAGACTTTAAGTAGATAATATAAGTGAAAACCTTCATGACCTAGGGTTAGGTGAAGGACTTTAGAATTGATACTGAAGGCATGGTCCATGAATGGAAAAAATTGATAAATTAGACTTTATCAAAATTTAAAAACTTTACTCCACTAAAGGCACCGTCAAGAGACTAAAGAGACATACTACAGACAGGGAGAAGAATAGTTATAAACCTTATATCTGGCAAAGGACTTCTATACAGAATATGTAAAGAACTCCCAAAACTTAACAGCAAGAAAATGTCAACCAATTAAAAATGGGCAAAGTATTTGTAAAGACACGTCACCAAAGAGGACATAAAATGGCAAATGAAGACATGAAGAGCTATTCAACATCGTTAAACATACATAGAAACCACAATGAGATATAGCCACACACCTATTAGAGTAGCTCTGATTAAAAAAAATTGACAAAAGCAAGCGTTGACAAGAATGCAGAGCAACATGGACTCCCCAGACTGCTGGGGAGAATATTAAAGGCCACTTCGCAAAAAGCTTCTTAGTTTCCTGTAAAGTTAAACTTATGCATGTCATGTGACACAGCAATCTCACTCCTATTTACTACAAAGAAATGAAACCTTATGTTCATGTGAAAACTTGTATATGAATGTTTAGAGCAGCTTTATTTGTAATAGCCAAATGCTGGAAACAATCCAAATATTCTTCAGTAGGTGAATTTCAAATAATGGAATACCACTCAACAGTGAAAAGGAACCACCTGGATTCACGCAACAACTTGGATGAATCTCAGACATTGACACTCAATGAGAGAAGCCAGTCAAAAGGTTATATACTGTTTGACTCCATTTATTTGATAGTCTGAAAAAGATGAAATTATAGTTATGGAAAACAGATTAGTGATTGTCAGGGTTATGGGTGTGGTAAGGGTGTAACTATAAAAGGATAACATGAGGGAGTATTTTAGGATGATGGCTCTGTATCCTAACTGGGGTGACTGTTCCACAAATCTATACATATATTAAAATTCATAAAACTGTATGCCAGAAGAAAGGAAGTAGATTTTACTATATGATCATTTAAAAAAATTAAAAATCCAACAGTGTATGTACACAAGGGCTCTTAGAAAGAGATGCTTGGTTCTTGGGGAACAGACTCCTATTTGAGGAAGGTTGTTCTTGCAGTGTGGAGAAAATGGCACAGTGCATGGAACTTAAGGAATGCTCGATCCATCAACAGTGACAATAAAGAGATACATGAGCTATGAACTCAGTGATTCTAGGAAGTGATGTCACCAAGAAACGCAGAATTAGCTTCTTCTGGGAAATGGATTCCTGAAGCAAAAGCCAGGTGCCGTACCAGCCCTAACCCAGCTGGGAGATGGAAATGACCCCAGAGGGAAGAACCCACAGTCTGCAAGCCAGAGAGGGCTCTCTCCACATCACTCTCCTTTTCCCTGGCACAGAGTCCCCACAGGGACTGGGGTTGCATGGGTGAAGCAGGAAGCAGCTCCTTGGCACTCACCTTCCAGGTGGCCCTCAGTCATGACCTACTTTTCCTACCTGTCCGTGCAGGTAAGCTCCTCCGCCCATAGCTATTTTTATCCCAGCAGGATTCCCAGCTATTTTTACCAGCTGGGTTTGTGAGAAAATTGGATTGTGGGGCTGGGGTTGCTGCCCTGAGGAGACCCTGGTAGATATCTCCTGCCTTCCCTCTCCCAGCGAGGATCATGTTGCCTCCCCACAGCCACTCCTGCCTGAGCCAAGATATACCATCAGGTGTCTCTTCTGCTGCAAAACGTGCAAGGGCTCCCCATTGCCTACAGGGCAAAATTCAAATTCTTTACTTGAATCTTCAAAGCTCTTCCTGCCTGGAAGCCAGCTTCCCTTTGGCTTCCCATCTCTCCATACCCCGGGGTCTGCCCACACTCCTTGCCAGATGCTGATACGGCCTCTCGGTTTCCCTGCCTATAGCCTCGCTGCTGAGAATATCCTTTCCCTTCCATATCCAGTGGGTGAAACCAAACTTATATCCTGGGCCCAGGACTAATACCACTAAGTCCTCCTGGATTTCCCAGCTGACAAGGAATGTGCCTTCTGGAAAACTGTAGTCCTAGGCCCTCTCATCTGCCACTTTCTGCTCCTTCCATGGATGTTTCTCCTTGGTTCTTGGGGCTGGCCCTTGCCCCTCTCTAGCCGGGCACATATGTGGGAAGGATGGCGGGCGATCTGCTGCCTTGCCTGCATCCTCCAGGCTGCCCCTCATGTTTGGCTCTGCGATGCCCGCCCTCCCAGGGCAGGGCTGGGGCTCTGCCATCTCTTGGCTGCCAGGCTCTCCACCTCAGTGAATCAGCAAACCCTGCAGGGCCTGCAGTATACTCAGCACTTTTTTGAGTGCTGTGGGGAGGGGAGGAAATCAGAGAAGTCACGCTCAACGTAAGGAAGCTGGGAGCAGACAGGAAGCTCCAGGGACTACACACGTGGTGTGGTGAATGGAATCCCCCCAAAGGCACTCCCACCTTCCCTCCTGCCCACCCTACCTCCTACCCACCCCCACCGTGGCCTGGCTTCCATGTCTTCTGCACCCGGCAGCCCAGGCCTGGTCCCTGTCCTCTGCAGGCCCTGCCAGCACCTCATGGGCACCAAACATGGTAGGTGTGGTTGAGTCCTCATCTTCCTGACCTGCTCAGAGTCTCACCATGCTGAGGCCCCATGTTCTCAGGACATCCCATCTCCTTGATGGGCTCTGTAGGGTAAAGAAAATATCAGGCTTTTCTGCCCTTCCGCCATCAGGATAGATGATGGATCCTTGTCCTGAAAGCATGCCTGATGGCGAGCACCTGGAGTAGGGTGTGGGCAGATGTAGATAGGATTCACCTGGGCTAAGACTGTGCTTTTAAGGTCGGCGTCACGGGGGGACGCCAGCAGCACCAGAAGCAGCAGCCGCAGCTGTCGAAGCAGAAACCGAGAAGCAGAGAACGAACGCTAGAGAGCCCAGATAGAGTAAAGACTTGCTGGGGGCTGGGAGGCCTGCCAGCCTCCCAGCCCCCCAGCCAGCACCCCTGCCTGCCATATGCCTGGTGAACCCCAAATAAAAGACCTGCAAAACCACTGAGGACTCTGACTCCTCCTTTACCCGGTCTGCATGGGATCAGAAAACCTGCACTGTGTCCAAGTCCTGCCCTTACAGGCTCCCACTTCTGCTAGGCCTGGAGAGCTCCGAAATGCTCATGGTATGATCTGGGCTCCCTCCTCCCTGGACCCACTCAAAGTCTCCACCATCAATACTAGCTTCCTAATCCCTTTTTTCTAGCTCAGGCCTTTTCCCCTGAGTTCCAGACCCCAGATGTTCTTGTGGCTCCTCCAACTTACATGATCTAACTTCAGCTTGTTTCCTTCTTCCGGTTCCTCCCCTGCCCCCCACTACACTCCAGCACAGTGCCCTCTCCCTTTCCCTGCCGACTTGGCTCCCTACCCTCTGCAGGTCAGGCCTCTGCAGGTTGCTCAATCGCTGAGGGCTGACTGCCCCAGCTCCCGCCTCTTGCTCTCCCCATTCCATGGATCCCCTGTTCAGCAGCCTGCACAAACCTGGCCAGAACCTCCTTAAAATCTATTGTTTGCAGAATAAAGTCCAAGGAAGGACTTGGACATGTAAAACCAGGTTGCCGGGATGCACGTCCTCCCCGCTGTGTGACTACGCAAGCGACCTTCCCTCTCAGCCTCTATTTCCTCATTTGTCAGTTGTATCTACCCCTGGGCAGTGGTGGCAACCAAGTGAGGCCATGGCGTGACGGGTGTAGAGCGGCCTGCAGGGGCACTCCCTGAACCCCGCATGGGGCTTAGCCCCTGCTTCCTTGCACCTGCTCTCTGGCCTTCCATCCTTTCCTCATGGCCACGTGGCCAAATGTAAAAGTCTCTATACCTCTGACCTTTCTTTTCCTTCTTCAGGGGATTCCTTACTCCTCCTCCCTGCTCAGCTAGCTGACAACTGTTCCTACTTCCAGGCCCACATGGAGTCCATCTCTTCTGCGCAGCCCTCTCCATCTTGCCAAGGGCCTACCTGGAGGGAAGGAACCATCCACCTGCCCCGAGCAGCCCAGTGGGCCTGCACCTCACTCCTTCTTGTGGTTTTCCAGATCTAGCGCTTCAACAGGGCCCTGGGGAGGCAGAGCAGGAGGTATCAGAATACACCATCAGAGTCTTGGAGACCCCAGGCTCTGGAGAATGTGTGGCCCAGAAGAGGTCCTGTGGCTTAAGGCCCTGAAGTGGGAGGGCTGTTGTAGCGACAGGAAGGAACGGAGCAGATCTATGATCTGCTCGGATCTAAGATCTGAGCCTATGGATTAAAGGAGGAGTCCTGGAGCCCTTGGTGGCTTTGCAGGCTTTTACTGGGATTTACTAGGTACACAGCAGGCAGGGGTGCTGGGGGCCGGGAGGCTGGCAGGCCTCCCGGCCCCCAGCAAGTCTTCACTCTTTCTGGGCTCTCCAGCGTTCTCTGGTGGTCTCTGCTTTTCTTTCGCAGTCTCTTTCGTTCTCGTTCTCTCTGCTTCTCTCCTCTCCTGGAGTCCCCATGACGCCGCCCTTGTAAGCTCAGCCTTAGCCCAGGTGTACCCACTTACGCATGCCCATGCCCTACTCCAGGTGCCCGCCATCAGGCACACATGTAGGGCCACAGGGATCCATCATCAATCCTAATGGCTGGAGGGCAGAAAAGCCTGATACTTTTTCACTTACCCTACAGCTGTTCACACACAACCCCCAGTGGACTCCAGTCACAAAGCATCCACCAACGGGGTCTGGATCCCTCTGTGGGGGGCAGCAATGCTATCTCCTGGTGTCACATGAGGCTGGCAGTACTAACAAGGCCAGGGAGGCTACTCAGACACAGGATCAGACCCAGTCTCTGCATGGGGGTGCCTCTAGAACACCTTTGGGGCAGGTAGGGGGGTATGGGCTGGTGCATGTGAGAGGAAAAGAGCTTTCCTAGATGCCTGGGCTGGGAGCGGCCAGGAGGACAAGAGAGACAAATCTAGATAGCCCTGGTCCTGCCTAGTGGCTCAGCAGAGTCACAGAGCCACTGTCCAAAGCAGCAGGGTCACAGAGCCACACTGTCCAAAGCAGTAGCCACTAGCCCCTTGTGGTTATTTAAATTAAAATGAACTAATAGTAAAGTCCAGTCCCCCATGGCATGAGTCACACAGTGAATGCTTGAAAGCCACAGGGCGCTTGTGGCTGCTGTATGGGACACTGGAGACACTGGGCATTTCCACTGACCGTCACAGAGAGTTCTGGCTCAAGATCAGCCCTCCTCTGGAAACTGCTGCTCTGCTACTGTGAAGTTTGGGGGAGCCACTGGGCCCCTCTGAGTCTCAGTTTCCTCTCTCACTGGGGGTAACACAGCTAGGAGAAGATGAAATGTATGTAAAGTACTTGTAAGAGCACCTGGTACCTGGAAAAGGCCTGGGCTGGGTAGAGAAAGGCACAGCCTATGCCAAGGCATTAAAAGTAAGTTATTATTTACTTTTTCTGACAGTATAAGATTCAAATACACAAGGAAAAGTCACCCGGTAACACTGTCTCCATCCACCACGTCACCCTGCCTTTGGCTGTCTGTGCCTGCTTTGTTTGCTAGGAAGGTATCCTTACCTCCCTTCTACAGAAAGAGGAGGGGACCTGCCCAAGACCAGCCAGGCACAAGAGGAGAACCCAGATCTCCAGGCCCAGGCCTTGAGTTCCACTCCACTGCCTTGGGTGGCACCCAGGACCCCCCACGTCCCACGACACCCCTCCTGTGATGATGTATGGCACTGCCCTATCCAGCCCATCATTAGGAATTCCTTCCCTGTGTCTGACCTCAGTCCTGCCAGCTGCCTAGATCCAACACACCTCCCATTGAGACAACACAGGGATTGCAGGAAGGGGAGAGGACTTTTGAATGATCTTTTTCTAGAAACCACGTTCACTCGGAAAGTGAATTCATCTTGATGTCTAACCTCCAGCTCACCTCCCATGGGTAAGCCTATTTCTCCTTGTCTGTCCTTGAAGACATGTAGCATTTACTCGAGGTCTCCTGTACTTGCACAGTGGAGACAGGGCTCAAGGCCTCGCTGTTCCTCTCTGGTCAAAGGCAGGGGCCTCCATGGTAAGACAAGGTAGACTCCATGCCAACTCAGGCAAGAAGATACATTGAACCCTGGCTACCCAAGGTGGGCAGGCCTCTGGCCAATGCCGGGAAGACGACACTGCCCATTATTCAGATGGGGAAGTTGAGTCCCAGGGCAAAAAAAAAAAAGAGGCTTTCCCAAAGGTCCTCAGGCAGGAGGACTGAGGTCTAACGTTCAAGCAATCTTCTCTCCTGTCTGTCCAGGTCTCCGGAGGCGCTGGGCGTTTGTGACATCCCAGAGCCTGAGTTCCAGGTAGAGGAAAAGCAGACTGAGAAATGATCCTTTATGACTCTACAGCAAGTAGCTTCACCCTTCTTGTCTCCTACAGCTTCAACATGGAGTTTAGGTGAGAAGCTAGAAAGAACTTGCTGCCCATTGGAAGTGAAAAGCACCATGGCATTCACTTTCCTAAGGGTATTTAACCAATAGATAGACAAACAAGGCTGGTTAGTACAGTGGTGCAGGTTGGCCGATGTACAAGGGGCAAAGGGAAGGATGAAATTTTTCTCATTCAAACCAACATGCTCAAAATGCTTAGGGGGATGGGTGCTGTGGTCTAGGCCTCCTCGACCATGCCTTGCCTAGGTCTTATCTGGGAGAGAGGCAATGGTGTCCTGTGGGCAACGCTGCTCTTGCCCTAGCCTTGTCTGCTCTGTGTCTGGCCCCCCTATCCACCCTGGCCGCCTCCGGTCTCCTGTGATTGAAATCTCCCTGCTGGTCTCAGACCTGACCTTCCCGCCTTTAATTCAATCAGGAATCACAAGCCCTTTTAATTTAGGAAATAAAAGGCCAGCTGCTGAGCTGGCTACACCTGATTGACGGGGCTGCCAGCATGGCCAGCCTGGCCTGGGGAGGGGGCACAGACCCATGACCTCAGACAGCCTCTCTGGAGTAATGGGGAACAAAGGAGAACCACCCTCCTCCTGAGCGTCAACAGAGGAGGGCCAAGGCCACTTAGTGGGGGGTGGCTGCTGGCTGGCCCAGAGAAGCTGAGGAATGTCGAGCTCTCACTACAACTTGGGGGACTTGGGGTAGACATGAGGGAGGACTTTCCAATCAACTCATTCCTTCTCATTATGTGGCTGGGGATTCATGATCCAAAATGCCTTGACAACGTGTCTTTTTCTCCCCTGAGAGTTGAAGAGGAGCCAGAGGAGTCAATGCTAGTTTTTCTGGATCAATTTATCGTGAGTGTATGTGTGTGTGGGGTGGGGGGTGGGGGGCGGAATCAATGGACCCAGCCACCAGGCTGTGGTGAGGATTAAATGAGTTCTTGAAAACTCACTTGCACTTAGTAGCTTCTCATTAAATTATAACTAGTCATTCATAAAAATGTTTGTAGAGGCAGGAATGGGCACAGAGCAGGTTTTCTATGATTCCAGCAGATGGGTGAAGGAGGAGTCCTGGAGCCCTCAGTGGCTTTTTGCAGGCTTTTATTGGGATTTACTGGGTACATGGCAGGCAGGGGTGCTGGGGGGCCGGGGGGCTGGCAGGACTCCCAGCCCCCAGCAAGTCTTCACTCCTTCTGGGCTCCCTGGTCTTCTCTCACATTCTCTTTGCTTCTCTCATGGTTCTTCTCTCTGCTCTCCTGTTGTCCCCGTGACGCCGCCCTTATAAGCCCAGCCTTAGCCCAGGTGTACCCACTTACGCATGCCCACACCCCTCTCCAGGTGCCCGCCATCAGGCATGTCTTCAGGACCGCTGGGATCCATCATCTGTCGTGATGGCGGGAGGGCAGAAAAGCCTGATACTTTTTACTTTACCCTACACTATTATTCTGCTAGAGGATATTATTGTTCAGGTTTCCACCTGAACTTGGAAGTGGGAGAGACTCGGGGGTAGGGGGGGAAGTGCCCAGAGCCCTGGGTCTTTGGCCCCTTTCCCTCCCAGGAGATAGGCAGCTCTCCCCAGGGCTTGGCCTCTGTCCTTGTGGAGGCAACCTGGGGTGTGGAGATCTGCTGGCTTGGCTTTGGAATTATAGCTAAGCACATTTGGGATACGACCTTGGGCAAGTCGCTTCCCTATTTTGAGCCTCAGTTTCCTCCTTTGAAAAGTGAGCTAGTAGCACCGACCTGATAGGATCTTTTTGATGTAGTGTGAATTGCTCAGTATAGAGCCAGAACCATAGAGAATGCTCAGACTCCAGGACCTCCCTCCCTGGAGCCCTAGTCAAGAGCTCAGCTCAGCCTATTCCTGGGAAGCCCTCACTCCCCTGTGAGCTGACGCTGAGCTTGGAGTCACCACTGCCTTGCCTTGTTCAATCACACAGTATGAATGTCCTATGACATGATTCCTCCACGCTCCTGCCCGTGCCCAGGGCCTGCCCCATGCTCCCACTGTGGTCTGCTCTTCCTGAGCTGCTCCTGCAGGAGGCACTGCCTTAGGGCAGACCCAGATGACTGGCTGCTCCCCACTCAGGGCAGCACTCTACCTGGCCCAGAAAAAGAGGCTCATGGAGGCCTCTTCTCCAACTCTGACCCAGTCTCTTAGCCCAGACAAAATATCTTTCTTTGGTTTTTCAGTAAGCAGTGCCACATATCTCCTGTATCATCTATGTTTGGAACTGAAGGTAGTAGTCATAGTGGTCACCCACTGAGCTCCAGGCTGACTTGGGCTAGATTTGGGCTGAGCAGTTGAGATGCCTCTCAGTTGTCTCTCCCTCCCCCCACCCCCTTTTGAAGCAGGGATTGCATTGCACAGCTGCAGAGACTAAAACTGAAAGAGATCAAGTAACTTCTCCAACCTGCCCTAGCCAGGAAGCTGCAGAGCTGGGATCTGAACCCTTGCCCTCTACAGGCTCGACTAGATAGTTCATAGAAGGCCACTCATGTCGTCAATTGCATTTGATTTCACAGTGACCTTGGGGTTATACCAAGCATGTGATCATCATTAAGATCCCTTGTTACAGAAGAGGAGACAGCAGGGTCACACAATGAGACAAGATGGGACAGGGACTTAGATTCTGACCCCTGACTCTGAGGGTAACCTTCCCCACTGGATTTAAAAGCTGTTCCTTACCACACTGATCAATGGAATAGAATTGAGAGCCCAGAAATAAATTCACACTTTTAGGAGAGTTCATTTATGACAGAGGTGCCAAGAGTATACAATGGAGAAAGTAAAGTTTCTTTAACAGATGGTGTTAGAAACTGGACAGCCACATGCAAAAGAATGAAACAAGACCACATCACATACAGAAATGAATTAAAAAATGGATTAAAAACTTGGATGCAAGTACTGAAACCATATAATACACAGAGGAAAACAGGCAAAACACTTCACAACATAGGGTGCAGGAGTAGCTGTGGGGTCTCAACTCCATCCAACAGCAAAGGAAATAAAAGCAAAAGTAAACAAATGGGACGTTAAACTAAAAAGTTTCTGCACCATGAAAGAAATGACCATTAAAATGAAAAGATACCCTACTGAGTGGGAGAAAATATTTGCACAACATATGTCTGACCAAGGGCTAATATGGAAGATCTACAAAGAACTCATATAACTCAACAGCAAGAAAACAAACAGTCCAATTAAAAAATGGGCAGACGAGCTGAATAGACACCACTCCAAAGAAGACATACAGATGGCCAACAGGCACATGAAAAAATGCTCATCAACACTTGTCATCAGGGAAATGCAAATCAAAATCACAGTGAGATACCACTTCACATGCACGAGAATGGTCCATATGAAAAGACCATGATGTGGAGAACAGGAATTGCTGGCACACTATTGGTGGCAATGTCCAGTCCTATGGAAAGCAGGACGGAGGTCTCTCAAAACATTAAATGTGAATCTACCTTATGATCCACCATTCCCATTCTTCAGTAGCTAGCCTAAGGTAGCAAAAATGCTAATTCAAAAGGATATATGTACTCTGATGTTATAATAGCTAAGTTATGGAAAGAGCCTAAGTGCCTCCAAACAGACAAGTGCGTTAGGAAGATACGACCTATGTACACGGGATACTACTCAGCTATTAAAAAATGATGAACTCGGGGCCTCCCCGGTGGCGCAGCGGTTGAGCACTGGGTTGCGAAGCTGCCCGCGGCCTCTGCGGCGCCGGTTCGATCCCCAGCTGCTCCCCGGCCACCGGAGGAGGGTCCCACATGGCGCGCAGACCTCTCCTGCCGCCCGCTGCTCCCCTCGGCAGTGTACCTCGGTCCTTCTGCCTGCTCTGCTCCCCGCTCTGGCTCTGGTGAATTCTCTCACCCTCCCGCGCTTCTGACTGTACCCAGTGCATGTATAAACAAAAACAAACAAACAAACAAATAAATAAATAAAACATGCCTTTAAAAAAATAAAAAAAAAACTTATAAAAAAAATGATGAACTCTTGTCATTTGCAACAATATGGATGGAAATGGAGGGGGTTATGTTAAGCAAATTAAGTCAGAAGGAGAAAGACAAATGCCAGATGGTAGAATATGGAGAAACTATATTCTACTCATATAGAATATAGAGAAACTAAACAAAGGAACAGAAAATGAAAACCAAAACAAATCCTAAAAATATGATTGTAAAATTGAAGCTACCAGAAGGGGAGTAAAGGGGGAAGGGGCTCTAATGGGCAATGATGGAGGATTATGGGTGCTTTGGTGGTATGAGTGGTGGTATTACATAAATCTGAAGAGATTTATGAACCTGAACCCCCAATCATATACTATGTTGCAAGCCATTGTTACCTCAATAAAAATAATGTGATAATAAGAAAAAAGAAACCAAGATGTTCAATACTTAAAATAACAACAAAAAACCAGTCCCTTACTCCCAAAAGTAAGTGTTCTAACTGGCTCATTCATTCATTCACCCCTTTGGCAAATGTTTTAGACCCGTGTGGGGGAGATTAGTACTGAACAAGTCAGACCCTGGTCACATCCTGAAACTTATCATCTTTGTGGGTGAGAAGGACTTGGAAAAAAATCACATAAATGATAAAAAAAACTGTGATAAACATTGTTCTTGGGTGGGTTGAGAAATCTGGGAAGGTCTTCCTGGGGACTCTGAGTTCTGAGGACAGATTGGGAGTTTGCTTTGGGAAATGGGTGGGAGGCTGGAAGAGCAGCCCGGGCAGAGGGAACAACATAGGCAAAGGCCCTGAGACAGGAACAGGCAGTACAAATAAGGCTGGGAAATGCTCGGAGAAAGAGCAAGAGAAAAGGGGCCAGAGCTTACAGAGCCTGGGGGGCTAGCCTTCACCCTAAGAGGAGCACTTAGGATGACCTTGCATTCTGAAGTATGTTCCAGATTGGTGGAGAGAAGACAGGAGGGGGTTGAGTGGTTGTGGGGACCCCAGTCAGGAGCACTGGGCTACTATGGGGCTAGAGGGAGGAAGGAGATGGAATAGGTTAGTTTTACCCACAGCGGCTCCCAGCGCTGCTCCGCCACTTTCCTAGGGGCTTATTGTCATAACCAAAGCTCAGGGTGCCCTGGGCGGTACCTGGGGGCACGCTATTGATTAACAGCCAGCTCTCTGGGGTAACTATTTTTTGAGTTTGTCAACATCTGTGGTATAAATACTCCCACCGTGACTGATTTCAGTCCATCAACAGGAAGTCAATGAACAAGAAGATGGAAAGAGATGTTTATAATTGCCCAAACTGGAGGAAGTTGGCTCAGCTCACTACTGCCCTCAGGTCTCAGAAAGGTAGTGACGCTAATGAAATATTTCCTGGTAGGTGTCTCACCCTCTGTGATTCTTGCTAATGAGCTTGAGATGAGTGTGGGGATAGAGTAAAGGCTGGGTGGGTAGGGGGTTCATTAATTAAAATTAATAGTAATATCATCCCACACCCTCTCTTCCCCGTGAACCTAAGAGATATGTACTATATTATCTCTACTTCCTTTGAGGCACGGAGAGGTCAAACAACTTGCCCAAGATTTTACAGGAATGAAGAGCAGATAAGGAACTAGGTCGGCCCTGGGGTGACACCTGTGTCCTGCTGCACCTCTGCCCTGTCCCACCTGCGAACTGGCCTAAAGGGGAATTAGGAGGGAATGAGAACTGAAGAGGAGTCAGCTGAGAGGATGGAGAAAGCCAGAGGAGTTTGAGAGGGGGCATTTGAAATTCTCTGGCTGGAACCCTAATTCTGAGGGGGTGACTTCTGGCAGTCATTTTGGTTGAGAGTGATTTTTAGTGGGCATTCATGAGTTCACTTTTTGAATGAATGCTCTCTGGAGAGTGCTACAGGTTGGGGTGAGCAGAGCCCAGAGGCTCCCCACTTCCAGCCCCAGGTTCTGCAGCAGGGTGGGGGCGTGAGGCCAGAGTTCACACAACTGTGACTCTGTTCAGGTTTGCAAGGTGAGTCTATGGCTGGCCGATGACTCCGGTTGGCAACTCCACCCAGCATGGATTGGACTTGGGTGGTGGGGACAAAGAGAGGACTCAGTCTCAGGGACTCGACAGAGGAGAAAGAGCATCCCTATGATCTGTGGGAGTTCAGACCCTGTGCACCCACCCTCTTTGCAGGGCCTCATGGCACACTCTAACTGCTGCAGCCCCATCCCCACACATACCCTAGGCCTCTGTGACACCTCATTTCCTTTCTCTTCCCTATATTGCACAGAACCACCATTGCACTTTGACATTATCCTTCTCAAAGTTCTTTCAGTCCATGGGAATTGCAAGTCCTGCCTGTGTTCTGAAGAGTTAGTGTCTTCTCTCTGAGCCTCAATTTCCCCACCAGCACAATAGAAATAAATGAACCCAAGGCATGTCATATGTGTCTGGGTTTGAGTCTTAGTCTTTAAACCTGCCTGCTTGGTACTAAGCACACAGTAGGTGTTTTATGGATTGGTTGGGTGAGCCTGCCTTGCCCAGGAGTTGGGATAGAGAAAACTATTAAGTGATGTGCAATGGCCTGCCTCCAGTGGTCACTCCCAGGATGTACTGGGAACAGTCTCTCCCTGTTGTGCCTTCTCAGGAGTATCTGGGACACTCTGCTTAATTATTTTCATTCTCATCATCCCCATTTTACAAGGAGAGAGGCTGAGCTCCAGGAACTTTTGTTTTCCCCAGGTCAATCAGCTAGTAGGCAATAGAGCTGAAATGTGAACCCAGGTAGCATGGCTCCAGGGCCCACATCCCTAACTATTGGAGTATATGTGCCTCTTTATAGTTGAGTTGGGGATCTCCAAAGTGGTAAAGGTTCAGAAAGGAACTAGTAGAAATTAAGCTATTTTTATCTCATCCTTTAAATTTTCTATGTTTTGAGTGAATGTATATTTTGTATGTAGTACATGTATGTATTTAAAAAGAGTTTCATTTCAAGCTGTCTGCAGCCTCTGCAATGCCGGTTCAATCCCCGCTGGCTTTGGAGCAACCCCCATGGTAAACAGACCTCTCCTGTCTTGCCCACTGCTCCCCTCAACAGTGTATTTTGTCAATCTGCCTGTTCTGTTCCCTTCTCTGTCTCTGGTGAATCCTCTCACCCTCCTGTGCATCTGGCCTGAGCCCTAGCTCTTGTATATATAAAAAAAAAAAGAGGTTCATTTCAGCACTATTTACAACCACCAAGTTGTGGACTGGGTACCAAGTAAGTGCCCAATGACAGATGAATGGATTAAGAAGATGTGGTATATATACAGAATGGAATACTATGCAGTATTATATATAAGAAAACAAACTTGTCACTTACAAAAGTGTGGATTGAACTGGAAGGGATTATGCTGAGTGATATAAGTCAGAAGGAGAAAGACAAATAGTGGATGATTTCAATCATATGTAGAATATAGAAAACAGGGTCTCCCTGGTGGCGCAGCTGGTTGAGTGCAGCACTATGAAGCTGTCCGCAGCCTCTGCAGCATGGGTTCAATTCCTGGCTGGCCAGGGAGATTCACACATGGCACGGCAGACCTCTCCTGTCTCACCTGCTGCTCAGCAGTGTATTTCGGTCCTCTGCCTGTTTTGCTCCCCACTCTGTCTATGGTGAATCCTTTCACCCTCCTGCACCTCTGGCCTGTACCTCAGATCTTGTATAAAAATAAATAAAAATCTTTAAAATATATATATGTATATATATATATATATATAAAACAAAAGAAAAGAACTAATAAAACTCAACCAAAAGAAAGCCTAGAAATATAACTGCAGAGCTGAGGCTACTGGGGAAGGGGATGGTCACCAAGTTGGGGAGGGGGCCCAAAAGTCTGTGATGAAGGACTCTGGGTACTTTGGTGATGGGTGTGGTGATATAGATCTGAGGAGGGATGAACCTAAATCATATACAGTGTTGTAAACTAGTGTTACCTCAATAATAAAAATTAAAAAAGCATCAGTTTCTAAGAAAAAAAAAGAGCTTTAATGAGTATGACTTATATATCATGAAATCCACCCATTTTCAGTGTGGAATTCAGTTGTTGTTAGTAAACATGCATAGTTATGCAATCATTACCACAATCCAATTTTATGCCATCCCACTTCCTTTTGGCCTCCATTGTTTCTAATGTGAAATTTTAACAGGGTGGCTCCCAGAAATTCCAGGTTCCCTGCCCCACCCAAAGGAGGGTAGAACTGAGCAGGGAAGAAAAGCTTGAGAGAGACTGGAGAAGGAAGGAAGCGGGATGGAGAGCCAGAAGGAGACCTAGAGGAGGCATGTGGAGTGGAGAGACACATGAAGAAACTGAGCTTGCCTGTTGGCCGTAGACTGGTTGAAACGGATGTGGGTGAGATACCCATGAGAAGGTGACAATGGCAAATTTACCTTGATTTTGATTTTGTTCTTTTCCTCCCAGACTTGTCTGGTGGTTCCTGATCTTTTTCTGTGGGTCCCCACTGGAAGATGCTTTAGACTTGTGGCAGGCTTTGGGGCCTTGCTCTGGGCCAATCCCATTTGGGTGGCCATTTACCCACAAGGTGATGGGTGACTTTGGGTGCTTGATTTAGAAACTATATTCTTTGCCTTTTCTTTATTGTTTACTAATTGTGTTAAAGTTCCTTCCCATTAAAGTCTTATATGTTTTGTCTTCATGTAGCAGATGGCAGTACCTATTTAGAGCAGGCAGGTTTGGGGGTTCTAAGGTGCCCCTCTCCCTGCCATGCAACAAAATCAGCTGTTAATCTTTTTATAGTTTGCTTATATGATGCATTGTTTTTCTCTTGCTGGTTTCAAGATTTTCTCAACTGCTGTCTTTCATTATTTCCCTAAGATATCTACGGATCTTTTTGGTGTTTCTCCTGTTGGACTTTGAGTGTGTAAATTAATGATTTTCATCAAATTTGGGAAATTTTAGGCCATTATTTCTTCAAATATTTATTTCCCTTCTTTCTCTCTCTCCCCCACCTTTTGGGGCTCTCATTAAGTGAATATAGCCATGTTCTGTGTAACAAAGTTTTGGTCAATGACAGATGTCATGTATGGTGGTGGTCCCCAAATTCCTACTTAGTAATGACAGTGCAGTTGTAATATCACTGGCAGCAGCTTCACACGTATGTCTTGATAGATCATTTTCTCTTGTGCTTGATCTAATCACATGTTGCTTTGTTCATCGTGGTATATACTATTCTCTACTAATGCTGTGTTCACACAGAAACAAAATTGCCTAATGACACAGTTTCCAGAATGTGTCCCCATCACTAAGTGATGTATGGCTGTATTGATACGTTTGATAATGTTCTACAGGTCTCTGAGACTGTTCATTTCTCTTTATTCTTTTTTCTTTTGGTTTTTCAGATCGAATAACCTCAGTCTATCTTTAAGTTTGCTGATTCTTCTATCTTCCAGTTAAAAGATACTGTTGAAACCTTTTAATTAATTTTTCCATCCCGGTTATTGTAGTTTTTAACTCCAGAATTTCCATTTGGTTCTTTTCTAGCTATTTATATTCTGTTTGATAAATGTTTCCTTTACTTCTTTATACATGGTTTCCTTTAGTTCTTTAAACACATTTATAATAGCTACTTTGAAGCCTTTTTCTGCTAAGAGCAACACCGAGACCACTTTCGAGGCAGTTTCTATTCACTGCTTTCCCCCTCTAAATGGATCACACTATTCTGTTTCTTTGCATGCCTTGTGATTTTTTGCTGAAAATTGACATTTTAGATAATCCTTTGTAGCCACTCTGAATTTTGATTCCCCACTACCAACAGGGTTGTTTTTGCTGAAATTTTTTTTTGTTGTTTGTCTAGTGACTTACCTGGACTAATTCTATGGATCTGTCTTCCTCATGGCATGAGGCTACTGATGTCTCTGATCAGTTTTTTTATTATTATTAATTTTTGTTCATTTTTAAGCCTGGCTTCCTGAGAATTGGCCTGGGTCAGTATAATTTAGCGGTCTGCCAATGATTGGTCAGAAACTATACTTAAACATCTTGATCTAGTAAGTAAACATCTTGATCTAGCATTTGCATATGGGTTGGGGAACATGTTTGATTCAGGCAGTTAACTTATCTGCCCCAACTTATACTTTCTGTGTGCTTAAGCAAATGATGAGGAGATAGTGGAAGTCCTCTCCAGTTCCTCTTAGCATACACACAGCCTTCCATACCCCCAGGGATATAGGGGAGCTTATCAAGACTCACTCTTGTTTTCTTGTTCCTGAATATCTTGTTAAGTTTCTTGCTGTTCTGCTGATTTGTTGATTGCCCCACCTAGTATTATCCACAGGCTCGTTGCAAGGTTTGCCTTAATGTACACAATTTTAAAGAAATATGCCTATACTTTGTGCACACTCATATGATATTTCCTGGTAAAGGTAAACAGTGAAACAAGTATGGCAAGCACTGCTCTCATTCTGGGTGTCTGACTGGTCTGTCCTGGTTGAGGGCTATATCTGGAGGATGAATTCCGGACCTTGTCTCCTTGGATGGGGCCTGGGGGCATTTGAGAATAGCTGTTGTAGCAATAGGATTCTCTAGAAGGCACCACAGTGGTAAATTGTGGTCATTCAAAGTGGCTGAATTTGCCTGTCTGAGATAGCCAGTCTTGTCTATCCTGGCTGGGCCTCTGCCCTTACTGGTCTGGCTGTTCTGTCAGCAGACCAGGGGTAAAGAGCCAGATGCCCTCTACACTGGCTTCCAGTCACCAGAGGCCTGCCAGGCACTCGGGTGGAAGATCTAGCAGAGCCAAGAGAATGATCAATTCCCTCGGGGCCAGGCTGCCAGCAAGGGGGTTAGGGGACACCCAGGAAGTAGCTGACTCCTGTTCCAGAAGCCCAGACAGGAGAGAGCTGGGGCCTAAAGTCCCATGGGTGCTCACTTAGAAGAGGAGGAGTCAGAGAGGAGCCCCCTCCCCCCTGCACTTCCCCTGTCCTTGGTTTGGGTACGTAGAGAGGCCTGTGCCCATGAGCTGAAGGTCAGTGTGCTCAGCAGGCAGTGTGGCTGGGAGGATGGAGGGCAGAGGGGAAAGCTGGGCTGACAGTCACGTACACTGATGTCATTGGCTACTCCGCCTCCCCGAGGTATCGCTTTCCTCATTGCTGAGCCTGCAGCAGAGTTCAGGGGGGCAGTCACGTCCCATCCCTGGCAAGGCCCTTAGGCTGCTCACTGCACAGCCTCCGGGGCTGCTGAGGTCAGGGTGGCACTTGCCAGCGCTGTGTAGTGACAATTCAGCTCCAGTGGTGGAGAAGGGGTGCCCAGGGAATGGGAAGAGTGGCAGGGACAGGTGTCTGGGGGCTGGGAGTGGCCAGGCTGCTGAGAAGGTATCCCAGGATGCCTGGGGGTGTGAACTGAGCTAATATCACAGGTGAGCAGTGGCACAGCTCAGGAGTGCCCAATTTGAGGGGAAAGATAGCCTCTGCCCACAGGTGGCTTGAATTCCGAGGGAGAAGACAGAGCCCTTGTCCTTAGGGCATTTCTAGTCTGATGGGAGAGAGCCTGCCTACCTAGTGTGGGAGACACAGCCTGTCTGCAGACACAGCAGCTATTTGGGCTGGGTGTGGTGATGGCAATGATTTGTTTCCCCTCCCCTGTTCTCTTCCAGGTCGCTCATAGCAGGTCCTTTTGAGATCCCTTCCCCTGATGTAGGGAGGGCCTGCAGGTGCCCCACGTGTGACTGTCCACATGCAGAGGGGCTGGGCCACTAGAGCCCAAGTGCAGACAGACAGCGGCGTCCCAGTGTCTGAGCTCCTCTTTGGGGCTGGGTCCAGCAGAGGGAGCTGACAGCCAGCAGGAGCTGAAGCAAGTCGTCCCTGACCCCTGAGGTGGCCTTGAGGAGCTCCAGCTGCTTTCCCAGAGTGGGGATTCACCCCATGGTTGGAGCCGGAGTGCCAGGAGGCATACTTGGGGGACCAGATCATGTCAGTCCACCTGCCACTCATTGCTGCCTCATAGAAACCCCTCCACAGAATCACAAATTCTATTTTTTTCAGCTGGACCTATGGAGTTCTTCCCAATGTCCCTGGGGTAGGTTGCAAAATAGAAGCGCAGACCCTTAGATATGAATTCTGCGCCCTTGCTTGCTAGTTCTGTGACCATAGGCAAATTATGTACTTTCTCTGGGCCTCAGGTTCTTCATCTGTAAAATGGGTTGCCGCACAGGACACTGCATGGAACATGTCTGGTGCATAGGAGGGGACAATTAAGGTAACTTCCTTTTTCTCCATTCCATTCCTCTTTATTTCACTCAGTGGACATCTCCTGGAGCTGAAGCTAAAATGCTGGGGTTGGGAGAAGCCTGCTGAGGTGAAAATCAACCAAGAGTCAGCAGCATTAATTTGGCAGGTTTCCTACAGGAATGAGGTTTTGGATTGGGGTCAGGGAGATGCTCCTTTATAACCCCTATCACAGCACATTAGACTGTAGGCAGAATGAGGAGGCACTGAAGGTGTAAGGGGTGTGACCCATTGGCACCCCCATCAGCACCCCCACCACCCTTCTACTCACATGCTCCTGGCTGCAGGTCAGTCCCAATAGGACTTACTGGCCTCTTGACATCCCAATCTGTGCTGAGATCTTCTTGGGTTATGTAACTTTCTGAGTATTCTTTCCCTTTCTTGTGAAACAAATTTATTGAGTAGTTATTATGTGCCAGCCCCTGTTCTGGACACTAGGAGACAGCAGTGAGCAAAACTAATACAGATCCCTGACCTCATAGAGCTCATATTCTAGGGGCAGGTAAAAACACTAAACAAAATATGGATATCAGAGGGTCCTAAGTGCACTGAAGGAAAATATAGAAGGGATGACGAATAGGAGTGTGAGTTCAATAGGGAGGCCCGGGAGGGCGACACTGAGAAGGCAACATTTGAGGAAAGGTCTGAAAGGGAGAACCTGGTGCACAACTGAGAGAAAACTTTTTATGAGAAGGAATAGCATGCGCAAAGGCCCTGCAGTGGTAGCAGAGCCGTCTTGTTTGAGGAACAGCAAAGGGACAATGAGTTCAGTGTGGAATGAGTGAGAGGGAGAGCAGTGGAAGATGAGGTAAGAGAGGTGAGAGGGACCAGGTCCTCTAGGGGATGGTAGGTCTCTGTCAGGAATTGGGCCACCGAGCAAATCCAGAGAAGAGACCAGGGGCATTACTTTTTCCATGATAGGTAACGGGGCAACAAAGAATGCTCCCTGCTTTAATAAAAATGAGCCCTGGGATTTCTAATATTGGCACTGGAAATGTACTCCTAACTGAGGGGAGCAACTTGGTCCATGAGGTTCTGCCCCCGTGGGGGTCCATCATTAGATTCTGGTGCCATCCCATATTGGGCTTGGAGAGAGGGATGAGGGGCTGCTGGAGGGAAGGTTGAGAGCAACCCAAGGGCAGAACATGATGTTAACCCAGCATCCTCAATACCTTCACTTACATAAGATGCTTAGCACAGTCGTGAATGAAGATATGAGGGATGGACACAGGCCCTGCCCCTTAAACCCCCATAAAGCAGAGACCAGACTGGAGTGTTTCCCACATTGCAGAGAGAACTGGGCCTCAGAGACAGTGTGACTGATAAGACTTCACTTTCACCTTTGAAAACTGGCGTCTCCTGTGGAGTGCTTCTGCTGGCTCCTGGAGGGCATTTCTGTAGCTGAAGCATGTTTTCCCCCCTCACCCCAACACACACACACACACACACACACACACACACACACACACACGCCTTAGTTACCCAGACACTCACATGAAACTGTGAGTGAGGATTTCCATTTCCTGAAATTCAGTATCTTGTCTGAGCCTTCCCTGACCTCCCTGGGCCACATCAGAAGGGGCCATTCCTCATAGGGTGCTCCTCCAACCCTCACATAGGGTGGTGGCCTTGTGGACCTCAACTTAATAACCCCAACTTCAGGCAGGAATGGAGGGTAGTGGCCCAGAGCCCAGTAATAATAGTACGGATCCAAGAAGGATAACTGCAGCTCACATCCTCTAGCCCTGAGCAGGCCAGACTCTCCTAGATGTGCTCCCTGCACTACCTCATGTGGGCCAGAGGGCCCCGTGCACCAACCAGTGGGGACTGCGGCTGAGCAGTCAAGGGACTTGTCTGCATTAACTCCAAATGCCCTTTCCCAGGTGTGGGTGGAAGCCCTGCAAGGCCACGGCCTAGAACTGGCCCCCTCTACCACTGCCCTGGAGCAGCTGAGCAGAGGTTTCAGTCAGGGCACCCCTATCTCCTGTGATAACTGAGTTGTGTATATCAAACTCCAGCCCTACCCTTTAGTGGAGAGGCCAGGATCCTGGAGTGGCAGGGCCCATAAGTTGGGCGGATTGAGGCTGTTGAGTAGCTCACTCCTGTCCCGGCAGTGCTGCAGGGAGCGTGAGGCAGCTGTCAAGGCTCTGGCCACCCCAGGGTATGCTGCTGTTCTCTGGTCTTCCCGGCTGCCTGCTGCTCACCCTTCATCTCTGGCCAGCTGTGTCTGCCGGGAAGAGGTACGGCAGGCCCAGCCTCCCCACTCAGGCTGAGAACATGTCTCCAGCCCACAAAAATCAGATTGAGGGAACCCATGTATTGGAAGGAAGGCACCACAGAGCCTTTCAGGCCCTGTGCAGTCCTCAGCACTACCTTCTCTGGGCCTCCCTGCCTGCCCCACTCATGGGACTTCAGGGGACAAGGTGCAGGAGAGCCTTGGGCAGCACTGGGGGTTTTACACACTCTTATCTCCCACAGCCCCCTCTCTCACACTGCCCACCCCTGTGGCACCTACCCTAACTTCAAGGGCCTCCCTGCCTCCAGCAGTGAGTAGATACTCTCCTCTGTACTTAGAATCCTGGAGACCACACCTTTCATGTGGGCACAGCTCACCTTCCCCTTGACTGACATTTCATGCACATGTCTTACCTCAAGGGTGGAGAAAAGCCCAGAAACTAGGGTCTGAGTCTGATAAGCACAAGCCCTAATATGGAGTTAGTTCTTCCTCCTGCCCGTCCTTTCCAAAGAGAGCAGGACAGAGTGGGAGGGAGTGGGGTATAAGGCAGGTGGGGTGGGTGTGCTTATAACAATAAAAAGAGCCTGGGCTGGGCATCCCACAGACCTGGGTTGGTGTCCTGTCTCTGGCCAGCTGCTCCTACATCTGGTTTGCCTTCCTTGATATGTTTGTGAATAGAAGTGATGTCTTTAGGGGACATAAGGCTTAGGCTGCCCATTGAACAAAGTTTCACACATCTCAGAACCCAGAACTGGCATGATGGGAGGACACGCTCCTGATGGAGGTCACCAGACAGGTGGAGAGAACACTGTGGAAGTGGCCAGCCCTGTGACCTGGCTGCCTGACTCAGCCCATGGTGGAACCAGTCATGGCCTGGTTTTCATACATCTCCCCCAGGTAGGAGCCAGGTCATATTCTTTTGTGCTCCCAGTGCCAGGACGGTCACTCACATAACCATAATCCTTGATTACTGAACAAATTTGGCCCAGGTGAGTGGGTCCTTGATTACGTGAGCACCTGCTGGAACTGGTGGTGGTTTATCATTGTGAACACTTAGCAGTGAGTCTAAGGAAGTGACCCATGGGTGATGGGCACCCTGGATTCCAGGAAGTTAGGACCCATGACTTTCCATTTTGAAAGGCACTGAGAGAGCAGAGGATGCATCAGTGGGCAGTGGAGCCCTTCCCGATCCATCATGGCCAGGCCCAGGTAGAGGGAGGAGGGTACACCCAGGTGGCACTGGGGGCAGAGAGGGTGCTGAGGCAAACTCCATTTTGAAAGTCCATGTTCAAAATCTCTTGGCCGAATACCAGTATGCGGTTACCCTGTAGAGAGCAAGGGTGGCAGTGGGACTGAGCACTCAGGCAGAATGAACACCTCAGATGGCATGCTTTCTTTTTGCTCTGTTGGAGCAAGAAGTAGGCCTGACTCTCACCCAAAGGGAGACAAAAAGCTAAGAAGAGCAGGTCCAATGAGTTGGTCTGAAGAAAGGGAGATGTTAGGATGGAATATTTATGGGGCTTAAGACAAGACTTCAGGGAGTTTTATCACTGCAGCTGAAGGACCTCTAGCTCATTAGTATATGAAATCTCCAAACATAGCTAGTATATGAAATCTCCAAACACCATAGTTGTACCCACCATGTCCTGCTATTTGCAAGTGGAAAGGGTCTATCTGGGAATGAGATCTCTGATCCTGAAGCCAATCTCCAGTGACTCCTTGGATAGTAGTGATTATTCCCATATGAATTCACTATAAAGCAAACAGGCAGACCAACAGACAGAGTAGAATCCTACCCCAGACAAGTGATTTCATATACCCTCACAACTGGAGAAATGGCTTTAGTCACCACTAGTTTGCACTGTGGTTTCTGGAGGTGAATTTTCCCGAAGCCTCAGAGTTAGAAACTGGCAGATCAAAGTCCCAGATCTGCTGACCACAAAGGTCAGGAGTTTCTTTTCCACCCCTTCCACCAGGTCTACTCAAAGCAATTGCTGCCATGTCAACTAACCTCATCTCTCTTCCTCATGAGGATGGGGGCTACTGGAGGTAGAAGAGTTGCATCTCCACCAGTAGGGTAACAGAGTCTGTTGGGATACTCTGGTGAGGCTGGCTTCCATGACATTAGCAGAAAGATGCCCATGGCAACAGCCCATGAATGGACTCCTGGAATTCTCTAGTGCTTGCCCCCAGCCCTCATCCTGGCCTCTTTGGTCTGGGCATTTTAGTCAATGGTCTGAGTAGAGGCTACCTCCCCTGCTTGCAGATGACCTACCCCCAAGAGGGACAGGCCCAGCTGTACGATGAGGATTCTAATCTGCCCGGTGGTGCCTGGAATGACACAGGAGACCTCAGCAGTAGGCAGAATGACAGTGTCCGGGATAGAAGCAAAACAAAATGGGTATTGATTCCACACAGATGCTAGTGCACATATGAAATAGCCTATGTGCAAAAGTTGTCCTGGCATTGATACAGGGCAGCAAGGGGCACTAAAACTGGCCAAGGACATTGCCCAAATAGTTTATCAGTCATTGTCTGAGTTCTTCTTCTGTGTGCACAATTGAAAGACTACTCAGGCTCAGGGAACAACAACAATGGGATTTATTTAACAAACCAGGGAAAAACAAAGAGTTATTGAGGCCAAAAATGGCCATATACCTGACCAGAAGCAGCGTCCAGTGTTTTTCAGTCCTAAAAGCACCTAAGATGGTGTCCCCATAAACCACTGAGGACTCGATCTTCTCTCATGAACAATATGCCATGTGTCCAAGATGGTGTCTTCTGCCTCTGCTGACCTGGAGCATGCAGCAGCCAGACTCCAGGCCAGGTTCCAACTCATGAAGACAACAGAAGATGCAAGAGGAGATGCTCCTGGAGATGGTGGGATGCCCCAGCACAGCATCAGACAAATGACACTCAAGACAGCAGCTGCAGTGGCTGAATGACTCGACAAATGGCCACACTCCGGCAACTTTCTTTGCCCGGCTGTAACAGCAGCAAAACTGGGAACAATTTCAGTTTCTCGGCTACTTGCAAAGCTTCTGAACTTTTCCTCTCTGAGTTTGGCTGCTAGAGGCCTCCACCTTCAGAGACCCACAACAGTCTTCAGGAAGATCGACCTGGTGGGGGCTGCAATCCATTGACCCCAAAATACTGAAGATCTGAAAATTCTCAATCCCCAAGACTGAATGAATCTGTGGCCCCTTCTGCAGTCCCTTATATCTCTTATCAGTTGCTCCACCCCCAAAATGTGATACTTTTTAGCATTTTCCCTGGGGCTATCTATTCTCACCAGCAACCCCCTCCAGGGGGCACCACCTGTAACAGTCTTTTGGCTTCAGCCACCGGTTACAGCATCATGGTCTCAAATGCTGCAAAGATGGAAACAACCCAACGTCTATCAAGTAGGGGATCAGTCAAATAATGTAGGTAGATCCATGCAATGGAAAGTGATGGGTCTGATACAAAGAATAAGTCAAGGAGTTACATACCAGATAAGGAATTTCTCCAAGATACCTGATTAAGTACAAAGGCAAAAGTGCATGACAGTAGTCACCAACAGTCTGTGATGCTTCTCTGTGATATCAAGACCTGCACAGATCTCAATACTTAGCACCATCTCCAAGCAAGACCAAATAAGTAACCAGGGTCTTGCTTCACATCTTTTGTGTTTCTATTTTGTGACGTGTGTGTGTGTGTGTGTGTGTGTGTGTGTGTGTGTAAGGCGTAACAAATGGAGTGCACCTCATAGCAATTCTATTGAACCAGCCATTCAAACTACATGTAATTTAGGAGATTAGGTTCACCTCAGGTGGATGTCACTATACCACATACACCATCAAAACACCCATAGTCCTTTACCCAAAACACCCATTGACCATTGGGTTCTCACCCTCCATCCCCTTCTAGTAACCGTAATTCTACAGTCATATTTTCAGGCTTTGGTTTGGTTTGGCTTTGTCAGTTCCTTTGTTTTGATTCTCTATTTTCCATATATGATTGAAATCATACCACATTTGTCTTTTTTCTTCAGACATCATTGGCACTTAACATAATCCCTTCCAGCTCCATCTAAGTTGTTGCAAATTGTAAGAGTTCATCTTTTTTTTTTTTAAGATTTATTTGTTTTTATACTGGGGTACAGACCAGAGGCGTGGGAGGGTGAGAGGATTCACCAGAGACAGAGCAGGGAACAGAATAGGTAGACGACAGAAACACACTGCTGAGTGGAGCAGCAGAGTGTGACAGGAGAGGTCTGCTGCGCCATGTGGGATTCTCGCTGGCCGGCCAGCCGGGATTGAAGCCACACTGCCGAGGCCGTGGACAGCTTCACAGCACGTTGCTCAACCCACTGTGCCACCGGGGAGGCCCCATCTTTTTTTTTTTATAGCCAAGTAGTATTCCATTGTGTGTATATACCACCTTTCTTAATCTACTCCTGTATTGCTGTATGCCCAATAGATTTAGCAAGAATGATGCTATATGACACTGCCCGGTTCCTTTGCGACATTGTCCATCATTCCTGGGGAAACCAACTGCCACATAAAACATCCAACTACCCTGAGACTGTCATGTGGAGAGGCCATGCCTAGTTTCTATAGCCACCAACACTAGCTGAGTGCCCATCTGGCATCACTGCTCGTCAAGTGAGGGGGCTGTCTTGGAGATCCAACCCTAGCTGACATGTGACAGCAACTATATGAGAGACTCTGAATGAGAACCACCCAGCTGACTCATAAATCAAGAACCAACACATTTGTTGTTGTTTATAGCACTAAGTCTGGGATAGTTTGTCATGCAGTGGTAGTAACCATAACACTCTCCTTGAATACAGCAAGCACACTTTAAATCTTTGCTGATAACTCTAATACTGGCAGCTCCTATGGGTCTGCTTCTATTGTCTATTGTTTCTGATGTTTTTAAAATCATGTTATCTGTTTCCTTGAATATGTTTTTTTTTATTACATGTCTGTCATTGTACTTATAGATTTGTTTGTAGAAATAATTTGAAGCCTAGAATGATGTTACCTATCTTCCTTCAGAGAACATTTACATTTGTCTCCATCAGATGCCTGGGACACTAACAACACAGAATCACCTACTTTGATTTTCGGGGCTGAGTGAGTGGAAGCTGAGCTGTCTATCTCTGGTTCCCCCTTAACTCCTTGTGACCTAACCCTTTTGGGGTGCCCGAGAGCAGGTTCACTAAGTCCCATTCCTTGGCAAGTCTGGAACTCTGACCAAAGTCCTCTTAGCCCCACAAAACTATCAAAAGAGTTGCTCTGCTGTTTGCACTTTCAGCTGACGCCTCTTGAGAGGACAAACACCCTCAGAGGGAAAATTACCTAAATGCCACCCTTATTCTTTCTCTGGGTCTCAGTCATGGCCCAGAGATTCTTCACTATCTTGTTCACTCTCTGATGCCTTTAGGCAGAATTTTAAAATATTTTGTCCAGCTGTACTATTATAGTTGTCCTTAGGGGGAGTGTTAGCCCAAATCTCATAGCCTACCATTATTAATTTTTATTTGCTTAATTATTTAAATGTCAAAATATCAAAAAAAAAATGAAATCATGTTCTTTGAAAGGCCTTGTATCACTAAGTCTCAATTTTCTTGAACAGAGATTGGCCATCATCCAATATTCCATTGAAGACTTAGGACCCCCATAAAGAATACCTTCTGTGACTGAAACCCAGTGATGTTCCTAGGATTTGGGGATGTCATTTGCCCTGACCGTGGATAATGCACTGTTGCCCTTTTTTTTTTTCTTTTGTAAGTTCTTGTGTCTTCACCACCCAATACACTTGCAGTCAATAGAAATATCCTTAATGGTCTTCCCTCCATTCTGATTTTATTCCTTTAATACAATTGGAAACCGAATAACCAAGCTTGCTAATATAACTTGTAAGATAAGAAGAAATAGACTCCAATCCAGGTAGGGGAAAAATCAGTGAGTGAAGCTGTAAAGGTTAGTGGCCAGGCTTGTCAGACAATTGTCAGGAATATCTTTAGTCTGTTCAGAAGGCTTTTGATCTCAGTTCAGATAATAGAGGTTCTCAATTATGTGAGTTCTGGATATATATAATTGCATTTGCCCTGGTGAGGTAGCTCCAACTGGAAGTGGAGAGTTTGGGGGCACAAATTGTGCCCTAAAACAGCTCAGATCACGGGCTTTGGTAAGCTCTACGCTGCCTTCTCTTTGTTTCTGAGCCCCACCCTTGAATCTCCTGGCCAAAGAGACTCAGGAAATCCTGGCAGAGAATTCTACTCCCTGCTGCCCTGTGGAGATGCCCACTTCATGGAGAGTAGAGAGAGGAAGGAGGAGAAAAGCAAGAAGAAAGGTCTTCTTTCAGGCTTAAGATGATATGGAGTGGCTGCCCTACTGCCTGCCAAAAGCTGACTCACCAGGCTGAGACGAGGCACTACAGGTGCACTCAGGCCAGCAGACAATAGGCGCCTGTTGCAAACACCTCCACACACCCCAGACAGACCACCAGGATCAGGTGGAGACAGTCCCTGAGGGGTGTGGGGGCTGGAAGGCGGGCAAGAGGCCCTGGCTGGGAAGCTGTCATTGTCCAGTCTTCCCTGGACCTGGCTCTGAGCACCCACAACCAGGGTGACCCTGTGACTTCATGGACAAGTAACAGGGATACTGTATCAGGAGCCCAGAGAGCTGGGACAGCTTGTAATGTGGGCCTCTTTCCTCAATTTCCAACCCTAGAGTTCTACTTCTAGCCATTGCTAATAAGCTCTGTGACATTGGAGAAGGCAAACACATTTTCTGAGTCTCATTCTTCTCTGGGCAAATCCTTCACTTGAAGTATCTCTTTAAATTCTTACTGTCCTTTGCAAAAGTTTCCATTGTTAGTCCCATTTTATAGATGAGGAAACTGAGGCACAGTTGACCTGATGATACATCAGCAAGAAGTAGTTACAAAATCATGTGTTAGTCAGGAGCCTATGTTAAGTCCTGCACTATGGAACCACCTAAGTAAGCCAGAACCCAATGTCCTGCATCTTGGCAAGTACAGGGTCTGATCCAGGGATCTGGCAAAGGCAATAGGGGTGGGGTGGTTAGGATGCTTCTATAAAGAGAGGGAGATTGAGCAGCCCCTGGTATAAGGATGTGTCACAGGGAGGTGAGAATTGGGGATGAAGTCAGGAGCTGAGACTAGCAGACTTCTGCATTCAGCAGCATGGGGATAGGGGTGGAAGGATGGGGAAGGAAACTTAAATTCCTCCTGCCTCCAGCCTTGGGGGAATGACCTGAAACCTCCTCCAGGGCTGTGTGCCAGAATAAGCTATTCATTGCTCTGTCCATTGCTAGCTATGTGACCTTGAATAAGTCCTAGAACTTTCTAGATTTCCATGTTTTCACCTGTAAAATGGAAACTGTAATAGAGACCAAGTGATTCTTACCACGAAGAGACTGATGAGTGGAGTGATTCATGAAGCGTCAGCCCAGTACCACCCCCCCCCCACCTACATAGCCTCTTCTCCCAGCTGAGGCCTCACTTCTCTTGTCCTCAGAGGCCTCGTTCGCTGGTGTCTCTGATGTCCTCTGTGACCCAAATCGTCTCTCCCCATCAGCGTTAACTCCCCGAGCATCCAGTCTCTCTCACATCCTTTCCCTCATGGAGCCCACCCTCTGCCACCTCTGAGCTCCCTGAGTTCTGTTAGACGAGTCCCAGTGAGGGACCCATAGAACTCTTTCTTCCCCTCCTTGGATGCTCTGAAAGGAGATGCAGTATAAATGCTTGGAGTCGAGTGCCTGGAGATTTGGGCTTGAGGGGGGTGTCATCTCATTTAATGCTTGGGTCAGTCACTAAGGTTTCCTCTCTGGATAGCAAGGCTGTTGGGGCCTCCTCCCAGGGAGGGCTCCAGGGTGAGCTGCGTTGGCTCCAGTCTATGGCTGTGCTACCCAGGCTGGGAGGGTGGATGGGGAGGGGTGGGCCAGGATAGAAAAAGAGTCGCCCTCCTCCCAACCAGAAGTCTCCAGGGTCCCTTGGCTGAGACAGAAGCCGTCTGCCCTCCCTTGGCGGAGGACAGCGCCTTGATAAGGAACTAGGTGAGCAAATCCAGCCTGCGTGCTAATCCTTCCCTGGTCTGAGCTGACCGGGGAGATGGGCAGTGGTAGCCCGGCCCCCAGGTCCAGTCACGTCTAGACCTTCTGCTATCAAGGCGGCAGCAGATTAACCAATTAGTGTGGAGGAAACCAGGTCTGGCTCTTGGGGGGCTGGTTTGCGTCTCCCAGAGAGCCAGGGCTTCTGGGGCTCACCTTTAGCTGGACAGGGTCAACAGTGGGGCCAAGCCTGGAGCCCACAGAGTACCCACAGGAAGGGACCTCCCATTTACAAGCAGCGGTCGGGCTCTGCTCTCAGTGCCCCCACCCGGCCTCCCCAGCATGTGTCCTGTAAGGGCAGAGAGGGTTTGGCACTCAGCCAGCGCTCGGGACTAGTCAGCCGCTTTATTGCTATCACAGCTGTTACTGTTCGTACCATGCACTGAGCATCTAGGATGGGACATTGTCCCGATAAAGACATATTATTGAGCCCATTTTAAGGACAGGGAGAAATGAGGCAGAGATGCAGACCTGACCTTTAAATATTACCCTTTGCTGTGTGTGGCACCCCAGGTCACCAGGGGCACTTCTACAAGATGTCCTAAGCTACCCGGGCCTGCTCTGTTAGGATTTCTTGTCCTGGAGGGATGATACCAGGAGTCTGTATTCTCAGCGTGTCCCCTATCGCCACTTAACAGACTTCGATGCCGCAGACCTGTGGGTCTGACTGAGAAACCAGGCCTAACGAGGTCTCTTTGCCTCTGGCCCTTCTCCCAGAGCACCGGCTAAGTCTCCTGGGCCAGGAGAATCCCAGTCTTTTGTGGGGTGGTTTCTGTCAGCCACTTGCCCTTTCATTCTCTGGGGAACAAGGAGAGCCTGTGGCCTGCCTCCAGAGGCTTGGCAGTGGTGAGAGGACAAAGGGGCATCGTCCCTGCCTGAGGGGCTCACAGCCAGCCCAGCAGCCCGGACTTCCTGAATACATCCCTGCGTCTGTGACAGGAAAGGCTCAGAGAGGGCCCCGAGCTGCTCTGAGGTCACCCAGGTCTTAGGAGGGCAAGCCTGCAGGCTAACAGGTTCCCACACTTGGGCCACCCACACCCACGGGCCGCTCAGTTAGATCTGTTTCTCATTAGCCTCTCTGAGCCTTGAGGAAACCGAGGCTTGAGGCTGGCCAGCATCCTTGTGGTTTGGGAAGGAAGGGGAGGCCAAGTCCTCTAGTTCTTGGGGCCTCTGCATTCATAAGCTTGCACAGGCATGTGCACACAGACACTAGTGTAAATTGGCAACCACATGTGTACGTGTAACACCCATGTGCACGTGTAACCACCCATGTGCACGTGTAACCACCCATGTGCATGTGTAACCACCCATGTGCACAAGCGCTCTGCACTCACGGCTGTAGGCTTGAGAGGGAGAGCTGGGCTCAGCAACCTGTTGTAGACCTGGGAGCCAGGGCACAGCAAAGGTTGGTCTAAGGAAGCCTCACCCTGGCTGGTCCCAATCTCTGTTCCCTTCTTCAGGCCACTTGGCCCCAAAGCAGGGGAGGCCACTGACCTGGTATCCCCTCTGAAATGTTCTTTCACTTCTACCTGCCCTAGAAGGATTTCTCACCCTATGAGGGAGGCTTATGGGGTGTGAGCAGCCTCCATATTATGGCCTCTGTATCTTCTCATTCTAAAGAACAAGACTGGTGCCTAAGGAACACCGTCTCATCACTGTTGGTCCTGCTGGGTGGAGGCCAGTCAGGTACCACTCACTCACCCTTGAGGGGTACTTCTAGCCGTGGGGCTCACTCACACAACAGGGGCTGAGACTGGGATCCTGCTGCTCAGGAGATGAGTGTCTTGGAGGCTCGGTCCTTACACACAGACCTGGTCTTCTGGTCCTGCCTCTGAGGGAGGTGAGAGGGCTGATTGCAGGCCGCATCATCCCACCCAAACCCCCTTCCCTACTTGGATTGGGGGCCACAGCTACCACCAGCTTTGAGAGCTCCTTGAAAGCTGGGGCTTCCATCATGACCTGATTTAGCAGGGCCAAGGTGGTGTCAGGTGCACCTCACGTGATCTTTTGCTCCCAGTTCCTATCTATGTGTTCTGTTTCTTCCTCTCGTTCTTTCCTTTCCTAAGTCTCAGGGAAGGGCCCTCTCCCAGGACTGATGAAACTACTTAGGACCCCCAGGAAGAGGTTCCCGACCTACCAAAGGCCAAATCCCAAACGACACCTGAGAAGAGGGATGTTTCTTACCAACCTCTCTGGGCCTTCAAGAAACTGAAGTTGAGGTCCATTAGCTGAGGGCCAATCCCCTCAGAGTTTAATAGGAAAGAGAGGCCTGTCATTTCAGCAGGTCAGGACCCCCAGTAGTTGCCATCCATTCATGTGGAAACAAAGTTCCTCCAAGGAGGCTGGGGAGGCCATCTGGGGAAGGACACTGCTCCTTGGCTCAAGGTCATAGGTACAGAGCCTCTACCCTGGCCACCCTCTCTGTTGGCACTGTGCCAAGCCTCAGCACCCACCCTCCTCCTAATCTGAGGGCTGCTTGTTAGGCCAGCTCAAGGAATCTTGTTCTGGCCCATTCTGACCCAGGAGACACCCCATTTCCACAGAAATATGGACTATAGGCAGCAGGTCAAGACTCAGGAGAACTGGGACAGGCAGGGCCAAGTGTTAGTCACTTTACTCCAAGATGGAGACAGCCCTGGGCAAGGAGTTGGGCACACAGTGGACTGTCACAAGGCCCTCACTGGGAGGAGGGTCAGGGGTGGGCCTGAGGATGTGTGGAAACCAGGCTGTGAGGTAACCCCCAGTACAGACTGCTTGAGTTTGCCTTCAGGTCTGATCCTGTGAGCAGAGGCCTTAGGCAAACAGGACCTCTATAAAACAGGGAGGGTAACTGTCTCCAGAATTAAAAGAGTTTCTTGATGTAAAACTTTTAGAACAGTGTCAGGTACATAAGCTCTCAGTTGACATTAGATATTATTGTTATAGACAAATATAGACGATAACAGTGAAACCCACCCTAAAGGGCTTTAATTGACTGTTGACATTTGGTGTCTTCCACTAGACTGAGCTCCCCAGGTCTTTATCACTGATGCCTGGCATAGCTCAGGAACTCAAAAATATGCGTTGAAAGGATGAACATATGAACCAGAGAATTAGGAAGAGTCAGGCATCCAGAGATCCTCCTGCAAGAGGCAGCACTTGAAAAGAGGTGCTGCAGAGGTCGGGGAGAAACAAAGCCAGGGAGGCCTCCGGCTAGGTTGCAGCCATGAGGCCATCAGGAGTCTCTTAAGGAAAGGAGCCCCCACAGGCCTGAGGAGGGTAAGGAGGGAGGCTGGAGGGAGACTCGGCTAGCCGGAGCCACGACAACACTGGCTGGCCATGTCCGCTGCCCTGGCCCACGGGGTCTTGGGGCTGGATGAGGGCGGCCTCTGAGGTGAGGATGATGGGGAAAGGCAGAGGAGGCAGCCAAGTCCTTCAGCCCCTCTTCCTCCTCTGCTCAGGCACTTGGAGCTGTTTATGGAGCCTGGAAGTCTGTTGTCACTGGGAGAAAAACCAGCCTCTTGCACAGACTCCTCCACTGGAGGGTAGTGGGGGGGCGAGGGGTGTGGGGGGAGCAAGTGTTGGAGATAAGGGGATTTAAACAAATAAACTCCTCTACAGGAGACTTAGAACAGGAAATGGTGTGAGCTTGCCCCTTCCTTCCTTCCTTCCTTCCTTCCTTCCTTCCTTCCTTCCTTCCTTCCTTCCTTCCTTCCTTCCTTCCTTCCTTCCTTCCTTTCTTCCATCTTTATTGACAACAAACCTCAAATGAAAACAAAACAAAACAAAAGACAACCCGCCCCTTCTGCCATGGTGTCACCCTGTGCTGACCACCCTGTGCTGACAGTCATAAAACCTATCAAAGGTTTTATGAACCCCAAGAGTTAGTAAAAGGATCATCCTGGGCACTCCCCAGCCTTCAGGTGCAACTGCTTATAGATCCCACAGGTGATGACTTTCTTTCAGAAGCAGCTGAACACCTCTGCTCTGCCCTTTCTTCCCTCCTGCCATTAGGCAGCCCTCTAAGGAATGATCCTGGGGCAACCAAAGGTCCAGACTAGGCCCTGAGAGCTGACACTTGACCTGTGGAGCAAGGTGAGGGTATGCTGGGTGCAGGTCAGGCTGGATGGGGCCGGGGGGAGTCTCACTGCAGGGGAGACCCAAGCCTGCCCTCAGGGAATCCCCAATCTGAGGGGGTAGGTAGATCACTATACTGTAGATACAGACCTGCTCTTTACTTTTGGTGCAGGAAGGCAGGATGCTGGGTGGACCCCTCGAAATCCGTCTTGCACAAGAAGTGGATAAAAATGTGTATGAAGTTGTCAGGTCAAAGGGCAGTGGGGGAAAGCTGGCATCCACATGTGCAGACCTCTTTTAGTTTCCTCTGTCCCTCTTCCGTCCCCAGCCTGTGCAACAGGGAAAGGCTCTTGAATCCAGCATCCCCCCAGGATGGGGGGTACGTGGGGGCTGGAGCAGCAAGAGGTTGGGAGAGGCATGCTCAGTGGCTCTCTGGAGTCTGGCAGGCGAGTGGCCACAGGAGATAAGCCCCTGTGATAAGGAGCAATCAAGCCACCTCATTTAGCAAGAGCCTTTCGGTGACAAGCTGAGCCCGCACGGCCCAAGCTGTGTGTGGTGGGGGAGTGGGCCCCATCCAGGAGCCATCAGCCTGAGTCAGGGCTGGCAGGCAAGAGACCTCCCAGGGCAGCCTCCCCGCCCCCTCCCTCCACCCCCTCCTCCTGTCTGTCTCTACCAGTTCCATTCCCTGACATCCTAGTCCCTCCAGTGGGACCTCGTTAAAATGGAGATGGTGGGGGTGGGGTGGGGTTCTAGATTCCTGGCCTCTTCGTCTGAGTTTCTCCCCTGGTCACATTATAAGTGCACACTGGTAGCAGGCATATTCATTGGGTGGACACTGACACTCATATGCACTAGAGGTCTGAGGGAGGCTCAGAGTGGGGGGAGGGGGGGTGGCAAAGAAGTATAGGACTCAGTGTGCCAGTTGACTGTGGCCTTTCCATGACAGGAAGATCTCTGGGTCCTCGAAGATGGACTGGGGTTACCTGCATGCATTTGCGAAAACCAGCATGGGGAAGACCCTTGTAGCACACAAATTGAGGCTCAAGAAGTGAAAGGGCCATACAGCACTTGAGAATTCTCAATTCCCTCTCCTGCTCCAGGCTGCCCAAGAACCACACAGTCAAACTTCCATTCTGCTCTATGTCTGTGTCCTAGTGTGTGCCTGCGTGTGTGCCTGCATGTGTGCGTGTATATGCTTGTGTATTTACAGGTCCCAGTGGCTGCAGTCAGGCCCTGGAAGGGGTCCCAAGTCCAGCCTTGTCCAGGCCTCCGAACCTCTGGTGAGCAGAAGTCACCGGCATGGTATGGCCCCTAGACTTCCAGGCGACGCTCACTCATCACTCCATTAGCTGCTCTCTGACCGACAGTCCACAGGCGGTTCTCATTCTAGCCTGGTGCTGGCACTCCCCTAGGCCTTGCAAGAGCATCCAGGACAGAGCTCAGCATACGAGTCCTCTGGGACCTCTGAGCTCACAGCAATTTTAGCCAGAGCACAGTATGGTCAGGCAAACAGATCAGTTTAGCAAAATCATGTTCAGACTTCACTAGGCAATGCCACAGAAACACACTGGAATTGTCTGCAGCTGGGCATGGACCCTGTCTCGTCTTCCCTTCCAGAAGGGGGAGCAAAAGGCATGGGGACAGTCAGCGGGGGTGGGGAGGGAGCTATGACATAAAACAAAATGCCTGAAATGAAAATGGATAGGAGTATGCTTTATGCAAGCACATACAAATAGGCATGCAAATCCACCCCAGGAGGGAAGGATATGTGCAAATCAGGGCTCCAGAAAGTTCTGACAATGAGGCTCTCTGTTGCAATAAACAGGATCCAGGATCCCCAAATATGTCTTTGCACAGAGTTTGGTCTTCCTGCTAAACTCTAAACCTATGCCGAGAGACCCAATACCACTACTCTGTCCAAGCCTCACACTTGATTCACTTGATCTGGCCCTAGGTCACTCAGGGGCTGGGCCAGAGCAGGTTAGCTCTAACACAGGGCCCAGCTTCCCTCTACCTGCCCACACTGCACGGCTAAATGCCCTCCAGCTCCTAAACACTGTATCTCTCCAGTGGCTGGGATGGGGCTGAGGCTAAGCAATTTTCGGGCCCCTGAGTGCAGTCTAACCCCCACAAATCGGCCCTGTTCCCCTATGGGAGATCAAGAGAGTGCTCTCCCCATCAAGAAGATGGCCTTCTCTGGAAAAAATAGACCCTCCTGTTTTTTTCCCAGCAATGCCCATCACCTAACAGATGCTTAATAACACAAGAATGATGGATAATTGTGCACTAACACAAATTCAAATGCACGGCCACTTCGCTCTGGAGGCCATCAGCAACTCTCCCCTACCACCTCTATCTTAGGATTTTTCACAGCTGCTGTGTGCTGGAGACGATGTGTTTGTGTTCTGCCCTCATGTCCTGAAACAGCCTGAACTCTCAAATATTGGTTGACTCAACGAGCATATGGACATGTGGCTTACAAGTGTCTGCCTGCCTCCCTCTCCCCCTTTGTGGACCGTGAGTGCCCAGAGGGTGAGGACAGGCCCACTCATCTGTAGAACTTGAGACCTGGCACACAGGAAGATGGGTGGGTGAATAGGGACTGGTGGGGAGCCTGGTCTGCTGACACGACAGGTCTGTTTTCCCTATTAGACTTTGAGGAGCTTGACTCCTGGAGGAAGAAAGGGTGAAATGAAGGAGTGAATAAGCGGCTGAAGGAGTGAGTGAGTAAGTGGCAGTGTCCTGTGGGGCTGCTGAGAGGCTGTTGCCTGCTGCCCAGTGTCCCTGTCCCTAGCTTAGGACTCCTGTGAGGTTGTGAGGTCAAGTGCAGCTCTGGAGCCAGTCAGACCTCTGAGCTCAAGTCTGGCCACTAGCCAGAGGGCAAGAAATGGAATCTTCTCCAGTCTGTTTCCCCATTTGTGAAATGGGATAATACTGGGTGTTAAGAGATGGAAGGCGATTCCAGATTGACTCCTGGAAAGGAAACTGCTGCTCAGTGAAGCACTAGGTGTATGGGGTCTCTGTGTCCCTGCCTCTGACACCAGCCCCCTCCCTTCATCTGTGGGACCCAGGACAGCTCCCCCTGCTTTCTGGGAACAGGAGTCAAGGACTCATTTCTATAGGAAGAGGAGTCCTGGAGCTGGGTGGGGTGGAGCTCCCAGCCCAGTGGTTGGGAAGGAATTGGATCATTAAGGCAGGAAAGAGGAATGCCCTGAGAGAGAATCTGAACTTGAGCTTATGTGTCAGTCAAAACTGGAACATGGGGCCTCCCTGGTGGCACAGCAGTTGAGCGCTGGGTTGCGAAGCTGCCCGCAGCCTCTGCAGAGCCAGTTCGATCCCTGGCCACCTGGTGAGGGTCCCACATGGCGCGCAGACCTCTCCTGCCACCTGCTGCTCCCCTCAGCAGTGTATTTCATCAGTCTGCCTGCTCTGCTCCCGCTCTGGCTCTGGTGAATTCTCTCACCCTCCCGCGCTTCTGACTGTACCCAGTGCTTGCATAAATAAATAAATCTTAAAAAATAAAATAAAATAAAAAAATATTAAAAAAAAAAACCCTGGAACATGAATGCTTAAGAGTAGATACAAGAAAGGACTTCCCCACACAGGATCCTCCTGCTGTCAGAAAGTAGAATGTTCCTGTTTGGTTGGTTTGGTAGGTTATCTTTTGGGTCTGGCTATTAATTTATACGGAAAAAATTTTGAGCCTCCCCAGACCCCCCCAAATAGCCTACCAGATCATACCAAATAAGAATTTCAACTTTTCGGTAGGGGGTGCCTGACCCGGAGTTTGCGGGAGAAGCACATTGACCGAGGCAGAAGCCAGGTCTCTCCCGCCTGATTCAAGAGACTTTGAGGGAAAAAATTGAATTAATCTTGTGCTTCCAAGTTTTCAAAGTTTTCCAAGTTTGCTTAATCCTCACTTTATTTCATCCCCATAATAAGGCCTTAATATGTGGCAACATTGTCGTTTATAAAATAGGTGGGGCAAGCGTTGTGATTCCCTCCCACAGAGAGGGAGGGGGTTTGAGAGGTGGAGAGACTGGTCCCAGGTTGCCAGCAGATTGTCAGGGCGCTCGGCTGAGCGCTCTCTCCCGTGTGAGCCCAGGTTTTTGGCTTTCTCTTGCCCTTTCCAGGGTTTAGTAGATCCTGCAATTTTGAGGGGGCAGGGGTAGCAGAAGTTGGCTGCTGACTTCTTTGCTTGCTTAAGGGAACTATGGGAAGTGGATGGTGGGAGGTTTCCCCAGAGCCACAGAATACAGAGACCTGACTTTGTCCCTTTACCTTGGGAACTGGGCTGGGACCAGCACGGAGGTCCAGAGGTCCATGGGGCAGATGCCCTCCAAGGCAGGAAAGGGAGTATCAGGCGAGGGAGGAGGGGCTGGGCCTCTGAGCTTCCATCAAAGGAGACGCCTTTTTGACCCCATCTGGATGGCAGTCCTTTCTCCTGTGCGGCCAGAGCCTCCAGTTCCCACCCCAGCCCGGCCCATCTCTGCCTTGCCCCAAACCTGCAAACAATGCGTTGTTGACAATCCTCGGGGGCTAAACACTCGATAACACCGTCCCCACCACGCCAGACATCCTAACAGTGGGCCGGGCTCTGCGCTGTGACGGGAAGATGCTTTGAATACATCATCCTGTCAACCGAGTTTATTATTCTTTCGCTCAAGATAAACTGCAGCCGCCAACGAGGGGCTGTATAAATTCCAGCCTCAGAAGTCAAGCAGGCCCCACTCCTTGTTAAACACTCACCATACGTACACGCACACACACGCACATACACATAAATCCTGCTGAGAAAATACCACCCCCTTTGGGCCCCACAGGTCTCTTGGGGGCTCAGTAGCTGCCGTCTCATGGGGTGGTCCCAGGAACAGCTGCAGACATCAGGGGTCCCAAGGCTTGGGCCTACCCGTGGGCCACTTCCCCAGACTGATGGACTCACCCTGGGGGCCAGGGAAGCATTCCCCACAGGAGCCAGTGGTTCCCTAGTCCAGCCCTGGCCCTTAACTCCTAGACTTCTGTCCGTACAAGGCCACAGCCCCATGTGGGTGGCCTGAGTATCCATCCACATGCTGTGTCAGGGAGAGGAGAGGCTCTCGGACTCTAGAACTGACAGCTGGGCCCTCAGACATAGACCAATGAGACCTTCAAAAGCAGCCAGCATCCATCCTGGGACCCTTATCCAACACTCCCCCCACCACACACATGGAGGAAATGCTGAGGAATCCATGTGCTGGCCAGAGAGGGGACCTCTGTTCTCAGAGTACAACTCAGATGCCTGGATACTTGCAATTGCTGGGGAGAAATATACTATGGGCTTCATTTCAGTCTTGCCCTGTTTCACTTGGGGGCTTAGAATAAAAACAAACAGAAGAACTGAAACCAAACCCCAAGCTGGGCTCAGGGGACGCAGTGTGAAGAGCAGGAGCTCAGGGCCCAGACCTAGTCTGGCTCTCCTCCCTTCAGTTTTCAGTGCCATAAAGTGAGGAGAAGCATTTCTATTGTGAGGTATTGCCCTAGGAGGGGGCAAAGCAGGGCACACAGTAGGTGCTTGTGTCAAATCTCTCCATTTGCAAAGCCTTCCTCCTATTCTCCACTGCCTGGGGAGATGACAGTATGAACCCCTTTCTGTAGATGAGGAAGTGAAAACTCCACGTGGAGTCCAAGACCTCTCAGAGAGGAAACTCACTTCACTTCTAACACCAAATCATGAGCATCACAATTATTCACCACCTACTGTATGCAGGGGACTGTGCTGGATATTGGGTGAAGGTATAAAAGGACTGGAGCTCAAGGAACTGGGAAGTTACTCTTCAGAGGCCTCAACCCCACCCCACCTCTGGAATAAACTTCCTCTGACCTGCATCTTGGATTTCACCTATCACTTTGTTGAACAGAATTCTACTGTCAAAAGCGAGAGAGGAATTTTCCGATGAAGTTCAATTTTCCCGTTTCACAAATGAAGAGACTGAGGTTCAGAGACTAACCATGGTAGAGATCAGAGAAGAGTTGGGGCTGGACTCCTGCCCAGGGCTCACTCCACTGCAGCCAGCCCATGGCCATCTCCCAACAGCTCACCAAAGCGGGGGTCACGAAGATTCTGTCAGAAACAGAATCTGGGCAGCCTATTAAAATTACTAACCTGGTCATCTGGACTCTTTACAAGCTTCCTGGTGATTCTGATTCATGCCTGAGAATGGGAACCAATGCTCGCAAATCATTAGCATAGGGCAACACACGGGCTGTGTGACTTGGAGTAGATTCCTTTCCTTCTCCATACTTCAGTTTCCTCATCAGATAAAGGCATAAAATGGTATCTAGTGCTCGGCGTTGTTGTGATGGCGAATTAGTTTGCACACAATATCTCATGTTCTACGCTCTGGTCTTCCCCCTCTCTGCTCCAATCATAGCAACCTCTGGGCTGCTTCTTGAACGTACCTAACATATTTCTGCCATAGGCCCTTTGCGCTTCCTGATTGCTCTAGCACTCTCATGCCCCAGATAGTTCCTGTTCTTCTCTCAGCTCTTTCAAGGGTTTGTTCAAATGTGATCGAATCAGAGGATCACCTCTTCTCTTGAGTTACTTTTCACCTACCCTATTTTCTCTTTATTCACTTCTTGCCTTATTGTGTCGTTCCCATTCAAATGTGAGCACCCAGAGGGAGCTTTGCTTGCTAACTGACACATTTCTTTCCAGCACCTAGTACAGGACACTGGAGCGTGTGTCTTCTGGCGGGTGTGTCTGCATCTCTGAGTCTCAGTTTCCTGTTTGATCCAATGGGAACACCACACCAATTCCATGTTTTGCCGTTGCTGGGGAGGGTATCCAGGCACTACGTCTCTACTGATATTTTGGCTCTCGGCACAGAAGCAGACAGGACCCAAGGACAGATGCCTGAATGAGGTCACGACTTAGGGATCTAATGTCACCATGACATGGGGGCAGAGTGGTCACCTGCCTGGGTGATGTGGACACAAGGACGATGGCCTCAACAACAGGGAGACGTGCTGGGAGTGCCTGACATGCGGGATGACTCTTCCAGATGCCCCCCTCCTTGTCACCACCTCCTCAGGGCAGCTTCTGTTGACTGAGGGAGCAGGGAGATGGCTACTGATAAGCCGCAGGTCCTGCTGGGCTAAGCAACAGGGAAGTCACCCGCTGCTACTGTCCACTCAGGGGGGTCTGCCCACCCTGTGGGTCAGTCTGCATTTTCAGGGGCACTTCACTCCCAGGACAGGGGCTTCTGAGGAGCCTGCAAGTACCTTCAAGGAAGTGTTCCAAGCTGGCAGGCCCGGTGCTCCCCCTCCTAAATTCACTGCATGTTTTCAATTACACAAATGAATGAGCAAATGGATGAGCGAGCAGTTTTCCCAGACTTCACCCCCCAGGCCTGGGCCTCAGGCTACATCGGCCTCTTCTCTATGGTGGGACAAGGCAGCAGTGCCTCCCCGAGGGAGCTCACAGTCTATGAAGGACCCAGCACAGAGACTGTTTTCAACTTGGTTTGTGAAGACAGAGCTTTGCACAAATGGGGAGCACTAAAGGGACCCCTGAGAGGAGGGGGTGCTAGGGTGGAGTCCAAAAGGCTGAGTCTACACTGGCTAGTTGAACAAGGGAAGGGTAACCAGGCAGTGGGAAAGGCACATTCCCATTTGCACAAAAGCATGGAAGTGTAAAATCGTGGGGTGTGCTGGGGAGGGACCCTGATAGGATAACTTAGGTTACACAGGCAGGGAAGAGCCTGGAGAGCAAGGTAGGACCCAGGCATGGGACTTTGGGGAGGAGGTGACTTGGGTGGGCTTTAAGCAGGGGCAGGGCATGATTGGAGTCCCAAGTTTTTGCAGGCCTTATGGCTATAGGGGCAGAGGGGACTGGGGCTGAGACAGGAGGCCTGTGTGACAGTCCAGGGGAGTGAGGCTAGATCAAAGGTGAGGCAGTGCTTGCTGAGAAGTCACCCCATTCTCCCACACCTACTCACTGCAAGGACCCTGTCCTCTTCATCAATTCAGAATCGAGGAGACTGAAGCCCACAGGGAAGGCTCGGAGGCCCCAGCTGTGAGCTGCAGTGGAGGAGGCAGCGGAGAGGTGAGGCCCAGACTCATTCAAAGACAATTTCCCAGAGGGCAGTTGCCTCAGCTCTGTGGTTTTCCTTTCAAGAGAGAGCTGAGTTCATTGAACTTCAGGGGAAATCTATATCCTTGTCCTTCCACTGCAGAGATAATAAAGTTAATGGGATTATTTCCTGTGCGCAAGAATAGGGCTGCTAAGAAAACATTGTGGAGTAAAAACTGCTTGCCAAGGCCAGACCAAAAGGCCAAATCTTTGCCACCAGGAGGAAGTAAAGGGTGTGTCTGCACAGGCTGAGGGGAACGGTGCCACCAGTGCCCTGCTTTGCCCAATCCTGCCGGCTGCTGATGTCTAAGGCTTCCCTGTGCCTCACTAGGCTCAAACTCGAGCTGATGGCCCGATGGCAGAGCTGCCGGCCTGGCCTCCCTGAGATTAACTGGCTAATTGGTTAAATAATTTGGGAAAAATAAGAGTTTATCCTAGACCCAGGAAAGATCTAAGCTGGACTTTTAAGACAGCCTAGATCACCTCTGTCATTATAAATGGGGAAACTGAAGTCTCCACTCTCACTGAGATCCCCAGCCAGATGTGGCAAGGCTTGGTAGGGAAACTGAGGCACAGAAATGGGAAATAACTTGTCCAGGTTATGCAACCAGATGGTAGATGGTAGTGGGGAAACTGAGGCCCAGGGAGGTGAAACGGCTTGTCCAGGCTCCCACAGTAAAAGCCTGGGATTGCTTGAGATCCTGGGCTCTAGGCCAGAGCTGGCCCTGTCATCACCTTGAGTTCCTGTCCCCCTACCCCCCACACCACCTCCACACAGCTTCCTCTCAGCAGAGAGAAGCCCCACTGGATCACTGGTCCATCTGTTTGCCCAGTCTCAGTGATCCCTGACAGTGTCTCCAACCCACCTGCTCAGTCCCTTAGATCTTATCAGCTTACCCCCCATGAGGACCCCTCACCTGGCCCATCCTCAAAAAGCATCCGTATGCACAGGTGCACCCAGCGGGCGGGGTGCTGGGCATTCCAGCAGGGGGTAGACAATGGCTGGGTTAAGAGGGTCATCTCCTTTTCGCACCTTCTGATTCCTCGAGTTTGTAAATCATTATCCCAGGCCACACAAAGCAGGCACTGAGCAAGCCTGTCGCTGCCCGTTGACATGGTAGGTTGGCAGAAGCTGCTAGGGTCCGGGGGGTGAGGTGGCAGTTCCAGACCCCCCATCCCCACTCTCAGGCACTGGGATTGGATTACCAATCTAATCCCTGCTCCTCCAACCACGCTCTTTGTGCCCATTGTAATTTATAATCAAGGACCATGATGCAACCTGCTAATTACATTGCTCGATTTTGAACACATCCCGCCTGGCTTCTCTGACTCAGGCGGCAGAGGGAGGAGGGAGCAGTCGGCTCTGCTTTGTGGCTTATCAGGGCTGGGTTATTCCGCTCACACCCGCTCACGCCTCCCTGGCCCTCAGCCTTTGTTAACCAGGGCTTGCATCACCTCCTGCTTTCCATTTGTCTGGAATTTTTAACGGCCCTTTTTTATGAGCCACTCCATCTTGTTAGCTAATGAATGATTGTGGGGCAGTGATGGGGATTGCTTTGTGTCTCTATTAAATGTTACATGATTGCAATTATGAGTTAACAAGGGATAGCTAATAAAAGAAAAATAATCTATTTTGCGGCCTGGGGCAGACATGAGACTCACTGCTTGGTTCCCAGGCTGAATAATTCAGAACCTAGGAGACCACGGGGAGGACAAGGAGTCGACCAAGGAAAGGATGGATGCTCCCAGACCTCTGTGGGGGCCTCCCCACCCATGGGGAGAGCTCTTGCTCCCATAGGCGGGGGTCTGGATTCTTGCAGGGGCTCCTTATTAACCCTTCCTGTGTCCGCCAGAAGAATGAACTTCTAAAGACAAAGCTGGCTGTGCCCCTGCCAGGCTCAAACTCCTTCGGTGGGCGCTCATACTTCCCGTTATTCCTGGGCTCCCGTTTCAAATTTCTGCTTTCAGTTTGCCATTCTTATGGCATGCCTATCCTCACAAAGCTTGTTCAGAGTGGGCTGGGCCTGAAGATGAGCGACCCCAAGAGTTGGAAGTAATAGGATCTGAGAACTGGACGGGGAGATGAGCACAAAAGGTTTGCAGCTGTCCACGGTTTCCTGCAGAGGGGTTCTGGGCTTACCTGGGCATTGGGGACCATGCAGCACGCAAGCAGAATCACACTGGCCTCTTTGTTGCTGCTCCAAGGAGGCAAAACCCAGGCTGCTGGCTCGGGAATGCCCCCTGGGGACTGCTGTGGTGTGTTCCAAGGCTGACCACTGAGCCTTTGCAGGTGCTGGGTACACAGGAGGTGCTTAATAAATACTCACTGACCCAAAGGGAAAAGACACAGATGAGGTTCACACCCTCAAGAAGACACCAACTCATACACCGAGGACAGAACCGGGCAATTGCATCCTGTCTCTGGGCCTCAGTTTCCCCACTACTTGAACTTGCATGCCAACATTCTGTCTGCATTTTAGTTAAGCTACTTCCATGTCTGCCTGTAGCCACCCTATTTACATTGCAAGCTCCTTCAGAGAGGACCTACTGTGAAACACTGGAGTAGTGACTGGATGAAGTCCAATGCCCTACAGCACCCCTCTGCACCAGACTTCTTTCTGGGTGCTTCCTATATGTTACCAGGAATCTTGCTACTAGTGCTGCAAGGGAACCTCTGAACCCCCATTTTACAGGCAAGGCAACAGAGGCTGAGAGAGCTAGTGTCTGTTAGCTGGGACTGTGCAGTCTGTCTGTGGGCTGGGAACCAGAAGCTGAGTATGGGCTGAGGGCCTTGCTTTCTCCAGCTTCTCAGGGTGGGAGCCAGCCAGGGCGGCCACAGGCTGGGCGACAGGAGGAACACAGTCTGAGGACACCACTGAAGTGCATCTTCAAACAATGTGGTCTCGCTGTGGGTGCCTGGAAACCACAGCCGCCCACATCTCAACGGCCAGGGCCAGCCCTGGGCAGGAGGCCGAGCTGGCAGTGGCAGGACACTGAGGGGCATGCAGTAGTGGCAAGAAGGCTGGGAGGGGAGATGTGGGCAGGGCCATGCCCATCTCACTCCCCCAAAGCTGAGTCAGTGGCAAGACCAACTACATAATTTGCAGGGCTCTTATTCAAAACTGCTAAGAATTTCAAGATGGCAACAGCAGAGTATTAAACCAAGCTTGGAGTGCTTGTTAGCCTGGGCTCTTACAGTCACACATCCATGAAGCTGGTCCCAACCAGTGGGATTATTTGCCTGGCTCTCAGCTCAGGGATTCTTTCATCGCACCAGGTAAAAGTCTGGCCCCTTATTACCTGGGCAGGGCCTGTGTAATCCTCAGTGCAGGGCATGGCAAGGTTGGCAAAGGGCCAGCATCAGGAAAACTTAAAGGGTGGCCCTTTGAGGAAGCTGTGTGCACAAGCCAGGCCAGCTCACTACTGTGCAGACAAGGCAGGTGTTCAGGATTGGACTCATCCAGTTACTCACTCCCACCTGGCTGCTCAGGTCTGCTGCTTCTGCCGTGAGTATGTGGGTCTCGGGTCCTGTCAAAAGGTATCCAGAGTCCCCAGCTGGGCTTCCTTGCAGACTTGCATCTGTAGGAAATCCCACTGTCTTGAGGGTGTCTAGAGCTAGGCTGGCAGCATGGCCTCTACAGGTATGCTGTCACCAGAGAGGAGCTTGAACCCTGCATATTCCAGGCAGGCCCATGGCAACAGGGATGACTGCATCCCCTGGTTCATACATGGCCCTCCTCTTGTCTGCATATGGTGCACCTGAAGGGCTATGCTGAGCCCTAACTTGTCTTGTCCCCCACCAGCTAAGACCTCACTCAGTGGGTACTCAGAAAATACTGGCTAAGTGACTACATGAAATACACATGTTCCCAACTTACAACAGTTCCACTTAACGATTTTTTGACTGTGTGATGGTGCAAATTTTATATACATTCAGGAGAAGCTACATAAAATTTTGAATTTTGACCCTTTCCTGGTTTAGCGATATGGGCTGGGTTCTCTCTCTCACCGGGCAGCTGCAGTTCTCAGACAGTCACATAACTGGGGGTGGGAGACAGAAACAACCCATATTCTATGGTCTACTGTGTTGCCAGCATTTTCGACTTTTGATAAACTTTAATATGATGGGTTTATCAGTCCAGACACCATCGTAAATTGAGGAAGATCTGTCATGAGTGAACATTTACTCCTACCTCGTTTGTCTTAGGGCTGACACTTAGCTTGGAGGTCAAGGAAAGGAAGTATGCGCTTGGCTAGTAAAGGGCCAGACACACCCTGTCCACACATGAGTTTTGGTGTGCACATCTGCACTCACGTCTGTCTGTCCGTACGTGTGGGAATGCACACATGGGGAGCGTACACATATAGGATGGGCTCATAGGGAGTGAAGTTGTAGATACATATGCTGCACTCACACACGTGTTGGGTGCTTATATGCATGCATGCATCCATTCGTGTGTGTATGCATGTGATCACACAAGCAAAGGTGCCTGTATGTGTGTGTGAAAATGCTGATGTTTGTGCATACACATTCTTATACATGTATGCACGTGTTGATGTATATATGTGGGTGCATACATATATATATATACACTGAGGATGTGCCTATGTGGTGGAGACACACGAGATGCATGCCTGTGTGCATATTTGTCGGGGAAGCAGCCTTGCCCACTTGCTGTGCCCCAGCACACAGAGGGGCACATAAGGTGCGAGTGAGTACAGATGCCCAGAAATCCTCTCTTCTTGCTCCATCTCCCATGCTGGAGCCAGACATGCTGCAGGAGCACCGAGGAGGAGGAGGAATTTTGAGACTGGGGTGCAGGCTGGGCTCTGCCCCTCACTCACTGACCATCCTTGGACATGTTGCATAAACCCTTCTTACCTCAGTCTCACTGTCTACAAAGGGGATCATGACAGCAGCTCCTTCCTAAGCTAGAAGGCCTGGAAAACAGCCCCTGGTCCCAGGTAAGAGCTCAACAAAACTGTGCGGGTATCTCTATCTTGGCTGGGGACTGCTGCAGCAGCAGGTACCAGGTCTGGTCCTCAGAGCAGGACTGGAGACTGTGTCCATCCGTCTCCATCCTCTTGATGGGCAAGTTCCAAACACTGGCTGCCCCGGCGCGACCCGGGGGAGAGGGCCAGGGTGGTGGAAGCTGCAGAGATCTGGCCCAGCATTCCCTTCAGATTCCTGAGTGAGCCCTGGGGAGGCTCCTGAGGAATCCCCAGATTTGGAACACACACGTGGTAAAGCATGGCAAGGTAGGGGCAGCTCTTAGAGCTGGGCCCCAGAGGCCACCCACCCTCTGCAGGGACCACGAGCTTCGCGGAGCGAGGTAAATCACCCGCAATTGCCCTCTGGAATGCGGTCGCTGTGAAAGGTAACACGCATGTTCCTGCTACATAAACACAGTTAAACTATTTACGATGGCCTCAGCCTGGCGGCCCCAGGAAGCCACTACCATGTGGGGGTGGGTGGGCCGCCTCAACCCTGGCGGCCCAGGGGAGGCATCTCCTTGCAGGCCAGAAAAATGTGTTTTGAAATTATGGAAAGCAGAAAAACAACAAAATCCCTTCTGCATTTTATGTTAGCCTTGTCCTTTGCTCCAGTTCGTGAAGAACTTTTTTAAGTAAGCAGGATCTTTTGCCCCGAATCCCAAGAATGCACTGGGGCAGATCTCCACACCAGGGCCTGAAGGAGAAGCTCAGGGAAGAGGAGCCCCCAGCTTATGGGGAAGGACCGCTTCCTCCCACAGAAGCCTGTAGTCCTCTGCTCCCCCCCACTCCTGTTCTGAGATGGTGACACAGTCTCTGTCCCCCAGAATGTGGAGCCCTTGATCCTAAGAGTGACTGCAGCCACTTAGGCCTCCTCCAGAGAAATACTGCTGTGTGCTCGCCTGGATCCACTGCAGAGCCCCAGCACTGCTTCCAAGCTCGGCCCATTTTCCTTCTCCAGGAGTGCTTCAAAGGCCTACCACTTTGTTTTTTAAAAGGTACCAGGATAGCCAAAGGGTGATGACACTGATGAACTCTAGAAGGATTTACTACCAGGGTATGAAGGCCCTGCCCACCTCTGACTCTTCTCCCCGACCGCCCCCCTGCCCCAAGTCTCCCTTTCCTCCCCTGCACCCGGGGCTGCCTCTCCCTTCACAGCCTCTGTTTGCTCCTGCGATATCTGCACCTGGACTGCACCCCTGGCTCCTTCCTGTCCATCCACCTGCAGGGCAGGCCTTCCTAAGCAGCTCAACCCACAGGCCTTCTCTCTCCCACTGCCTACCTACGCCAGCCAGGCCATCCGGATTAATCTGCTGATTCTCCATGAATTATCACCACCATTGCTAACTGAAGGTTTTTGCCACATGGACATGACTTTGCAAGCTCATGCACATTGGCTCCTAATTCCTACCACCACCTTGTAAGTGGGAGTTTCTGGCCCCTCAGAGTAATGAGGGAATCAATGTTGAGAGAGCAGGTGAGCAGGATAGATTCTGGCATCTGCGTTCCGGCCATTACACCCACCTTGCCTCCTCACCCACTCACCCCAGAGAATGAGGACCAAGTCCTCTAGCAGGTGGGTTGGGAGAAGGGACATGTGGATTTTTTTAAATAAAAAGCACCAAAACGTACACATCTACATAAGTGAGGTTATGATTCCAGAAATCCACCTCATTATGATTATGCTGCTTTGTTCAGTGCATTTTCATTCTACATTTTACTTATTTATATCAACAGGTAGAAATGGAAAAGGTCAAGAAGCAAGTCTTCATCCCTGTTCTACCCCAGCCTCCCAGTCCCTTCCTTCCAGGGGCTTCTGCTGTAGTGAATCCACCCTGAAGCATCCCCTGCTTCCAGAGTGTTCTTACCCCATTCTTCTGTCATTTCATTCACAAGTCCTTCTAGAGTTAATTCATTTTTTTAAAAGATTCATTTATTTATGCATACAAGAACTGGGGTACAGGCCAGAGGTGGGGTGTGTGTGAGAGGATTCACCAGAGACAGAGTGGGGAACAGAACTGGCAGATTGACTGAAATACACTGCTTAGGGGAGCAGCAGGCGAGGCAAGAGAGGTCTGCTGCACCATGTGGGTAGCTCCCTGACCGGGGATCAAACTTGTGCTGCAGAGGCTGAGAATAGCTTCATAGGTTGCATCTTAATCTCTTGTACCACCAAGGAGGCCCATTATGTCAACAACCATTTTTTTAACCCAATTTAATCCATTACATATTCACACAACTTGGTCTCAAATAACATTTTTAAAAGGGATTCTTTATTTTTGGAGAGTTAGATTTACAGAAAAATTGCAAAGGCAATCTTACAGAGAGTTCCCAAGCACTGTGTCCTCAGATTACTCTTAATTAGCCTGGTTTACAATTAAAGAACCAATAGGAATATATTATTATTAGCCAAAGTATATAGTGTATTCAGATTTCCTCCATTTTTACTAATACCCCTTTCTGTTCTGGGACCCCACTCAGGATTCCACCTGCATTTAGGCATCAAGTCTCCTCAGGATCCCCTTGGCTGTGGTCGTTCCTCAGACCGTCCTTGTTTTTGATGACCTCAACAGATTTGAGGGACACCAATCAGGTGTGTAGAAGGGCCCTCACCTGAAAACTATATAGTGTTTTTCTCGTGATTAGACTTGGGTTAGTTTGGGGGAGGAAGAGCACAAAGGTGAAATGCCATTTTCCTCACATCATAGCAAGGGTACATTCTGTCAACGTGACTTATTACTGTCAACGAGGACCTTGATCACCTGAATGAGGTGCCAGGTTTCTCCACCATATATTTCCTTCTCCCTTCATAGTGTCCTTTTGGGAAGGAAATCACTATGCGGAGCCCATGCTTAAGGAATGGAAAAATTTTGGAGATTTATGAATACTTTGAAAAACTTACAGACCTAGCCCATGGTATATCACGAATGCTTAAAATATACGTAGGGGCTTCCCCTGGTGGCTCAAGTGGTTGAGCGCAGTGCTGTGAGGCTGTCCGCAACCTCTGTGTGTCCCCCATGGCGTGGAGACCTCTCCTGTCTCACCGGCTGCTCCCCTCAGCAGTGTATTTCAGTAGATCTGCCTGCTCTGCTCCCCACTCTGTCTTTGGTGAATCCTCTTACTCCCAATACCTTTGGCTTATACCCTGGTTCTTGTATAAATAAAAATAAATAAATCTTTAAAAAAATAAAAATAGAATAAAATATCTGTAGATAATAGTCTATTTTATCATTTGCTACCATAAAATAAGTGAAAATATGTAATTAAAAAGTTACTGTTTATCAAAAATTACCCAAACATAGACTGCAAGATGCCATTTGCAGTTAAGAGAAATGTCAGCCAATGTAAAGATGCAGGATGAAATTATAAGTGCGGGGCCTCCCTGGTGGCACAGCGGTTGAGTGCTGGGCTGTGAAGCTGCCCGCAGCCTCTGCAGCGCCAGTTCGATCCCCGGCCACCGGAGGAGGGTCCCACGTGGCACGCAGACCTCTCCTGCTGCCCGCTGCTCCCCTCAGCAGTGTCCTTCATCAGTCTGCCTGCTCTGTTCCCCGCTCTGGCTCTGGTGAGTTCTCTCACCCTCCCCCGCTTCTAACTGTACCCCAGTTCTTGTATCAATAAATAAATAAATCTTAAAAAAAAAAGAAATTATAAGTGCGTGAAGTGAGCTGTAGTGCATACTCTACTACTGTAATAATTTTAGTTACCCCCTGTTGTTATTATAATGATCTCAAATATTGTGAGAATCTGTTTAAAACCAGAGTGATGTGAATTATCTCCAACCATCATCAGTTTGTCTTTATAATAAAAAAAAATAATATAATAATGTGAATTTTTGACTGCTAGGGGATTGGCACCCCCTAGCTCCCATGTTGTACAAGGGTCCACTGCATAGTGTTTCAGACTGTTAACCCATGCATCCCTGGGAAACAACTTTATCAGCTAGAGAACAGTGCTTATGTGCAGTGCCCTTTGTCTTTAGTCATAGACCCCACTAGCTCTCAGTATGTGACGTCTTCCTTTTATCCCCTTCAGTGAGGTGGTTTTATGCTTTTGGGATTCAGTTATTAGGATCTTTTGTCACCTTCTGCATTTAATATTGCAATCTTCCAGCTTCCTGAAAGGTTTTTTTTTTTTAATTTGCACACATTAAGGCTCACTGTGTGCTATCAAATTCTATGGGTTTTGACAATCCTGGGGTCATATATCCAGCATTACAGTATCACCTAGAATAGTTCCACCACCCTAAAAAATTCCCTGTGCTTCACCTATTCAGCCCTCCCTCCACCCCAACTTAACAACAACCACTGATCTGTTTACCATATCTTTAGTGGTGCCTTTTCTAGCACGTCTTGTCAATGTCCTATAAATAGAATACGTGGCTTTTTTAGACTGGATTCTTTCACTTAGCAATATGCATTTAAGATTCATCCTTACCTTTGCATGGCTTGATGTTTCATTTTGTTTTATCATTAAATAGTATTAACTTGAATGACTGTATATCTATTTACCTATTAAAGGACATTGTGGTTACTTTAGCAGTAAAATTTTTGTAATCCTAAATAAAAATTGTTGCCTAAATATTCACATGCTGGTTTCTGTGTGGTTATAAGTTTTAAGATCAGTTAAATAAACACCTAGGAGCTCAGTTATTGGATGAGACGGTAAGACTCTGTTTAGTTTTATAAGAAGCTGCCAAACTCTTCTCCAATTTGGTTGTGCTATTTTACATTCCCACCAGCAATGAATGAGAGTTCACTTTACTTACAAAAATAGAACTGTTAAAGTAACCATGATGTCCTTTAATAGGTAAATAGATATATGGTCTATTTACTATTTAAATAGTTAATACTATTTAAATAAATAATTTAAATAAACTAATAGTTCATTTAAATAGTTAATACTATTTAATGATAAAACAAAAAACTGATACATGCTCACCAGCAGTAGATAACGCTCTGGAGGTGTGTGTTAGCCATTCTGGACGACATGTAGTGGTTTCTTACTGTTGTTTTAAGTGCATTTCCCTGTGACAAGTGATAGTGAGTATCTTTTCATATGTTTATTTGCCATCAGTGTATTTTCCTTGATGGGCTATCTGTTCAAATATTTTACCCATTTTATTTTTTTTAAAGATTTATTTTATTTATACAAGAACCAGGGTACAGGCCAGGTACGCGGGAGGTTGAGAGGATTCACCAGAGACAGAGCGGGGAACAGAACAGGCAGACTGATGAAATACACTGTTGAGGGGAGCAGTGGGCAAGGCAGGAGAGGTCTGCTCGCCATGTGGGTTGTTCTGAGGCTGGCGGGGATCGAACCATCACTGCAGAGGCTGCGGACAGCTTCACAGCGCTGCGCTCAACCACCTGCGCCAACAGTGAGGCCCCTATTTTACCCATTTTAAACAGTGTTGATTGTTTTTTAAAATATCAAATCCACCTCTGAGAGGGGTGGGCTAAATGTAAGTGAGGAAGGCAGCATTTAGGTAAGATGCCTAGGAAGTATTTGTGGAATTACTTTGCTGAGGACCTAGAGTGCCAGAGCTAAAAGACACTTCAGAATCCTTCTACAGAAGAAGAAAATGGAGTACTAGCGGGGCTATTGGTGAGCTGACAAAGATATTTAATGCTTGCTACATACCCACATGCTTCCCCATACTTCCCAGCTCCCTTGCCGTTAGGTGGGCCTGCAGGACTAGTTCTGGTCAATAGGTAGTGAATGGAAATATTGTCTGTCATTTCTAGGTCAAAGCATTTAAGAGTCCTCCTGCTCTTTTCTGCCCCTTCAGGCTCAACCATGGATGCTATGTGTTGAAATTGGATGGATCCAACCTTGCTGTGCAGAGTCCCTGCCAATTTGCCTTGGCCAAATTATGTGAGCTAGAAATAAATCTGTGTGGTATGATTCTAGTGCAATTTCAGGGTTTATTTGTTACTGTGGCAAAGCATGGCCTACCCTGACTCACACAGCCTGGTAGAGTCAATGTTGACATTGTTAGAGTTCCTCTGGCAGTATGCTGGCCCAGGGGAAAGTTATTTCAAGGAGGGCGACCCTTTAAATGAACTGATACTGCTGAGAAACCCTACCATGTGCCTGAGTCTGTGTAGACACTGAAGCTTCATTATCTTCTGTCTTTCTCAGGCCTGTCTGTTGAGGAGGTAAATTCATCTGAACTGTCTGCTCTGGTCACTTGCTGGGTCTTGTTTCCCTAGATGCCACATGAGGGTTGACAGATAATCAGAGTTAACTTTCCCAACAATCCTTACAAGCTACTAATAGAGGATCTCCCCACTCAAGTCAAGCCCTCAAAAGTCCCCATAAGGGCCTCCCCAGTGGCGCAGCGGTTGAGCGCTGGGTTGCGAAGCTGCCCGCAGTCTCTGCAGCACTGGTTCGATCCCCGGCCTCCGGGTGAGGGGCCCACATGACCCACAGACCTCTCCTGCTGTCCGCTGCTCCCCTTAGCAGTGTACTTCATCAGTCTGCCTGTTCTGCTCTCCGCTCTGACTCTGGTGAATTCGCTCACCCTCCCGCGCTTCTGACTGTACCCAGTGCTTATATAAATAAATAAATAAATCTTTAAAAAAAAAAAAAAAAGTCCCTATAAGCCTCAAGTCCCCCAAAAGTTTTACCTAGGAAGAAAGCAAGTCTCAGGAACTCCCTTCTATCTTCTGTACCTTTTCTTCAAACTCACGCCTTGCTTTCTGCTAACCCCATGCTTTCTAGAGGAGGAACAGTCCCAATCCCATGGTCCAGAAGACATGTGGCACCAGCATCTAATAGACTCTTCTCTAGGCAGGCCCTGCCTGAAGCAATCAGCTCAGGTTGGGCTACAGATAGCAGGCCACAGGCTGTGCTAAAACAACCATACTAGCTCAGCCTCCCAGTGACATCTGGGGGCTGGTCGCAGCCCTCAGGCCAGGGAGCAAGGAGGCTTTCTCTGTGTGAAGTGAAGTGATGCTCACAGGGCTCAAAATCAAGACCTTGACCTCATTAGCGCAATGTTCTGGTCACCGGGGCTTGGGGAAATGTGATGATGTTAATTATGTGCCGATTTCTTTAATCCTTGTTCTTGTGAAATGCATGAATTTGCCTGTCCTTCCTTTCCCTGGGGACTATAACCTCCTGGGGGCACGGCAGGGGGTGGAGCAGGAGGTGGAAGGACCTGGCTGGGGTCATCTAGAATTGGATTCACTTCCTGGCTACTGTGACCCTGGGTAACCTCCCTGAACCCGGGATTGGGTAAGGATTATGGGCTTGGCACAATGCCTGGCACGTAGAAAGCTCTGAGTAAATTACAGCCATTATTATCATTACTGTTAATCATTATTTTATTCTATCAACTGAAGGATGATTTGCTATTGCTCCATCTTGATTCTTTAGAGCCAGTAGAGTATAGACAGGTGTTGTCCAACAGAACTTTCTGAAATAATGAAATGTCCAATATTGCACTGCCCAGCCTAGTAGCTACTGGCTGCATGGGAATACTGAGCACTTAAGGGACTGGATTTTTAATTATTTTTCATCTAATTTATTTCAAATATTTCCATGAGTTGAGCTGCTACGGTATTGGGTAGTATGATTAGGCATACTTAGAGTTGGGCACCATCTAGGTTCTCATCCTGCTCCTGTTCCTTCCTAGCTGTGAGACCTGAGGCCAGTTACTCAACCACTCTGGACCTCAGCTTCACTCGGCTGTTCAATGTGGATATTGTAGTATTGACCTCCTAGGGTGGTTGTGAGGATTAAATGGGTCAACCTCTATTCAGTACCTTATTTTTGGAGGACTCAAGGAGCATTTGATCTATTATTGCTCTCTTGAGCACTGATGCTGGGCTGTAGTCCATGGTCATGACTGTGTCTCCCATTGGACCACAGCATCCTGAGGGCCTCTGTCATCTCCTGCAATGAATTTCTCATGCATCCCAGTCCAGGAGGGAGAAAACCACTAACTAGAGAGTGAAGGCGATGTCTCTAGAGGAGATAAAGCTGGTGCTGTTGGAGGCAGACTCTTGTGATCAAGGGGATTTGAGGCAAGGCAGCCTGAAAGAGGGAGTTCAGATGGGTTCAGGAAGAAGGGCTTTCTCCATTCAAACCTCCCAGGCCAGGCAGTCACAGGAGTCAAATTGTGTCCCCTGTATCCCATCTCCAAATGTGGACAGGATGTGACCTACCTGCCAAACTCGACCACAAAGCCAGAGGAGGCCAGAAGTCAGGAGGCCTCTCCCGGAAAGCAGTCAGCTTCTAGGAAATGGAAGTTATGGGTCCAACGCCAGGGCCCTTGGAGCAGGGTCTCTGGAATTCCCCCTTCCTTCTCACCGGATGAGGAACTGAATTCGTGCACTTCAGGGAATGGGTGCGAACTTATGTCCTTTCCCCTCATCTTCTTCCTCTGCAGGGTCACGTGGGGATTTCCGGGTGCAGGGACTTCTTCGCGCCCCCAGAGACACAGCTTCAAATTCCCCCCAAAGAATCAATCAGCATCAGAATTCAAGGACCCCTTGAAATACTCATGGACCCTCCTTCATTCTGCTTGTTCCTCACCTGGCCCAGTCTCAGTAGAAGATGGTAAGGTCTGAAAGGCCCTGTGTCCCCTCTGCGTGGTTGCCAACAAGAACATCTCCCTCTCCCACACCAGGCAGAGTCCCCTCCTCCCCCAGCCGCTGGGACTCCTGCCTTGCAGCCAAGAGCAACTGACCCTCAGAGCCACAAGGAAATGCCACTGTCCCATGGAACACACTCTCCAGAGACAGGGCATGGGGCAGGGGCAGGGGACCATCTTTCTCCGATTTCAGGGTGAGCAGCAGCAGGTGGCACCAGGGTTGGTCCTCAGGAGTTCTTGTGGAGAGGCACAAAACAGTGAATTATAGGAGTCAGTTATACTCACCCCTCTGCTCAGGCTACTAGGAAGGGGCCCGGTAGTGTGGGATGATGAGAAATCTGGGATTTAAAATGTACAGGAGGCCATGTGGTCTCTCCATTAGCTGGATTTGGAGTTGAGACAGATTTAGGCTTAAATCCCAGCCTAACTGGCTATGTGACCTTGGAGTAAGTGATTAATGAGGTTTCTACTCAGTGTCCTTGTCTGTAAAATGGGGGTAGAGATTCACCACCCAGGTTGTACTGAGTGAGGGACACCTGTAGGTACAGGGCCCTAGCCCGGGACTTGGCACATACTAAGGAATAGAGTCTGAGCAGGTAGGGAATTAGGGAGGAGTGGGGGGTGGTGAGGGAAGACATGCAGGAAATGGGGGGCGGGAGCTCATTTCCCAGTGGGAAAGACAGATTCTCACAGCTGGTTCTTCACAGTTGGGTCTTCATGGCCAGACACAACCTTGGCTCCTGCTACAGATGAGAGAACTGGTCCTGAGCCCAGGCCGTCTCCTGTCCCCCTCCCTGCTCCTACAGCCCCTCAGGGCAGTTGAGGTCAGAGGAAGGACAGCACAACTGAGACCCTACCCTGAAGGTCTCTGCTCTTCTGGCAAGCTCTGTATACCCACTTGATCCCGAGACACGCATTTGCCAACCCCAGGAAGGCCTTCAAGGGGCTGCTTAGAGGAATTGTTTTCCCCAGACAGTCTTTTTTCCCTGCAAGAGCCCAAGGGAGCCCTTAGAAGGACCCTGGGGTCGCGGGGGAGTCAGCTCGGCCCTGCTTTAGACCAAGTGCTGGTGAGTGGTAGGGAGTAGAGGTTGTTGGTGATTTGGGGGGCCAGCGGGAGGGCAGGTTTGCCAAGGACCCACTTCCCACCAGGCTCAAGTGTCCATTCAATGTCCCTCTGGGCCTCGTAGAGGAGACAGGAAGGAAGTGGGTTTTTCTGACTGGCACTGTGGCATCAGCTGGCCCCAAGCTGAGCGGCCTTTGAGGGCCTCCCTCCCCCACGCCCCACACAGGGGTGAGAGGACTCTGGCCACTGGGCTGTAAACAGCCTCATAAAGCCGGCTCTGACCAGACACCCCACTGCCAAGAAGAAAATGAGAGCAGTGAGAGCTTGGGAAGCTCATAACTCCATGACCCAGAGGGTATTTTAAACTCAATTTTAGACTTCTTGGATACAAAGGAACAGAGATTTTATCATAAGACCCCACCCCTCAGACTGGGGCTTCCCTGGGAGCAGGGCTGTGTTCCCCATCAGCGTGGCCCTGTGTGAGGGCAGCCTCCACCAGTGGTGACTTATTCCCACCATCTGAATAAGCTCACAGGGTCTTCAGAAGAGAGATATCTCAGACTTGGGGTATCCAGGATCTAACACTGATTCATTACCAGTGAGGGGACCACAGGAGGGTGTTTTAAACTTTCCTGAAAAATCTGTGGATTCTGGAAGGCCCCTTAGGCTCTCTCCCCTTACTTCTGCTAGTCTGTTGAGGGAGAGGAGAGTTGGAAACAGGGTGTGGCGTACTGCCCTCCTCTTCTTCCCCTCCATTCTCTTTCCCCCTGCCCCTCACCCCTCTGGCCTCTTTGCAGCCCTGCCTTGCCCAGTGTAACCCCAGCTGGACACCCCCTCCCTGCCTCCTTTGCCCACAGAGGAGGGCGCCGGTTGTCCACTGCCAGGTACAGAGGATAAAAATACCCAGTGGAAAAACACGTGGCTCCCAGTCAAACATTAACCTGCAGGACCTGGCGTGTTGGCCCTGTTGTCCCTTCCCAGGCTGCCTGGCCACCAACAGGCAGCTGTTGACAGATTCCTCTCCTGTGATCATGACTGGTCCCTCTGGTCATTCTCGAACAGGAACCCACCTACTTCTGGCAGAAAGCACCACTCGAAGACCCCAGGGCACTGGCCCAGCCAGCCCATGCCTACAGTGGCCCACCCAGGTAGCTGCAGGGAGAGCCCCTCTCTTCTTCCGCCTTGGCTCTTCCCTGGAGCTCTCTGGGTTTCCAGGTGAGCCCAGCTCCCTGGTTAAAAACAAAACAAAATAAAACAGCGCCTCTGACTCTTGTTGGGAGAAACCTGGCTCAGATAGGCTAAGACCCTCAGGTTTCCCATCTGTCACAGAGTCGCGTGCGCTTAGAATCTGGAAGGAAGATAGAAAGCTAAGGGAAGGTAGCAGGGAGACACAGAGACCAGCCAGCACCCTCATGCACCCTCACAGCTGAGACGAAGCCTGGAAGAGGTGCTGGGCAGAGGATATAGGCAGGTGAGAAGTTCCAGCTTGTTCCTAAGGTATCCAGCTTCTCAGCTCTGCTGTTGTCTGGGGCTGGGAGGCCAGAGGGTGGGTGCTGATCCAGGGTTCCCAGAAGACTCTGCCCACACACCTCAGGCCCACCTCAGTATTGCCAGGCAGATCCTACCGGGCGGCATCCCCACAGCTGTTGGTGACTCCGCAGCTGGCCTTGCTCCTCACACCTCTAGAGTCCGATGTCCCATGGTTTAGGGAATGCTGGCAAAGCAGCCTTGAGTCAGGGCCAAATGCCCAGTTTTTCTATCAAGGAAGTTTGCCTACGCACAATGAAAAAAAGAGAGTAAAGTCCATCTGGGCTCTGCACGGCCATCTCATCACTCCAGCTGGCAGCGGTCTGATGGGCCCCACTTGGAGACTGGAAGGGATTGAGGGGTTCCCCGGGGGTCTCTGGGACCAAGGAAACCCTCCAACCACTTTGATGTCCACAGCAGCATCTCAACATCAAGGCAGAGTATATGAATATTAACTCTGAAGGGGAAAAAGAGGGTTAGAGTGGAGATCAGCAAGGGCCTCCCCAGTGCTGAGGGCCTCTCAAAGCAGCTGAGAGCTGGTCCTCAGGGGACTGACTTCTAGCCCTGCCGGATCGAGAGTCCAGCACTGGACAGAGTTGGGAGGCCGGGAGCTTGAACCATGCTCCCCAGGCATGAGAACCTCTACCTGGACTCTCCCTCAGACCCCTGGAGATGTTTCCCACTAGGGAGGTGTCTCCAGGCCAGGACATGGCTCTGGGACTGCCGCTGGAGTCCTGGCCCTGCTCTGCCCCAGGACACACATGTGTTGTATGAGTGACTAAGCCTCTTGTACCTCAGCCGTCACTTCGGGGATGGTCACAGCCAGCTCTCAGGGCCTTCCAAAGATTAAGTTAGCTGATGTCTCTGTTGTGCCTGGCACACAGAAGTTCTTCTTTGAGCGTCGCTGTGGCTAGCTCCCCCTTCATTTCCTCATCCGTACAACGGGACAGTCATGTCCAGCTCACCGGAGTAAATAAGCTGATCTGTATATTACTGTTGCACTTGAACATTGGTCCACAACTGTCAGCATGATTGTAATCTGTTCCCCTCTCTGCACCTTGCTTCCCTCACCCGCATGTGGTCATCTCGAAGGACCTCGGCTGGAGCGCCAGGGTGCTCTCACCTGCTCGTGTAATCACACGCCCGCTCTCCCGCCTCCTCGCCACAGCCAGAACCACAGCCTATCGCCCTCACTATCATGCTGACATTTGCTTTGGCTCACGGAGCAATTACCTGCAGAACTGAACAAAGGCTGAGGAGCAGCAGGTGAGAGGACAACCAGAGTCCTGGCTCTGGGGAGAGAGGCAGCAGTGCGCAGCCGTGTAAGCCTGTGCCCAGATCTCAGGCCCGAGAAACAAAGCCAGTGATGCGGAGAGGTAGAGGGAGCTGGGCTCAGGAATATAATTTCCCCCACCAAGAGGCCAGAGCAGGGGTGGGTGGGTAAGGGGCTGTTTGCATCTGGATGCCATCTGGATGAGGGCAAACACCGAGGGGCCACTTGAGGAAATGCCTGAGCGGCAAATCAAATTCTGCAAAGAAGTTGCTTGAGATGAATGTTTGAGGGAGAGGAATGTATGTGGGGAAAGCTGGTGCTGGCAGGGAGGCTGAGCTGGGGAAGGAGGCCGAGGCAGGGAGGAAGGACCAAGGCTGGGGCCTCTGGGTAGCCTCCCTGAACTGGTGGCCTTACCCCCAGTCCACACAAAGCTGGGGATTCTGGTTTGGGAGTGGTGAAGGCAGGGTCCCCAAGCATATGAAAGTTCTACATTGCCTCCAGATTCTGGCCCTCCCTCCCTGTAGTCACTGTCACCACCTCTCGCCCATCCAAGGGAGCCCTCTTTCTCAGGGAGCTGCTGCCCTTCAGACCTGTGGCGGTATCTTCTCCGGCCCTACTGGGAGCATAGCCCACGTGCAGGAGGCCTAGTATCTCAGAGGGGAGGTGTGGCTCAGCAAGATGTGGCGCTTTGGATCCCGATAGACTCTCAGATCCCATCTCTCCTTAAATTGGCTTCATGTGAGTTAACTCACTTGGCCGAGTCTCCACTTTCTCATTTGGAAAAGAGCATGAGCTTGTAGCATCTTGGATCTCCCTGCTGATGTAAGGAGGCAGGTGCTGTCCTAACCATGTCCAAGGGGCGTACACCACAAGGCAGCCCCAAAGGGGAGGTCAGGAAACACTCAGGCCAAGTCATCTGATGACTGTAGGACCCGGACACACTGACCTCCTCCCATTGATCTCCCTGTAAACCAGGCAGGCACACACATGTATGCACAAGCACGCACATATGTGTTAGTGCAAGTTTTTGTATGTGTGGATGTGCATACATATAGATTTGCACACAATATGTTTGCTGTGTGTTGTTTATTTGCATGTGCTTGTATGGCTGTGCATGCAAGTATTTTGCAAATATGGGTTATATGTTTATATATTTACATATGGGTGTTTTTGTTTGCGCAATATGTACACAGGCATTCTTGAGTATCCCCAAGGGAGAGGTTTAGGGTCCCCACAGATACCCAAATCGAAGATGCCCAAGTCCCTTAGAGTTCAACCTCTATAGCTTCGGTTTTCACCTACAAGTGTCCAACATCTTTAATTCAACTGACTGATGCCACCATATTCCGTGAATGCGGAAACTATGGCTAGAAGTGGATTTATACAGTTCAAATCCATGTGTGTCTGTGTATGTGTGAATAGATAATGGATGTGGATTTGTGTTTGTAAACAGAGCATGCATGTGTTTATAAAATGTGTTTCTGTCTTAATATTTGTTTGTGGAGATAGTATACCTATATGTAACTGGCATATCTGTGTATTAGGTGTGTATACTTGTGTGTGTTTGTGTGCATATGAAACACAATTGTATCTGTGTGTATGGGTATATATACACATGTGGAAATAGATGTGCATAATTAACATATATGAACAATGTGCACATATGTTTGCACATTTGTGTGTGTACCATGTGATGTTATGTGTCTGTGCTTACTAGAAGTCTACCATGTTAGAAACAGCCCTGAATGGGCAGCCAGAGGAAGAAATCCATGACCTTAGTCCTCTGGTGGTGAGGCTGTGAGACACTTTCATGGTCCTTCTGTGTCTCTGCAGGTCCAGCTGTAACCACACCAGCTCTTCTTCCTGCCCTGCCTCCCAGCTGAAAGGCCCAGGCTAGAGTAGCAAGTGGACAAGTAGGCACCTAGGGCAGGGTAGTCCTGGCAAGCACAGGGAGGTGTGCTGAGTCTAGTTGCTTCCAGGACCACAGAGGAGAAGACCAGGCCTGCCCTCCCGAGTTTACAGCTGTGGAGACAACATTGAGCTCAGAAAACAGTGAGAGGACTGGGAGGGTCTGGAGGAGTTTAGCTAGCAGGTGTTTTCCCAGGGGCCGGGGAGACATAGATCCTGCAGTAGTAAGAGCCTGGACTCAAGTCTGGGACTGTGGGTAAGTCACACAACCTTTCTGTGCCACAATTTCTTCTGTAAAATGGGATCATAACACTGCATACCTCAGGGAGCTATTGTAAGGACTGAATGGCATTAACAGTGCTCAGAACAGTGCCTGGCACACAGAAAGTGCTCTGTGTTAGCTATTATTATCATACAGCAAGAAGTCATTGAACTCATTCTAAGTGCCTAGAAATGTAATTAAACAAAGAACCATCAATTCCAGGGAGAATAAAACATATGCAAAGGTAAAACAACCAATCACAGTTTACTAAATGGCTCACCCTAGATGTCAAAGCTTTTACAACTCCCACACAACAAGGGCGTGGGGATGATGGGAGGGGTGGGAGCATGGGGCACACCAGCACCAGAGGGACCTCTCCTGACCAGTGAAGGGACCATTTTTTGCTGGGTGCGACTGCTATTTGGACGAGTCTTTGAGAGCTGTGAGATTCTTATGTGCATATGTAAATTTGATCAAGATTTTAAATTTGGGGACTCTGTGGTGGCCTAGGGGTTAAGTCTCAATGCAATCACTGCCATAACCTGATTTCAATCCCTGGCCAGGGAGCTACCCACATGGTGCAGCAGACCTCTCCTGTCTCGCCCGCTGCTCCCCTCAGCAGTGTATTTCAGTAAATCCATCTGTTCTGCTCCCCCCTCTGTCTCTGGCAAATCTTCTCATCCCCCTGTACCTCTGGCCTACACCCCAGTTCTTCTATGCAAAAAAAAAAAAAAATTCAATCTTAAATTAAAAAATCCCTTTAAATTCACCAAGTGGAAACTTACATGTCTGTGAATACCCAAGTTGTAGGTATTGAGTGGGTTATTGTGATGTTGGTTATTGGCCTCAGCAGAGGGCCAGACAACACCAGCATAGGGAAGCAGGGGTGCCTGGGAATGGGGCCTTTCCCTACCCCGCCCCAGCTGGCCTTGACCTTAAGCGAAAGCAGAGAGTGTTCTGGCCTCTGCTCTGGTTCTTCAGTGACTCTGACTACAACTCATTTATTACTTTGTCCTGTGAATCCTTCTCTGCCTTTGTACTTAGTCACCAGAGGGTAAGAAGAAATATAATATTCATAAACCAGTATATGCTGTTTGAGATGTGCTACTGTTCTAAGCCTTTTACATGTTTTAGTTCATTTAATCCTCATACCCATTTACAACAGTCTGATTTGATTTCTGTTGTAAAGATGAGAAAATAGGGCTCAGAGAGGTCAAGTAGCATACCCAAGGTCACATGGCAGAGCCAAGATAGGAGCTCAAGCCATCAGACCCTGGAGTTCATGCTCCTAACCACTAATTATTCAAGAAGGCCAAAAGAAGAAGGGTGGGGGAAAGATGGACACCTGGCCCAGCACATTGGGAGAGGCGAGCAGACCAGATGACCTTGACAGGTGTGGCAGGAGAGGTCTGTTCCTGGGGGAGCAGGGATTGTCAGGCGAGGCACCCCTAGCAAGGAAGACCTGTTTGGGCTGCCTGTGCAGGGTCAGGTGGCCGGTAGGGTGAGAAAGAACCAGAGCTGAGTGGCCTGAGGGTGCCAAGCTGCTGACTCGAGCCCCATATCAGTTTAGAAACCAGGACTGGAACATTCAGCCCTCTACCTCCCCCACAGTGTGCCTGCATGTGGGCATGGAGATCATTCAGTCACCCCACAAATGCCCCCTGGATGCTCATGGTGTGGTTCCAAGTGATGTAGGGTCCAGTGTGCTGGAGGTGAATTCTGTTACTTCCTAGTTGTGTGGTCTTGGACAAGTCATTCAACTGCTCTGTGCCTTAGTTTCCTCTCTCTCTCTCCAAAGACCATAAAATAGGTGGCACAGAGTTGTCCTGAGGACTGAATACATTAATGCATATGAAGTGCTTAGCACCAGGCCTAGCCATGCATCATATGTGTTCAATTAATCTTGCTATGGCTTCATCCCTTGATCTTTGGGGATATTAATAAAAACAGCATTGTACTTGAACTTCACCAATATAATCCCCAGGGATGGTAATAAGATGAACAAAAGCTTGCCTCTCCCGCATAGGATTTTCATCTATTAAGGGGAGCTTGGACAGATCAACTACTAAACTGAAGTGTAAACGAGTTCATTGAAGTGCCTGAAAGTAGGAACCCATGGAAGATGGGTACAGGGAGGGCCAGAGGCTGGGTCCTCCTTCCTCTTCAACCAGGAGAGAAAATTGAGGAGCTAGCTGGCTGCCCTAAAGAAAAGGACTGGACAGGCCATGGGAGCAGGCCTGGGACAGCCCCTCCAGGGCAGGTGAGCAGGGCTTAGAGGAGCCTGCACCTGTGGCACAACCACCACCACCACCACCCACCACCCCCCCACCCCGCACCACACACACACACACACAACACTCCTGTTCATTGTGTTATCTTCAGGCTGGCTGTCATGAAAGCCCTTTCCTACCACGTGTCCGAGGAGACTCTGCAGCCTCAAAGGTGATGTCCCCCCCCCCCCCCGAAAGTGGATGATTCTGCTTGCAGTTGGCTTCCTGTGCTCCAGCCTCACATCCGGGGAGGTGGGTCGACTGCTCTGATGGACCCATTTCTCTCCCCTTGGGAATGAAGGACAGTCTAGCATCTTCCTCAGGCTGTGATCACACTGGGTGCTGTGGAGGAGGTGGGCCAGGACCAGCCACCCATAGCCCTCTGCCAGATGTGCCAGCAGCCCCTCAGCAGCCTGAGGCTCCACCTGGCTGCCTTCTCCCCATGGTCATTGTGTCGTCCATTCTACGTGATGTTCCTCCAGCTTCTGCTTGGTAACAGACACCTTGCTTGACCTCCTGTGAGACTTTGAGAGGCAAAGAGAACCAGAAAGATGCAGCATGGGATCACATGCCAAGCCATCTAACTCCAGAGCCCGCTGTCAGTCACTGCCCCTGATTAGTAGTCTGTCCTCTGAGATTCGAATGACAGTAATGATCACAGGGACACTCGAGAGCACTTCCCAGGCACCAGGAGCACTGTATGATACATGCCTCAGCTCTTCCATCCTCACACCACAGAGACCCTCTCCAGGTCATACAGATAACCATGCGCGAGGTAGGCTTTGAACCCAGGACGTCTGGCTCCAGAGGCTAGTAGTACCACTCCCAGAGAGATGCCAACACTTCGACCCAGGGATGGGCCACACTGTGCTCATGCACAGATCTCCAAGCTAGACTGATGGTGAAGTGGAAAGGCAGAGTAGCAGAGCAGTGTGGTGACTGGCCACCATTCATATGACGGAAACCTGGCTAGCAGTGGCCAGCTTCTTCCTGAAGATGTTCTTCTAGAAATGTTCTAGGCACCACAGCACCATATCGATGTATGGGGAGCGGCTGTATTCTTTTCCCTTGCCTTTTTTGTCAATGAGCTGTCCTTTTTTCTCAGCAGCTACTTCGGGGAAAGACTAGCTTAGAGATGCCCTTTGATGCTAACAGTTCTAGAGTCAAACCTTGGTTTTGACATTTTCACATATAAGTGACCTTTGACGAGGTAAGTGACCTCTTCAAGTCTGTTCATAGAAAGGGGATAATGGTTGTAGAATTTAGTGAAGATGAAATTTCTGTGCCTGGCACCTACTAGGAAAGCATAATAACATGGGAGATGAGGCATTTGCACACACACACACAGTATCCTAAGAAAGGATCACAAAGAATGTTCCAGCCAATGTGAGAGGTCCTGGATGGGCAGCCTATGAGGCAAGGGCTTTCAGCTCTGCAGGAGGAAGACCAAGGTGGAAGAGTCAGCCACCCCCGAAGTCTGCAAGGGGCACCTGGGGACCAAGCAGGTGATGGACCAGATGAGATGCCTTTTCTGACCACAGACTTTAAACTGCTTGGAACACTGTGGAACGCTATCCGGGCGAGCACTCCCTCGGGAGGATAATCTGTTGTTGGTCTGGACAGCAGTTGTCACTAAGTTCAGTGCTGGCAGGACCAGCATTTGCTGGGAACCATGGTCATGGGGAGACTGGGGCAGCTGCCACAGGAGCTGCCATCAGGCCCAGTGTCCCCGTGCCTGAGGGCTCTGGGACTGGGGCTTTTTGGGTACCCTGTCCAATCTTGGGTTCATACAGAAGCTACACAAAATCTTTGTGGAGTTTCCTTTTGGACCACAACACTAATATGAAAGGGAAAAAAAAGAAGAATTCCATGGATTTAGAAGGGAAAAATTTGGAGGGGCAGATCATCAAATGTAGGTTTGAATCCCAGCAATGCAAGTTCCTAGAGGCATAAGTACAGTCTCCTTGTTTGTAAGCAACCGGTTGTTGGAATTCAGTTGATTATATTTGCAAATGAATTTTATATTCACTGCTCTTGAGTAGTTAGTTATCAATGAAGTTGGGAAAGCTATATCAAGAAGATTTTTCAGAAGTGAGCTCTGAATTAGTCTTGAAAAGGCAAATGCACTCTAATTAAAAAAATTTTTTTATTGAGCACCTACTATGTGCCTGGCAGTGTCTTAGGTCCTGGGGGTGAAGCAGGGCACAGGGCAGACCAAAAGCCCGAACCTGAGGAAACATTCTAGTGAATTGTCCTGGAATCAAAGCCTCCCCCTTGTTTGGGGAATTTTCCAGACCCAAACAAGTCCCTTTCCTGATCCTTTTCCTCTGAGAGGGTCAGTGAAGCTGTTTCCCACTTTGGAAAAAATGGCCTGGCCATTTCCACAGGGACAGTTTGCTGACCTCTCAGTGCCTACTGTGGGTGTGTGTGAGCGGCACATGCACTGGCACTGCCCAGTGACATCCCGGTGCTGGCAGGGTGCCCATCCCATCTGGCCTCCCTGTAGGCCCAGATGCCCATCTCAGGAGCCCCTGGCCCTCTCTGGATAAGCAGTGAGGCAGATGAGAGAAGGTAGACCTGAGTCCCACAGAGCCAACCTGTTGTATTGCTCTGTCTTCAACCCCAAGCTCCGTGGACTGGGCCTCCCTGAGGGCAGGACTGTGTCTCTCCACTTGGACTAGTGACCCTTTTTTCCTCTCCTCCTCCTCTAGACCCTGGCCTCTGGGGGAAAGGGATGCCCCTCCCAACTACTGAGGTGAAATCCCCCGGTGAAGGACTTGAACCCAGGTCTCCTGATGCCCAGGATTCTGACCCTTTATGGGACATCCCTAAATTCTCAGTCAATGCCCTTTACCTTCTAACAAGCTGTTGTCAGCTCTGCCCTATCTGCTCACAGAGCTGTCAGAAAGATTCTATCCCATCTCAGTCCAAGGGCTGATACTTTATATCTCACCCTCCCTGGGAGCTATTAGGCAAGTAAGGCGTTTGCTTTTTTGAAGCCCTCACTGTTTAGCTACAGGATTAGTTCTAGTCCATTTACTCAGCAAGTCCCGCTGGCCAAAGGCTGCAACCAGAAAAGCACATCTCCCTTGCATAATAAATGTTTAATAACGACAGTCGGAATTGACCAGAAAATGCTCCAGTTGGCAGGCTTGAAGCCACACCGGCTCCAGGGAGTGATTAAAGTTCAGCTCCATTGCCCCCACCTACCTACTTCGCCTGCCTCCGGGCTCTGGGAGCAGGCGGGCGGCCTTCCTACCTTCCTGCCTTGCCACCTGCCCATCTGTGACAGCAGCGCCCGTAGGAGAGAGACCCAGCCCAGCTGCTCCAGGGTCCTCTGATGGGTTTTGTGTGGATCCTGCCTCTTCCTTTAGCCTGGGGCTCTGGTGGCTGGAGCTTTGTCCCCCTCCCCATACCCCGACCCCACCCCAGCCTGGGATCTCCCTCCCCCTGTCTCCCCACCAACCCAGTTCAGAGCTGGTTCCACCTAGGGCTACCGTGTGCCCAGGCTCCAGGCTAGTTTCAAACAAAGACCAGATTTGTAAGTGCTGGCAGATGTTAAAGATAACCCCATTCGGCCCTTTAGGAATTAGTCTAAAATATACGATTGTATTTCAGGAGCCTTAAGGGTGTTTCTGAAACCTTGGGGCCCAAGACAGTTATAACATATGTCCATTTTAGGCTTTGGAAAATAGGGTGCTATAATTGGAAAAGTTAGCGCAGCGCTAAGTACAGGGAGCAGGTCTCTTTACATCTCAAATACCAGGTATTTAGGTGGCTTTCTTAGAACCTGGCATTAGGGACACGTGTGAACGCGCCAGGCTCATTTCTGAGGATTGAGTGGGAGTGGCTAGAGAGGGTGCTCGGGCAGAACAGGCAGCACCATCTCTGGGTTCCAACACCAGTGCCCCCGCTGGCTAGAACATGGACCCCAGATTCACCTTCCCTCTCTCTCCCTTTTCTTCTGACCTGGAGCACTTGGTAGACACGGGGTTGGCGCTGGTGCCCTAGCGTGTGCCAGGCTTGGCATTTTCTTCAAAAGTGGATTGTGGACACCTGTTGTTTGTCAGAAGGTGGCAGCTATGTCCCTGGGTGCCAGCACCACATTGGGTTCAAATTCTCCATCCCCACCCAGGCAAGTTACTTAACCTCGCTGGGCCTCAATTTCCTCACCTATAAAATGGGATGAAAGTTATAATACTTAGCTCCCAGGGTTGTTGAGATGATTAAAGCAATAACTTACATAAAGCATTTTACACAATGCCTGGCACATATTAAGAACTCAATAACAGTAGTGACTAGAATTATATTTTAAAAGGGCTAAAAACATTACCAAAGCAATCTTTCATACGGCTTGGACTCCCTGCCCTTCCTAGGCACCCCTCTACATGTCTCTTACCATGACCTTCTCCCATCCAAGTACTAACCAGGACCGACCCTGCTTAGCTTCCGAGATCAGACGAGATCGGGCGCGTTCAGGGTGGTATGGCCGTAGACTCTTACCATGACCTTCTATCCAGAGCCAGTGAGTTGCTTTTCATTCACCATTCATTCATTTGTTCATCCATCCATCTATTTAACATTTACTCATGGGAGCGCTGGGGAGCGACAGCCCCTATCTGCCACATACTGCCCCTCCAAACTTATGTAAGAGATATGGCACTTAAGCACTATATGGGAAAGTGGGGGTGCCCTACAGACCCTACCCCCATCCCAGAGCGACAAGTCTAAGCATGAAGCCAAGTGATAACCACTTGGTGGGAGTTGGGGGTAAGGCCCTGGAGGGAAGGGCAGCACCCCTATATATCTCCCCAATCTCAGCAACTTCCTGGGTGGAGTTTTAGTTTGAAGGTGTGAGGAAGACACACTTGGCATCTAGGGGTAGAAGAAAGCACAGCAGGTTTAGAGCTTTTCAGGAACTGCAAATGGCCCTGACAGCCACATGCATTTTAGTCACCCAGTGCCAGGTAACAAGCACCCTAAAAGTTAATGGCTTAAGACAACTATAAATAAATAAAATTAACTATTTGATCCTGATTCTGCACTTTGACAGGTTGTAGTAGTGACAGATCATTTCTGCTCCAAGTCTCAGACTAAGGGATCCACTTCCAAACTGGCTTCACTCATGGGCTGGCAAGTTGATGCATGGTTGGCTGGGGCTGAGGGCAGGGCCTCAGTTCTCCTCCTATGGCCTCTCCTTGGGGCTGTGCTTGGAGTCTCAGGTTTGGCAGCAGGGTTGGAGAAGCAGCATCCCAAGTGTCAGCGTCTCAGGAGGACGAGCCCACTGTGTAAGCACCCAGGTCTCTGTGGGCATCATTCTTGCTGATGTTCCATTAACCAAAGCAAGTCACATGGCCAAGTCCAGAGTCCTTGTGGATGGGGACCACACAGGGAGTGAATACTGGGGAGGTGATCTATTGGAGACCATCAAAGTCATAACCTACAAAGATATGGGTCCTCAGTTTCACCAGTGACCAAACACATCCACATAGGCCAGATGTGGCCATTCCACTGAGACATGTAATAGTAAGTATATATAGGTTCAGCTGTTGGGACAAAGAAATCCAGAATTCAATAGGATAGAAATTGATCTCTTTCACACATGATGTGGTTCAATGGTATTAGGCATCTAGTTTCCTTGAGTCTTGTTACTCTGCCTTCCTTAGAGTGCAGCTTGCATCCTGGCATCTAAAATGACAGTCTCGGCTCCTGCCCTCGCGTTTGTATTTCAGGCCGTGGAGGGAAAAAATGAAAGGGAATGTTTCTTCCTTGCCACCCCATTGCCAGCTCCCATCACAGACTGTATCTCACTGCAAGGGAAACAGGAGATTGGTGAAGACTTTTATACTCAACTAAAACTTCTATTACCATAAAAGGGGAGAACAGACATAAAGGGGCAACTGAAGGTCTCAGTCATAGAAAACAACCTGCCCCAGAATATTCTTTCTGTCAATATTTTGAGATAGGAGAGACCATGTTCCTGATATCAGGAACAGAGATTTTAAAAACAAGCCTAAACTTGCCTATGAGATAAGGAAAAGGGTGACCCATGAGTGGCCATCAATCTGGACTTTTGCTCATCAGGAGCCAGTGGCTTCCTAGGGAGCCAGCAGAGAGGAGCATAATTTCCTTCTGTCCTGTCAGCCTCCCTGGCCCTGGGCAGCTTCTGGGCTTCTCCGGGGCATGGCAGAGGAAGATCCATAGAGAGGCCAACCACAGTTCCCAAGAGGCCATGAACAATTTGCCAAAAGCCCTGAACATGTACTGGCCCCCAGGACCCGAGATAGAGTTTAGACTGCAGAGGCCAAAGTCATGGGTGGGATTCCACAGGTGAACCTGAATCTCTGGCTTCAGAGAGCCAATCATGGGCCAGCCCCTAGCTATTCCACAGATGAGCTCAGCTGGTGAGAGCAGGCAACTCAGGGCAAAGCTATTGGGCTGCTGGATGAAGGGCGACCCAGTAGTTGGCCTGCTGTACTTGCCTAGAGAAGTGCAGATACAGAGGTTTTTTGGTTCTTTGTTTTTAGTTTTTTTGGAGGCAGGAGGAGGAAGGAAAGGCTTGAGGCAAAAATGTGCACACAATCAGCCCAGAATGGGGGTGAGATTAAAAAAAACAAGCCTTAGAAGAATGAAGAGCACCTGGGGTGGGGAGACGACTATGTGCAGCTTCAGAATGGGTCCCACAAAGCAAAATGAGGCTCCTGTCAACTCCTAGAGAACAATTCATTCTGAAGGAGGGGCCAGACAGGGGAAGGCAAAGGTAGAGGTAGTCCCGGCGGGAGAGGGCTGTGTTAAAGAGTGTGCAGTTCAGAATGACGCCAGGTTGGGAGGGAGAAAGTAATTTTTTAGAAACGCTGCTGAGGGAGCCAGTCAAAGTGCCCCAGCCTCCAGGACAAAGCAGAAGACTTTCAATGAGAAATCATCCTGGCTCCACCTGCAACCCTTCTCAGGACATCCTGGTTCTGTGAGACGTTAATATCCCTGCTATACAATAATGACGAGGATGGGCAGATGTGGATAGCACACAAAAGCAAAAGAACAAACAGAAACACATTCAATCTTATAAATAATCAATGAATGCAAAAGCAAACAAGTTAGCATTTCTATCAGTTGTGAGACTCTTTAAGATGTTTTTAGCAAAGTCAATGCTGAGACATCAGAATGGTTGGTCCAGCATCCTCTGTCTGACCCTCCCTCATCACCGGTGATGGGACCTTAATTTATACGATTCTGATCCATAGGTGGGGCTCAGCCATTCGGATCCTTTCTCTTCAGAATTTGAACTCAGAGACACAGAAATGATAGGCCATCGCTGGTAGTTCTGGCACCTGTGTTTCCAGGGAGACTGGTACAATTGGGTGTGAGTGCATGTTTGAAGTGAGGCAGGCCAGTTGCACAGGTTACTGACTGTAGCTTTGAACACGTTACTTAGTTTTTCCATGCCTTGGTTTCTTCATCTATAAAATGGGGACAATTATAATCCTCACCCCAGAGGGTGGTTGTGGAAATTCAGGTAATCAATACAGGTAATGGGTTTGGCACATGGGACAAAGTAAACCCCCAGAACATGTGAGCAAATTATTGTTATAAGATAATATATGTTCAGAGCTGATAACTGCCAGGAGGTCAAAAAATAAAATAAAGGCTAGGGAAAGAGAAATGGAGCAGGAAAAGCAGAGAAGCTAGAACGAGGCCTGCCCCTGGGGGGCTGGAGGCAGCTGTTGGAGCTCCCGTTGGCTCCAGGCTCCAATTTCCCTGAAACCTGACTGTACTTGGACTTGGCTCCAAGTGTGGGATGTATCCTTACATCAAACCTCCTTCACTTGCTTTTGGAAAGCGGTTTGGCACGCACATCAAATGGCACAAAAACAGCCTTGCTGCTGACCTAGGCACTTATCTTACAGAAATAATTAATAGGAAGGAAAAAACCACAGGCATAAAGATGTCCAAAGCAGCTTAATTTATCATAATGGAAAACTTGAAGCCAAAAAACACCCAATCTAAGGGAATAGTCATGTCCCTTGGGTGGAATATTACGCAGCCATTAAGAATGACAAATATGAAGACCACAGAGCAATATAAAATGTTTATGAAATAATAAGTGAAAAGAGCAGAACATAAAATTGTAGAAGACTCCAATTACAATGAGTTAAAAAATGTGCATATGTGTGGACAAGGCTGGCTGGGATTGCTAAAAATTATGAAAACAATTGTATTAGTGGACTATCTAGAGGGAATGTCTCCCTCCAAGAGGGGTCTCTGTCCCAGTCAACCCAAGGCACCAGTCCTTCTGGGAAGGAGAAGGATGAATGCCCTTCAAATTCCTGGTCCCCACACCCTGCTCCTTGCCAGCCCCCACCCTCTCTGGGGAGAGGATGCCCAGGGCTGCTGGTATTTTTAGCTGGGCCTCATGCAGCCCAGTGTTCTAGGGTAAAAATAGCTGGGGTGGAGGGCACAGCGCTAACTTTGCTGCTTTCTGCCTCCCCCTCCCCTGGGCCAGGCGCCTCCTGGTCTTGAAGCCTCCACTTTCCACTGTCTCACTTTGGCTCCGTCCCATGTCTTGAGGCCTCAGCAGCCAGGAAGGAATGTTCTGGTTGGGTACATCTTGGAGCCTTCGTGATCATGGAAGCCAAGTGTTCCACTTTATGGATAAGGAAACTGAGACCCAGATAGGAGAAGGGATGTACCTGGAAGGAACTGACAAAAGTAGTCCCATCCTCACCCACACTCCCTTTTCCTGCCCCAGCCCCCTCACTGTTCTCACTTACAGGAAGGAAGAAGATCCAGGCAGTAACCCCAGGGCTTCAGTGGGGGTGGGGGATGGGCGCACTGGGCTGGGCTTCATGAGATGTGACTTGGACTCCAGGCTCTACAGGTTTGATAACTGAGGGATTGGCACTAGATTACTTTCCATCTGGACAGCAATTTTTGCCTATAAAATGAGGGCATTGGACAAGACCAGCTCCGATGGCTTTTTGAATTGATGAGCTGCAAATCCATCCTAGGCTGGAGTCCAGACCAGCCAGCTTTTTTTCACCCTTATCCCCCATCTTCCCAGGATCTGCCTGGTGCTGTGAAGTCTTTTTCCCAGGTGTGGAGGTGGGGGCTGGGTGATTATGCACAGCTCAAGGTTTCTCTGTGGCTGACTCTGCCTCTCAGGTAAGTTTTCCCCAGCTCCAGGCACACTCTTGAAGCCCCTCCAGCTGTTGGGGTACCTTCTTAAGGAATGCACACAATATAACAGCAATTAAGCCAATTCTAATTAGTGAGGAAATCTACCGGTAAAAAACAAATCCTACAAGTACACTTTAAGGCAAAATGTAAGAAACTTGAACATAGTCAGTGACCAGAAGCCAGGTACTCCCTGCCACTCCCACAGAGGTTAAGGAGTCAGCCTGGTGAGAGCACTGCTGTACCCACCACAACAGAGACCATCCCAATGGGATGTGGGTCCCCAATCTAAGACCTCACCCCCTGGCTTTAGCACATGTCCAATGCTTGGACCTGTGATTTCAGTCCCCAAGTCATCTCCTGATGCGCTCTTAAGTCCCTGCATCCCACCCAACTCACAGCTTTTGTAGGAAGGACTTAAAGTGAATAACTTCATGTGAGAAATCACAGTGTCTCAGCCAAGAGACAAGCTGAGCCTAAGAGCCTGGTAATCAAACAAACACGTCACCCCCTGTGACTTCTGGAGTGTGTGTGTTGACATGTGTATGTGCACAAGCATGCTTTTGTGTGCATATGTGTGTGTGTGTGTCCACGTGTGCCACAAAAGAGTCCCATGACAATGCTAAGTGTCCCCAGCATGGAGGGGCCAAACCCTCAGGAACCTGAGATGCTAACATGGGTGGCCCCTGAGTTCTTTGCAATAATACAAGCACTTACCTGGAAATCCTACTGGTTCCCTCATCCAGTGGCAGTCTCTAACTCACGGTCAAGTCTCTGCCCTTAGCTGGCCCTCCATCAGTACAGTAACACCAGAAACCCTGATTATCTTAGGAACAGGCATCCCTCATTAATAAAATGGGGAGACGGATTAGTGCTTAATAAATGTGGCGTATTTGATAGACAAAACACAGAACCCCGGCAGGGGCATTAATCCTGAAGTCCTGGGGCTGAGGGGTTGGAGGCTCCAGATCAAGGACTCCAGAGCATTTGGAGTCAAAACTCAGAACTCTTGGTAGCTGAGAGGCCTGGAGAGAGAGCTGCATGATGCAGTGTCTCGGACCACCTGTGAAACTCTCTCCATTGTCTGAAACAAGGGTGGCCTATGGGAAATTCCTGTGGGGCCAGCTCTCTGTCTTTGTCTCTTGTTGCAGCCTAACATGCAAAAGGGAGCAAAATGGACAGCAGTGTCTTCACTGGCACAGCTCTCTGCTGCATGTCACCTGTCGCAGGACCAGTGGCTGAGCCTCTGGGTAGGGATGTGAGTGTGACCCTAGGATCCCCATAGCACTGAACTCTAACCCAGCAAGGTGCCTGGTAACCCCCCCATCTTAACCCTGGAACCTCAGAGTCCTCTCAGAAAGCCAGGTATCCCCCAAATATGTGGAGGTCAGGAGGGTGGCCCAGTTATTGTGCTTGAAATTTACAGCTTGGGTGCTTAGGTTTGAATCTGGCCCTGTCTCTAATAAGCTCTGTTGCCATTGTCCTTTGCCACCCCCATCTATGAAACATGACTTGCAGACAGGCTCCTGGGTTTCATATTAATCCCATTTGCTAAGTGATCTTGGTCAAGTTACTTGACTTCTTTGAACCTCGGTTTCTTTGCCTATAAAATGGGGGTGCTGGGTCCTCCCTGGTGGCACAAGGGGTTAAGACGCAGCCTATGAAGCTATCTGCAGCCACTGCAGCATGAGTTCGATCCCTGGCCAGGGAGCTACACAAATGGCACAGCAGACCTCTCCTGTCTTACCCACTGCTTCCCTCAGCAGTGTATTTCAGCCAGTCTGTCTGTTCTGTTCCCCACTCTGTCTCTGGTGAATCCTCTCACCCCCCCCCCATACCTTTGGTCTGTACCCCAGTGCTTGCATGCATAAATAAATCTTTTAAAAAAATAAATAAATAAAATGGGAGTGCTAATCCTTGCCCTTCCTTCCTCATGGGCTGAGCGACGATCAAATGCTATCGCATGTGCCAAAGTACTTTGAAAATCAGAGGTTCCTCACAACCACAGCGGACTGTTATTATGACCAAGGACATGGGTGCACTCTACCTGGGCCAGGTCCCGAGGCCACAAAGGAAAGTAAAGATGCAGACCAGCCCTTAGCCACCCTCTAATTTGTTGAGGAGATAGAAATGACCAGAATCCATTCTGATATGGAAGGTGAGCAGGTAAATTAGGACTGAAGGTATTCAGTGGCCTGGGAGGGGCCCTAGGGACCGGTGCTAATCTAGGAGGCTTCCTGGAAGAGGTGAGTAACCTCAAGGAAATAAAGGCTTTTAAAATAAGCCCTGGGAGTCCCAGAGAAGGTATGGTTCTGCTCCAGGCCCACACCAAATCCCTCAAAGGCCCTTTACTGGACTTTTAAAAAAAGTTTTAACACACCATCCTATTTGATCTTGAAAACAGCCCAGTCAGTTCCTATATATGCCCATTGACAAAGAAGTCCCCAGTTAAGAAAGCACAAAAGTAGGTCTCAAACTCCAGGCTCAAGAGGCTAAACATGGTCCCTCCAGCATCGCCCAGAGGTCCCCTCCCTTCCCTTTTCTGTCCCCACACCACTACCTGTACCAAACACAAATGCAGATGGCTCCTTTTATGTCTCCAGGGATCAAAGGGTTGGCTTTGGAAGAAAGACCTGCTGCTTGAAAGCCAATTGGAGCTGGGTCTGCACAAAAGGCCTTTCCTGCTTCCCTTCCCCAGCCTGCACTGAGCCCTTCCCTCCCAGTGGCGGTGGGCGCCTGCACCTGACCAGCTCCTGCCCCCCCTCCTCAGCGCACACAGCAGGCCAGTGCCTGTCATTCCCATGAAGCACATTCTCCGGGCCTTTGTTAGGCAATTTGTCTCTGGAACGTGCTGTCCCTGCTGGGTCTGGCACTGTCATGTTCCAGCATAATAGGAGAGGGACAAAGACAAAGAGAGATAGAATGACAGAGACAGGAGGTGTACGGATGGAGACGTGCTCAGAGAGAGAGGAGGAAGACAAGCGGGTGGGCAGAGCAACAAGGAAAAACGGGCATGGAAACAGGAGGTGGATGGGGAAGCAGCAGTTAGAGCATGAGGGGTGGGGAGAGGCAGGGAGAGATGCCGGGGCAAAGGCCAGAGGGTAAAGCAGAAACTGACAGGAAAACAGAGATGGCTTTTAAAGACAGGGCCAAAATGAAGAGGGAAGACCATGCAGAAGAAAGAGGGAACCAACTGTGGAGATGGCCAGCAGAGCACGGGCCTTGAGCAGGGGGCTGAGCACCCTGGTTCCATCAGAGCCACACCCCACTCTGAGCAGCTCACCTCCCACACTAAGAGTTATCTCCTACCCCTTGGGCTCCACGGCTCCCACTCGGATGAGACCCCAGGCAGCCTCTGGGACAAGGTGGCTGGAAAGGAAGGGACAGGGATCCCTGTACCCCATAGTCTATGACCCCCTACCCAGTGCTACGAACCCCCCTACCCCATAAGCCAGAGGGGAAGGGGCAGGAACGTGAGTAACTCCTGGGCAAGTTCTCATCACCTTCCTTAGATACAGAACCAGTCTCTGCACTGGCTGTCACGTAAGCCTTACCTGGCCCTTCACCTCTGTGCGGTGGAAGGTGCTAGACGCTCTGAGCGAGGACCCAGTCACTGACCGGCTGGGTGGCCTTGAACATGTCACTTCTTCCCTCTGAGCCTCATTTTCCTTATCTGAGAAATGGGAAGTTATCACAGTGCCTGCCTCATAGGATGGCTGTGAGGATTAGATAAGACTAAGGTGACCTGCGCTCAGCACCACACCTGGCACGTAGCCCTGTGCTGCCCAGGGGTCCATGCTGTGGTTTTTTTTTTTTTTTTTTTAAAGATTTATTTATTTATTTAAACAAGCACTGGGTACAGTCAGAAGCGCGGGAGGGTGAGAGAATTCACCAGAGCTGGAGCGGGAAAAAGAACAGGCAGACCGATGAAATACACTGCTGAGGGGAGCAGCGGGCGTGGCAGGAGAGGTCTGCGCGCCATGTGGGACCCTTGCTGGCGGCCGGGGATCAAACTGGTGCTGCAGAGGCTGAAGGTAGCTTTGCAGCCCAGCGCTCAACTGCTGCGCCACCAGGGGAGGCCCATGCTGTGGTTCTTGCCAGAAGCAGTAGCTATGGCAGCCCCAAGGCGTGGGTGGGATAGATGTTCTGGCCCTGCTTCCTTCACGGGGACATGGTACGTGAGCCCTTACAAGAGCTAAGGCTTAGGAAAGACACCCACCATGGTGCGAGCTCTGTGCTGGTTCCCCCAACGAGGCCCTCCAGCACCCCAAGCTTATCCAGCAGGTGCAGCGTTAGCCCACGAGGCTTTTGGGGCCCCTGAAAATGGTTAGCCTTTCTTTAAAATCAGAAGGAAGAAATCATCTTTTAAGTCAAAAGAAATATTTGCATATATAAAATGAACGTATTTTTCTTTACTCCAATGCAGTTGTAATATGTAATTTGGGGCATTATTAGAGGAAGGAACCCACAAAGGCAAAGATACCTGTGGCCCACAGGCTGCGATGTGGCCCTGCCAGCCCATGACCCCGACCAGCGAGGAGACTGGCAAGCTCACTCTTGTTGGCCTTAATGGAGAGCCCTGACCAGAGGGAGCATAGTTGGGCCAAAGCCCTCATGAGAGATGGGTCCTGGGGAGTTGTGGGAAGGGGAGAAGGGAGCAGAGGCATCATGTAGGAGCTCTTCAACCTCCGTCTTGTGGAAACGGAAGGCCAAGGGCCAGAGTAGCTCATATTGCATGAGGTCCCTAATCTGAGGGAGAAGAACATCCTCTACCCTCAGAGAATCCCAGTCTGAGAGGGGAGACACAGCCCTGCCCCCAGGGAGCCGCAGTGTGAGGGAGGAGACACAGTCCTGTCCTCTGGGATCCCATAATCTCATAGAAAAGATACAATACAAAAAATTTAAATAGAGTGAGTAGGAAGGGAACCTCAAAGTTCTTCCCATAATTAGCCATATGGCAAACGAAGAAGCCTGCAATCCATCTCAGCAGAGGAGCCCCTGGCCTAAGGCAGGAGAGCAGAGACCCAGTGCTAGAGAAGGAGAGGCTGCAGGGCCGGGGGGTTGGAGAGAACGAGGAGAGGCGACTGTGTGTCTGGGTCCATAGATGGGGGCTCGATATCCTGCTAACCCCTTCCCCCCCCATGCTGTGCCCACACCTGGGGCCTCACAGATCATGGCTGTCCTGGGGCATCAGTGCACAGTACTGCACAGGGACACGGGAGTCACTCCTGGTGCGGTCAGGTAACCGCACGCCCAGGTACCCCCCCAGCCAGGCGCCCTACAGAATTAAATTACCGTATTGGAAATAGAAAAGTAAACACCAATAGGTAAAGTGCAAATTAAAGCCGTCCCTCCCAGATACCTTATTTATAGACCTGAGCTCAGTGGCTGCGCCCTCCTGGGCAGGAGCCACGGGAGCAGAGCAGGGCACCTGCCCATGTCACACTGTTCCTGGGGACACTGGGCTTCTTTACTGCCTAAGGCCCCAACACCCCAGTACCTGGCCTCCAGTGTGACCTGGGCCCTGCCAGCAAGAGGGCTGTGGGGCCTAAGAAGGCTTGGGAAGGAAGATGTCTGTAAGGAGTGAGGACAAATATATAGGATCAGAGCCGAGGGTTCTAGGGTCCGTGGACTTGAGACACGGTGACGATCACAAGAGCTGACACTTACATAGCAATTACTGTTCTACATGCTTCCAAACTTTGCTACCTTCATCCTCACTAGGGGCCTGTACTCATCCCCATTTCACAGATGAGGACACCAAGACACACTGCTAGTAGCATACTGTCAGGAACTTTAATCCCCCCATCTGTTTTCCTAACCACCACACCATGCACCTCTCTGGGGCCTCCCCACCTCATTTAGCAGGCCGACTCGGTGGCTTTATGCCTGCCTGCTTGGCTCTCTCTTGGTCTCCAGTGTTTTTTCTCCAACATATGTGCCAGACTGCACGTAGGAAATTGCCTGGTCCCATGCCTTGCCCAGTGGCAGCAGGTGGACCAGCTCTCTCTAGCTGGGGACACAGAGATACCCAAGCTCTCACTGACCCACAGTCTCCCCAGGCCTGACTCCCCAAGTCCTGATACACAGGCAAGAGCTGCAGGCCCAGGCTTTGGGTCTGCGGTGCCAGCCCTGCTGGGGCAGAGCCCAACCTTGGCCTCATTGGCGCGGTGTTGTAACCATGGAGCACAAGGCCACGGATGGTTAGCCACAGGTTTATTAGCGGAGAGAAGATGCTGGGCCAGGGTCAGGAAACCACACTTTGCCCAATTTGCTCATCTCACCAGACCTGGGAATGCTGTCACCCATCTTGGCGGCGGGGAGCCAGGAACAGAAGCTGTGGGCTTGGCAAGGGGATGGAAGGGAAGGAGAAACGGCCACATTTTATGAAGAAGGAAAAAGGCTCGCCAGAGTCTCCTGCTCTCAACCAATCAGCAGCTTGTCCAAGAGCTGTTTCCAGTGAGAAGGGACACCACCAGTCTGACACTTAGCAAATACCCCCACCACCAGGCACACACCACATGCTAAAAATAACTCCTGTCCCAAGTGGGCTGACAGGAGGCACCAGTGAAGGGGCAGCAGGCCCAGGGGATGGGCTCAGTCTGACTCCTGCTGGACACACACCTGCTGAGGTCTCCATCCTCGTCTGCTGGCATTGACTAGTGAATGTCCTTATCTATTTGGTGAGGAGAAGGGAGAAGGCTAGTGGCTAAAGATCAGCAGGCAGCTGGGTAGGCTGGGAAAGCCCAGAGGATGGGGATTCTGCCACTCCCCACTGTGCAACTTTGGAGAGGTCGCTTCCCCCATGTAGGGCTAGTTCCTCCATCTGCACAGTGGGAACAGCAATCCTGTAAGGAAGGCCAGAGTTGCACCCTGTGTGAGCTCCTGCATATATAAGACACTGGGTTTAATCAAGTCCTTCCTGCATGCAGAGTTCGGTAGTAAGCACTTTATCTGTATCAATTCCTTTGACCCTCATAGTGAGTCTACGAGACAGGTGCTAGCACTAGCTCCATCTTACAATTGAGGGAACTGAGGCACAAAGGGGTCGGGGCACCAGCCCAAGGACAGGCGTAACAAGGCACTGAAATGAACTTGAAGCCAGGCCCCAGGGCCTGTGTTTTACCCACCTGGACACCACATGAGGTGGGTGTCATTGTAAGGGTGGAAATGGAATGGGGGTAGTATGTGTCATCCCCAGTGCCCCCCAAGAACCTCTCTCTTTTCAAAGAGACCCCTCTAGAAACCAGGAGCCAGAATGAAGAGTCAGGTGACCCCTCCCTGGGGTGGGGGGGTTGGGGGGCAGACAGAGCCGGGAAGGCTACCACTGAGCCAGCAGGATCACCAGCATGCGGAACGTGCCCCGGTCAGTGTCCGGGTGGGGTGGGGGTAGCGGGCTGCCAGCCATGTGGTCCCCAGCCCACGCACTGTCTGGCCGCTCGGGGGGTGGGATGGGGCCCCATAAATAGCAGGCCTCTTACCGGTGTTGGGAATAGAAACCCAATCCAAACAGTGTGGTGAGTCGGGGCTTTCCAGAGTGGCCACAACCCCAAGGGGCCTGGAAGCAGCTGTGAAGGCCCCCTTCTCCTCTCGCGTCTCCTAAAGGATCAGGTCATCTTGAGGAGAAAGTGTAGCTGGCACCAATCCCAGAATCCTTCATAGCTCAGGAAGGAATGCCAGGAGGGGACAGGAGAACAACAGGTGACGTTTTCTGAACACCTAGTTGGTGCCTGGCACTGTTTGGAGAGCTTTACATGATTATGCCGGTTCACTTCCCCACAATCCTATGAAATAGGTCTATTATTCTACCCATTTTATAGATGGAATGGAGGCCCACTGACTGAGGTCTCACAGTTAGAATGTGTAGAGTTAAGACTTAAACCCAGGCTGCTGGCTTCTGAGTATGTCTCTTTCCCTGGGCCTGGGGACAAAGACTTGCCACACCGAGTCTTACCTCTGAGGTTATCTTGCTCTGGGAGGGCTAAGGGGGTGGGCAACATCCAAGGAGAGAGAGTGACATTCCAAGATGCACGCACTGAAAGCCCACTAACAGGCTGGGGCGAGTCTACCTGTGGGACGGGAAAGCATCTCCCACAGAGCAGAGTGGGGGTGCTCACAGAGGGGGCCCAGGAGTTCCCAGTAGGCTGGGCTGCTGAATGCCCTCTCAGTCTCTCAAAGGTAAGAGTCCTATTCCTGGGCCTTCAGTTCTGCAGGGGAGAGTAGGGAGGGAATGGGGGGACCCCCAAGGTCATTGAGAGGGATACATGGAATCCCAAGGAGATGAGTCCTGAGGGTCCCAGCCCACTGCCATCCACTCATGATCCCTCCGGGATTTGAAGGCCTAAAGAGGAAGTTCATGAGCAGCTGCTGAGGCACCTCCTGCTATACGGCCCCCACCAGACTTAGGGTCTATTTGTGGGTTTGCCTTGCCCCTCAGGGTCCCACCTGGGGCACTCAGGACACTGTGAAGGATTTGTTCAGTTGGTGGAGGCCTTTATTTCCCTTCTCTTTCCAGGATGTATTGCCAGTGAAGACATGGAGAAGCCTGGACAGAAGCCTAATATCTATGGGTTCTTGGAATGAGGAAGTGTGTGTGCACATGGTGCAGGCGCAGTGACAGCTTATGGCCTGGATTCTGAGGACACAGGTAGAGGTTGCCCACCTCTCCCCTAGGGTGCGGGGAGGGGGTGTCTGGGTTGTGGGGAGCCAGACCCTTGCTTTGGTCCTGGGAATTCTTGGTGGGCAGGCCCTGAGCAAGCACTTGGCATCTCAGGGAAAGGAGGTCAGCAACTAGGGGGGGTAGGAGAGGGGAGGCTTTCTCAGAATTGGGTTCAAGGAAGAGCAGGCAGGCTGGCAGGTCTCCCTCAAACCAAATGGCCAGCTTGTTGTCCCTCCTCCCTGGGCTTGTCTCTCCACTCTTCTGACCCAAGAAATTGCCTCTCTCCTAGAAGGGGTACGAGAGGGTGGTCTCGGGGCTCCCTCTCCTGCTTGCACATTCTCTGCAGGAGGGTGGGATGAAGGGAAGGTGCTCTCTCAGTCTCCAAGTTACCATTATATAGCCTCCTGGACTGGGTAGGCTGGCTGTGGCATGGAGCTGGAGATGGGGACCCTCTCTGTGCCATTCTCTGTGTGCCTGGCAGAGAGAAATACTCAGTCCATCTTATTTTGAGTGAACAAATGTTCAGAGGACCCAGGAGGCCTTTCAGTGGAAATTCTAGACATGGAGTTTAAAATCTGCAAGCTCCTCTGGACTTAAACTCAGGGAGAATGGAGGGCTGAGAGAAAAAAGGCGATGTTTCCCAGGGCCTCAGAGTGAAGAGGAAGAAGGTAAGAGCAGGCCAAGGACAGGGCTGCCCAGACCCAGGCTGCACAGGCTGCTCTTGGCTAAGCTGACTTGAACTGGGCACGGGAGGTGGCATGCCTGGGGCCAAACCCTCTGAAGATCCGTGTCCCTCTGGCTGTGTGAGGAAAAAAAAAAGTGTGGTCAGAACCTCAGCCCCCAGGGCTCAGCAGCCACCACCCCAGCCCCAGGCGGCCTGATGTTTAGAGTTTTGGGTTCAGGTGTATGTCCCTTAAGTCATTCCCACAACATTATTGAGCACTGAATGCATGTTGTACAAATCAAGGACTGAATCTACAGTGAACAAGAAGAAAAATCCCTGCCGGCGGGGCTTACGTTTTCATGAAAGGAGACAGTCACACAAATCAATTTATAAGAGATGCTTTTAAAAATAATAATGAAACCAGGGAAAGGGGAGAGAGGTAGACTGGTGGGGCTGGGGAGATGGTTCCGGAGGTGACACAAGCAGAGACCTGAAGTAAGTGAGGGGGAGCCGCAGGGTAGCTCAGGAAGAGGCTGCCAGGAGCAGGCAGTGCAAGAGCCCTGAGGCAGGACTTAGCTAGGAACATTGAAGAACAGCAAAGAGGTGGCTCTTGGGCTGGAGTGGGGCCAGGAAAGGGGGAGGTAGCAGGGATGGTTGGGCTCTAGAAAATCGATCAGTCAGGGGAGGCCTTCACAGCCTTGACCTTTTCCCTGACTGAAAGAGTCTCAGCAGGGTAGGGAGGAAGGCGGTCCATGGGCTGACTGTACCCAGGACACTCACTCTGCTGCTGTGCTGGGAACAGACTGAAGACGCTGGCGGAGCAGGCCGATCAGTTGGGAAATGTGTGACTTTGGCCTCAAACTTGGCCTTTCTGAGCTTTACTCCTTCTCCATAAAAAGAAGATCCAGAAGCAGAGACCTCACAGAATGGTGGCAAGTTTTAAATAAAATGTTCTTATAAAGGGATCCGCCTGAAACAAAGTGATGACTCAACACATAGTAGGCAATAACAGGCTGTTCTCATCATCCTTAGTGTGGGGTCTCCGCTAGAATCACCCGGACAGGTGGTCTTCCCTGTCTCTCCTGAAATCCCTCTAGCCATGAGGGTTTTCCAGAAAGGTCTGGGCTTTTCACAGAAACCATTGATACAGGGTCTTCAATCTTCCCTAATATTCTCTCTGACACCAAGGCAGGCAGGCAGTCCCCACAGAGAAGACTGAAGGGGCAAGACTTGGGCAGCTGGTCAGAGCTGACCTGGGTGGTAGGGCCCGGGGCTACCCGGAGCTGGACAGGCCACATGACACAATGGACCGCAGAGCAGGAGGCAGGGGAAAGGTGGCCGGCACTGGATGCCTAGGAGGGTTTGGCTGGGGTACACATGCACGTGGGTGGCACATTCTCTCCTTCCTGACACCAGTGTCCTGGGGCAGATCCAGAAAGTCCGTGCTGGGTAGACATGCTGCCATTTCCCACGCTGCTCGGATAGGATCTTCTCACTAGTTCCCTGATCATGGATGGAGTCACTGTCCTACACACGTGTGTAGCTCTGTGCCTGGCCAAGACCCCTTAGACCCCAGGATAATGCCAGCTGTGGACCAGAGCCCGCCTGCGACTCCAGAGGCAGAGCCTGGGGATGCCATCCACCAAGAGACTACCCTATACTGGCCTGGACTGCAATTTGCTCTCTCGTTCCTCAACGAATCTCTGTGGAGGAGACTGCTGGTGCCACCCTCAGACCCCCTAAGTTCCCCCAGATCTTTTTATCAGGCCTGGGCACCCTCTGCAGCCACCTGTGCTTTCCCTTCTGCTCACTCTTGCTTGGATGTCTGCCCTTGGGCTACAGGAGCTGACCAGACCTGCAGAACAGAAGCTGATTTGCCTGGAGAAATTTACATCCCCCAAAGCAGCCATAGCCAATGATTGGGGTGCAGGAGAGGGAGGTCCCAACTCCCTTACCGCCAATGAGGATAACCTCACAGATATAACTTACACTCCAGAGTTCCCCTGAAGACATCCTCTGCACCCTATTGGCCTCTGCCCCACTCAACTTATGTTCTCAGCCCTTCTCTAGTGTCTCCTGGGAGCACTCCTTTAGTAAATCGCCTAGCCAAGGATCTCCATCTCAGGATTTGCTTCTAGGAAACTTGACCTTAGATAACATCCAAGATGAAAATATAGCAGTAGTAGTAATAACACCTACTAGTCATTGAATGCCTACTATGTGCAAAATACTGTTTTAAATGTTTTACACCTAAAATATTAATCTTCTAACAACCCAATGAAGTAATTCTATGCATTATCCCCATTTCACTGATGAAAAGACTGAGGCACAAGAAAGGTAGGTCATTTGCCTAAGAGATACTATTGTCATCCTCTTCTGGTAAGGCAGGAGTGTACTCTTGTACACACACAGACATGCATAGCACAGCACACACATACACGTACATGCACATGCTTGCACACACATGCATGCACACACATTTTGATGACCTGGGCTCATGGGCCAAGCTACAGTAGACACTGTGCCTGGCATTGGGTAAGCACTTGGAGAATGTCCCCTGACATGGCATGGCTACAGACCCTGGCAGGCCGCCCCGCCAAACCATGATTGGTTTGTCCTTATGTGTTCATCAAGGGAAACCTGGGAGATATTTCTTGGTCAACCCCTCTTTCACATTCAAGGGGACAGGGCCCATCAAATGAGCGCAGTTCTTGGGCCTCCAGAGGCTCAGCTGTTGTTTGATAGATCCCAGTGTCATAAAAACTCTGCTGAATACATACACGAATTACTCCAGGCCTAAAGGTGGGGCTACGAACCAAGCAGGCTCCTTAGTGCCAGATTTATTTTTTTGTGTGTAAGGGGAAAAAACAAACACGCACACGCACATGCACATTAAATTGAATCAACAGAAAATACTGTTCCCAATAACTTCTGAGCCAACAAAATCATAATCAAATCCAGAACTGTGAGTACCAGGGCACCCCCGCCCCCAACCCCCACCAGGCCACTCACTTTGCCAAAAGCCACAGAGGCCCTAGACACGAAGAACGCAGACCTTAACCTCAATGCACAGTCTACCTGGACGGGGGTCTCAGGCAGCTGGGGGAACTCTGACCCCAGGAGGACCATCCCGTGAGAGGCGAAGGTCCAGGAAAGGGCAGTTTTGTTTTATATTCTCAACCAACCAGCCAAGTGCCCATGTGAGTCAGCTCAGTGTCACCGCCTCCCTGGGCCCCCAACCCAGTTCAGTTGGTCACTCTGGGCCACAGATGCTCCCAAGGAAATGTTAAGTCCCCTCAGACACCCCAGATCAGAGCCCTTTGAGGCCCAGACCAGAAAGGAGAAGAACCCAGCCAAACCCACCAGCGACTGAGAGAATGCCGCTCCCTGTCTGGATCCCCGCGGCCACCTCCCTGCTGTCCCCGAAGGGCTTCCTGGATGCGCCTGGGCGGGTGGGCGGCCTCCTCGTCTGGCAGGGGATGTCAATGTACCCTTTGTCACCAGCCCCTTTCAGAAGCCAAGCTATTCAGACGGGGCGGCAAACTTTGGGACGATTCATTACCAAGCCAGGCAGCAGGCTGGCTGAATCTCCCCTCTCCCTTCTCCATCCTTCCCAGGCCGGGTGGCGTGTGGGGAGCCAGCCTGGGTGGGAGCCCCTATTCCTCTCAGAGTTTCCTGCTAGGACTAGGTTCAAGCAGGATGAGGCTGATAGGGCCTCCCGGCTTCTAGTGTCTGTCCTGCCTAGCTTGTCCTCTAGACACGTGCTGGCCACAGCAGCGGCAGAGAGGCCGGGCGGATGACGGGCAGATCCACTCTCTCAGGGCCACAGATGACTGTGAGACTTTCCTCACATCACTCTGTTCCCCTAGCGCAGCTGGCGGGGAAGAGGGGTTCTATGCCTTGCTCAGTGCCAGGCACCCACAGGGTTTATGGACAGATGCTACTGAATACAAGGCAGGTTACTTCTACCCACTTATGACACTTGCTCCTCAAGAAAGCAGCATATGCTGAACTTCCAGGATCGGGGAGTGCACTTATGCCCTTGGCTCTGGCCCAAAGCTAACCTCCCTCCTCCCTCCTCACAGCACCCCACCCCCACCCCCACCACGAATCACTTCATTCCATCAGTCCTGGCCAGTGACAGCACTTCGTTTCCCCACCCATTCTCCTCACTTTTCTCTCTTTCCCTACTCCTCCTATCTCTTCTCCCTTCTGTCCACTCAACATTTTCTGCACTGGACTTGGAGAACAGAATACAACAGCCACAGCACGCGGGTGGCAGGCAGTCACCATAGGATGAAGCAAGTGGCAGGTAAGATATGTCATGGACCCTGGAGTCCCTGTCTCGCCTTCAAAGGGAAGACTTTCCAGGGCAGGGGATGTTAAAAAATGTGTGTGGGGGGAGGGGGGTTGACAAACAGAAGGTGGAGGTGGCAGAGAGGGTACTGTGCTAACAGCACAGGCAAAGGCCTCGAGACAAGACAGTGCATGGCGTGAGTGGAGATGGGGCCCAGGGGTCCAAACAGCTGAACAACTCCTGGGTCAGAATCTATAGGAGGGCAAGGGACGAGAGTCTGAAGCAAGGGGGGGGTGAGGCTCTACCACTTGCCAGTTTCTCTGCCTAGCAACTCCACCCCTTCTCCAGCAGCCTCTGGTGGGAACAGCCCAGTTCTCCCTTCTAGTTCTGGCAGGACTGCCAAGGGGGTTCTTCATGCTCCCAGGCACAGGGAAAGTCTAGGTTAGAGAGGGCCAATCATGAATTCCATCCCTTATCCAGAATGATTGCTCCAGGACAGGCACGTGATCCAAGACCTTCCCTGGATATCACCTATTGGGGAAGAGAGATGTCGATAAACCCCAGTAAACGTTATTGATGGGGTTGTGGGAAAACAAAGTATTTCTTTCCATGCTCCCTCCAGTTTCTGGGTTTTTTTTTTATCCTTCCTGACCACACACAAGAGGGAGGCCCAGCTAGTCCAGGCCCCTCGAGGTCCACAGTGGACACAGGCCCGAATTGTTTCTCAGCCCTTTGGGCTGTCCTGCTTGAGAGCTGGCTTTCCCATCACGATACGCTTGTGCTATGAGACCCCAAGCAGAGGGGCAGAAATGCCTCAGCCCACCTGGCCCTCCACCAAGTGGAGACCCCTTCATGCCTCTCACCTCACAGCCCTCCCTGCAGGCCTTCTCCCTCCCTGCCCCACAGGCCCTGGCTTCTTTAGGCTCATCTTGTGCTTCTGTCCTGCTGCAGCCGGCACACAGGAGCCACCGCGGCCCGCCAGGCCTCTGGGGTCACTCTGCCCAAACCGCCGCATGTTTCAGAGTAACCTCTGCTGTTCCCGTGGGAGTGAGACAACCAGGAAAAGGCCTCCAAAACCAACCTGGGAGGTTTTTCAAACAAAAGAGTGTGATTTCCTTCAAGGGAGGGAAGGAAAAGGAAAAAAAAATACCCCCCGCGGTCCTCCTTGGCTATAAGGGCCTCAGTCACTGTCTTGGGTGCACTTAGTGGTTTGGCAACTGTGGGCGTATTTTAAAATCTGCTGTCCAGGCAGAGAGACAAAGGAGGCTGGTGTGGGGCCAGGGGAGACCTCAGAGGACAGGGGTATTCATCTTGTTAAAAATAGCCCACCCCATTGCTATTTCTATTGAGCTTGGCAAACAGAGCTGTATGATTTTCCCTTTTTTCAGCCCTACTTTGCTTGGACCATCTGATAAAAATAGTAGATAACAAGCTCAAAAAAAGCTGGGATATTTTTACATGTAAGCCCCACTTGGAGAAGGCCTGAAATGGGGTGGCCAGAGAACGGAGGGTAGTCAAGTAGGGGAGACGCCTGGGTCATGGGTGGGGGCAGGGCCTATAACCACAGAGGAGGGTAGAACTCGCCAAGGGAGGAGAGGCCACGGAGGGGTGTGATGCTTTCTCCTATGTCCACAGCTCAGGGTCAGCAAACAGGAGCTGGGCCCTCCTGACCTGAGGACTTTGCAGTTTCCCAGGCCCTGATGGCCCCAGCCCCGACCTTCAGCACCGTTCCCACCACCCTCCCCAGTGGCAGGAGGCAGGGATGGATATGAAGCAGGTGCTGTGCACATCTTGGGGCTGGGCTGTGGCCCCAGAGGTTGTGGCAGGAAGATGAACCTTCTGGAGGGGTACCTGAAGCTGGAGGCCTTCTGGGTGGCAGGCACTGAGACAGAAGGGAAAGGATCAGCTGCCCAGCCCAGATAATGGGCCCATTTAGACAGCATCAGTCAGCACGTGGTTTCACATGGCTGGATACATAATTCCCAAGTGTGACGGCAAATAGGGATGAGAGTACCCCAGCTGTGTGAGCAGTGGCCCTGGACACAGCTGTCCATGGCACACTCCCCGAGGGCCATGGTCTTGGTCTAGTCACTACTAGTTCCTACCCAGCCAGCCAGACACCCTGACTAGGAAATCACTACTGAAAACGTGGGGACTTTCTGGAATTGAACCTGCAGCTGTGCACTGACAAGAGGTGGGAAGACAGGCAGGAGCCACTTATACTGGGAGAGGTTCCAGGGCTGAGGGGGCTAGTGGTTAGCAGGGAGGGGCTGGGAGGCTCCATGCAGGTCAGCTGCTCAGCCAAGCGAGAGGCCTCCTTCCCTTTTGCGTTAGAGATTAGGGCAGCCTCCCAAGCCGACTTCTGCAGTGTTGTGTGCCAGTAGTGCCCGCAGGATCACTGAATGAACTCTTCAGAAGTTAAGCCCTTGGGCTTATGAACCTGGGGACTCCCTGGAAGCAGAGGGAAGTTGTGTTACTCCCCATCAGACTCCCCCAGTACAAGATGGGTTTTCCCACAGTCCCCAAACCCACTTTTGCAAATTTCCCAGAAGTGATAGGCTTATTAACTGATAAGCCAGAAGACACCCAGCACAGAAGCAGGGGAAATGTGGGCCTCACTCCCCTGCCCAGCCCTGCTCTCATCACCACGTGACCATGTGCGGCTCCGTCCCCATGGCGGGGGCTTTAGAAAAGCACATTCACATTCCCACAACAACCTTCACAGGTTGGCAGGACAACCCATTCCCATTTCAAAGATGGTGAAACTGATCCAGGAGATGACCCTGAGCAGCCTGAAGCCACTCAACATTCATGCCAGAGGCACCTCCACCCTGCCGTCCAGGGCCTCTATAACCCAGCCAGCCTGCAGACACACCCGCCTCCTCCAGCTCCTGTGACACTGAGCTGGGCACACCCCCAGGCTTCTCCTGGGTAACCAAGCAGACAGGACATGAAGGAGGGAGCTTTCAGGGACTGGCACAGGCTGGTCTGCACCCAGAGGTGGCCAGAGGAACCAAGGTGCTTGCTGGTCAGAGCCCTGGGCAGAGAGCAAGGGTTCTGAAAGGGTTTTGCACAACGTGCTGTGTGACCTTGAGAAAGCTACTTCCTCTCCTCTGTTTTCACTTTCTCTAAGAAGTGCTCCTTGTGGGAGGAACACTCTTAATCCCAGACCCTGGCACACAACAGGTTTCAGATTTTTGAACAAATAGATGGAAGAGTAAGTCAGAGTGAGGGTATAGCAGCGTCAGTCCGAGCCCCTTTCTGGACCTGACATGTCAGGCTTCCAGGCCCATGATCCCCAGGAGGGCAAATGCCCCCAGAGCCACTGCTACCTAGCATTGCTGTGGCCTGTCCAGAGCCAGTCCTGCAGGCCCTGCCAGCACCACACTGATGCCTGAGTTTCCTCTCTCGTGTTCTGCCTTCCTGAGTTTGCTCTCCCTTCCAGGGTTTGTTCCAGTCATTACCTCTCAGAGTCATCCCCAGGGGGTAATATGTTTGCCCAGAAGCACAGTAGGCTCTGATCTTGCACCCTCCCTTTCCCCTTCACTGTCCCAGGGTGCTGTTGATTTTGTAGGAGCAACTAGAAGCCCATGCTGGGGGGTGCTGGGCCTAGTGACTGGTGGGGCCGGTTTCTCAGCTTGAAACTTCAACACAGGTAAATGGCAAACAAACAAACAGGCGGCTGGAGAAGGGCACCTCTGCCCAGGGGCATGGGAGCGAGAAGCAGGCAGGAGGACAGAACCCAGCTAAACCCTAAGGCCCTGGGGATTCAAACAAACACTTTTAAATCTCTCTTCTTTCTGAGTCTTTTGACTCAGATCTCAGGTTTTCTGGGCCCAATTTATTCCACCTTGAATGTATGGTTCAGTAATGAATAAGAGTTGTCTCTGAGTAGTACCAAACATGTACTAGGCCTGCACTTAGGTCTCATGCAGGTATCACCAGGGTAAGTGAGTGAGTATTATTATCAACCTTGTTTTCTAGATGAGAAAGCAGAGGCTCAGAGAGGTTAAGGGCACACAGCTAGAAAGTTGCAAAGCTGGGATCTGACTGCTTTCTTCCCATTGCTCACATAGCACCCTATCCAAGCCACTGTCATCACTTCTGCTACAGGGCCTCCTCATGGGTGCCCTGCTTCCACCCTTACCTTGTGCCCTCTAGAGAATTCTCCACATGTCAGCCAGAATAAAGTAACTAAAGTAAGTCAGAGCCCATCCTTCCTCTGCTCACGTCACACATGGCTGTACTATGACGAATGAGGGCCCACGTGATTTGCTCCCCTGCTACCTCCATAATCTTCTCACTCCACTTGCTTCCTGACTATTCTCCAGATCACGCTTTGATCTTGGCATTGTTCCTTCAACAACAAATATATATGTGCCTCAGGGCCTTTGCACTGCTCCTGCTGTGTAATATACTTTTCCCCATAGATCTGTATGACTCTGATGAAGAGAGTCATATCTGCTCAGAGAAGACTTACCTGCTGTCTATACAAAATAGCATACCATCTCTTACCTACTCTTTACCCACTTGTTCTGTTATATGTTTCTTTAGAGCAATTATAAGTTGTCACAAGTGTAGGCCTGTGTTTAGCTGGCTTTTGACTGTCTCCAGCTACCAGAATATGACATTGTGAAATCAGGGTTTTTTGTTGTTTTTTAAAATCAGTTTTGTGGGTTTGTTTTTTTTTAATCAGTTTTGTTCATCCCCAGAGATAGAATGGTGTCTAGCATATGGTAGGTACTTAATAATTGTTGTACAAATGAACCTTAAGGAATGAATGATTCTGGAGCTGGAGCTCATACACGCTGCTGTTTCCAGCCTCTGCTCTCTATCTTCAAAGTCTCCTCCTGGGGGTGGGAGGAAGCAAACATTGTCTTAAAAAAATGTAAAAAATGATAAATGTTAAAAGAAAAAAAAAAAAGAAAAAAGAAAAGAGAAAAAAAAAACTAAAACAAAAACAAAGTCTCCGACTGAGTGCAGGTTATATCTGCCCTTCCTGCTGATTAGGGGCCTCTAGGGCTAAGGACTGGCTATCCACCCCCATCTCCACTCAGCACCCTCTCCCCTAGCAGTGCAAATTTGTCCTAAGCACACAGAGGGTGACTGAGAAAAGCCTGTGGAACTGTGAGGCTTTGCATACCTGACTTATTCCCTCCTTAAGAGCCTGCCAGCTGTTGAGGAGGGAAATTGATACCAGTCATTCTGGGTCACATCCAACAAGGACTGACTGGGCCCCCAATCTGGGCCAGGCACTGCCGCAGGCACTGGCTCAGAACCTGGTGGGTGATGTGTGCTCAACAGAGTTGTGCTGCCTTAGCCAGGGGCCACTGACCTGAACTGCACTTCTGCTAGACCCTCCACGGGGCAGGCTGCCCTGGTTCACCCCTGCCAGCACCCCCCTGTGGCAGTGCAGACGCACCTACTTCCACGTGTAGATTCTGTCTCTTCCCCAGCTCCTCAGGGAACAGGGCTGCTCTCTGCTCAATTCTACCCCAGCCAGCGGCAATCTGGGCAAAACATGGGACCCTCACAACCTTGGTTTCCTGGTGTATAAAATTGGAAGCTCAGGGCAAACTTTTGCTTCACTTTAAGGAAACCAAAATTTGTAGAGTTTCCCTCAAGGAATTCTCCACTTTACAAAGGGTTTCACCACAGATCTCTCTAAATAGCGACTGACCTCATAGCTTAGAATAGAGGATGCAATTTACAAAATGAAATTCTGATAGAGAACTGGCTTCCAGATCATTACTGGCCATACCTGCTCCTGGGCAGTTCTCTGGAAGATGGTGAGGAGAAGGTTTATGTATTAAGGAACTTTGGCAGGTTCTCACATGAAGTTGAGGTGACCTGGTCCCTCTCAGGACACCTACCTGTGGGGCTCAGTCTGAGTCCAGCTCTGAGCATAGTCAGGCATCCTGAAGGTTAGGGTAGTTGAAACTAACAGTACCAGACAGAGGCCAGGGCCATTTGGAGGCACACGCATGAGTGTGCATGTATGTGTGTGTGTGTGTGAGAGAGAGAGAGAGAGAGAGAGAGAGAGAGAGAGAGAGGTGTGATTCTCTGCGACCCTGGCAAGGTCATGCATCTGGCAACCCTAGCTGTACTCCTGGAGTTCCCTAGACAGGGAAATGTCAGGCCTCAAGATTGGGAGATGGAAGAAGGTCTCTTGCTGTAAGGCCTGACATTTGGGAGACATCACTTGATTTCTTCAGCAAGCTTTTATAGAGGACCACATGTGCCAGGAGCTGGCAGAAAAACACAGGCTTATTACTGCCATGGAGGAGCTCATAGTCCGGGTAGGAGGCAGATGTGAGGCCCTGGAAGGGCTGGTCCTTGGTAAGATCATGGGAGGCACACAGGGCTGCTGCCTCAAGGCTTCTGAGAACTTGCTCTGATGCTAGGTCATGAAAATAGACACTGTTATGTCTCTTTCACTGATGGGAAAATGGAGTCTTAAAGAAGCTGGTAGAACCAAAATGAAAATGGATCTTTTCTGAAGGCTGAAGTTCCTACCACTTCTTAAAGTTGGTCCTCTGGAAACATCCTGACCCCTTACCTCTGTGCTTAAACTTGGGCTTGTATTCTTTGGAGAGGCAACTTTTTCTCTGGGATTTCCATTTTCCCTCCTGTATCCTTCATTCTGCAAGAAGCAATAATAAGATGATGAGTGGTAATTAGAGATTCAGACCTTGGAGAGAAAACAGAGCCACTCTGGAAAAGGATTATCAGGTGGAGGTTTAGAGCAAAGAGTAGAGCTAGACCAAGTAGATTTAAACCCCTGTTCTGCTACCTATCAGTTGCGTGATATTGCTTTATCTCTCTGTACCTCAGTTTTCTCTTTTGTAAAACAGAATATTAATTGTCCCAATCTCCTAGGGTTAAGAGACAACCCTTGAGTGAGTTGACAAATACAAGCTTCCTAAAACCATGCAGGGCACCAGACAAGCATTAATAGCATTAATAAGCAGGATTGCCAGTACTGTGTCTGAAGCCTGGTGATATGGACCCAGAGATTTTACATTTAAAATGAAGAGATATGGGCCTCCCTGGTGGCTCAAGGTGTTAAGTCTCAGCACTATGAAGCACGAGTTCGATCCCTGGTCAGGGAGCTGACCCACATGGCACAGCAGACCTCTCCTGTCTCGCCTTCTGCTCCCCTCAGCAATGTATTTCAGTCAGTCTGCCTATTCTCCCCACTTTGTCTCTGGTGAATCCTCTCACCCCTGAACCTCACACCTCTAGCCTATACCCCAGCTCTTTTATGCATAAATAAATAAATCTTTAAAAATAAAATAAAATAAAATGAAGAGATAGGACAAACTGCTCCTCATCCTTCAGAACATTCAAACATGACCCCCCCTGACCTAGCTAGAATATATATTCTCCCTGCTTAGGGCTATCAGGAATTTGCATCCCTCAAGTACACAAAATAGGGAAAGGAAAGATAATTTATCTATATGAGCACCTAATATGCACCAGGCACTAGTGTTTATTTCATTTATACTCTGCAGTGACACTGAGAGAAGATATAATTCTCCTTTATAAAAGTGAAGAATCTGGAGTTCAAAGAGGTAAGAGACTTAGTAAGCCAGAAATTAACCCCATTTAGCATTTATCATACCATGTTAGGTTCTTGGTCTTCTGTCTACCTCCCCCACAAAGCTGACATTTTTAACCTGGGTGGTAACATAGGCAGTTTTCTGGGAGAGGGGATATATGCTGTTCATTATGATCAAAAAGATTTTTGCATCCAAAAAGTTTAAGGATGCCTTTCTCCCACTTGTTTAGATCCCCAGGGTCCAATAAAAGATCACACACGCATCAGGCATTCAGATGGGTTGAATGAATGAATGAATGAATGAACAAACAAACAAACTTAGGAAAACAAGAAGGGAGGAACAAATAAACAAGGCAAAATACTGAGAAAGGGATGGAGTGAATCAATAAGTGACTCTGAAGGAAATAGGATTCTTGTCTTGGTTCTCTCTATTACTCTGGAAGAAAACCAACAACCAAGGAAGCAGACCCCACGATGCAGGGGGGCCATGAGAAAGTGAGCTCTGTTTTGGTTTGCCTCCACCGCTGGGGAGCATGCCCATTCAACTCCACAGCCCTACTGCAGCCTTGCCTCCTGGGGAGCACTTCTCCACGCCTGCCCTTCTCTGAGGAGGCCTCTCTCTGCATCACTGGAGCGGGCTAAGCACCCCTTCTGCTTGGGTGCCTGCCCTCAGGCCTGAGCAGGTTGGGGAAGGGCTGGGGAGAAGGCCTGAGAGAGCTACTGGGGCCTTTCTGGACTCTTCCCCATGCCCTGTGAGAGTTGGTAGTTAACAGGAACACCAAGGAGCTCAGCCCAGCTTTCAGGCCCAATGGGACAACAGAGGGCCAAGCACAATAGCCAAGGAAGAGTCCCCTGGGAGCCCCACCACCCTCTCCTAGCAGCTCCACACTCTAGGTTCAGTTGGGTGTCAGCTTAGGCTTCCCAAGTCCTTAGCCCACACCCATAAACACCCCCCTGGGCAGTCTCCACTCCCTAGTATTGGAAGCTCTGGCTTTCCCATCAAGGGCCCCCAGGAAGAATCACCAGTGGGGTAGGGGGCAAAGCCTGTGGCGGGCATCCTGTGGGATGCCAGCTGGCTAGGGGCACCTCCCTCTTCCCCACACAGAGCTGGCAGGACAGCCGGTTCATCCTTCTTCAGCCACAGCCTGAAGAAAGCATGCTCCCCCAGAGCCCCGGGCCACTGGCCAGTCCTCTGGAGACATCCTCAGGGAGGGGCAGGGTGGGCACTCAGGCTGGTGCACTGTGGCCGGCCACCCTGCTCCACTGACTGGTGGTTTGTACGTCTGGCTCCCTGTGGCCAGACAGCCCCAACACGTCACTGGGGGGAGGGAGGGTGAGCAGTCACTGGGGGGGGGGGGGTAATAGGCTCCTGACCAAACTTGAACTCACAGCTGGAACTCCCAGAGGCTCTGAGCCAGGGCTCCAGAGGAGGCTCTGGAGAGAGAACAAGAGGCTTCTGCAGCCCTCCCCTCCAACCCCTCACCCCCTGGGTATGGCTCACAGCAGGAGGGAGGAGGGAGGCCGCTGACCAGAGAGTCCAGCAATTCTGAGAGGGACAAATCAATCTTTCCTACTCTTGAAGCGGGTGGGATAGAAATGGAACAAGAGACTAGGGAAAGAGGGGGAGAGATTGCTCAGAGGAAAGGACAGGTAGCTGTGTGACCCGAGCGTTTCCAATTACTTCCTGACCCTCCTCCACCCCCACCCCTTCAGACTTTCCAAGAGCCCCGTTCTCCTTCCTGCCTCTGCATCTTCGACCATGCCATTCTCCAGCAGAAGTGTCCCTCCCAAGCCTTCCCACTATTCCGTCCTTCAAGGCCAGCTCCCAAGTTAGCCCCTCGGTCACCCTCCCCTGATTGTCCTGAGCTAGAAGCATCATCTCCTAAGCTCCCGGAGCACACGCTTTGTCTACATACCCTATTCGTTCCGCTTGCTTGGCCTCCCACCTACTCATTCATTCACATGGGTAATCCACAAACATTACCTAAACAGAACAACCACTGTGTCAGGTGCAACAGGGATCCAGAACAGAGTTAGATATGGTCCCTGCTCTCAGGGAGATGGTGATCTTGGGCAGAGAGCAACAGAAGCAAATAACAACACATCAAGAGTTGCACAGGTGCTAGAATTCAACTCAACAGGCATTTAAATGGTCACTACTCCCTTTTGGAACTCTGTCCTGACCCTCAGGAGCAGAGAGACCAGGGCTGGAGGGGGCCCAGGGAGCCTTGGGAGCACAGACTCAGGGCCTGGGGGCAGAGGCAATACCTAGTGGAGGGTTCAAGGATGAGCAGCTCTCAGCCAAGCCAGGTGCTGGGAAAGGGTTTTCCAGGGTCCAGAACAGCACCGTAAAGGTATAGACTTGGCAAGTCGGATGACCGCAGGTTCTGGGGCCCATTTAGCTGGAGCCACAGAGCATGCAAGAAACTTATTGCTGGGGAGGTGGGCAGGGGCTAGGGCATCAAGGTAACCACATCTGGAGTTGAGGCTCATGATGGCTGTTCTCTCCCTGGTTCATTCTTTGCCTTTCTTTCATTTAGAAGGCCGTCTCCATCGACTGCAAGGCCCAGGTCTACTGGCTTCTGGCCTCTGGTTGCATTCAGCTAGTGGGAGGGATTGGCAGGTGACCTGAGGGTGGGAGAAGAGAGGTCCCCCAAAAGCCTTCCCAGACCACAGCTTGGCAGTGGATACGTCCCTTTATCTGTGGCAAGTGACCCCTCTCCTGCAGCAAGGGCCTTTACTAGGTCCCAGTTATCAGCTGCCTCCCTGATCCCTTCAGATCACCTTGGTTTTCTCAGCTCTGCATACACCCCCATAAATAGCCCAGCATCCAAACTCTTCAGTTACCACTTTTAGAGAGTCTCTGAGTCCCGTTAGGACCTTGGTTCCTTGGAACTAGATTCTGAGGGTTTAGAGGGATGCTGGAAGATTTTAGGATGTAGAAAGAGCCAGAGGGAGTGATGAAGGTTTGTGAGGGGCCGCACTTTGTGGTCTGAAGAAGCAGAGGAAGGTATTTAGGCAGCAAAATGTTTCTGCCATGGCACAGAGGTGGGAAAGCATGAAGGGCACAGGCCAGGATGACTGAGCTCAGGAAGCAGGGATAGAAGGCACAGGGAATAGGAAGAGGGAGAGGCAGAGGGAAAAGGGCCTCACTGTCTGCCAGGAAGTTCACACCACCCCATAAGCAACAGGCACCTGTAGGGTAAGGTAAAAGGTATCAGGCTTCTCTGCCCTCCCACCATTAGAATAGACGACGGAACCCTGCGGTCCTGAATGCATGCCTGATGGCGGTCACCTGGAGTAGGGTGTGGGCATAGGTAGATGGGCTTCGACTGGGTTTTTAAGGGCGGTGTCATGGGGACACCAGCAGAAGCCGAGAGAGAAGCAAGAGAAGCAGAGCCGAGAGAAGGCTGGAGAGCCTGGAGTGAAGACCTGCTGGGGGCTGGGAGGCCTGCCAGCCTACTGGCCCCCCAGCGCCCCTGCCTGCCGTGTATCTGGTAATCCCAATAAAAATCTGCAAAACCACTGAGGACTCTGACTCCTCCCTTACCCAGTCTGCTGGATCAGAAAACCTGCACTGTGGTCTTCTGACCCTACAGCACCCTTGGAGCTTTTTTTTTTATTATTAAATAATAAATTTTATTTTTATATTCCCCCATACAACTGCACATGCCCCATTCTGACCCCAATCCCTCCCCTCCCGGCCCCCACCCCCCAAAAAGTGTCTCTGGTTCATAGTTTTTTGTTGATTTTGATTTTCACTTTCTTATAGTTATTCTTTTTCCTGATCCCTTATTTAAGTTTTCTAGATTCCTGCTATGAGTGAGACCATCCAGTATTTTTCTTTTTCTTTTTGGCTTATTTCGCTGAGCATGATCCCTTCCAGCGCCATCCATGTTGCTGCAAATTGCATGTGTTTATCTTTTTTGAATGCTGAGTAATATTCCATGGTATATATGTACCACATCTTCTTGATCCAGTCATCTATTTTTGGGCATTTGGGTTGTTTCCAAAGCTTAGCTATTGTAAACAGTGCTGCTATAAACATAGGGGTGCAGGTGTTCTTTGGAATGGATGTTTCTGTGTCCTTTGGGTAAATCCCTAGGAGTGGAATTGCTGGATCATATGGAAGCTCTATGTTTAGTAGGTCCAGAAATCTCCACACAGCTCTCCATAGTGGTTGGACCAGTTTGCACTCCCACCAACAGTGCAGGAGAGTTCCTTTTTCTCCACAACCTCGCCAACATTTGTTGTTGCTAGTTTTTTTTAATATGTGCCAAAAGCAGGACCAAAATTCATTTTAAGCAACTCACTGGCAACTTGTTGGTCATAGATTGGGGTGACAGAGATGAGAAGCTAGAGAACCTGCTAGAAGCCTGAGAGAGGAAGCAGCTGTGGTGAGCCAGAAAAGAGCTTGGGAGGACTCCAGAGGTTTGGGAGGCCCTTGACAGGGCCATGCAGAAGGTGGTGGCCTTCTCATCCAACTGGCAGGCTTCAAGGCTGACCCTTGTAGGGTAAAGAAAATGTCAGGCTTTTCTGCCCTCCCACCGTCAGGATAGATGGTGGATCCTTGCGGTCCTGAATGCATGCCTGACGGTGGGCACCTGGAATAGGGTGTGGGCATAGGTAGATGGGATTCACCTGGGCTAAGACTGGGCTTTTAAAGGGCAGCGTCACGGGGACACCAGCAGAAACTGAAAGAGAAGCAGAAGAAGCAGAGAAGCTGAGAGAGAAGCGGGGAGCGCTGGGGAGCCCAGATAGAGTGAAGACTTGCTGGGGGCTAGGAGGCCTGCTAGTCTCCTGGCCCCCCAGCACCCCTGCCTGCCGTGTGCATGGTAAATCCCAACAAAAGGCCTGCAGAGGCCACAGAGGACTCTGGCTCCTCCTTTGCACGGTCTGCATGGGATCGGAGGATCTGCACTGTGGCCATTCCTGACCCTACAATTGGCGTAAGTCGGCAAGATGATCCATGCAAACACGTATGGAGTCCTCCGAAGACCTGGAGGGACTAAGGAGTTTGCCTGTGACAACGCTGGAAGCGCCATGGCGGCACAGAAGGTGGACACCTTCTGGGAGCTGCGGGAAGAGACCTCAGCTGGAGGAGGAAACACCCAAGAGGACCAGCCAACGACCCCTGAGGCAGCAAGAATCGTCGGGAAGAGAGGGCCATGATTCAGAGCTCACTGGTGCTGATGGCAGGGAGAGGCCTAATGGACTTGGACTGATGGACTTGGACTGACAATCCCGCCAGAAGGCAGAGGACCTTGGCAGGTTATGTTTTTTGGGAATCTGGGGGTGGCCAGTGGGCCCTGATGGCCAAAAGCAGCCTGTGTATGCCCAGCAGCCAGGCAGGGAGAAAAGCCAACTGAGAAGGCAAAAGCTGGTGCTGATGCTGAGTTTGGGAAGCCCTGAGTGGCTGTTAAGCACTAAGTAAGCTGAGGAAGGCCAGTGAGTCTCGTAAAATCACCTGTGGGTGATGCCCTGCTCATTGTCAAGTGGGGGCGAGGAGCTGAGGAACCCGTCCTTGGGGGATGGGTGGGGAACGTGGCTTGGGGTGGAGCCCAAGCTGAATGTAGAGTTTGTATCCAAGGATCCACGACCCATGTGCTTGTGCAGTGGGCTGGCCTGAGTGCAGGGGTCTGTGAGTCGCATTGGTGGCTATGAAAGCTGAATGTTGGAGCGACTGCTGACAGAAACCCTGAGGGTTGGTGATTACCCCCAACAGTATAGAATCACTAATCCCAGAGCCAGTGCATCCTGGGGGTGGATGTGGTGTGTGGCTTGCAGCCGAGACTACAGCTAGAGAAGGCCAGGAAGCCTGACGACTCCTGGTATGTTACAGTAGATGCCGTGAGTGATTCCCCTCGTGTGAGCTGTGCTTTCAGCAGCAGATTTGGTGGCTCATCTGCTGGTACCAATAATTGTCTTTTGCCACTAGGTTGGGGCCCTGCCTGGACTTATTTGTGTTCTGTTGTATTTTGTTGTTATATTGTGATGTATTTGCTTTTGTGGACCATGGCTGCATTGTTTGCTAAGAAAATTATATATATGAACACTATATGGCAGAAAACCCTGAGGGGGTGGACTGTAGGGTAAAGAAAATGTTAGGCTTTTCTGCCCTCCCGCCATCAGGATAGATGATGGATCCTTGCGGTCCTGAATGCATGCCTGATGGCGGGCACCTGGAATAGGGTGTGGGCATAGGTAGATGGGATTCACCTGGGCTGAGACTGGGCTTTTAAGGGTGGCATCCCGGGAACCCAGCAGAAGCCGAAAGAGAAGCCGAGAAAGAAGTAGCAGAAGCCAAGAGGGAAGCAGAGAAGGCTGGAGAGCCCAGATAGAGTGAGGATTTGCAGGGGGCTGGGAGACCTGCCAGCTTTCCGGCCCCCCAGCACCCCTGCCTGCCGTGTACATGGTAATCCCAATAAAAGACCTGCGAAAAAACCACTGAGGACTCTGATTCCTCCTTTACCTGGTCTGCTGGATCATAGAAAACCTGCACTGAGTCCATTCCTGACCCTACACCCTGGATGTCAGAGCTGGAGTAGGTCTGGCCAAGGGACAAGACAACCGCAGGAAGTAGGCAAGGGCTGGGAGAGGAGCTGCAGCTTGTGCTTGAGGTGAAGATGGTGGCAGGGGTCATGTAAGTGGAGGAAATTTTGGGCCCCTCTCCCCAGAGCAGGCAGAGGAAAGGGTCAAGGAAATCAGAGATCCCAGTTGTCCTGGGAGCCCTGGAAAGAACATCTAGCTAGCCAGAGTAGAAAGGACCAGACATCCCCACCACTCCCTGAAACAAAGCCCCACACGTCCTGGGCCAAAACTCCCGTCCTAACCAGAAACAAACCTCCCACCAAGCCCTGAGGCAAATGGGCCTCTCTGCCTTGGGGCAGGCCAGTTGAGCTTATTTCTGTGTGCTAGAGTCTCCAAAACCCTTTTGGAGGAATGGAGCAAACATTTCTTAAATTACTATCTTATTTAACCTTCATATCAACTCTTGTCCACACAGCTGCCAACCGGTGACCCCAGGATTTGAACCTGGGATGTCTGGTTACATAACTGTGCAGGTTATTAAATGCCACATCCCCTAGCCCCTCAGTGCTGCTAAGTCTCCTCTATAGCAACTGGCCTCTGTTTACATATACCTCACTGCCTCTTTCCATATCAGGGAGCTCCCTTCCTTCCCAGAGCAGCACTCGTTGCTACAAAGTTTGGGGTTCTTTGTAGTTTAGTCTCAGTTACCCTCCCAAACAAACCTAGACTGTTCCATAGGACAGCCTTTCCTGGGGTTGAGACTGCTGTCACATCCTCACCTTTAAGCTGGAGTTTCAAGGTCTCTCTCCAGCCCTGAAAAACTGAAACATAAAAAACCTCATGGGAACTTAGAAACAGGCCTTTCTTCAAATAAATTCAATATGTGAAAACTGAGACTGAATGTGATGACAACTTCCCATCTTCCCCCCTTCCCAAAGTTGCCCACTGCTGCCCAAGCCCTGGTTACACGATGGGGCTTGGCTCCCTTCCAGCCCAGAGATTCTGAGGTTCCAGGAACTCCTCTGTGAGGCCCTGACCCTCCCCAAGGCCATGAAGTCTCCTCTTGAGATAGTTGCCAGGCCTTCTTCCTCCACAGACTCTGCAGGTCCCCTCTCCCAGCTCTCTGCCCCCAGCATGGGAGGCTGCAAGACCACCCCACCAGGCCAGATACACCCTATATCCACAAAAATACCCCCTCCATCTCACAGCTGCAACCCTAATCCTAAACTTGTTTAAAACTGAATTATGAGCCTGTCATGTAGTAGCCGAGGAGCCGAGGTGGAAAAGGATTTACTAGCTGCATTAAATCAAATGCTTATTGTTAAGTGAGCTGGGCCACGCTGGTGCTCCTGTGAATGCTAGTCCCCCTCCTTCCACGGGTCCTCCCAAAGTGCCCACTGCTCACCCACAAAGACCACCTCTGGGGCCCATTGTTTTCTTCCAGAGGCCCCTACCCCTTGTAGAAGTTATTTTATCCCCCTTGTACCTATAAAGAAAGTTGAGGCAATTTGCCTTCAGTCAGTTAATTGTAGAAATGGGATAAGCAGGCTTCTTAACCTGCTGACCCTGTGCCCTTGATTTCACAGGTGCATGCAAGCACTCAATGCCCTTTTCTGGAAAGAGCTCTACTGCCTTAGGAGAAAGGATGCAGGCCCCATAGCAGGCACAGAGCCCAGCTCTCCCTGTAAGATGGAGGGCTATTAAGGACGGACTCTTGAGAAAGCACAGAGGTCTAGCTTGGGGGTCAGGAAGGAACCCTAGAACCAGTACTCCCTCCCAACCAGCCCCACTCCTTATGCTAGTGTAACAGTGCACAGTGCAAATGCTGGGAGACAGGTTAACCACAGTTCAGTGTGAATTTCAACCTGGAACCAATCACTCAGCCCCTGCCTTCACCTCCAGTGTCTCCCAGTCAGAGCCCCCATCCCACCCCCACATCCCAGCTCCCCATGCCCCATTCACTGTTTGCTCCCACACTGTCCTCTCTGCTCACATTCCTGGCCTGTCCCCACCTAACCCATTGTCTCCAGGCGTTCCCCACTACCCCATACCCCTGCTCCCGGTGTCCCTGGCCAGGCCAGGCCTTGGACCTGGGACTCTAGGAGACGTCCTCTATGCCACCTTCCCAAGGGAACAGGTTGCCAGAGATCTGCTGGGCTCAGAGGGCTTGACCAGGGCACCCCAGCAGCCTGCAGGCTCTCCCTGCTCCACACAGCCCTGAAAAGAATTCTGAAGCATCTTTGGCTGTTTAGCTGGTGTTTTCACAGCTTATGGCTGGAGGAAGGGCAGGGCCAGTGAAGTGTAGCCTGTCGGCATTGGCTGTTTCTCTGCCCACCAGGAATATACTGTCGTCTGGTCTGAACCCCACAACCCTATCCAAGTCCCCAAGAAGGGCCTAGTTCCATCTGAATGGCCCTGCAGGCATTTAAGAGTGCCGTGTCCATTGTGTTATAAGATGCCCATACATAGCAGTGTGGGTAAGCTTGGCCGGGGTGGGGTGGGTGGTTTTTCACTCACTTTACAGGGAAGGAGACGGAAGCCCAGATCGCAGAGGCCACAGATGAAGGCTGACTGTCAATCTGTGCTGTTGGTGTCTCTGTTTAAGGACAGATGAGGGGATTCTTCGCTTTACACGAAATATACCCACAGGCTGTCACCCAGGAGAAACAGCCCTCAAGGGCATGGGAAAGGCTTCTGGCTCCCATACCAGCTTTTAAGACCACCTGGTTGGGGGAAGTGAGTCTCCCATGAAAAGCAGCATCCTGGGTTGAGGAAGCCAGAGAAGAGGGAGGGAGTGTTTGTGAGTTTCCCGGGCTCCTTTGGGGAACAGGGAGAAAGGAGAGACTACCAAGTACTGCTTGGCATCGCCCTAAAAGGGTCCCCTCTCCCACTTGAGTTAGGACAGGGCTGGGGAGGGTGAGAGAGTTGACAAAGTTGGGGCAAGAGTTCAGGTATTCCTGAAAGAGGTAGTCAATAAAGAGGAAGGGGGGAGAAATGAGCCAGGAAGTCTGGCCAGAGTGGAGAGGGGAGAACACATCAGGTGCACAGTATGTCTGTGAAGGCAGCTGGGGCGGCACTTTCCATCTCAAATGGCAAAGACAGTTTCGAAGGAAGGGAGGAGCCTCCCCATTGTAGAGGTGAGAAATCTAGGACCCAGGGAGGTTAATGTGAGTGACCTGTAAGCTGGAAGCAGACCCAGGTTTTGTGATCTTAAGTCCCAAACTTTCTTTCTCCCACCCAGTGTTATCTCCTTGAGAGCTGCACCCATTGAGCCCCCCACCACATCTAGCCCGAGCTGGGGTTTAATAATATGGCAATAGGTGTTCAATAAATATTGCTGCCCTGGTGCCTTGTCAGGACTTCAGTTTCCTTGTTTGTAAAACAGCTAATGATTCCTGCCACGGACATGCCTAGAGGTGGGATTCAGACCCAGGTTTTTGGAGCAACCTGCCAGCCTCCATCTCTGACCTGGGCCTTTCAGGCAGGCATCCTAGTTTTGAGAGGCCTCTGAAATGACATGAGGAGACAATATGTCCATCTAGGTTCCTCCCAGTGTCTTGGTCCATGAGCAAGCCCTCCACCTTCCACCCCAGGATTGCCTCTCAGGAGATTTAGCAAAAAGTTCCTTGAAGCACATGATATCTCATTCATTTTACGTATTGGGAGGAAGTGTGACAAATAAATGAAAGGGGATGTTAAGTGATTCACAAAGAAGTGGCTTGAGAGAGTCAAGTCTCAGCCCTGCCCCTCCCCAGTCATGACCATGGACCAATCTCTTCTCTCTTGGCCTCAGTTTCCACATCAGTGAAATAGGATAACTGTACCTGCTAGCCTCCCAGGACTGGGGTGAGCCTTAACAATGACTCAAGGATAGGAAAGACAGCTTTGGAAGCAGGGAATAGATATGCAAAAGTAATGTGTGGTTATTGCACTTATATTATTATAATTTCCTACTATTATTTTAAAGCTCCAAAGGCCTAGGAGGCATTTAGGAGTTCATGAGAAGTTGACACTGACCCCAGCTGGGTAAAGGGGTTTCAGAGATTGAGGCAACTGTAGGAAACTGAACCCCTTAAAACAGCACCTCAGGGTCACTAAATGTTGGTTCAGAGAATGAATCGGGGGAGGAAGCTGTGCACGGTTATTTCTGTGTCCTGGGCTACATATGGAGGCCGGGTAGAGTGGGACCCTCTTCTACCCCTGGGTCAGCAAATAAAAGCTCCTGAAATGCAGATGTTGAATTTGACTCTGATACAAGGGTCATGGTGGGGATGAAAGGACCACAGAGACACAAACCTTCAGGAATTTTGGCCATCCCAGGAAACAATTCAGAAAGCTCGAGGCAAAGAGGATGTCTTGTGAAAGGGGAGAGCTAACACTGGAATTGGGGTCAGTCACCGGCTCTCCCCCACCATGTCTCCCACTCCCTTCTTCCTCTCCCCTGCCCTAGGCCTGCTCTCTGCCCCCAATACCCTCCAGGGCAACCAGAACCTGGCCTTGCACTGGGGGCAGTAGGGGGAGCCGTGGGAAAAACAATCAAACCTTGGTCAGCCGGATAATTAGTTGTTCCTCTGTGACTGTGGACTCCCCAACCTCTGGCGCTCACCACTACCTCCCACCCCCTGCTCCTGCCCACAAGGTTTCCGAACACCCAGGCGACATCACCTCATTAATGTTAATGGGAAGTCCGGACATGAGGCTGGACGGTCATAAATTGCCCTGTGTGAGAAAGCGTGAAAGAGTTTGAATTGGTGTGCACTGCACCGCACAAGCGTGCGATGTGTGCGCAATCGTGGACCGCTGTGTGTATGTGTGTGGCACAAAGGAGAAGTGAATGTGTGTGAACTGAGCGTGTCAACTGTACACATGAGTGTGCATGTGTGAGCTCCTGAAAATTACACTGGCATAGTCTGTGCCTTTGTAATGAGCGTGTGTGTCTTCAGATCAAAGTAGGCACCGCAGGGTTTTTTGGTGCCTGTACGCACATATGTCACAGGCACTTGTGAGTTCATGCATGATCTACACATGCAGAGAGGGCATTGGGTCAATTTTTGTGCACCTCTATGCCATATGCAGTGTTTAATACCTGGCACATACAAAGCACCTGAAAATCATCGGTCATTCATTAACAGCTGTCCATACACGTAAGTATTGCGTGCGGGGCCTGCTCTGGGAACATCTCAGTGAGTGTGCATGTCTGTACACAAGTGGTGACTGTAAATATAGCTGTGAACCTGAGTGTGTGCACACCTATGTCTGTTGGCATCTGTGTGGGTCTGTGTCCTTCTGCCCCCACGCGCAGCCTTACGGCATACTCACAGCTGGCCCCACAGCCCGAGAAATGGCTGCTCTGAGAAGGGACCAGCTGGATACCCGAGCCGCCTTCCTTCTTCCTCTCTCTCCAAATCCCTTCACTCCCGTTCTGTCAGCTCCCACCCTAAATCTCTCAATTTGTCCATTCCTCTTTCTGTCCCATCCTTGGACAGCAATAGCCTCTTGTCGTTCCTAATCCACTCTCCACACAGCATCAAAAGTGATCTTTTAGAAATGCAAATCTCATCACCTCGCTCACTGGGCTGCTTAAACCCCTTTAATAGCTTTGCATTGCTCTCTGGATAAGGTCTGAAATCCCTTCCACGCCTCTGAGGCCTGGCCTGACCACCCCAGCCACTCCTCCCACTCTCTCCTGCTGCCCCAGCTCCTGACACCTCTGTTTCCCTCTGTCTGAAGTGCTCTTCTTCTTCACGCCTGGTTCTTCCTGGCTTCTCCTTACCCTCCGTCTTGCCTTCCCTCTGGAAGTCTCCACTCACAGACCCCCTGGTTTTATGCTTTCCTGTCACCCCGGAATTTTCTCAACTGCCCTCATCACCCAGCAATTCAATGGTTGCATTGCTCCGTCACCCTTGTCTTGCCCCAGCGCCACGAGCTCTGGTGGAGTCCTGGTTGTCATGTGCCCTGGTGTCGCACACAGGCACAGGGGCCATGTGACCCAGCTCTCCAGGAGCCGCAGCCTCTTGGAAAGAAGGGAATAGTCACAGACAGAACTATTAAATTAGCAAGGGCATGTGTAGACAAGAAGGGGTAAGGGGGCCTCCCGGGAGGTGCTGGCAGAGTGGGGCCTAAGGTCAGGAAAGGAAGTCCCAGAGGATAGGGGCAGCAGAAGCAGAGGGAATGGGGGTAGAGCTGGCTGTCACTGTAGCATGGGACTAGGGAGGCCAGTGGGGACCAGATTGTGGGATCTCCAACATTGCTCGTGTTTTAACCAATCTGACATCCATCAGGCCAAGCTTCCAAAGCGCCGGCTGATCGGGCACACTGCTGTCCATCAGGCACCATGCGGCTGGGAGAAGTCTTTTTTGATGCCAGTTGGAACCAGCTCAAAGACCCCTGGGATGGCCACTGGGTCCACAGCCCCAAATTCCCACTTTATCAGCAGAAAGGAGAGGCCCCGAGAGGAGCAGAGATTTCCCTCAAACCCACAGCTAAGACAAATATCTCAGTTCAGCCCAAATTGGGCCACCCAGCCTGCTCCAAGCCTGTGCCCCAGGGGTCAGGGGTCAGAGGTCAGGCAGCTCCTTTCCCCAGGAAGGTTCCAGTCACCTCTAGGTGAAGGGGACCAGCCCCCCACATAGCCCCCCCAGCAACTCAGGGGAGGCAGCAGATTAACTCTACAAGGAGGAGGCCCAGGCAGAGACTGGGGGTGTGGCCTCCACGAGAGGGCCTGGAGCTTAATTCCCCCCTTTCAGTAGCTGTTGCTAATTCAGGTCCCAAGGGGCTTGCTGAGTTTGTCCCGGATCCAGTCACTTAATCTTATAATACCTCCCAGCAAAACCCCTTTGTTCTTCCTCTTGCATAAGGTGGAAGGAGCTGCCCCAACCTCCTCCCCTCCCAACTCCCTCATCTCTCAGCCCAGAGTCTTGCAGGCATCTCCAGTCCCTCCCAGTCCCCTAGGCCTTTCCAGTGGGGGATGTTTAAGGCAGCTGGCTCTAAATAAAGACACACCCCTGATCTGTCACCCCCTTCTTTGGGAGGCCTACATCGTTTCCCATTGACGAGTGTGGAAGACGAGTGTGGAAGTAAGTCATGGCAGTGCCTTTTACTCATCTTGGACATAAGACGGCCACAGCTGGCCCAGGGAGATGTCCAGTTGACCTCTGATCTCACTGGGGCCATCTGGCTGGGGGTCTCCTCTCCTCCTGCCCCACCCTCAGGGAAAGGGCTGGTTCTGTGGACACGTGAGCGGTGTTTAGAAGGGCCACACACTTGGTTTAAAGCTCTGCCGTCACCGTCTTGAAATCCTTAATTTTTGAACAAGTGGTGCAGCATTTTTATTTGCAGTCAACCCCATGAATGATGCAGAAGGTCCCACCCAGAATTTTGGAGCAAATTTAGGAGGCAGCCAGCCTGAGAGCCTGAGGAAGCTGGATTCTGGTCCCTGTTCAACCTTGGCTGGATGGACAAGTCCTTGGCTTCCCTCTGGGACTCTCTCAGAAGAGTAAAAGTTCAACTAACTTTGACTTACAATATAAACTTGTTTAGTTTGAATACTAAACACAATCTGGAACTATCCAAAAAGCCAAGCTCAACAAGGGCCTCCATAAAACGGAGATTGTTGATAGAGAGAGGGAGCGGATGGAAGAGGACGGGGTCTGCCAGAGTGTGCCCATTTGGGTTCTTGCTGAGCCAGGTGCAAAGAGACTTGGGGAAGGAGCGAGGAGCCTGACCTAGGCCTTTGTGTCCTTCTCTGCGGGGGCCCAGATGGCCAGACCAGAGACAGTGCAGATGGCCATGGGCACAGAGGGAATGCTGGCATGATCCAGGTGCCTGTCACCCCTGTTGAAGACACCCCTCTGAGGGTTGAGCAGGCCAGTGCCCTGGCACTGTCCTTGCCTTTGGTGGGTGTGGGGGTAAGCTCCTGCAGTGGGAACCTCAAGTGGTCATCTGCTTGTGAGGGCAGCCTTCTTCCCAGCTTCTGAAGGGATCTGGAATCTCCCTCAAGCACAATCATTTCCATAGACAGTGGCCCTAGACCCAAAACACTAGGGCTCAGGCCGAGCCTCCATTTCCCAGCCCCTGATTTCTTCCTTCTCATTGAACACTGTATCAGCCTGTGAGCCAGGGAAGAGGCCCAGGAGGAAAAGTCCCTGCTCCTCAGGAGCTGCCTGGCTTTGTGTCTCCCAATACCTGGCTCTTGGGCTCCTGAGGGGTGGGCTGGTGTCCCACTGGCTCCAGAGGCAAGGAGCCTCTGCACCGGGCATCTGCACCGCACGGGGCTTCTGCGGGTAGGGATGGATTTGTTCTCTCCTCTGCATCCCCTTCAGTAGTTCGGAGGGTCTACACCGTTAGGGACAGGGTCACACTGGGTCTCGGGGCTCTCGGGGCTTACTCTCCAGATACCACATGTGGACCTGCTGCCTTCCAGCTTCTCAGGAAAAATGACTACACTCGCCCATGAGCTCCCTATCCAGTTCATCAGCAAAGTCCAGGTCCTAGCACTGCGCCTGGCTCATAGCAGATGCCCCATACTTTTGTTAGACAAATGAATGAAAAATGGAAGAAGTTGCTGAATAAAGAATGAAATAGCATCTGGAAGCTTCCGAGTCAGTTCTGAGAAAGTCTTCCTTACTCTAATACAGGCCATGATTGACCAGAGTTCTTGTCTTGCCTGTGGTCTGCTCTGCAGTGTTGGGGCTGATACTGAACAAATGAAGTGGGTGGGAGTGCCTCCTGTTCACAGCCTGGGAAACGCTGCATAACCTCTCGGGGCCTCTAGGTCACAGCCACCCCACTCCCAGAACATCAGGGCAGCAGGGTCCCTTGATCGTCAGCACCAAAGGCCTCGGGTTCAGCCAAGGTGACCAAAGGCAAGGGAAGGAAAGGGACTGGCCTTGGGTAACTCAATGAGCCGCGAGAGGGAAAGGGATCAAGACTAGGGCCTAGGATCCCTGACTGCCCACCTAGAGCTCCTTCCATTCCTTCAGGGACCCGGCTATGCCAGTACCAGACACTGGGAGTCTAGTTTGCCCCTGGTCAGAGGGGCCTGGCCTGTGACCTGGACCCTAGCTGTCACAATCAGTGGTAGCCTGGCCACCTGCTGGCCAGAATGCTTGGAATTGCCAGGAGGTAACAAGTTTACGGTTTGTTTGGAACCAGACAGCCTTGCACAACCATGAGGCCTGCAGGAAGCTGGACAGGCCCCTCTCTCCTCCATCCCTGCTCTGGGGCCAGCGTGCTGGCGGTCCACAGGGCACACAGGACCGAGGAGAAACCCAGGAGGAGAAACCCAGGGCTCGACTGTTTATGGTGGGGATAGCTCCCCCCGGCTCTGTTATCAGACCTCACGCGAGGAGGGACGTCACTGACAGCTGTTCCAGCAGCAATGGGGATGGCGGCCAGGGCCCTGGCCAGGGAGATCAGGCTCTGGCCCCCTCAGTTGCAGCCTTGGAATGAGCTCCAGACACCTCCCTGCCCCTGGGGCACACTCCCTGACACTTTCCAACATAAGCTCTCTCCTTCTCTCCCGCCACGAGGCCATCAGGATGGGATCATACCCATTCTACAGACAAGGCAACTGAGACTGGGGCAGGGTCAGTCCTTGCCAGAACTCCAACAGTGAGGTATTCAAATCCAGGTCTGTGTGCCTTGGAAGACTTCTCCCTCCCCAAAATTTTGCAGTTGAGCAGCTTGTGACACCATTCATTGCTCATGGCATCCTGCCTCCCTGGAGTGCTCTGTTCAGAAAGATGCCAGGTGCCCACAGTCACAAGAAAGATTATCAAGGCCTGATGTTAATGGATGGTGCCAAGTCAGCAGAACTGGATAGGTTGTTCCCTTATAAATGAATCCTTCTGTGGCTCCCCATTCCCCACATCTTGGTAATAGGGTGAGACCCCAACTCCCTGTGTGCAACTATGATCTCACTCCAGCAGTCCGATCTAGTCTCAGGCCCACGCCCTCCCTGCCTTGTACCTCCTGACCTAGCCCTTATATTGTGACTTCTGAGCCTTGTGGTTTCTAGCAGCATCTAGGCTTCTGTTCAGGCTCTTCTTTTTCCCTGTACACCCCCAGACCGCTCCTCCCCTCTCAGAATTTGAGACTCAGACACTAAGTGTTACATCCTTCATGAAGACTTCCCTCCTTTCCACATGCCCCCCAAGACTGAGTCAGGTAGTCCTTCTAACCCCCTTCATTCCTTGGAGTACTCATGCCAGACTGGAGAGAAATCACCTGCTTCTGTGTTTGTCCACCTGTCTACACCATGCCCGTGCCCGTGTCCTACCTCTGGATCCTGGTGCCTAGTACCAGATGAGGTACCCAGTGGTTATGCAATGAATGCTTGTAGAATGAACGGATGAAATAGAGTGAGGTCCTCAGGAGGTAAGGCTTGAAAAGTGTGGGAGTGTCCAGCAAGTTGAGAAAATCCCTGGCCTGCTGGAGGAACCAGGGAAATCCCATACTCCTCTAGGAACACTGGCCTAAAACCAACAAGGTGAAATTTAACTGGATAAATGTGCAAACTCCCTGGTAGTATCCAAGCAGGCTGTGATGAGGTAGCCTGCAACCCAGCCCAGCAGAATGGGAGGTCACCTCCTACCTGCCCACAAGAGGGTCTGAAATCCCAATACCAGCCAGGAAGGGTGTGGCCTCCAGTCCTGTCCCCTAGTCCAAGTCTCACGATGCCTCGAGCTCCTGCCCAGGATCCATTGGCTCTCAGAGGGAAGAACAGGAACTTAAGCAAAGGAAGTTTAGGTGCCCTTCCAAAGCATGCCACGTAGTCCTGAGCCTTTGTAGCCTCCCTCCCTTCAGTGAGGTCCTCGAGATCCTGAGCACTTCAGCCTCCAGATTCTTAACCAAGGGCCAGGTAGGTCAGAGAGAAATGTGCTGACTGCAAAAGCCTAACTGATAATATAATTTAACATTTGGAAAATGAAAATACACTCCCTGTTGCCTCCGTATACCCACAGCAGACAGACCTGGGCTGATGGGACTGGACAGGGGAGAGCAGGGCAAAGGGCAGGCATGGTTGCAACCCAGCTGGTCTGACTGTCGAGTGGTATGTGCAGAATGATGTTTAGGGGCCACTGGTAAGTTACCAATGATAATGGCTCTCATGCCTTGTTTCCTTCTTAGTACTGTACCAAGACAGCATTTTCCTATTCATTCCTTATCTTGACCTCATTGAATGCATTATTTATGCTTTGCTTTCCACATCTGTTTCCAAAGGTAATCTTCTGTGTGTTTACCTGCACTTTCCTACACTGTCAAGCACACCAAAATGCATGCGGATGGTTACACAGCGAAGTGTTACACGATCCTACAACCAGACAAGTATAATTTTAGTTTACTGTGGGTTAAAAATGAGGTAGAAACTCATTGTTTCTGCCCCCTGCCCCCAGGCCTTCATGGGTCTCCTCTGGAAATGGCCAATGCACCCTTTAATCTCGGAAGTCCTTGGTACCCAGCCTGCCCTCCAAACAAACTCACTCGATGGTATTAGGGATGTTTTCTGCAATCCTTTTTTAACATGACAAGCCTGTTGAGGACAGGTCCCAAAAGCATTATCCTAGAGCCACTACAGCAGAATCATGGGGAGGCATTGAAAGTACAGATTTCTGGGAAGCCCCCCGCCCCCTCCAGACTTCCTGTCCAGACTTGGAGGTGGGACCCAGGAATCAGCATTTTTTTCACAAGCTTCCTGGTCGATGCTTCTGTGCACTCAAGTTTGAGAACCTCTGGTAAAGCATGGTAGGTATTCAGGAAATGTTTGCAGAATGAGCTGTTGGTGAATGAATTTTGAGAGGGGCAGTGCAAACAGAAGCAGCATCCGTGGAGCTGCTTAGTATTCTCCCTGCCCATGCGTTGGGCAATGTTGCCCCTGAGCCACTCATTGCACCTTGCAGGGTACTGTGCTCCATGCCCAGGGAGCTCAGGCTGACGTACCTGGTGATTTCTCAAGCTGATGCCAACGTTGTGAGTGATGATGCTTCCCGCCCTGTCCCAGAGTGAGGTGACCAAGGGCTCAGCAAATTCCTTCCCAAACTTCAAACCGTGTTCTCTTCCCTCTATGGCTTGTTGGAATAGGGTCTCCTTCTATAGCCATGTGGTAGTTTCCGTTCTAGTGCACCCATTTACCCCTCTCTATCCACTGACTCCCAATTCTTGGTGTAGAATGCTCTGTTCCTTAATAAAGTCTCTTCTTTGATTCTATGCCCAGAATGACTCCTAATTCTAAGTATAGACTGATCCCTAATCCTGGGAAAAGCCTGACCCCGATATCAGATACAGACTGATTCCTAATCATGAATATAGACTGACCCCCTACTTATAGGTACGCATATACCCCTGGTCCTGGGTACAGACTGACTCCTAATTCCAAGTGTAAACTGATCCCTAATCCTGAGTACAGACTGACCTTTAATCCCACCCAGCCAAAAGCTAATCCCTCTAAACCTGAAAACAGGCTGAGTCATAAACCTGGTCAGAGCCTCATCCTGAACCCTGATCTCAGTCTTCCTAATACTATTTACAGAGTGGGCCAACTCTGCAAAAATTATTCCTAACCCTGACCACAAACTGACCCCCTGGGGCTGGTCTAAGAATGTGTGGGGAAATTAGAAATGGATGTCCTGCCAATGAAGGCCAGAGAGCCATGTCCACAAAAGAAGGATGGAGTCTGACCAGTCAGAGTTGTGACAACTTCTGTCTTCCATGTCAGAGTGGGGGACCTTGGTGGGGACTGAAAGCACTGGAACCTCATGACTTTGACCAGGGGCCAGTCCTCTACCTCCCACTATTCCTGCCTGGCTGCCCCTGCCCAGGGCCCCTACCCCGTTCCCAGCCTACCCACAGGTTCACAGGGACAGAGCTGAACATGACAGAGAAGACCAACCCCTGTGAGACCCAGGGGTGTGCAGGCATCGTTAGTGAATGGAGGCCTGGGGTGCTGTGGCTTGTTTACTCCCAAACCCCTTCTTGGGGTGGACCCCAGGCCACAAGCAGAGGGTCAAGGCCAGAGTATGGTGCCAGCAGGACCGTGTGGGCTCTCTAGAGGGGCAATTGGGGTCTGGCTTCTCCTGCCTCACACAAGGTGGGGGCTTCAGGTGTCCCCGAAAGGCACAGGGTCAGAGCAAAGGCTGTAGGGCGGCTGGGGTCTAGTCCACAATACTCAACTGGGTCCTTGAAAGTTCTTCGCTCTTCAGCCAGTTTGGAAGATGATTCGGTCTTGGATAAATGAATAGGGGCAAAGCCTGCACCTTCTAGTTCCTGTTTCAGCAGCCACCCCACCCTGGCCATGGGAGCATGAGGGATAGGGACCCTGGCCTCACAACCCTCCCCTCAGGTGGCTGCTGTTTGATGAGGACATCACAACTCCAGCCTCAAGGAATTCCTTTGAGTGGAAGCACAGGCCCTGACTTCAGGGAGCTCCCACTTTGAAGAAAGACACGGGGAGAGACCCTGCTTTCAGGCACACAACAGAAACAGACAATGAGAGTTATGTCCATGGTGCTGGAGGGAAGGCAGAGGGAAGGAGACAGATAAGTCTAATCCAAGCGGTCTCCTCCTTGGAGACGATGACCCCTATGCTGGGAGGAAGACGAGTCTACCCCTCACATCTACACCCACTCACTGGCCCTGAGAGCACGCTGGCCCCAGGAATGTTCAGGGCCCAAACCATTTTCCTCTTTGTGGCCCAGTGCCAGGACGGGACAGCCAGGATCCCTAGCTGGCTTCCCCCTGGGGTTGGGGGGTGGGTAGGAACAAGCCTCCCAGGCATTCCTCCTGCATTCCTGGGGCCATGCCCTCCTTCCTCCCTGCCTCAGTCTGGCCATAAACTATTTCAGGCTTGCAAAATCTGGTCTTCTGCTCTCCTGCTCACAGCCCCCATCAAGGCAGGGACCTGGACCCCAGCCAAGAAACCCGCATTACCCGCAGAGCCCGGAGGGTTCTGGTCAACTGGGACAGAGGAAACCGAATGACCTCTCCGTGGCTTGTCTACTGCCATCTGCTTCCCTGGGGTGAACCCCAGGTCACAAGCAGAGGGTCAAGCCCAGAGAATGGTGCCAGCAGAGCTACGTGGGCTATCCGGAGGGGCAACTGGGGCTTGGCTTCTCCCTGCCTCGCACAAGTGGAGGCTTCAGGTGTCTCTGAAGGGGACGGGGCAGAGCAAAGGCTGTACGGTGGCTGAGGTCTAGTCCACAAGACTCAACAGGGTCCTTGAAATTTCTTCACTCTTCAGCCAGGTTGGACTTCTCCCAACCAACGATCTAGGGTTTGGGAGGCAGAAAGGATAGCGACTGACCCATTCCAGGAGGCTGAGCCCCAGAACCCCACTTCCCAGAAATTGTGCCCAGGGAAAATGAAGAAGGGGTAGGGGGGTAGACTGGCATGCATTTGGAGGCTGAGCACATGCAGACAGATCATCTCATATCAGGTAAACCTCCATCCTGCCACCCCCAGGGTCATGTTCATTGTCCCCATTTAGAGATGAGAAAACTCACCAAAGATGCATCTCTAACCAAAGTTTTCTCTGGGCACAGATAATGTCTCCCATCTGACCATAGGTATGGCAGGGCTGGGGCCTGGACTTTGGTCTCTCCACAGTAACCCCACTCTCCAACACTCCCGTGTGTCAACAGATGTCAGTGTCCTTCCCCTGAACTCCCTGCACAGCACGCCCTAAATACCCCATGCCCAGATCCTCCATAGCACCCTATTTGCCCTCTCTTGCAGGCCTTCCTCCATGCTCTCACCCTCCACTCCCCCATAAGTTTCTATCTCCCTTTCCACGTCCCTCTGGTGAAGCGTGTTCACACCTCAGTCCCCTGGTCTCTCCTGTGCCTTGGTGCCACCTCTCTCTCTGCTGTGGGTTGTGGCCTGGGTCTCTGGGAACACTTACTCCCCAAGTCCTGCTCCTCCATCCCCAGGGGTCCTTCCCAAGTCCTGACTGTGGTATCTGTGCAAGGTGAGCCCACTCATCTTCAATCGGTTGGATCGGGGAGAAAGGGCCTGAAACCCCCCATTCTGGGAGACAGGAGTCACATCGACACCTCTCTGTGTCACCAGAGACTAGAGCGGAGAAGGCACAGCAGAGAGGTGGCCAGCAAATGAATGAACAAACATGAAGGAATGGATCCCACAATTCTACATGCTGATAATATGGCAATGAATAAAATGGGGGAAAAAACCTTGCCCCCATGGATGTTCAGCCTAGTGGGGAGAAGGTGCAAGGAGAAACAAACACAATACCTAGTGTCAGGTTTTGCTATGAAGCAAAATAGAGCAGGAGGTACTATAGGAGGAACAGGCTGGGGTGCATGAGGAGGATGTGTACCAAAAGGGTGCCACTGCATACATTAGGTCCAAGAATGAACCTGGAAGACGCGGGGCCAGGTTCCAACCCTACACCTTGAGCAAGTCATGTCTTTTCTCTGGGCCTCAGTTTTCTTATCTGTAAAATGTGAAGGTTGGACTGGAGGCCATGGAGGTCTAACCTCAATTTTGACTTCAAGGGCCCCAATCAACTTTATCTCTGTGAATGTAATGGGGAAAATTATAGGCAGTTAGAGGTGGTTCTGAAGAGGAGACCCTGCTCAGACCCAGCAATGCCCCAGGCTCCAGTGTTCCTGCAGATATCACTGCTTGGAGAATGGATTTGCATTCCAGGTCCCCACTTCTGAGACGGCATGTCTGTGCAAAAGTCAACAATTAGCACAAATGACTAGGCTTGTATTCAGGCTTCTTCCTAGAGCAAGGGGAGCGGGGCAGGCTCCCTTGGGCTACTAGGAAGCAGAATTCACTGGGGACCTGGGAGCCCTGGAGGCCTGGGGCCAGCTCTGCTTCCTCTCCCTTCCTAGGTACCCTCAAGCCCATTCTCCAGCTCCTAATCAGACATCCCCACTGGGCTGCCCCACAGATGTCCACAGGGTCCAGCCCAGGAATGACTCCTGCAAGTGGGACCCATCCTAAAATCTAGGGCTCAGGGAAACCCTCACCATAACCCTTAAGAAGATTTGCCCCACCCTGAGACCAGCCAGCCAGCAACTAGTGCAGAATGAGTGGGGGAGGATTCTGGAGCACCTCTCACTTCAGCACCCCCATGTGAGGCCAGTGCTAGAGTCTCTAACCTCTAATGCCACCCAAGATCAGTAACACTGTGGCTTCTTGATGTGGTTACCTGGCCAGGATGTGTAAATCAATCTCTCTCTCTCTCTCTCTCTCTCTCTCTCTCTCTCTCTCTCTCACACACACACACACACACACACACACACACACACACACACACAGAGAAGAACACAGAAAACTCCCACCCAGGACTAATGATTGTGGGCAGAAGAGAATTAATAACCTTCACAGGGACCTTACTTAATGCCCATCTCATTTAATCCTTTCCATCCCCAGGGGCAATATTTGAACATTCCTACTTTACGGAAGAAAGAGGTTCTGATTCACATCCACCCCAAAGTGAATTGAATGGCACACCCAAGAGTTGGCCTGCCTGAGTCTGACACCAGCCTCCCTCCACTTGCTCCCCCAGAGGCCCTTGATCCAAACCCCCCATACACACATGTGCACAGAGGGAGGTCCTGCCACAGAGCCAGGAGGCCGGGGACTGAGGTGCTAACCCTGGTTCCGGCTGCACTGCCTTTCCAGGTAATTCTGCACACATGTTGTTACAGGGCAACCCCGATATGAAATGGGTTGGCCTGACTGGTTTCTTACCCATGCGCTTCAAAGGGACTTATAATAAGACTCAACTGCGGACACACACAAAAAGGGTAATAAAGGGTTTATTTACTAAAGAAGGGGAAATGAAGAAAGGAATAACTTGGATAAAGAGAAGGAGATAAATTGGTGAATGTGTCCTACCAGTTCCACTGAGCTGGAACCCCAATAGCATGCTGAGAGCCGGCTACAAGCCAAGAGGCCCCCAAGGCCCACAAGCCTGGCTGCTTAGCTCCGCCCTCAGTTCCTAGCAAACCTCCTTTCGGTGGTGATGACATTATAGGATTTGTAGTTCTTGGTGCCTTGGATGTCTTTGGTCTGGGGTGGGGGTGGAATCCATAAAACCTGTTTGTGGCATTCATTCAAGACATCCTTTCCTCTCAACAAAATCTTCCCCTCCCCATGCATCAGTGACTTCATCTGGGAAATAGGAATCACAACACCTCTCTTTTCTCTGCATGGGGTTAAAACAGATGACTCTCAAAGGGTCCTTATGAGGTCTAGTCCTCATGTCCAGGATTCTCTGATGCCAAACTTGAGCCTCAAGCCACCCATACTTACACCCTGCCCTGCCTCCCTCTTGGGGTGGGGGTCAGAGGAACCCATGCCAAGCAGGGCTCCTTTTGCCATTGACTCCTGAGCACAGCCCTCATTAGTGCTGACTTACAGCTTTGCTTGCTGCTGACATCAGCACCCATCTGTTTGTGGTGGCAAGAGAGGCCTCCTAGGGAAACAGGTTTGCTAAAGCTCAGCCAGGAAGGGCCTCCCAACTGGGCTGTTGGAGCAGGTTTGGTATAAATACCCTGGGCAGGCTCCTCTGGTGCAGGAGTGGGTGATCAGAAAGCAGGAATCCTTATGTCCTCCCCAGTAACCCCTAACCATGGTCAAATTTCCATCCCCAGCTTTAGACCTTCCAGCTGGTTCCGAGCTACTCAGCACACACTCCTATAACCATCCTTCCCCAAACATCTCATCTGTATCAACCTCTGCCACCACTGCTGTCACCACCCTGCATCACCAGCCACTGAAACTCCTTTACCCCCACTTCCTCCTCCATCTTCATCCTCACCCCTACCACCAGCACTCACCCGCCCCAGCCCAAAGGTCACTATCTAATCCGTGGTCCATACACTCCCTGCCTAAATTCTTTCTGGAGCAATAAACTTCAGTTGGAATGATATCCAGACCACAAACCTGGGACCTAACAACTGCTGCAAGGAGGAACCACTGTACCATCTCTGCTCAATTGGTGTTCCCCCAAATTGGCCCGGTCGTGTGGCCATCTGCAAACACTCAGAGGATGTGGACCATTCCCTTAATAACCATCTGTCCCAGGGTGGGCCGAGGGGCCCAGCTGGATGCAGCACCATCTCTAACCCCTTTGAGTTAGCACGAAGCAATGTACCTGTCTTGTTTAAACACACACTCTCCCAGATACTGAAGAACAATTAAAAGTGGTCACAGTGGATCAGCCTCCCTGATCAATCTTACCTGTCTTAAGCTCAGATAAGCCTTTTGAGGAATCTCTTTCCCATTCTGTCATTTCTGACAGCAGATATGTTAGATTTTCCTTTGCAGGGCAAGCTAGGGTCAATGGAGTTCACACTCCAAGTGAAAGAAGAGTTTGCTTTAGCCTTTATCCAGCCTGAGGTGTCTGTAGTTTAGCTAGACATTATTCAGGAGAATATTAATTAACATTCAGCTGTGGTGTAGTAGAAAACAAAACAGCAACCTCACTCTGGTGTCCAAGTCTGAGTTGGACTCAACGAAGACATTTTGGAATTCGGAACGGACTACTTTACTGCTGTGCCTCAGTTTCCTCACCTGTAAAATGGGAATATCTGAGTGCTTATCTCCCCTGGATCAGTTTGAGGGTTGAGTGTGATAAAGAACTCTTAAGGGCCTTTTCTGAGGTCCAGCTTGGATACAGATTTTAGCTGTATCTGAATAATCATTCTAGAAAAACATGAACTTACTATCTTGTCTGAGTTGTGTCATTTTAAGAGTTTTGTTTTTGTTTTTGTTTTTTTTTTACGTGGGCCACCTCCAAAATCAAAATTAAGTTTATTACCAACACTGCAGTTCAAACAGGGGAGTGACTTCTGATTGATTTTATGAAACTACTTAATTTTATACTCAAATACTCTCTCCAGCTTTTATCTGCTTTTGCTGTTATGTGTTGGAGACAAGATAGATCTGCTCTTCCTTGTGCCAGTCTTGCCGTGATCTTTGGCCAAAAGCAATGCAAGCATGAGTTTCCTACTGTCACTGGGATTCTCTGGAATTGTGCAGAGAAGGAAGAGGTGCCTGCCCCTCCTTACCACCCTTTCCGCCAAGCGGAAGAGGCAGGCTCAGGCAGGGCTCTTCCAGAAAGACCAAAGCTGTACAGCAATGGTTCTCAAAGAGTGTTCCCCAACTCAGCAGCAAGAGCATTATTTGGGTACTTGTTTGACCTGCAAATTCACACACACACACACATGCCCCATGTGTTGAATCAAAAACCCTTGATTTCTTTGAGGCTAGCAGAGCCCAGGGAACTTGGTGGAGGATTGTGGATGCTTTGGTGGTGGGTGTAATGTGGTGACATGAATCTGAAGAGGTGAGAACCTATACTCCCAACCACACACGGTGTTATAAACCAATGTTTCCTCAATAAAAAAAATACAATTTAAAAACACCACAACCCCTCTGATTTCTGCACTTGCACAAGGATCACTCAAGTTCTTGTTCTCAAGGAGAGAAACCCTTAACCCCAACATGTACGTGCAGTGGCACTGTTCAGGCACCCAGGTGGCAGGAAGTAGTTTTGGGGTGGAGAAGAAAGGAGGAGGACGTCACTATTGTCCCTGAGGGCCTGTGCCCTCAGCTTCCCTCTGGGAAGCATACAGAAAGGGCGTCCAGAGGTCTGGAGACACATTAGGAGTCTTGGAGACTGAGGTGCTGAGAGGAAGGTGGGGAGGAAGCTTGCTTACTGACTGGGGGGACCAGCAGCCTCCCACATTGTCTTGGCCTCTGCTGGTAGGCCCCTGTTCCTTCCCCAGGCTCACACTGAACTCTAGTGATGCTGGCTTTCCCAACTCTGGTTTGGCACCAAGATCTGGCAACACCCCCCCAGTTCCAGCCAAGGGTCATTTCCTGAAAAGGGACTTAACCAAGGGGCTTGGGTTTGGGGCGCTCAGGCCTTGTCAGTATAAGATCCCCAACCCACTGCCCTGTCCACTGTGTCTGGTAGTGTCGCCGGCCTTGGAGCGACAGTGAAGAGACACAACTGCCACTACTTCTGCCCCCAAATTGCCCATCACGCTGGGGGAGATGAATACTAAAGGTCTCTGTTTCCCAAGTTCTAAACAGTGTGCTGGATTGAGCTAAGCTGTTTGTGAACATTGTAGAACTTAATAAGACAGTCACCCATGAAATAGATACCAACCCTGGGCAGTGAGTTACAAGCACAAGAGGAGGGGGGTTGGCCAGCTGTGCCAGAGTTCAGAGGGAGAGGGCTGAGAACAGGGTGACTGGAAAATTTCCCAAAGGGAAGAGGCCCAGTGCTGATTTGTAGACAGGGGCTGTGGCGGCAACAAAATCTGGCTTCCTCTGTCTCCACCTCTCTTTGTCTATCTCTATGTCTACTTCTCTCTACCCTTTCTTCTTTGTATAAACAAGCCACTGCATAAGTGGCAAACTTCAGTCTTCTCATTAAAGCTCTATTGGGACAATTAACTGGAGAATGGATAGAAAAATGTGGTTCATACACCAATTACTGTTCTTCAATTAAACGGAACAACATGGAGAAGTCTTGAAAACATTATGCTAAGTGAAAGAAGACAGACAGAAAAGATGACACTATGATTCCATTTCTATGATTTTTCTGGAAAAGGAGAAAAGAGAGAAAGCAAATGGATGAGCAGTTGCCTGAGGCTGGGAGCTGGAGTGGCGTTGATAACAAAAAGCGACTGGGAAACTGTGAGGGGGACAAAGTATCCTAAAACTGGATTGTGCTGATGGCTGCACAGCTACATAAAATTATTTAAATCACTGAATGAAGATTTAGTTGGGTGGAGGTGATGATCTGTACCTTTTAAAGAAGCATGCCAATTTTTTTTAAATGGATGGATGGTTAGACGTGTGAAAAAATGTTATATTGATTTGTGATTAGATCATGTGGTTAGTGTTGATATAGGTGCTCACTGTACAATTTTTTCAGTTTTATTTGAAAGTTTTTAGGATAAAATTTGGGGAAATTGTTTAACTTGAAGCAGGAAGGTACTCAAAGGATCTGTAGTCTAGAAAGGTCATTTTGGCCACCCAAATGGTAAAATGAAAACCACTCATGACGATGTTGGTGAGGACGCAGAAAACCTGGAACTCTCATATCCTGCTGCTGGGAGCATGCATAAATCCAGTGACTGGAAATTTAACAGTGTCTACTCCACGACATGCTGATCCCACCCTTAGGCTTCTAACCTAGTATGCTTGTACACCTCAAAGTATAAAAAAGAATGTTTACAGCAGCATTAGCTACCATAGTCCTGGACTAGATACACTGAATGACTATCAATAGAGTGGATTTTAAATTATATATCCATTTATCCATACTGGGGGAGTCACTATGGCAGTGGGAATGAATGAATGTCCACACAGCATGATGGATTCACAGCATGTGAATTTCATAATGTTGAGCGAAAAAAAAAAAAAACAACAGACATAATCGAGTACATATGAGGAGATTTCATTTATGTAATGTTCCAAGTGAGACAATCCTAGCAGTCAGGAACAGAAGACAGAAGAGTGCCGGCCTGTGGTTGGGATGACAACTGGAGGGACATCAGCCAAGAGGGTGGGAAGCTGGCAGTGCTCGCTTTCTTAGCCTGGATGATTAGTTCCATGTAAAACTCACAATTGCATGTAAAAAAAAAAAAAGAAAGAGTTATAGACTTCTGATGTGTGCATTTTTCAGCATGTATATTTTAATTAGATAAAGTTTCCTAAACAATTGCCAAAAAAGAAACCACTTTGGGCCTTCCTGGTGGGGCAAGAGGTTAAGACACAACCTATGAAGCTATCTGCAGCCACTGCAGCACGAGTTCGATCCCCGGCCAGGGAGCTACCCACATGATGCAGCAGACCTCCCCTGTCTCGCCTGCTGCTCCCCTCAGCAGTGTATTTCAGTCAGTCTGCCTGTTCTGCTCCCCACTCTGTCTCTGGTGAATCCTCTCTCTCCCCCTCCCCCCAACAACTCTGGTCTATGCCCCAGTTCTTGTATGTATAAGTAAATAAATCTTCAAAAAAAAAAGGAAAAGAAACCACTTTGACCTCCACTCAAGGACACTATCACCACAAACCTGACTCCTGAGGGGTTTCTGGAGATGCAGTTAGTTTGAGCCATTCTGAGCAGCCTGGGGTGGTCTCTGGACCAGATTCCACCTAGGAAAAGTCCTTGGCATTTGTCAGATCTGCAAGGTCTTTAGAAGGAAAGCAGGTGTCAGAGGCTTTGATGTCAAGTAAGCCCAGGAAGCCCACAAATGCCCTAGAAAGTTTGTCATGACACCCTGAATCACAGTGAATCATAAAAGCGCGTTCCAGCCCAGGGCTGTGAGAGATCAGGGTTCATGCGGGCTATGGGGGAAAAGAATGTGAAGACTTGGTGAAAGACGTAGCAGCCCACTCTCCTGCCCAGGACCGCCACCTGCAAGCAGTCCTCTGTTTACTCATAGTTGTCTAAAAGGGCTTTAATAAGAATCAAGTAAAATGAATTCAGTAGGAACTCCTTGTGTAAAAGGAATGCTGACCCCCCCCCCCACTACTGGGAGGACTGGTAGGACCCCCGTTGGGTACCAAAATCTATATATGTTCAAGTCCCTTATATAAGATGGCGTCACATTTGCGTATGACATGTGGGCATCTTTCTGCACATTTAGTCATCTCTAGGTGACTTAATACACTGAGTACAACATAAGCGCTTATGTGAACAGTTGCTACACTGTGTTGTTTAGAGAAAAATGACAAGAAGAAATGTTTGCATCTGTATGTGCTCGGTACAGATGCAAACATCAGAAGCCTAGCCACATAGTACATATTTGTGACCCACAGCCGGTAGAAATCCCCAGATCTGGTACCCATGGACATGAGGGCTGAGTGTACCTAACCTTTAGATATATTTTGTGATGAAGAGGACTCAGTTATCAGATGACCAGTTTCTCAAAACAGGGTCTCTTTCTTTTTCTTAACTCCAATTTTCCATGAAGAAAGAGAGCTTAGGTTAGTCATAAGAGGAAGTCTAATTCCAGGTCAAAGAGTCAAGCTTCCCAATTATCATAGCTAATTGTGTGCTGGCATTGTCTGTGTGCCTTCATATGGGTAATAAAATGCTGAAAATGTGGCTAGAAATTCAAGGCCCTTGGCTCAAGAATGAAGTGGTGACACTAGCACATTCTAAAGTATTATCAGATTTAACCAATAGTTTTTGATGTACTAATAGACTCTGAAAAAAACAGCCACTGGCAATCTGTAAGCTTGTTGTGAGCACTATAGTGTTTCATAAAAATGCAGAGAATGAACGAACATGTGTGGGCATTGGCAGAGTGGACTTGCAGGTGACTTTCAGAGGGTTGACCCCTCCAGCCTTTGTCCTGGGCTGACTTCTCCCAGCAGACACCCTGATACACGCCATGGGTGTGGTTGAAGGGTGTAGAGGCCAAGTGATCCCCCAAGAAGCCCCATCTTCTGTGCCCAAATAAATTTGAGATATGCTGTGTTCAATCAAAACACAACTGCGTAGGCAAGGCTGTGGGGAAACAGACTCAAACACAGCTGGCGGCAGTGATGGGACCACCCTCTGAAGGGCAACCTGGCAGAAGCTTTCAAAATTAAAAATGCACATGGCCTTTGACCCAGCAATTCTACTCCCTGGCATTTTTCCTACAGATACACTCCCACAAGTACCAAGTGACGTGTGGACAAGGATATTCGTTTTTAGCATTGTTTATAATAATAAAGCCCAGGAAACAGCCCTACTCTCTCAAAGGGGGTCTGGCAAAATCATCTTGGGAGCAGTGGCTAACATTTGCTGCGTGCTTACTGCACACCAGCAGTGTCCTAAGCACTTATAAGTATTATCTCATTTAATCCACACAAAATGCTCTATAGATGCTGCTACTAACCTTGGTCCCCTAAGAGATTAAATAACACGTTCAATGTAAATAAGTTAAGGGATCTAAACTCTGCATTGTCTCCAAAGTTGATGCTCTTAATCACTCTGTTAAACAGTCTCTTCCAGAGAGGATTTGTTTGTTTGTTTTTTTTTTTGTAGTATTTTTTTTTACAGATATAATTTATCGGGTTAAGATGTTTGTTTATTTATTTTTTTTAATAATAAATTTTATTGTTATATTCCCCATACAATTGCAGCCCCCCCATTCTGACCCCAATCCCTCCCCTCCCACCCCCGCCCCCCTAAAAGTGTCTCTGGTTCATAGTTTTTTGTTGATTTTGATTTTCACTTTCTTATAGTTACTCATTTTCCTGGTCCCTTATTTAAGTTTTCTAGATTCCTGCTATGAGTGAGACCATCCGGTATTTTTCTTTTTCTTTTTGGCTTATTTCGCTGAGCATGATCCCTTCCAGCGCCATCCATGTTGCTGCAAATTGCATGTGTTTATCTTTTTTGAATGCTGAGTAATATTCCATGGTGTATATGTACCACATCTTCTTGATCCAGTCATCTATTTTTGGGCATTTGGGTTGTTTCCAAAGCTTAGCTATTGTAAACAGTGCTGCTATAAACATAGGGGTGCAGGTGTTCTTTGGAATTGATGTATCTGTGTCCTTTGGGTAAATACCTAGGAGTGGAATTGCTGGATCATATGGAAGCTCTATGTTTAGTAGGTCCAGAAATCTCCACACAGCCCTCCACAGTGGTTGGACCAGTTTGCACTCCCACCAACAGTGCAGAAGAGTTCCTTTTTCTCCACACCCTCGCCAGCATTTGTTGTTGCTAGTTTTTTTAATATGTGCCATTCTCACTGGTGTAAGATGGTATCTCATGGTAGTTTTGATTTGCATTTCCCTGATGGCAAGTGATGTTGAACATTTTTTCATATGCCTGTTGGCCATTTGCATTTCCTCTTCAGAGAAGTTTCTTTTTAGCTCTTCTGCCCATTTTTTGACTGGATTATTTTCTTTGTTGTTGCTGAGTCTCATCAGCTCTTTGCAGATTTTTGTGATCAGTCCTTTATCATTAGTGTTGGGTGCAAAAATGTTCTCCCAGTTGGTGGGGTTTCTCTTTGTTTTTGTTATTGTCTCTTTTGCTGTGCAGAAGCTCTTTAATTTGATGTAGTCCCAGCTGTTTATCTTTGCCTTCACTATCACTGCTTTGGGTGATGTGTTTGTAAAGATGTCTTTGATGTGCAAATCCCGTAGTGTTTCGCCTATATTTCCTTCTATATATTTTATGGTTTCAGGTCTTATGTCTAGTTCTTTAATCCATTTTGAGTTGATTTTTGTGTATGGTGTGAGGTAGTGGTCAAGCTTCATTCTTTTGCATGTAGCGACCCAGTTTTCCCAGCACCATTTATTGAACAAACTTTCTTTGCTCCAATGCATAGTCTTTGCTCCTTTGTCAAAGATTAGTTGACCATAAATCTGTGGGTTTATTTCTGGATTTTCTATTCGATTCCATTTCCAGAGAGGATTTGAATGACCTTTTCAATGGAATATGTTAGAACAGAGAAAAAGGACAAACAGCTCTATATGTATTAACATCAAATGTTTTCTAGATATAATGTTAGGTGAAAGAGGCAAAGTGCAGAACAATGGAGGGGATTATAGGGAATATATATATATATAACACTTTCTTCAGAAGGACACATGGGACTAGTAACTCACAGGCCTCCAAAAAAAGGGATGTGAGCAGTGGCTGGAGGGAAAGATGGAAGAGAGACTTACAATTCTGTTTGAATTTGTTTGTAACTTTATTTCAAAGTAACTTCAAACTTACAGAAAAGTTGCAAGAATAAGATTTAACTGTCTAGACCCTTCACCTAGATTCATTAACCATCACGGTGTTCCAATCTTTTTCTTACCATGTCCATGTTGTACTTCTTTAAAATAAGAATTAACAAGACCAAGTTAAACTAACATTTTTTACCTCAGAAATTCTGGAAAGAATGAGGTGCTAGTTTTGACTTTCTCACAAGGTGGTCAAGTGCAAATCTGTTTCAAGAGATTAATCTTAAAACACAATGATTATCTGGAACAAATGCTCCCTCGCCCAGAAGGATGTGCCTGGGTTTAGGATCTTGAGAAGAGGTTTAATGAAACTTCTAGAACCATACAGCGGAGGCCAAAAGTAGCCACCTTGCTCAGGGGATGAGGATGTCGAGGTTGCTACAGACCACAGGGCTACTATCTCCAGAAAGCTCCATCTACCCTGTTGAAAGTGAGCACCACAGCAGGTGGAGATAAAACTACATGCCAGGTGTCCAGGTAGTGCTAGAAAGCACCCCACCACCACCACCCCAAGTCCCTTTAATTACCTCCTTGGGCCCTCGTGCCACTGGGCTCAGTGCCTGTGATGAGCTGAGATGCTATACATTGAGGGGGGTGGGGACCCTGGTCTAAGCACATGAAGGCCAGGTGCAAGTTTCCCACCAAAACATGTCACTTAATCCCAGGGCCTGCCCTTGCCACCTTCCCTGCTCCCCTCTAATCATTTACCCTGGTTTTGTGCTTAGTACAGCTCATCAGTCTTTCATGTGTGCCCCATTCTTTCTGGCCCCTACTTTCACCTGGAATTTCTGTGAGGGCAGGGCTGTGTGTCCCCCTCAGGCTGGGGCTCCTAGAGTCAGGGACTTTGGAGAGCAATAGATTGGGCACTGTCCCCTTCTTTCCACCATCCCTTTTGGCTCCCAGTCTGAGATTCTGTTCACACACCTCTAAATCTGAGCGCATGAACCCTGAGACCCTTTGCCTGCTGAAGGCTAAAGGCCTGTAGCTGACACCAGCAGGCTGGTGGTGGGGCCATTGCATAACAGTAGCCAGGCTGCAGGTTTCTGATGATTCAGCACTGCGGCCTGCTTGGGACTTCCATGGGGCTGGACCAGGAGGCTCCTCAGAGTGAAGAGCCAAAATGCCCTCGATCCCAGCCTACCTGGGGACCCTGCACTGATACCCTGACACAGCAGGAAGTGGGTAATTTTCTGGCCTCTCCTGGCTGCCCCAGGCCTGACCTCTCGGACTATCTGAGTCTGGATGCAGGTACCTGAGCCAGAGTCAGGGTGAGTTCCAGCCTGGTGTTGGGTCAGGAGACCACCTTACCATCAAGAGCCTGTTTTTGAGGTTACACACTCCTGGAACAGGGGTCAGGAAGAGGGACCTGGAGGCCAGTGAATGCCTGGGGGGTTGGGGGGGGGCAACTGGGCAGTTCATTTTCAAACCACTAGATGTCACTTCCATTTCAAAGGAACCCACTGGTTGGAATTTTCCCCTGTCAGGTCCCCTCATCCTTTTCCAAATCTTAAAGACACACAGTCACAAGAGAAAACTTCACTTTCTCCTGAGGACCTACACACTAGAAACCTGGTCAGGAGCTATATCCAAGCCTGAGCAGAAACTTCCAGAAGCTCCATAATACCTACCTCACCCCTATAAAGAGCCAGAAGGAGCAGAACCCCTCCTCCCCACTCCCACCCACCCTACCGGTTATCCTGGGCATGGTATTTTCTGAAACCAAAAGTAAAACACATGTTCAAACTGATGTGAGTATCTTTAGGGTAGAAAATGTTTGAAACAGGGGATACATAGGCCAAAGATCCTAGTCAGGCCATAAGATTCTGGGTTAACTGGCAGCCATGTTATCCACCCCCCTGGCTTTGTAACCGGTGGCTGAAATTATAGACTGTTACAGGTGGTGCCACCTTGAGGGGGTTGCAGGTGAGGATAGTTAATCCCAGGGAAAATGCTAAAAAGTATAGCATTTTGGGGTGGAGACTGATAAGAAATATAAGAGACTGCAGAAGGGGGCATGGATTCAGTCCTCGGAATTTAGCGTTTTCAGATCTTCATCATTTGGGGTCAGCGGATTGCAGCCCCCACCACACTGATCTTCCAGAAGGCTGTTGCGGGCCTCTGAAGGTGGAGGCCTACAGCAGCCAACCTCAGACAAGAAAAGTTCAGAGGCTTTGCAATTAGCCAAACTGAAATTGTTCCCGATTTTGCTGCTGTTAAAGCCTGGCATAAAAGTAAAGATGTGGAGCTGGGTGCCTTGCTGAGCTGCGTGAGTGTGGCCATTCGTCGAGTCATTCAGCCGCTGCAGCTGCTGTCTTGAGTGTCGCTTGTCTGATGCTGTGCTGGGGCATCCCAGCATCTCTGGGAGCATCTCCTGTTGCGTCTTCTGTTATCTTCATGAGTTGGAACCTGGCCTGGAGTCTGGCTGCTGCATGCTCCAGGTCAGTAGAAGCAGGAAGATACCATCTTGGAGATGTGGCCTATTGTTCAGGAGGGGAGCTCCAAGTCCTCGGTGTCAGGAAGATGCCATCTTAGCTGCTTTTGTTTAGGACTCAAAAACACTGGACATGGCTTCTGGTGAGGTAAATGGACATTTTTGGCCTCAATAACTCTTTGTTTTTCCCTGGCTTGTTAAATAAATCCCATTATTGTTGTTCCTTGAGCCGGAGTAGTCTTGCAATTGTGCGTGCAGAAGAAGAACTCAGACAATGACCAGTAAACTATTTGGACAGTATCCTTGGTCAGTTTTAGTGCCCCTTGCTGTCTGTATCAGCTTCAGACTATCAGGAATTTCTGAGGAGGGGAGATCTGCAGGGAGGTCCATCTGCCTTTTCCATCCACATCCCTAATATTCAGTCAGTATTTCTTGGCTGGCTGGTGCCAATTATTATAATTTTCAATGTGTTTTTACTCACTGAGTTCTCCTCTAGACTCTGTGACGGAAGTGTCATTCCAAGCCATTTTACAGATGAAGAAACAGAGAGGTGGAGAAGGTTAAATTAGGAAGTTCTTCCTAGCTGCTCTAATCTCATTCCAAGTGGAACATGGTGGATTTACCTACAGCTCAAGAGGCTGCTTAAAGATTCATTCCCTTTAGCTCATTAATTAGCAGCTGCCTTTACCCAATGTTTTCCAAACTTTGTTACACATTAGAATAACCTGGGGAGCTTTTAAAACTCCTAATGCCCAGGTTGCCCTGTGCCCATTAATACAGAATGTGGGAGGGCTGGAAGGAGCACTGGGCATCAGCGTTTTGAAAGATGTCCAGGTTCTGAGGAGTAGCCAAGTTTGGGGAACACTACTTTCATCACCCTGCCCCCAGCCATCCATGCCCAACCACTGAGGACATAACCGTAGACCTCCAGGCTGAGGACAGCCTATGGCACTATTAGTGATTATGAAGTTCATACTTTGTAGTAGAGTACTCAGTAGCAACGTTGATCACACCAGGCCAGAGCAAACAGTTACTTCCCCAGGAGAGTAGGGAAGTAAGGCAACTTACCTAGGAACCCAGCTCCTAAGTTCGCAGGACCAGGACTAAAAAGTCTTGAGTTCTCAAACAAATGCTCCATCCTGTAAAGATAAGGCCGCTGAGCCCAGGTCAGCTTCTCCCAGAGCTGTTAGCATCCCATAGAGAAAACACTTCCCAGGCAGTATCTGACCCTCACCCTGGCCACTGACCATCAGCCAGGAATAACCACAACTGACCCTTTATCTCCACAGTGAGCTTGCCCCACCACGGCCACAGCTTGACCCCTAACCCTGACCACCACTGACCCTTAACTGGGAACACAGGCTGTCCTCCTGAGGCCACTGCCCCACACACATCCAGCGCTGGTCAGCATGTGGAAGGCTCAGACAACACAGCCACAATGCCACTAAATATTCCGGCATGTCAGAATTACTAACAATAATAAAGAAAATGCGCAGGACCTGGGTGCCAGACAGGAGGCTGGCATTTTCATATTCATGATTTCTTAAAAGGATCTTAAAAGGATCTCCAACACTTCTCTGTTTGTTCCCAGGTAAGGTCTAAAGCTCTCCCAATGCTAGAAAGCTCCCAGTCAGTCTTCCCTTTCCCCCCATTCTCCCCTCCCTGTAACCAAGGCTCATGTACGTGCGCGCGCGCGCGCACACACACACACACACACACACACACACACACACACACGTCTTTGTTCTTCCTGTTCCTCAGGTTAGACCACCCTTCCTCTTTCCCATGCCCATTCTTCCCCAGGCAGTCTTTAGGACCCAGAGGGTCTCACGCTATGCATTCTTACTGACCCTTCCCAGGTCACCAGGCCCAAGGAAGCCAATAGCCACCCAGCCAAGCACCTTCTCTCCTGTCCCCCAGGCTAGAGAGGCCAGGGCCAGCACCTTGGGAAGAAGGCCACTCAGCTACACGTGTGCTCACGTATGCACATTCACCACATGTGTTTATAGAGCTCCGAGCAACTGTAAACTTGGCTTACCCCAGCTGCCCCAGGAGAGGTGTAGAGTAAGGAAAAATGTCAGGTTTTTCTGCCCTCCTGCTATCAAGACAGATGATGGATCCCTGCAGTCCTGAATGCATGCCTGATGGCGGGCACCTGGCATAGGGTGTGGGCCTAGGTAGATGGGATTCACCTGGGCTAAGACTGGGCTGTTAAGGGGGGCGTCACGGGGACGCCAGCAGAAGCCGAGAAGCAGCAGAAGCTGAAAGAGAAGCAGAGAGAGAAGCAGAGAAGGCCGGAGAGCCCAGATAGAGTGAAGACTTGCTGGGGGCTAGGAGGCACCCATGCCTGCTGTGTGCTGGGTAAATCCCAATAAAAGACCTGCAAAAACCACTGAGGACTCTGACTCCTCCTTTACCCAGTCTGCATGGGATCAGAAAACCTGCACCATGTCTATTCCTGACCCTACAAGAAACCAGAAATACATCCTGCTGCCACCAGTCTTCCCCAACAAGGCAACTCACCCCTCAGCCCTTGGCTACTCTGCCATCACAGGGGACTGACTGTATTCGTTTACTTTCTATGTGGTGAGCAGTGCTCAGCCTCCGGTTCCCAGCACAGAGTAGGGTACCCAGGACCCTGCTGGGGCTTCTCCCTGAGCCTGCCCAGACTATCTCTAACCCTGGGAATGCCCCATCCCCTCTTTTCTGCCATCGGTGCACCCTCACCCTGAATGGCCCACTTTAAGTCTCACCTTCTCTGAGACACTTCAGCTGATTGCCATGACGAATAATAAGGACTCCAGAAGGGGTTTCAGGAGCAAAATTAAATTGTGGGATAAGACCTAATATTTCACTTTTAAAATCCATTTCTTTGGAGTAAGCATTCTGTCCTCAGGAGGGGTCCCTGGGTATTTAGAGTATGTGCCCCACCAGAGTCAGTGGGTATACCTGGAGCATGTGTTCTGGCTCTAACTTTGCCCACCACACAGGTGGGGGCCTCATGGCCTCCCCTGAACACACAGTGGAGGCGGATGGGCCTGAAAATCACTAGGGTCCCTCAGCTCCAGCAGGCAGTGGTTTCTCTCTCTCTAATCAAGGTTTTTTATTGGGAAATCAAACACTTGACCTTGCTACTGATACGTTGCCGTAACTTTCAGTGGGAGGAGAAAAATCTTTGAGTAGAGTCTAAAGTAAGATGAGGGCCTCCCCGGTGGCGCAGCGGTTGAGTACTGGGCTGTGAAGCTGTGCACGGCCTCTGCAGCACCGGTTCAATCCCAGGCTGCTCCCCGGCCACCGGAGGAGGGTCCCACATGGCGCGCAGACCTCTCCTGCCACCCGCTGCTCCCCTCAGCAGTGTACCTCGGTCCTTCTGCCTGCTCTGCTCCCTGCTCTGGCTCTGGGGAATTCTCTCACCCTCCCACGCTTCTGACTGTACCCAGTGCTTGTATAAATAAATAAATCTTAAAAAAAAAAAAAAAAGGATGAAAACAGGTTAGCTATAAGGAAGAACTTCCAGATTGTGTGCTACAAAAGACAGGGAATTGTAAAGCAAAACCACAGAATGTCTCTTCTGGAAATCTTTAAAATGCAAGAAAGATGTGCCTCAAAGACTGAGTCTGACTTTGTTGGATGTTAGGGTCCTTTTATTATTATTATTAAAAGGAGAGAGAGTGCGACCTCTCTTCATCAAGTAAGGAAGGGGTGCAGGCATTGATGGAGTTCCCAGTGCTGAATGATAGAGAGCTGAATGAGCCGAGGGCCTCACCCCCACCTCCTCCATTGTCCCTGGTTCCCCTTAATGAAGGCTCAAACCAGAGCAGCCAATGAGGCTTGGAAAATCCGCCTGTTGTGTGAGGGGATTTTCCATAAATCTCCCTCATTCAGGGGCGACAGCCCCGTGCCCTATGGAGGGAGGGCTGCTCAGCTCCTGGGGGACCCTCATTAAGAACAGGTGCTTTCTGGCTGGCTCCCTGTGCTCCAGGCCCCTCCATGTCTATGGAGGAGGGTGGGGGTGGGGGAGGACCCCACCACACTCTCCCTGAAGCCATCTCCCAGCAAAATGACCTTGGGCCCCTTCAGGCCTATCAGGGTGAGGAAGTGGAGTCTGACTCACCGATGGCATGGCACTTTGGAGGTTATTTGGCATAAATTTGCCTGCCACCTATTGCAGTCCCCCCTCCTGAAAGTTCATAGACCTGCGCTGTGGAGTTATTAGCGGGAGTTATAGACCTGCTCTGGTGTGAGCCTTCATTAAGGGGAACCAGGAAGTGGGGGTGAGGCCCTCGGCTCATTCAGCTCTATATCATTCAGCACTAGGAACTCCATCAATGCCTGCACCCCTTTCCTTACTTGAAGAAGAGAGGTCACACTCTCTCTCCTTTTAGTAATAATAATAATAACAACTTTATAGACCTGCACTATAGGAGCCACATGGGGCTATTTAAATTTCAATTAATTAAAATGAGATTTCACACATCTATTCAGATGCACAGTTTAGGTACTCAGCAGCCACCTGTGGCTACCGTATGGGACCGTGCAGATCCAGCTTCCCCAGCTGTCCTACTAGACAATACTGCTATAACCTCTACTAGACAGAGCCAGCTCCACCATGAGGACAGGCCTATTGAGGGCAGAAATTCTAGCATAGACAACAGGATCAGAGGTCTCATACTGACCATGGAGAAAGCTCCAAGAGTTCAGGGGACCCCTTTTTGAGGGGGTACCCAACCCCAATCCTCAAGAAGTTCCTAGCCCAAGGAGGGTTAAATAATTCCTTGGTCAGATCCTGTTTTCCCAAGCAGGTGAGGAGGAAAGGGTCCAGCTGTCACTTAGCAGGCTCATTAGCCAGGTCTTCTGGGGCCTTGCCCTCCCTAGGGGTAATTATTAACGGGCCTCAGATGTGAGAGAGCATGCAGCCCAAACCCCACCCTCCCTTTCAGCCCACAGGGCCAGCTGGGCATCCTGGGGCGGCCTGGGGTGGGGGGGCGGAGCTCAGAGTCCCACCTGGAGACAGCCCCAGGCCTGAGAAACTCCCCCACCTCCCGACTCAGCCAAGTCCAACTCCACATTTGATAAGAGGCATCTCCAGCCAGGGAATAGGGTGCCAACCAGGAAAGCAGCCACTGCCCCCTGATTAAACAATGGAAACTCTTTAGCATTGGGGGTTCATCCTTACAGACTCATAGGGGAAGTTCTAATCCCAACCCCACCCCCAAACCCACAGCCTCTCACCTCATCAGCAGGAATTTTCCACATTTGCTGAGATTTCTGTTTGCCTTCCCCATTAGCTTAACAAGCATGGATGGAAAGATGACTAAGGTAATTAGTGACTGTGTAGAGTCGGGACAGAGGGGCCAGGCCAAGGATGGGTGGCATCGGCTGGAGTGTGGCTTGAGAGGCTGTGAGTCAGCCAGAAAAAGTGAGGACGTGGGTCACCAGGGCCAGACCTAGGAGCCTCTGGCTGGCCGCAGGGAACTCGGCCCAAGAATAGAATGCAAGTCATGGCTTCAGCTTTGTTACCATGGAAACAATTCCAAATGGAGGCTTCTTCTACCAAAGAGGGTTCGTGAGGCCCTGGGTGGATCAATGCTGGTCTGAGAAGGGAGAATCCTAGTCTATAAGTACAAATGGTGACCCCTCCCCAGTTGGACCCTCCAAGGGCCTGTGTTCACAGAGTCACTGACAAAGGAACAGGAGTGGTGTTGGGAAAAAAGCCCAACCTGTACCTCTTGCTGATGGGTAGAAAGGGCGCTGGGAGGAGCCCAGTCTTAGAACCTTCTTACATGGCACATCCCAGCAGGCCCCTGCCATCACCCGACTCATTCATCCTGATCCTTTTGACCATATACTTCTATTAACAAAAAGTCTGTAATGTGTGCTCCAACAGACCTATTTATTTATATTCATAAATTCAACTATTACATAACAATAAATTATGTGCAATATTGAAAAATACACCAAAAAAAAAAAACCAAACAGATATTTGAACAAAAATGAAAAAAGTAAGTTTCCGATGCCTTCCCAAATATTGATGGGCCAGTCTTGCCCACCCCATGTTGGAAACCATTGACCTACTAAGAGTGTGAGTTACACATTTCTAACTAAGCTCATTAAATAAGCAAAGCTAGCAATTGCAAATTCAACAACAGCCATTCCTCCCAGGTTAATGTTAAGATTACTTGCTACCTCGAAATTAGTTTGAACTTGAGCTGACCCTCATGCTGGGGTAGGGATGGTGGCAGAGCTGGTGATGTCAGCTGACAACAGGCTCAGGGTGCCTGCACCACCCCCTCCCCCATTCATGACTTTGCTCATGCTCTTCCCACTGCATGGATTGCCCTGCCACCTTCCTCCACCCTGACAGCTACTGATCCTTCAAAACTCCAAATCTCTATCTTCTCCAGGATCTCTGCCCCGAATCTCTGGCTAGTTAAAAGTCCTACCTCTAAGCTCCATAGTATGCTATGGATGCCTGTATTACGGCAACTGTCACACCACATTGGAATGGGGTATTTAACCCTGTACCTTCCCCATTAGAGCGTGAACTATAGAGCAGGGGATTGCTGTATTCACCCTTGACTCCCCAGCTACCAGCATACCTAGGCACCAGTATACCCACCTGTATCCTGCCGGCACTTTCCTTTCCAACACTGAGTCATCTTGGGTTCATGTGCCAGGGAGTTGATGCCACCCCATCCCTTTCCCAGGATCCCTCAACCAATGACTACGGGATTGGGTGAACAATACCCCAACTCTCTAGCCTCCCAGGTGGTAAATTTGAGGTGAGTATTCTAAAGTCTGCAGGAAGCCCCAGCATGACTGAGGATTGGGGCAGGAGACAGGAGTGCAGATGAAATTCCCTGGTAGAAGGAAGGACGTGAGCAAAGGTGGGGAGGTGAGGGGGTGCTGGAAAGAAAGCAGCGAGGAAGCACTGAGTGACATGTCCTAGCCCTATCCCCAGGGATTTCCCCTTTTCCAAGCCTACGTCCCAGCTTCCTCTTTCCCTGAGTCCAGAACCTTGACAGCTAGATTTGGGGCCTGGCATATTGGGGGAGGAGTTTCTCAGAAATTTCACATACTGGCAGAGAAGCAAGCCCCGTCCCAGCACCTAGCCTTTAAAGCAATCTTCATTAAGAGCTTTCCTATAGATAGGCAAACGGATTAGGCTGACTTCTGGGAAGACCAATGCCTCCACCTGCCCCCTCTCCCCTGTCTGGAGAGGGAGGGAGGCAGGAAAAAGGAGCCAGAGTTTCTCTCAGTTCCTCCTCAGATCATTAGGTGCAATTAAAAGCAGGCAGGAAACAAATCTGGGCACGCAGAGAGTGGGCTCTGTAAATCCCCACGTCCACCCTGGCCTCTGGGGGTCCTGCCTGATCTGGCAGCCATCCAGGCAGCAGTGGTGGCCCAGCGACATCTGTCCTGGACACCCACCCTCAGCCAGAGGGTGCTCGGGCTTGTTCTGAGGCAGCAGGTCAAGACACCACCCCCTTAGATCTGAGCTCAGAGATGGTCTGGGAGTCCAGATACCTTATGCCCAGTCTAGCTCTGCTATCTTCCAGTTAAGAGTAAGGCAAGTTCCTTACCCTACCCAGGACTCAGTTTCCTCAGCTGTACCATGAAGAAACCATACACCGACTAACGTCCCCCAGTGCTGGCATTTTATGTTCTAAGTCTGAGCGTGTTTCTGGCCTCCAGATTCTTGAGCCCAAGATTCTGCTGACCCACACATCTCTAAGTTGCTCTGAGGTCCCAGGCTGGGGTGAAAGGACTGTTGTAAAGACTGACAATTACACAGAAAAGAGGTCCAGTATTTAACAGACAGATTCTAGGAGGAGAGGATCCTCCACTGAGCCCTTCTCTGAGTCTTCCAGCCTCTAGCAATGGCACCTATTTAGGATCAGCCTGCCTCTGGCCTCTCCACGTGTCTCAGGAAAGAGTGGCAACTGATCCAAGAATGGATCACATATAACCAATCCTAAGTTAACTTTGTTTTCTCTTTCTATGTCTCCTGTCCTTGTTGGGATTCCAGCAAGACTAAAAGACTAAAATGGGCTTAAGTGCCCATCCATTCACTGGTGCCTCCCATCTTGTGGTTCTTTATCCACAGAGGACCAGTGTGGAAGATAGTCATGGTCTTTCTCTTTAAACCTCAGAGAAATTTCTACACTAGTATGAGGTACCAGGGATGTCCTGGGAGATGGCTCTAAACTGATATATCCAAGGCCCCACCCCCAGACAAGGATAAGCAGATGAGGTTTTTCCAGGTACCTTAAGATTTGGAAATGAGTTAGGGCATTCTGCTGTAGTATGGGCTCTCACTATCCACACGTTAAGGCAAATTAAGGTCAGTACACAAGTCCAGCCCAGACAGCTTGGCCCTGGGAAATGCTTCACCCCCCAGAAGAACACAGCCTGCACCCCAATCAGATACCTTGTAAATGAAAATATGTCCAAATTAGAACCATGGTAAAATACAATTTTTCACTCTATCAGACTTGGGGGGTGGGGAGTGATAGCATACTTTGTTGGTCAGACTGTGGGGAAATAGATACACTCATCTATTGCTGGTGGAGGTTTAATTGTTACAATCTATATGGAGAATGATTTGGCAATATATACCAAAATTATAAATACACCAAAAATCTCAGGTGTGGGAATAGATGCTACAGATATACACTATGTATAAAATGGCACACGTATAAGATTATTCAGTGCAGAATTGTTTTTAATCGCTAGTGATAGAACTGACCTTACTCAAGAGAAGACTGGTTAAAATATGATAGATTAGTCATACACTGGAATACTATGCAGCTATGAAAAAGGAACCATGCCATTCTTTTAAAATCATTATCCAAAGTCTTCCAAAATATAATAATAAATGGAAGAGGCAAAATATAAAACATATATAAAGTATACTCCCATTTGGAGAAAAGTGAGAATATAACAATAGAAATTTTAAAATCCATACCTTCCCTCATTGAGACAGGGTTAAAAATTCAAGAGCTTTGGAACCAACTTGACCTACCCACTTCTACACATTGGAATGAGAAGCTAATGAGGTAATGGGTGGAAGTCAAGAGCTCTAGACACTGTCACAGACAACAGAAGGCATGGCTAGAGCCTGACTGGAATGATTCCTATTCCCAAGCTCCAACCCTCACCTACCAGGGCCTTCTCACTTAGAAGTTAACCCAACAAAATGGGTTGAAGCACACTGTCTCTGGCCTTATGCAAGCCAATTGTTCTCAGCCAATGAGGAAAGAGCAGGGGCAGGGCTTAATAGGAAATGAGGCATTAGGCAGCCCACTCCCAGGTGCAGCTTCAAGGGAAGAAAGCCTTGTGTCTTGATGGTCCTGGCACTGTCCACACTGCAGCTAGTGATTCGGTTTCAGCAAGACCAGTCACACTAAATTGATGGCTTGTATTATTTTCTTTGTATTTAAACTGCAAATTGATTTTGGTTTTCAAGCTGTATATAAACTAAATGTAAAAAGCATTTTATACCCCCCTGTATATTTGTTTTTTTTTTATAACTTTTTTTTTTTATAGAGGCATGTTTTTATTTATTTATTATATTTGTTTGTTTGTTTTGTTTATACATGCGCTGGGTACAGTCAGAAGCGCGGGAGGGTGAGAGAATTCACCAGAGCCAGAGTGGGGAGCAGAGCAGGCAGAGGGACTGAAGTACACTGCTGAGGGGAGCAGCGGGTGGCAGGGGAGGTCTGCGCACCATGTGGGATCCTCCTCCGGTGGCCGGGGAGCAGCCGGGGATCAAACCGGCGCCGCAGAGGCCGCAGGCAGCTTCGCAACCCAGCGCTCAACCGCTGCGCCACCGGAGAGGCCCCCCCCCGTATATTTGTATCTGTCTAAGCAGACCTGATTAGGTTAATGGAGTCCCTGAAGATCCCCCCACTTTAGATGAGGTCCTACATATTATTCATGATTGAGAAAAATATTTTTGATTAAAATTTCTCAAAGGCCTGGATCTTTTCTTTCATATTTTTTAGGGGGGAGGGGTAACCTCTTGGGAAATGTTCACTGAAATAATAATCTAATTTTAGTAGATTCTCTAAGGGTAACTGGTCCTGCTCCCTTCGCTCATTGAGTGCAGCAGCAAGGAGAGTAGTGTTTCCCCTTGGGGGAAGCAGATAAGGAAGGACCCAGCACCCGCTCCAGGCCTGCATCCTCCAAGCACCTGGCTGCATGTATGCCCTCTTCGCTCCTGGGTCCTTCAGTTTCCTGCCTAAAAATGGGGGTTGGCAGTGGCAGCAGACCAGGGCAGACCACTGCCCATGTGGGGTGTGGTCCCCCAAATCAATGGGAGTGCGTTCCTGAGATAGGGGTGCGATGGCCGGAATGTGAGGGGCCAGAGTGATGGACCGCGCCAGCCCAAGAGCTGAACAAATATTGACCCTGAGCAGGCGGCCTCTTGAAAGCCCTCCACAGGATGCCTCTCGCTGTTCCCCTATCTCTAGCCAACCTCACAGCAGGGTGCCGCCTCTAGCTGGAGGCAGGTTGCTAAGTCTCCCTTTGGGGCCTAGACCCTGTGTGGAGGACCCAGTGTCAACCTTGGTGCTCCTTACATGGGGTTCCAGGTCACCAAGGGTTATTCCAAAAGGGGTCCACTCCATTGCTACCCCCTAGTGTCTCAACCAGATTTCCTCATTCCTTCCCCCACTCGTTGTTCCAGCTCCCAAGGTCTGGTCAGATTCCCTCTGCCAGAGGCGGAAGAAAAATGAATATATGCTTGGGGTGGAAGGCCCACAGCTCACTGACCTCAGAGCCTGGATTTTCCTCAAAGATGCTGAAGAATCCTAGCTGAGGGTGGGGATGGACTCCTCCAGCACCTTCTGTTCAGAAGAAAACAGAAAGTGTGTGTGTCCTCCCCTCAAGGCCCTCACCCACACCCTGGGGCTCACCCTTGCCCTCTCAAGTCAATGACCTCTCTAGGACCTTTGAAAATACTCGGGCCTCCCATCCTTCTGCCTGTGTCCAGATCAGACTCACTAAATGGATTCCCCAAGCAAGAAGCCTCCTGGGCCCTCCCACCAGTTCTCATTCCCACACAGTGATTGAGAAAAATGCAGGTGAGCCCCCAAAACTCCACAGGGACAAACACATTGGCCCACCCTCACCCTGACCAGCCCAGGCTTCAGTCCCAGTGATGGTATGCAGTCTGCCTTGTAGGGGGTGAAGAGGCACAACCGAGGGTCTCAAGGAGACACCCATCTCCCTTCAGGACATGTATTCCTTAGCTCCCAGACAGACTGGAGGCAAGGAAGGACACACAACTTCCAGGGACCAGGGACAAGCACTCAGGGGAAATGAATCAAGTGTTGACAGACACATTGAACAGTCTGGGAACCTATGTTTCTTAAGAGTGGGAAGGGGGAGGCAGACTGCGGGCAGAAGTGGATGCTTCAGAACACAGAGGAATCTCCATTTCTTTCACCTGGTCTAGAGGAATTGTGCTGGGGAACTTCCTGAGGGCAGGGCTGTGTCTCTCCTCAGACTGGGGCTCCATGAGGGCAGGGCTGTGTTTCTCCTCAGACTGGGCTCCCTAAAACAGGGCTGTATCTCCCCCCTCAGCCTAGAGGTTATCTAAGAGGCAGAAAGTAGATTGTTTTCCTCATCAGCCTGGAAGTTTCTATAACATGAACTAGGACCCAAGGAGAGAAGTGAAAGAAGACCAATCCCAAGCTGTGACCAGAAAGAACTCACTTTTTTCTTTTTATTCATTTCGATATACAGAAAATAAAGCCCACACACATTTCTGTATATCAGAAAAATTTCAGTTTGGTCATAAAGTTCATCTACTCTGTGAAACACATCTTCAAGTACCAGGAAGAAAAAAATGAAGTTAAAATTTCATCTCACTTGGTTTTAAAATTAAACAATAAATCCGGATGGTTCTAGTATCAAGGTAATAATCAGGCTGCACCTTGAGACTCCTTATCCTCAAAACCTCCCCTTCCCTTAGCCAAATTCAAGCTTAGCTTCTATTTGTCCTTCCAGTGTTTGTTCATGTATATCCAAGTAAATTTTGCTTTCTCCTCCTCACAGAGAACTTTCTGGTAGCTAGCACTAGTTCAATCAAGAGCTCAGGTTTGTGTCCCAGCCATGACACTATTGGGTGGTAGTGACCACCTGTGGCCCCACTTGCTGTGAGCACAGAGGCAGCGCAGTGGCCCAGTATACAGCAAGTGCTCAATAAGTGCTTCTAAGTTGGGTTCTTTTGAAAAAGAAATTATCTGAGCTCAATGTGTTCCCTAGGTCCTTCAATTGGGCTTAGCTGGGCTTATTGGCAAGTGGACCTGGAGAGAAAAGCTCTTAAAGTGAAGAGGGTAGGTTGTGGGGTGGAGACTGAGAAGTGGGGTGAGTCCAATGCAAATGAGGAGCAAGTGGCACTTCTGAGGTCTGCCGGTTCCGAGAATCTCCTGGTGAGGCACTCTGGTCCTGGGAACAGAAGTCATGCCCATGTTTCCCTGGCAGCTCGGGCCCCAGCAGCGACAGAGGCCAGGTCTAAAGCCCTATCTTAGGTACACAGCATTATCTCCATGCCTCCCCGCCAGGCGGGTCCAGGCCTCCCAGAGGGCCTGGTCCCACAGCTTTGTTAATATTTACCGTAGCTGGAAAACTGCAGGCACACTCACCACAGGCCACCTCCCCACCCAGAAGCACACACAGGGGCCTGCAAACACCTCACAAAGCAGACGGCCTCTGCAGGTCCCCAGGAAACCCTTCCACAGCTGGGCTGGCTCTGGGGTGACACACTGCTGGCATCAAGTCCCTTCACACCTATGTTAGCACCCCTGCTTATATACCAGGAGAGACAGTGAGACAACCAATCCCTGCTCCTCCCCCACACACCCCCTCCCCCCAAGAGGCAGCTGGTCTGAACTGGGATGAACACAGACTGGGAATTCTTGGCATATAAAAAATGATAATATAAAGGATCGCAATAGGTTTTTATATATTGCTTGCCTGTTGAAATGATAATACTGAGGAGATATTAGGTGAAATAAATATATATAAATATATAAAATTTATTTTCAAATTTAATTTCACCTGTTCATTTGAATGTTTTTTGTAATGTGTCTGCTAGAAAAATTTAAAATACTGAAATGCCTCATATAGAGTTCTATTGAACAGCACTGAGCAGGGGGGTGATGGAAAGTATATTTTGGAGGCTGTACCCCTTCCTGCCTGCCAGACCTGGGACGTGGTCACACCGCCTCCTCTAGTCCCTAGCCTAGCCTGCCTCCTGACATCATCTGGAGGTCCTCTGAGGACAGGAGCCTGGTCTTCCCTCTCTCTGAATTTCTCCTGAGTAGACATTTGGGTGAGGGAGAGGTGACAATGCAGAGACCAGACATCCATGCCCTCTGCCGAGTGGGTGACAGTGTTGGCCTGGCACCCAGCCCTGTTGCCTCCTTTATTAGCCTCTTATGCATTATTAATCTCTCTGATGACCAGATCAGAAGGTGGTCTGGTGGTCTTAAGAGGAAGCATCATTTTCCCCAGAATTGAGATTAAGGCACTCAACAAATTGTGAATCACACCTGGGCTAGATCCGTCTTGGAATACTCCCAGCTTACTAAGTTTCAGGGGAATCCACAATTGAAAGGAGGAAAAGTCATGGATTCAGCTCCATCCACCATTTTTAGACCCACAGACCCTTCCTAGAAGAGCTCTTCTGAGAATGGATGCCCTCCCCAAGTTGTCTCTTGTCCAGTCTCATCATTCCAGTCCTTTTCTCAGGAAGCCTCCTTTCAAGACTTTGTTGCTGTGTACACTCCCAGCTGGGACTTGCTGTGTCTTTCCTCACCTCCCCAGCTGAACCCCTTGCCATATGCTGCTGAGCCCAGGAGGTCAGTCACCTCCCTTGTTCTGGATATGATATGCCCATTAACCTGGCCTGTAATTGCCTTGCTCTCGGATCACTACACGTCACTGCTGACACACCGGGAGTTGTCAACAAGCCTCCAAGTCTTTTGTTCTAAGTCCCCATGCCCCCTCCCTCTTAGATCTTATACTGATCCCTCTGGCATGTCTTGGTTTTCCTCCCACCTCTCTGGCTGCACCTTCTCAGGTTCCTTTGCTGGTTCTTTCTCAGCCCCCAACTCTGTAACATTCAGTTGACATTTAAGACCCCAAGGCAGGGCCTGGCAAATGCCATCTTGTGTCACTGTATCCCTCCTGCCCCAATATCAAGGCCCTTCTGGGTCCTGATTCTCTCCCTGGTGTCTCGCTTTCCCTCCAAGCTGAATCAGCATAAGATCTAGGCCTTCCCCAAGTCGGAGCAAGAGGGAGACCAAAATTAACAAGCAACTATGGACCAGAGACACATTGCGGGGCTGGGGGAGGAAGGATTGGGTCAAAATAAGGGGGGGGGGGTGCAATTGTATGGGGAAAATAACCAAAATGAAAATGTATACATTGTACAAAAATGAAAAATGATGTAAGAATTATATAAAATAAAATATTTTTTTTAAAAAAAGAGGGAGATCAGATTTCACCCCACCCCTCCCACACCTGGCTTGGGTCAATCCCATGGTCAACCCTCAGTCCTCATCCCAGCTGACTGCTTGGCCCCTCTGGCACAGGCAGTTGCCCCTCTGCAGGAGCCTTTTTTCCCACTTGATTTTCCAGTCTTCCCGCTCTTGGTCTTCCTCCCACCACCTTGGCCTCACCTTCTCAGGATCCCTTGCTGGTCCTTTCTCAGCCCCCAACTCTATAATATTCATGTGTTCCACGACTAATCCTGGGCCTCCTTCTCTTCTTTGTCTTCACTCACTGCCTTGGTCAGCTCATGCAGATTAGAAGCTTTCCTATTTAAAAAACTGATGATTCTCAAATGCAAGTCTCCAGCACTGACCTCTCCTCTGAATCCCAGACTCACACCCCAGTGGCACACGCTCTTGGCAGCCAGATGTCTAAGGGCATCTGTGTCAGCCTCAGCGCTCCACGTGTTGCCTGAGCTCTCCCCATGCCCAGCCAGCAGGTCCACCCACCATCCCAGGTTCTCCCGCCACACCCATTCCATCTTTCTGGTTGCTCAGCCAAACACTGCTCTCATCCTTAGCTCCCCTCTTTCCCTCACACCCCGCCTCCAACTGTCAGCAAGCCCTGTTGTCTCTGTCTTCCAAACATGTCAGAATCCAACCAAGTCTCTGTCCTATCGGGTTCAACCACTACCACCCCTTGCTGGGATGTTTGCAAGCACCTCCTGACTTTGCCCTTCTTTACCAGTTTTCCTGCTCTGCCCTTACTGCCCTACAGTCTATTCTCAACACAGCAGTCACAATCGCCCTATTAAAACCTAATTCAGATCCTAATTCTCCTCCTCCTCTCAGCCCTTCCAAGGGTTCCTGCCTCAGTCAGAATAGAAGCCGTAGGTTTCACAGGGCCCCTAGGCCCTACATGATCTGGCTCCTTTTCCCTCTCTGCCCCGTCTCCTCCTCGCTCCCCTTCACTCTCTGTTCTTGATACCCCTGCCTCCTTGCTGCTGCTACAGCCCTCAAGCTATCATCTCTCCACCCCCCTACAGATAGCCTGGGGCTCCCTCCTGCCCTCCTTCAGGTCTTTGTGAAAACGCCACCTTTTCAAAGAGGTCCTCTCGAGAACCTCCTTTGGAACGGCACTCTTTATCAGGCTTTCCCCTCTTCATTTTTCTCACTAGCGCATTTTTTCTTTCCAATGTAACTGCATACTTTTGTTACTTAGTTTACTATTTTCAGTCTCCTACCATTAAAATATAAGCTCCAAGGGGGCAAGGATGCTGTCTGTTTTGTTCACAACTGTATCCTAGCCCTTAAAATAGTACCTGATATGGAGTCAATGTTCAATCAATATTTGTTGAACAAATAAGATGGGGCTAATGATAGACCTGACTCTGGTGGTATTCACTGGAAACAGAACTCTCCTCTTCTAGACTAATGTGGATTCCTGAAGCAATGCCCTTGGGGTAAGGCCTAATACATTACATGCTTCACTTATTTATTCTGGTTTTCATTTATGCTCTGTCTCCTCCTGTAGAAAAAACATAAGCTCCACAAAGGATTTTTTTTTTTTTTTGGTCTGTTTTGTTCATTGATATAGCCCAGCATCCAGAGTAATGCCTAACAAACAGTGGGCACTCTATAAATGTTTGTTGAATGATTGGATGACCATTTATCCAGCAACTGATCGGCAAAACTACTTCATGATCCCAGCTGTATTTCTCCATCTTGGCTATCGAAGTACCCAAGAGACTTTATCAAGAACTGTGTGGAGTTCCTACGCTTCCCACAATTTCCACATCTTCCAATCTCTAATCCTCCTGAGAGTTAGAAACTCTATGAGTAAGAAATCTTAATAAGAGAAATGCATGTTAAAAATTAGAGTTTTCTTCTACCTGATCATTCAGCACCAGTAAGACCTGAAAGTTCACTGTTAGTCAAGATATAAGTAACCAGATCCTTTAATACATTCACTGAAGGGACAAAAATTGGCACAGTGTCTATGGAACATGACAATTTAACACTATCTCTCTAAATTAAGCATGCACATAGCCTTTGCTTCAACATTCCACCTCTGAGTATCTAGTCTACAGAAATACATCATATCACAGAGCTCAAATCCACAGGAAGTGACAAGATTATTATTATTATTATTATTCAAGATTATTCATTGTGGAAATGCTAAAAGGTAAAGGCTGGAGACCACAGGGGGGTTGGTTGAAGAAATCATAGGGCAGGCCTCCTCTGATGGCACAGCAGTTGCGCTCTAGGCTGCGAAGGTGCCCTCAGCCTCTGCAGCGCCAGTTCGATCCCCAACCACCGGCAAGGGTCCCACATGGCATTCAGACCTCTTCTGCCATGCCCGCTACTCCCCTCAGCAGTGTATTTCGTCAGTCTGTCTGTTCTGTTCCCCGCTCTGGCTCTGGTGAATTCTCTCACCCTCCCGCGCTTCTGACTGTATCCAGTGCTTGTATAAATAAATAAATCTTTAAAAAAAAAAAAGAAATCATAGGGCATCCATACCATCCAGGGTGTTAAACAGAATGAGGTAGCTCCACGTACACCACTCCTTAAAAATGTCCAAAATACATTGTTAGAGAAAAAGAAAGCTGGATTTTTTTTGAATGGCAAGTGAAATAGACTACAATTTTCTTTTTTAAAAGAATAGGTAGGCAGGTAGATATGTAGGTAGGTAGGTAGGTAGATAGATAGATAGATAGATAGATAGATAGATAGATAGATAGATAGATAGATGACAGATGCATACATACATACTTAAACCCACAGATAAGAGAGAGGACAGCATTTGCAATGGTAACACTGGTGACCTTTGAGGAGGGGGACTAGGAAGCTAGGAATAAGGATGAGAGAGAAACTGTTCAGTGCATTTCCTTTGGTACTATCTCACTTTTATCCCCTGGGCATTTCTTATCTATTTCTCAGCATTCTCAGTTGTAATTGTCTGGACACCCTCGTGATGGAAAGCCTATGCTGACTCCTGGAGACTCCCCATTCTCTTCTAAGGGCTTGCCAACCATTCCTTTCCCAGGCCACCAGGATGCTGGCCAGGACTGCCCTCCACCCACCGTGTAGTTGCAGATTCCAGCTCTCTCCTTTATCCCAAAGTCAGAACCACATGTATGTTCCTTCACCAGGCCCACATGCTCTGACCTTCCTAAGAGGGGGCCAAGTGAACCCAACAGTCTTGTTCACATGTTCCCTGGTGCCTGAAATGTCATTTTATGGGGAGAGGTGGTGCCTGCACACCCCAGAAGTGACTTGTGGGGAGGGGCTTATCCAGCCTCCAAAGCCCCTTGGGCTTCTGTTTCCTCTCTCAGTGCTGCTCTGCCCTCTGGGTCTGGCCAGTCCCTGAGAGAGGGCAGCAGCCGTGCAACCCCAGGAGTGCCACCCTTTCTTCATTCCTTGTCCACTTGGCACCACCATGCCCAGCTCTGTCCTCTTCTCCCCTTGTTCTCCATGGACTCCCATCCTGGCTAAACAAGCTGGGCTGTACCTTGCACCTTTCACAAAGTTCTGCCTACTTTTGTCTTCCAGACACCATCTTTACAGGAAGTGACCTGGTCCCATATGTGCCCTTCTTAAGTCAGCGATCTGGCAGAGCACTCCTGTGCCGCCCACTGATCTCCTTAGTCACCTCCCTCTTTCCTCATCACTGGGACACAGACTACTCTGTGTGTGATTGCACAGTCTGATGGACAATTTGGGAGCTTCCCAGCCCTCTTGAGACATCTGTCCCTCCCTGAGATTCGTGCCATGGAATCCTGCCTATCTTGTTGCTAAAATATTAGAGTCTTACTTTGGAAAATCTTGCAAGTCCTCAGCAGCTCTCATCTGCATGGTAGCAAGGCCTCCCTGCCTCAGTGTGAGCAACTCCCAATCTCTCCCACCCATTCTCTATACTGCATTGAGTCGTCTTTTTGAAGCACACAGCTAATCATGCCTGTGACATGCTGAAAGCCTTTCCAGACCCTATGCAATCAAACCCAAAGTTGCCAAAACCCACTGTGGTCTGGATTTTTCCCATGTGTCCACAAGAAATCTCTCTCTCTTTCTCTCTCCCTCCCTCTCCTTTACATTTCTAATTGTACACACATCACTGGAAACACTATATTGTTTAATATCTCCATGTCTCTACTCCTGATCTTCCTTCTACCTAGGGTGACCTCCCATGTGTTCTTAATAGCAGCATTCAAGACCTCACTCAAGTGCCACCTTTTCCAGGAAGCCTTCCCTGATTCCATGCAGGGCTAACCTTGCTCCTCTGGTTTCTCTTTGCATCCTGATCTCAGCTAATCTCAGCTCTTGCCACACATAGCAAACACTTGTCATCCCACCTCACCACCATTCTGCCCCAGCCCTTCCTCCTTGCTCTTTTTTGTGACACAGGCATAAGGCACACATCAAGGTCACCTAAGCTACAGTGAGCATTCAGCCCAGGTGCTGGACCCTCATCTCCCAGCCTCTCTTGCGGAGATGAGGCACAAGAGGTCATCTCTGAGGGTCTTCTGGAAAGTCTTTTTCTTCCCTGATACAAATACAACACCATTTTCTCCTTGGCCTTTTTTTCTTTTCTGCCTTGAATATATAATCACAGAGCGCACCATGGCCGCCATCTTGCCACCATGAGGCAGCATGCCTATGGACAGAAAGTCATGTGTTTCAGTTGGCAGAGCAGAAAGAAGAAACCCTAAGTTTTGGATAACATTGTTGAGTCTTCTCACCACAACTGGAGCCACCTGTCTCCAGACTTTCAGTTGTATGAGAAAATAAATGTCTTTATTGTTCAAACTGCTGCCCATTGAGTATTCTGTTACTTGATACCAAATGCATTCCAAACTGATATGTCATGTTGCATGAAAATATTCTTGTTGGAGTTATCTCTGTGACTAGCTAACATGCTCTTTAAGGGCAGGAATGCTGTCTTATTCCTCTTGGTGTTCCCAGAGTCTAGCACAGTGACTCAATAAATGATGGTTCACCGAAGTGAACCCACTTCCTTCTCTGACTGTTATGAACAAAGGCACAGATTTACTCTTATCCCAGATTTCCCCTCTCACTGCCACTCTGCCAACCAACCCTTCCTCTGTTCACTTTCCTCGGCCCTGTAGAGAGACAATGGTCTCCAACACTAGTGAGAACTAATTTGAGTGCCTGACAAATGCAAGCATATGGCATGTGAGGATCTTACCTGCTGTGTCCTTCTTGGGCAGGGTGGATGCTGTGCATCAAGATTCCCCTGTCCTCCTGCTGCCCAGAGACTAGAGGGCAGGACACACCCTGTTAGCTCCAACCAGAGGGTCACTCTTTCCCAGTGCCTGGATCTAGAGTCCTAGAGTTTCAAGGACTCTCGAGAGCCTTCACTCTCCTTAGGAACAGAAATTTCTTGAAGGCAGAAACTTGGCCTTCAAGATGGACCCCAGCCTAGCCAAAGTGCAGACACCTAAGTAACAAAGAGGGAACTGCATCAGTCACTCCCAACCTGTGCTACCTAAGCCCCAACCTTCTTAAGAGAAGGTCCAGAATGAATGTCCAGCCCTGTGCCCTAGTCTGGCTCATTCTTAGTAGACTGAATCATTTAAGGTACACAGTATACTTTTAAATCTAATCAATTCTAAGCACTTAACCACTGATAGCATTTCATATTGGTTTCCGAGGGTTCCACATATGTGTACTAAACACGGAAGGCAAAACTTCCTTCCTAGTAAAACATGAAGAAAGTATCACTGAGGAACAGCTCCCCTTGCCAATTCTCATCTGGCCACTGGCCTCACCCAAGGCCTCATCTGATAACCCTGCACTCCCTCTGTGAGGCCTGCAGACCAATGCCTGCCACATGAAAGGCTCCAGGCACCCCCCACCTCACTCTCCCCAGGCCAGGGCCTCTCCAAAGTGCTGCCCATTCTGCTCCCATCAGCCAAACCACGTGTGTCCCAGGGGACCACTGTGCTTGTCCCCAGTCCTGTTTGCCAGCTGTGCTTGTTATCATTATGTAATTTAATTAAGTATGACACAAAACACTGAAATATGACTGGGAGAAGAGTTTTCTTTTTTTCTTAAAAATCCCATTTGAGTGCTTTGGAAGAGTCTGGTAATAGCAAACCACTTTAAAAAAAAAAAAACTGTCATTGAGTTAGATGTGAAGGGGGCAGTATGTACAGAGTGCTGGCAAGCTGGGCTTAGGGCCGGGCAGGGGGATCTGAAAATCTGGCAGGAACCTGCCTTTGACTGGTTCTTAAGAGGTAAGAAGCCCTTGCTCCACTTTAAGTATACCAAAACCAGAACCCAGAAAAGACAGAGTGGTTTATGGCAGAAAGACCGCTCAGGGCTCAGGAGGGCCTGTACTCAAGGGAAGAGCTTGGTCACACATCAAAAGGCAGGCAGATGTTAGCACGTCCCTGGATCTCCAGTTAAAGTAGACTATTTACACTGCCCAGGTCTCATTTTTTAATGAAACCCCTTCTAACCATTAAAGCCTCTATGTATCAGATAGGAGGGTGTGGCTGTGACTCTCATGCTAGAGGTGCACTTGGAACCTGTTTCTAATAGGTTATCATCCAACCTACCCCAGAGGGCCATGAACATTAACTGGTACAATGAAGTGGTCAGCAAAGTGTCTAGCACATAGTAATCACTCAATTTACAGCCAACCAGTTTCACCAGCCAGAAATCCACTCCTACCACTCCCTTTCCCTTGCCTCCCACCTCCTGTCATTGCCACCTTACCAAATCTATCACCTAAAACCTCCTGACTAGGTCCCAGGAGCTCCATCACCATAGCACCCACCAAAACCAAGCTACCACCACCAGGAAGATGGCAGCAGGTCCCTATTTGGTCCAGCTGCTATTACTTTTACCCCCCATCCCAGAATCCAACCTCCTCCAGCAACAAGAAGAATGTTTCAAAATCACAAATCTGACCGTATCAAACTTTGCTTGAAATTCTTCAACACCTTTCTGAACTCCTTCCAATGACGGAGAAAGATCTACACACACAAACACACATAATACAGAGCATTCCGAGTTGTACCAGACTGCACCTGTCAGCTCCTCTGAATGTACTCTGCTCCCCTCCTGCCTCAGGACCTTTGTACATGCTGTGCCTGACACCAATAACAGTCCTTACCACTTCTTGATCTGGTCAATGCCTTCTCATCATTCAGGCCTCTATTTAAATGCGATTTTCTCAGGAATGCGTTCCCTTTCACATATACCAAAACAAAAGTATCCTGTACCTTCTACTACACTGTTCTGGGAATTGGGGATACAACAGTGAGCAAAACAGAAAAAATCCCAGTCATCATAAAGATTATATTCTAGTGGGAAAGAAAGATAATAAAGAAATATTGCTTTCAGATGACAGTAATAAAAGCAGCTGATCAAAATATGATTCATCTTATTAATAGAAGAAATGATATGTACTTTTTAATTGTTTAAAAATGAATTAAGTTTCAATAATAGATCAAAGGTAGTTATTTGATATATATCAAATTATGATATATGCAGACAGTCACATAACAGTGACTATTAAAATTTAGTGCTAGAATGTCTTTTCAGGTTGCATACTTTTGAAAATATGACTCTGCCATGATCCCCAGCCAAAAATAAAATAAAACACAATGTCACTGCTCATGGATATACACATGTGAATGCACAGATCTCAAAACCAACAGGCTCATTCCTACATATACAGGTGCAGAGATACACCAGAGTCGGGCAGACATCACACACAGACACTCAGAGAGTCGTAAACACAGAGTCCTGGGGCAGGGTGTGAGCGCTTGCCCCAAAAGCTGGCCTTGCCTGCCTGGAGGTATTGCGGGGAGGGGGCTGGGGTGTTGGTAGCAAGCCTCCCTCCTAAATTATCGTCATTCTGATGATAATCAACAGCTGGCTTGGCAACAAGAGGGCCTAAATTCTCCGCCCCCCAACTCCCAACAGTTACCCAGCAACCTGACCCCGGGCAGAGACTGAGGTTAAATTAAAATAAAGAGAGATCAAGGTACATTGTAATTTTGTGGTTACTCTTTACTCTGACCTCTATTCAGCCCCCAAGCCAGCATCACACTCAATACTCATCGCCACACCAACACAGAATCCCCCACTCAGCACACAGGTACACACGAGAACATACTCTACCCACACCCCCACGTCATCCCTGTCCTCACGTCCCTGCACGCACACCCACAAACTACACACTCTGACACAGGCCCATCCCACACTCATGGGGATGCAGGTGAGCTACCGCACTACTAGGGATATGGGAACATCTGGGGTGTGAACCCAGGCTCCCCACCCCTCCACACCCACATATACCCAGGGCCCATGCCCTGCCCTCTCTCCCCACCACAACCTGAAAGGGGTGACTCACTGCCCTTACGCCCAGAGCCAGCCATGCAGGGCAAAGTGGTACCCCCCCACCCCCGGCCCCAAGTCAGCCTCCAGGCCTCCCCATTGTCCACTGGCACCTGACACACTGCCCAAGAGCAGCCAAAGAAAGACCAAAGTCTTTGGGGGCAAGGTCCCTCCTAAGTGGGGTGGGGCAAGTCACAGGATCTGAGGTGACGTAAGGTAGCTCAGAACATCAGGAGCTCAAGCGGGCTGACCCCTGGGCAGAGGGCACAGCTGACCGTAGGCCTGGGACCCTTGGGGTACAGCCAGACATGGCAGCAGTGCGGGGTGAATGAAAGACAGTCCACAGAGGAGCCTGCCCTGTTGCCGCTGGACCAGGGGAAGGATCAGCGATGTGCCCCATCCTTGCCCCAGGACTTGGCTCCTGAGTGCCAAGGAGCCACCAAAAGAATCACATCAGACAGTCTGTAGAAGGAGATGGGCCAGCACCCTTCCAGACCACCTAAAGAGCTTCTCTTCTCTCTAATTCCCTAGTTCTAAGAGAGCAGCAGGTAGCCAGCAGGCTGTAAGGAGAACAGGCACAGAATGGCCCAGCTTCTCCATGGGAGTAGAACAGCCCTGAGTTCCATGGTTCTGTGACTTGGAGAGAGGAGATAGAAGGAGTGGCCCCCATCCTCATGACCGGCCTGCCCAGCCCACCCAGCCCCTGTGCCTGCCCAGCCCCAGACCCCTTTATGAAAGGCTGAGAACCTGCAGTCTACCTTCCCAGAGGACCTCTGCAGGGCGGGGGGAGATGAAGACGAACTGTGCAGGAGGATGACAGAGATGGGACTCAAAGTGGCAGGGAGCTGCCGCAGGAGAAACAAAGGGCAGAGTAAAGAAGGACAACTTGGGCAATAAAAGACAATTTAATCTAATTAACAAGTGCCACTGAATGCCAGCCTGCATCAGGCACCATGCTAGATGCTGGGGCCACAAGATAAAGGAAGTGTGTTCTCGGCCTGCAAAGAGCTGAGATGCTAACGAAGTAATAATAGAAGCAGCCAGCACCTGTACAGTGTTTATGACATGTCAGGCACTGTACTTGCTGTCTTATGAATCATTTGATTCTCATAATCTTGTATGTAGACATCATTATTCTTCCCATTTCAAAGAAGGCAGAACAATTGAGGCACAAAAGGGTTAAATAACTTGCCCCAGGATGCACAGCCAATAACAGAGTATTGAAACTGGACACTCTGGCCCCAGAGTCTGTGCCCCTCTCCATTTTACTGACCCCTTTTGTTTGGGCCCAGCAAGTCATTTGGTGCTGTTCTCCATAGCACTGCAAGCCCTGATATGTCCCATCACCCCATCCCAGCCGAAATCATCAGTCACCACCCTTAGGTCACCTTCACCCACTCATACACATACACTAAGCAGCTGCTACATGTCAGATCTGGCCCCTAGGGGCCTCTGCCAGGTGGGTGAGGCTGGACAGGTAAATGGACTATCAATGTAGGGAGACCAGTCTAGAGGGGGCATAGGTAACGGACACTCTGGACACCTGGCGAAAGAGCCACACTGACCTCACCAAGCACGAGGAAAATTCCTGATTTAAAAATCTTTTTGTGTCAAAAGACACTATTACCAGAGTAAAAAAGCAATCCACAGAATGGGAGAAAGTATTTGCAAGTCACATATCTGAAAAAGGATTAGTATCCAAAATATATAGAGAACTCAACAACAACCAAGGGAAATGCAAATCAAAATCACACACACCTATTAGGATAGCTGCTGTCAGAAGAGAGAGGGAGAAAGGGGGGAGAGTGGGGGAGGGAGGGAGGGAGGGAGGGACAGACGGAGGGAGGGAGGGGAAGAGTTACAAGTGTTGGGGAGGATATTGAGAAATCAAAACCCCATGTGTACTAATGGTGGGAATGCAAAAAGGTGGGAATGTAAATTGGTGCAGCTGCTGTGGAAAACAGTTTGACAGGTCCTCCAAAAATTAAAAACAGAATTACCATATGACTTAGCAATTCCACTCCTGGATATGTACCCAAAAGAATTGAATACAGGTCTCAATGAGATATTTATACACCCATTATTACATTATTCACAATAATAATTATTGCATTAGCTCTAGTAACTGAAACATGGACGCAACCCAAGTGTCCATAATGGGTGAGTAAAATGTGGTTTATCCACATAAAGGAATATTATTAAGCCTTTAAAAAGAAAATTCTACATGCTTCAACATGGAAGCACCTTGAGGACATTTTGTTAAGTGAAATAAGTCAGCCACAAAAAGGTCAAATACTGTATGAGTCCACTAGTGTGAGATACTTCGAGTCGTCCAAATCAGAGAGACAAAAAGAATGATGGTGGCCAAGGGCTGGAGGAGAGGTAGTGAAGAAATGTTTAATGGGGAAGGAGCTGCAGTTGGAAAAGATGAGAAAGTTCTAGAAATGGATGGTGGTTGATAGTTGCACGACTACATGAAAGCATATAATACCACTGAACTGTACATTTTAAAGTGATGAAGATAGTAAATTTTATATTATTATGTATTTTGCCACAATTAAAAATGAAGTAAAAGAACTAGTCTGGTGGGGAAATAGCAGGATCGCAGCCCATCACCCACAGCGGCATAAAACACAGAATTTCGTCGCAACACAGCACAGGGGGTGAGTACCACTCTGCTTCTTGTTCCCTGGGTGATCTTGAGTGGTTGGTTACATAAGCCCTTCCTTTTCCATTCTGGTAAAACAGGGGTGAAATGTGTACCCTTCTCACAGGGCTGTTGTGAGCATTACTTACGAGTGAATCCATTTGCTATGCCCTGGCCCAACAAAGAGTAACAACTTAATACTCTGCCCCAGGGGCTGGGAGGGGGACAGAGAACAGAGACAGGTAGAAGGATTGGGGGTGTTGCCGGGTCCCCAGAGAGCATGGCACCTTTCACATCTGTGGGATGTGAGTGAATCTGGGATGGGGACAGTTAGGGATCCCCCATGGCCTGCAAGTCATGGCCTGACCTCCTGAGGTTCCAAGACATTCACCTAGGACAGCTCCCTATATAGGTATCCTAAGCCCACCATGGTTTTTCCTCTCCCAAATTGCTCTTCTGCCAGCACCACATTTTACGTTCTCCATTTTGGGCTCACAAGTTCCTTAGGCCCTTTGTCCTTAAAGATAGATCCCTCCTCATGGCCCAAGGCCAATGAGGAGAAGAGGTAGCTCTGGCAAAGAGGTACACAAAGAAGTCACCACCCTCCTCTGCAGGTCTCTGCCCAGCCCAGCCCTGGGCCACCCTTTTCTCCATGCCTCCCACCCAACCTCACACTCACAAATATCTGGAGCTGTTGGTAACCCAGCAGGTAACATTAATCCAGGAGTAAACCTTTAAAGCTACCATGGGAAGAGATGACAAAATCACCCACTATATTTTGTGTACTGAGGTTGTTGGGGAAAACAAGGCCTGGGATCTATACTCGAGTTCCCCGGGGCAGGCCAACAGTGGCCGTGCATTGCTCTCTTCTAGTAGACTTGCCTGCCCAGGAAAAATAGGGTCTTCAGGAGGCCTGCTCTCTCTGATAAGCATCCTCTCCATTTGAACTATTATGCTTCATTCACACCCCACCTCCTTTCAACAGGCATCTCAGCCTGCACCATCCTTTTAATGCCCTTTTGTCACTGTGTGCGAAGGGAAACCCTGGTAAGGACCATCCATTTGTGCCCAGCACCCAACACAGAGCCCAAGGTGCTGACCCAGCAAAGGAACTAGCCTAGTAAAGGCAAGGAAAAGTAGGGGCTCTTGGGGAAAGAGTCAGGACTCTGGGTTCTGGACTCACTTCTTCCCTGAGTCCCTGTGAGACCTTTGTAGTGTCTGCCCATCTTTGGCCTACAGCATCTGGCCCATCTTTGGCCTAGAGCATCTGCCTACAGGCAACGGCTATTCTCAGGGTCTGTGGCTCTGCAGCCCTTGGTGGCAAAGCAGGAGATGGTGCCCCCCCCTTTTCCCTGAACCAAGGCCCCAGGTGGTCATTGACATCTTGGGCCAACTGAGATAGACAAAAACTCTCTACAACAGCTTATACCAAATGCATGACTATGTTAGAATCTTCTGAGGAACTGAGGTACCACCTCTTCTGGTTGGCACGTGCCCCAGGTTTGGTTCCAGTACGATCCAGTACATTATTCACCTCCCTGAATGGTATGAACCTCCCTGACATCAAGAACTGGATCAACTCTGCCTCTACAACCAGAGCAAGCACAGTTCTTCACCTATCAAAAGTCACATCTTTTGAGTGGCTAAATGATTGGACTTTGGTAGTTTTAAAATATCAGCAGGGTATTTTAAACAGGAGGAGGTCCAGGTCTGAGTGATAATGTGCAAATCAGGCCAGGAAGGACCCAAGTACTTTCATCAAAAACCTGGATGACCTTGAAAAAAAAACCTGACCTCTCTGACCCCACTATGGGGGCCAGATGTTATCCTATGGGCAAGTTATTTGGCAAGCATCCCTCAAGGGGCTGATGTGTGCAGGACACTGGGGTGGAGGATCAGAAATCACTATTGCTGCCTTTGCAGAGCTCACTTTTGGTTGAATGCAACCATCTGAAATAATCTGAGAGCAGATCAAGCAAAGGTAGGAATGGGACAATGATAAGAACAGGGGGGCAGAGGGTGGAGTAGTCCCAGGACACTTCCTAGGCGGGGGTGACGTTAGCCTCCGTCATCGTTCATCCATCCCCTGAAACAGATAGTGTTAAAAAGCAGGCCCTGAGGAGCATACAATGGAGATGAACACGGTCCTTCACTTCACAGGCAAGCCGGCACCTAAACTCAGGTGACCGCACAATCTGAGATGTAACCTGGTATGTAGAACATACCAGAAATGGGAGGAGTGAGGCGCATCTTGAAAGGGTCAATCATGAGGAAATCCCAACCCAAATCTGCCCTGGTGGAGCTGAGCTTCTAAGGCAGAAGGAGACACAGGTATAGGAGGAGGAGAGGAGAAGGATAGAAGGGACAGGAGGAGCCTTGTGAGGCGCCTGTGAAGTCTTCGCAGTAAACAAGGTTAATGAGGACCTGTTGTTTCTCCAGGTTCTTGGTGACCTCACCTTTGACCAACAATTTCCTGGCACTGTTACAGGCTGCCAAGGGGGGCCGGGGGGGAGGAACAAGAAGGTAAACAGTAGGTGAGGCCAAAGGTGGCTCTGGAAGGCAAGGGGCACATTCCGAAAAGTCTGAGGCCTGAGGCCTGCAGCCAAGCCCAAAGTCCAATAGTGAACTCACACCTGCATTCCAGCCCCTGGAAGAGGCAACAAATGCCTGAGAACCCACCAGAAAGGATGCTTTGGGCTGCCTGGGGACATTCCCCTGCCACCCCACAACCTTCCCTTCTTCTGCCATATCATGAACAACCCAAGAGTTTAGGAGAAATACCTACTCTTTACTCCCCTTGGTGTAGAATGGCCAATGGGAGAACCATGGAAGCCAGGCTGCGTGTGGCCTGACCAGGCAGCCTGAGGGGAACCCTGACACTTCTCAGCCAGCGTCAAATTTCAGACCCACTCTGCCATTCACAGGAGGTGTGACCTTGGGCAAATCACCAAACCTCACTAAATCTTGGTTTTGTCATCTCGGGTGTGCTGATAAGAAATGTTTTCACTGGGTTTTTGCAAAGATTAAATGAGATGACATACATGAAATAAAATTAGGTTAGATTCTTCTAATGCTAGATAATCCTCAGTAGCATCCATCTCCTCATCTAATTTCACTGAGGAAACTGAGGTCCAGAAAAGACGTAAAAAATGGAAGCTAGCGGTTATAACTCTCCTCTGCCTCTTCCTTTCTCTTATCACTCATCTTAGTTCAGCCTGGCTTTCTAAATGTGTCTTCCTAAGGTTTAGGGAGCTCAGATATCTAAACATTGCAAATACACCGTGAAAGCAAAGAACTTTCCCCAAATTAGATTCGTTAGCGTAACCCCAAGTCTGTGCAGGCAATTCCAAGGGTTCATTTGCCCCTGGCTGGAGACCCTTACTCTGTGACAGAGCAGAGAAGAGAGACTGTCACAGTCCTCGGCCATGCTACCCACGGTCACAGCCACAGGGGAGCAGAAAATGACAAGAGTCAAATACTGAACTTTGGAGAACAAACCTAACGCAAAGGGTATCGCCCAAATCAATCCTTAAGGTCCAGGAAGAAAACCCTACCTAAATATCCCCCCGAAACTCCTACCCTCTCCCTTACTTTCCTGCCCCCCTCCTATCTCCTCTCAATCCACAAAAAATCCTTGAACTGGTTCAGTTCATTCTTGAAAGTCAAACAGAATCTTAGAGACCATCTGTGCAAACCTCTTTATCTTTCCAGATGAGAAATATAAACAATGAAAGATATACTGACCTACTTGAAGTCAACCAGATAACCAGTATGGGGCCAGGCTGCCTTAACCAACTCACTCCCACAAGTGTGCACTGAGGACCTACTGTGTGCTCTATGTCTTGCAGGAAGGGTTGGGACCACCAAGAATTGATGAGCAGCAACTTGGTTGGCCAATCAATTTTAGGTTGCCCTAAAATCCTTGGATTGGGAATTCAAACAGATTCCCAAACTCCTGGTTATGTAAGAGATGTTGCAAAATCCCTAGAAGTTCTGCAAAGGCAGAGTTGGAGCGTTTATTCATTTATTCATGCATTCATTCATTCCATGAATATGTGTTAACTTCAAGCACTTGACATGGGTATACAGAAGTTGATCACCCAGATGAGATTCTCACTGTCCTGGAGTCCTAGAGAGGGAGAGAGACAGTAAATGGGTCAACAAATTTAGCTAGTGATAAATACTAGGAAGAAAATGAAAAGGATGATAATGGAACAACTTGGTGATGCAGTTTATATTGGGAAGGGGGGAAGTTTCTCAAGCATGACCTCCAAGAGGTGACATTTGTTTGTTTGTTTGTTTGTTTGTTTTTAAAGGAAGCTCTTTTTTAAAAAAAAAAAAAAAGATTTATTTATTCATTCATACAAGCACTGGGTACAGTCAGAAGTTGGGAGGGTGAGCGGGGAACAGAACAGGCAGACTGACGAAGTACACTGCTGAGGGGAGCAGTGGGTGGCAGGAGAGTTCTGTGCGCCACGTGGGTCCCTCGAGGGGCCAGGATTCAAAGCCCTCTGCAGAGGCTGCGGGCAGTTTCGCAACCCAGCGCTCAACCGCTGAGCCACTGGGGAGGCCCCCAGGGGGTGACATTTGAATTGAGTCTTAAAAGGAAAGGAGGAGACATCCATGCAATGGTGCTGAGCCAGAGTGTTCCAGAAAGAGGGAATAGCAAGGGCAGTCCCTAAGGCAGAGATGAAACTGCTGTTCAAGGAGGGGAGGGTTGAGTGAGAGCATGGGGTGAGTGGGGCCCTGCAGGAGTTTGACAAAGTAGTCAGGAGGCAGGTGAGAAGGCCTGGCTCCCACTGGGACAGGGAGGGTTTAAGAAGAGAAGCTGTGTGAGCCCATGTGTGGAGTCAAAGCTCATCTCGGCCATGGAAGGGAAAGCATGGGAGGGGCTGGAGGGAGCGAGGAAGCTTCAGGACCCCAGCCAGATGGTAGGGGGACCTGGGCATTGGGGCCTGCAGCCTGAGCTCCCACTGGGAGCTCTCCTTATCACAGGCAACACCAATCACCTCCTCTCCAATCATCTCCCTTCCGCTCTTTGTCCAACTCTGTATCCTACAAGGGCCCCTGGACTCCAAATGCAAGCCCTTGGGGCCTTGACCAGCCCAGTCTCAGGTCGCTTCCATCCAGCCAGACAGGCCCTGGGGGCATAGAGACCAGCACAGACAAGGCCCCGCTCCCATACACCTGTTGTTCTGGGGGGAGTAAGATTATAGACAAGAAAGTTATGAGTGAGTAAGGAGAAGGTAAGTAGTAGAAGCAGAGAGAGACAGAAAAGATCATTGCCAATGATATGTACTGTTCACTCACTCACCAAATCAAGTACCTACTCTGCGTCCGGTGCTGTTCCAGAGACTTAGGCTACATCAGTGAACAAAACAAAGATCCCTATCTTTGTGGAACTTAAACTCTAGTCAGGCGGGGGTGAGAGGGAGGGTGGGTTAGGGGAAGACAGACAATACCTAATGTGCAATAGATTAATGATTCATTTTATAAATGTGAGAATGTTAAAAAGTAGTCAGTGTCAGGGCCTCCCCGGTGGCGCCGCAGGTTGGCGCAGCGCTGCGAAGCTGTCTGCAGCCTCTGCAGCAGGGGTTTGATTCCCAGCCGGCCAGGGAGATACCCACATGGTGTGGCAGACCTCTCCTGTCTAGCCCGCTGCTCTCCTCAGCAGTGCTTTTGGTCTGTCTGCCTGTTCTGCTCCCCGCTCTGTCTCTGGTGAATTCTCTCACCCTCCAGTACCTCTGGCCTGTACCCCAGTTCTTGTATAAATAAAATAAATCTTTAAAAAAAAAAGAATGCTAGAGAGTTGACCTCTGTACAGAAAACAAATTGAAGATGAGGCTTAAAAAAAAAAAAAAAAGCGGTCAGTATCCAGGAAAAAGATAGAGTAGGGAAGGATGAGAGTGTGGAGAAAATCATGCCATTTAAAATAGAATGCTGGGCCTCCCTGGTGGAGCAGCAGTTGAGCGCCGCGCTGCGAAGCTGTCTGCAGCCTCTGCAGCACGGGTTCGATTCCCCGCCTGCCAGGGAGAACCCCACATGGCACGCAGGCCTCTCCTGCCTTTCCCGCTGCTCCCCTCAGCTGTGTATTTCATCAGTCTGCCTGTTCTGTTCCCTGCTCTGGCTCTGGTGAATCCTCTCACCCCCTGCTCCTTCCCCTTCTCTTCTTCGACCTGTCATCTAGGAAAAAGTCTTCTGATGTCCCTGCACCCATCTCTGCTCCCCCCACATCACCTTTCTGCCCCTCGTCCTCCTTTCTCCTGCCCTCACTTCCTCATGCCTCTGACCCCCTTACTGACCCTCTTTCCCCTTCTCCCTCCTCTCCTTCACTTTTTTCTGTGTTTAGCCTCACACCAGGGGATGAGGGCCTCTTCCTGCTCAGGGTTCTTAGAAATCAGCTGTAAAAAGCAGAAGGAAATGCTGCAGCGTGCTCTTGGCAGGAGGGAGGGTGGCAGATTACAGTGTCTGGTCCTGGCGGCTCACCCTGTAATCATCAGGGTGTTTCAGGTGGACGGGACCCTGGGGCAGGCCCCTGCACACCCAGGGCTTCCTATCCTCAGTCTTCCTGTCCAAGTCCCCCATCTCCAGCACAGGGGAGAGAGAGGGCATCTTCCAGGCCTCGGATGCAGGCCTGCCTTCCGCCCCGATGGAGGAGGAGCATGATACTGAGTCTTAGAGGGGACACAGTGCAGCCCCAGGGCAGACTGTCACCCAGACGGTCTCGTTCCATGGCCCAGGCCTTGGGCTGGAGTAGTGGGTCAAGGCTCTGCCACGTCCTGCCTGCAGCGCAGAGGGCTACCCAGGGTCAGACACTGGGCCTTTGGGCAGGGCAGGGCTGTGCGCTGCTGGACACTGACTATAAAGGGTCAGGAAACTTTCTCGTTGAGTGTGACCTTCATTACATACTTCCCGGAGGGCTCCACCTGCCGCATTGGAGGGAGGCTCAGCCAGCAGTGCATCAAAGGCTCTGAGGACAGCAAAGTCCATACCACAGGGGCTTGGGTGCCAAGGCTGTGAAGGGGATTTCTCTGTTCTCTAGGAAAAGAAACACCCAAGTCAGCCTCTTGGTCACCTGTCTCTCCAGGAACTGGCCAGGAGCTTCTTGGCTGTCACGTGCCATGCGTGGCTGTGGCCTCCAGCACCTGAGTCATCTGTGACTCATCGACCTCTGCCCTCCATCCCGAGAGGGCTGGGTCTGGTGGACTTGGCATGGGGATGGGATAAGACCTGTCTGGTATCCTTGGCATCGCCTGTCACTCCCCTTCTGACTCTCAGGAATAGAGGATACACATGGGAGCTCAGGTACCAGAGCAACTTGTTCCAGGTTTCTCCCCCTTCACACACACACACACAGACACACACACACACACACAAGCTCGTTCTCTCACACATGCACACACTTACACGTCCTCACACACACTCTCGTAAAAACTTCCCACTCACATTTTTGCTGATGGTCCCACAACCCCCAGAGTTTACCACTAGCACAGAGCATGGGACTGGGAGTTAGACTCTGCTGTTACTTGTATAAACTCAAGAAAGATTCCTCCTCTACTTAGGCCTCGGTGTCCACCTCTTTTTATTTATTTTTTTTATTTTTTTTTAAAGATTTATTTATTTATTTATACAAGCACTGGGTAGTCAGAAGCGCGGGAGGGTGAGAGAATTCACCAGAGCCAGAGCGGGGAGCAGAGCAGGCAGAAGGACCGAAGTACACTGCTGAGGGGAGCAGCGGGCGGCAGGAGAGGTCTGCGAGCCATGTGGGACCCTCCTCCAGTGGCCTTGGAGCAGCTGGGGATCGAACCAGCACTGCAGAGGCTGCGGGCAGCTTCGCAACCCAGCGCTCAACCACTGCGCCACCGGGGAGGCCCGGTGTCCACCTCTTTTTATTTTTTTTAAGATTTATTTATTTATTTATTTATACAAGCACTGGGTACAGTCAGAAGTGCGGGAGGGTGAAAGAATTCACCAGAGCCAGAGCGGGGAACAGAGCAGGAAGACTGACGAAGTACAGTGCTGAGGGGAGCAGCGGGCAGCAGGAGAGGTCTGCGTGCCACGTGGGACCCTCCTCCGGTGGCCGGGGATCGAACTGGCGCTGCAGAGGCTGCGGGCAGCTTCACAGCCCAGCACTCAACCGCTGTGCCACCAGGGAAGGCCCTCGGTGTCCACCTCTTCTCTTGGACTCACACATCTCCAAGATCCTTCCCAGTCCTTAACTGAAGGAGTACCTTCGGTACTTTCGGTAATTTCGGACCTGTGGTCAGCCAGGGAAGGGAAAGTTAGGAGGGTGATGGTGGGCTGTGACTGAGGGAAGAAAGCAGGGAGAATGGCCTTCCTGGAACACCACACCTCTGGCCACATGCAAGCATCTCAGGGAAGAGATAGAAATGTTCTAGGAGACCCTTCTCCAAACTAGCCAGCTCAGGGCCTCCAGGTCCCACTGCCACAGGAAGGGCCAAGGAGATAGACTTTCATAGGGTTCCCCCTCAGACTGGGGCTCCCTGAGGCAGGGCTGTTCTCCATTTAGGCTGAGGGTTCCACACATCAAGAGCTTTGGTTCCACTTCCTTTATCCCAAACCAAGCCTTCCCTTCCCTGGGTGAGCCTGACCCAATGCCAGGGTCAGACCCTTTTCCACCTGTTTCCATTGGTAAGTTGGACTCCAGGATGACAACACTCGCAGAGATAGAGGCAGTGATGGAGCCATCTATATCGCTGTCTACCAGGTCTTTCCCATCTTCCATGTGTTTTATCCTCAGGCATGTGGGTCACACCTTACTTCCCCAGAGGAAAGTCAGGGCAGTACATTTCAGAAAGCCTGAGATGCATTAAGGTCATAACAAAAGCTCTCCTGTACCTCATCTTCTCTTTGTCCCACCACGCATAAAGACCCCACAACTTCTGGAGAGGACTGTTCCTCCATCCCCAGGAAGGGGTTAATGAGCCTTAACCTGGAAGAGTGGAAGGCAGTTGAGAAAGCTAGAGAGGGAGCAGAGTTTCTCCACTTGGCCAGGGCTGCGGTTTCCCAATCCAGTGTTACTGTGGGGCAGTGACAGGCAGCCCTGGCCGGGGCCTGCCAGACTAAGGATCCAAGTCCCCTCTTCTGTTGCTGTGGCCAGGACACAAAACCACCCCTGAGATCTCTCAGCTTGTAGCGCCTGGCCTCTGGGAAAAGGAGCCCATGCCCAGGGAAGGTAGGGCAGGAAGAAGGAGAGGGAAGGCTAGCCCCAGAGAGGGGCTGCCAGCAGGCCTGGCATCCATGAAGTGGTAAAGCAGCCGACACCCACTTTGGGGTCTCTGGTTGTCCCTGCCACCCTTCTCTCTCAGATCCACATGTTACCCTCCTGCCATTTGTGTTTTGCCATTGCAAATGTGAAAACATATAGCCTATCTCGTGACCCAGAACACACAGGCACACACACATCCTCTCAGAGCTTCAAGAAACAGTGCTGACCCTCGCTACATGCAAAGCTCTCTGCATATTTTCCACCCGATTCTCTTTCCTGTTGAACAGAAAGCACACTGCTGCTCGCAAACCACTAAGCTGACTCCATGACCCACTGCAGCCACAATCTACAGTTTGGAAAACACTCCTCCAACTGCAGCAGGCTAGATACAGTGTGTGTGTGTGTGTGTTATTTTTTAAAACCTCTAAGGTTAAAGGATTTTTATCCCTTACACCCCTTTGATCCTTCCTCCCCCCACCTTAACCACAGAAGCTTCACTTCATTTATTGGTGTCAGAGTTTTTATAAGCACTTTGTTTTATTGATTCACAAATGTCCAATATTTGTCTTTGTCATTCTGACTTGCTTAACTACACATAATTCTGTTGAGCAGCCCATTATGTGGATATACCTCCTCTTCTTGAGTCAGTCTTTTATCAGTGGACATTGAGGTTGCTTCCATGTCAGAGCTATTGTAAATAGAGCTGAGATAAACATAATAGAGCAATCTTTTTTTTTAATTTTTAATTTTTTGTTTATTTATACAAGCACTGGGTACAGTCAGAAGTGCGGGAGGGTGAGAGAACCCACCAGAGCCAGAGTGGGGAACAGAACAGGCAGACAGATGAAATACACTGCTGAGGGGAGCAGCGGGCAGCAGGAGAGTTCCATGTGCCATACAGGACCCCCACCCAGTGGCCAGGGATCGAACCGGCGCTGCAGAGGCTGCAGGCAGCTTCGCAGCCCAGCGCTCAACTGCTGCACAACCGGGGAGGCCCCTTTTTTTTTTTTTTAAATGTTATGTTTTAGTTTTATGTTCTTTGGATAGATGCCCAAGAGTGGGATTTCTCGTCATATGCTATCTCCATTTTCAGTTTTTCAAGATAAATCCAGACTGCTTTCCAAAATGGCCGCACTAGTTCATACTCCCACCAACAGTGTGATCGGGTTTCCCCCTTCTCTGCCTCCTCTCCAGCACTTGTTATTGGGGCTCTTTTTAGTATGTGACATTCTCAAGAGTGGGCGATGATAGCTCATTCTGGATTTTATCTGCATGACATATCGCCATGGTGCAGCTGGGGACACTGCACCTCTAAAGAATGGGACTAGGGAGCCTCCCCTGGTGGCTCAGGCAGTTGAGTGCTGTGCTGTGAAGCTGTCCACAGCCTCTGCAGCGCCAGTTCAATCCCAGCCGGCCGGCGAGGGTCCCACATGGTATGGCAGACCTCTCCTGTCATGCCCGCTGCTCCCCTCAGCAGTGTATTTCGTCAGTCTGCCTGTTCTGCTCCCCGCTCTGTCTCTGGTGAATCCTCTCACCCTCCCACTCATCTGGCCTGTACCCCAGTTCTTGTATAAATAAAATAAATTAATCTTTAAAAAAAAAAAGAAAGAATGGGGCCAGGGATGAGGGAACGAGAATGAGGCTCTGGTCTGACTTAGTGCTTAGCCCCCTTCCTGGAGGTGAGGAGACCCTGCCTCAGCCCTCAGAGTATTCCTGGTTTGTTTCACAATCTCTGCTGCAGTCAGAAATGGAGGCATATCTAGAACAGGGCCCAGATGTCCTGGGAACGTCCCTAGCAAAGTAGCAAGAAGAATGGGGAAGAAAGAGGATGCAGCAAACACCTGAGAGGAAGATCCAGCCACTTCCTCCACGTAGTGCTGGCTGCTTAAATTTGAATTTCAGATGAATTGAATGAAATTCTAACTGGGTAATCTGTATTTTTAGTCCTTATGTCTGGCAACCTACCTCCAGGACACTCCCTTGTCAGGCCCACACAGGATTAATAGACCACAGGAGAAACTCGGGGGTCCAAGTACCGAGTACTGATCCAGGAGGTGGGGGCAGAAATGAGAGTCTCTGGGACCCCCTTAATCTCCTGTAGGCAGTCCTCAGACCCACAGGCAGCCCCATCTTGAGCAGCCCCCTCTTCCTATCCTCAAAGGAAGTGTGGCCTGGGACAGGAAGGTAGGCATGTGGTGTACACAAGGGGGCTTCCTTTGCCCTTCTCAGCAGCCACAGCAGACCAACCCAGATAAGACAGTCTTTGGAGAAACTTCCTGTTAGGCAAATGCCCATTGGCTAGGCCTAGCACGCAATCGGCATCTGGGGGCCAGGCTGGTAGGGACCCTTTCTCTGAAGTCATGGGGCCTGGAGGAAGGCTTTACCAGCATTGAGCAGAAATCATTCCCCTGCCCTTGTCTCTTCTGCCTTCCTTCTTCCCTGCACCCCACCAAAAGGACACACCCACAGTTTCGGCTTTTAATGTGACCACTGGAGTTGGGCAGTGCCAAGGGTGTGGCTGGATGGCCTCAGCCAGAAGGAAAGGGGATGAACCCACTATCTCACCAGAAGGGCATTCCAGAGCCCTCACAGCCTGTGTAGGCAAAACACCCCCTTCCCAAGTCCAGGACAGGGGCTAAGCCCTAGGTCCCAGCCCCCGCCTGCACCTCATTACTAAGAGAAAAGAAAAAATTGCTTCTATCTTCCCTTGTGGGTTTCCATAGTGGTTGTTTCTACACCAACCAAGGGAATAAACTACCTAAAATGTTGGCCTTTTGTGGGTTCTTGTTGCTCAACCTCAAGAAAGCAAACTCAGAGTTGCACCCTCATCCCTCAGGGAGCATCCAGGTGGGTGACAGAAAATCTATTCCACTGTTGGGAAGCCTGACAGAGTGAGGCGGCTGATGTTCACTCATGCAGTCACCAAGTATCATAATTAATGAATCTCTTTTAAGTGGCAATCACTTTATATATATTATCTGATTTATTCTACATTAAAATATAAAAAGTGGGCCTCCCTGGTGGCTCAGGGGTTAAAAAGCAACCTATAAAGTTATCCGCAGCCACTGTAGCACGAGTTCAATTCCCTGCCAAGGAGATAGCCTCATGGAGCAGCAGACCCCTCCTGTCTCTCCCGCAGCTCCCCTCAACAGTGTATTTCAGTCAATCTGCCTGTTCTGCTCCCCACTCTGTCTCTGATGAATCCTCTCACCCCCCTCACCTCTGGCCTGTACCCCAGTTCTTGTATGCATAAATAAATAAATCTTTTTAAATATATATATATAAAGTAAGTGTAATCATACCCATATTACAGATCAAGGCAATGAGGTCATGCACCTTGCCTATGGCCACAGAGTCCCAAATGCCTTTTGCAAGCCCATCTGATCGCCAAAGTACAGCCCAGCTTTGTCTAAGTTCTCCTTTCCCACCACCCAGTGCCTGGTCATAAGCATGACAGTAGCTGCCATTTGGGGGCGGGCTAGGAGGGAGCACTCACCTAGGATTATAGACATTTCTCTGAGACTCACTTGTCATGATGCCTATTTCACAGATGACCACTGAGACTCAAAAATGTAGTTTTGTCCTAAGACATGGTCTGGAAGCTGTCAGAGTTGAAGCTATGTTTGGGTTTTGGACATCAGGGACTCAGTTTAGCAGCCAGGATCTGAACCCAGGCAGTCAAGCCAGGCCAGGCCAGAAGTGACCCAGTGTTATCAATTCTGTGATTGCCAGAAGAGGGTTATTAATAGCCATGAGGTGTTTATTGCAAATAGTCAGCAGCTCCCAGAGGGCAGCTCGGGGTCATGGGATACAGCCAGGTCAGCACCCCCCACCCCCCAGCCCCATGGGGGCTCGTCCCAAGAAGTCAGATTCTTCAGCTGAGCCTCACAGACCCCGCCCCGGGAACCCTTACCCAACCAGGCCGCTGCCCCGTGACTGGGAGTGGTGACCCCTGTCACACTTGCATGTGTTGAGGCCAGGCCGACTTGTCCTGTGGAAGACCCATGCCTTGGGTCTCATTCTGAGGAGCCGATGCTTCAGAGGGCACCTTTCAGGGGCAGGCGTTCCCCACAATTCCCAGCCACAGGGACCCAGCAGTCCCCAAATCCAGGCCCAAACATCCTTAAGCTGCATGGAAAGGATCCAGGAAGGAGCAGTTGGGAGAGAAGTCTTAGAATATGAGGGGCAAAGACCTGGGCTAGAGATGGAGATTTCTTTGGAAGCCAAAAGCAAACACCTGGAGATTTCTCCCAAAGACATTCTCCTGCTGACTCCCCAGGAGATGGTGGTTTCTAGCTCTCAAAGTTCCAGGGGAAACCTTCTTCTCTTTCGGAGCCCCAGAGATTGCACCTCAGACCTATCCCACAAACACTTTTGCCAAAGTCTTGGAACAATACAGCTTTAGCTTGGGGGTGGAGGAGCACTTCCAAAATGGACACTCCAAGACCTTCCACAGTAGGCCTCTCAGAGGTAAGCTGGGAATAGCAGCCCTGCCCCAGGCTGCAAGCTTTTCTGTCCAGAGCCCAATTGTGTATAGAAGGATGAATACAAGTCCTCCTCTTTCAGACAGGAGACTCTCGGTGTGTTTTATGGGGCTAGGGAGAGAATATTGGTCTGTGTTCTGGTTCTATCCATTTGTTAATTAATCCACAAACACTCATTGCTAGTCCATGTGTGCCGGTCCTGGGTTTGGAAGCAGAGGGCAGGAGTCACCTCTGAGCAGGGAACTCTCTCCTCTCCCTTCACCCCTCAGTGCAACCAATCTCCAGGGCTGCAGGGCTGGCCTGCTCTGGCTGGCTTCACGCCTCAGCAGGAGTGTCAAGACACACACTTGTGGAAATAGGTCTAAAGCCCAGTCATGGTACTGCAGTTTAAAAATTAAAAAGTGAGGAAGAACAAAAGCAACCAAATTATACCAAAGTGGTTGCTCAGAGATGAAAAAGGCTTTGATGTGGAAAACAGAAATAACATCATTGTAATGACCATTTTTGAACATGGCCTACATACCAGACACTGGACCGGGGACTTTCTCAAGTCAACATTGCTTCCTCCCTTCCATCTCATGGGCAGGTATGTCTGACCCCATTTTAGAGATGAGCAAATTGAGTCCCAGAGAAGTCACTGTACAGTGGCAGAGCCAGGAGTCCAAACTCGATCTGTGAGAAGTCTGTGTGGGGATAGGGCAACTCAGACTGGGCTCTGCAGAGGTCCTGGGCAGGGCGTTTGAGGAGAAGTCCCTACGGGCCAGCCTCGCAGGCCATTACCCCACTTCCTGGGGGACTTTCGGTCCCAGGATGGCTGATCAGCTGCAAATGGGGTGGAGAGTTAGACATGCAGTCTTCCTGCAAGGGGCCTGAGGAAGCGAGTGAGGTTTTCAGACCTCCCCAGTAGAAGGGGCAGGCGGGGCCCCAAGAAGGGGGCACATGTTGGCATCTGCCCCACTTGGAGCCAGACGCAGAGCCCAGGCTGGTGAACTGCACACAGCTCATAACAAAGGCAGAGAAGCCCTGTGAGTATTGTCGATGTGTGCGGGAAGAGGAGGGGAGGGTGGGGTCAGAAGCCTTGAAAAGGCTCATCATCTGGTGATTCCAAGCACTTACCAACCAAATAAAGGCATGAGGTGCCTTCCCAAGAAGGGGTTTCCATCTTGATCGACAAAAAAAATGTCTGAAGGCAGGGGCTCTGTTTCCTCCCTCAAACTAGGAATTCTGTGAGGAAGGGGAGCATCTGGAAGCAAGGGCCATGTCACCCCCTCAGACCGGGAGTGCCCTGAGGACACAACTGAAATGTCCCCGAATGAGCAGACTAATCCCGCCAGGGCAAACACAACCTCTCTCCTCCCAGCCTTGTCCCAGGGACACCTATGCCCGGGCGCCCTTCTTAGAATCACTGGTCCTCTCAGCTCGAGCTCTTCCCCCTTCCGAGTCGTGTCCACCATTCCTCTGCAGATGCTGAGCTTGGCCCCATCTCTGCTTTGCATTTTCCCTTTCCAGGCAGATTATAAATATTCACCGACTCTCCCCTGCCCTTCCCCATCCCCTGTCCCGAAGGTAATAGCCAGTGGATGCAGCCGAATGTCTCCCTCCCAATAACTCTGAGGCCAACCTGGTGGGGCCTCCCAAGGTCATCATGTGGGCCCCCTGTTTCTAGGCTAGGGTAGGCTAACGCTACCCCTAGTTACCAGGAAGGGCCCTCCTATTCCAGGGCTGGTGCTCAATGTATGCCGGAGGATGGGTGGGACAAGGGAGGAAGGGAAGGAACAGACCCCTCAGTTTTTTCTTCCACACCCTTTGTGCTCTCTCTCTGTGGCAGGTCTTCGCATCCTCCAGCTGCTCCCTCTCATGCGGTATGTGAGGCCTCTGTTTCATGGTAAGAAGACATAGAATTGAGTTGTTCTCCTCACTCCAGAAATTTGGAGAATATTTGGATCAGCCCTTGCCCTGAGTCTTCCCATTAGACTTCCCATCAGGCCAGAGACTGGTCTCAGATTATTTATAAATGTGCCTTTCCTTCCTTGAACCTCCCTCCAGCCCCTGCACTCCAGTAAAACCTTCTGGGTGGAAAGAGACGAAGGTCCTAGCCCCAAGGAAGTGACCATTTAGTTGGGTGGTTCAGTTATGATTGCTGGGTACCAAACACCTCAAAACTTCTTAGCTTTGAACATCACCCATATATTTGCTTACAACTCTGCACGTTTGGGCAAGGGATGGCTTCTCCTTACTTTCTTGCTGTTGGCTACAGTGACTCACCTGGGGTTGGAGAACCCAAAGCAACCTCACTCATCAGTCTGGTACCTCAGCTTGTGGTGACGGGAGTAGCTGAGGGCTGCTGAGCCTCTCTTTTTCTCTCTCTATGTGGTGTCTCCCAGCAGGGGAGTTGAACTTCCTTACAGCATGGCAGCTGCCTTCCCAGAGGGCAAAATAGAAATGCTGCTTCAGGCCTGAAAGTCCCAGGACATCTCTTCTGCTACATTCTCTTTGTTAAAGCAAGTCAGAAGGCAGCTCAGATTCAAAGGAGGAAAAAGTGACTCTTCTGGATGGAGGAGCAATATGCTGCTACAGGGTGTGAAGAACTGTTGGCAGCCAGCTTACACACAACCCCTGACAATGATGTCAACACATGACATGACCCAGAATCACCCAGGTCTGTAGGCAAACTCCTACCCCCCTTATAGGAGGGAGGAGAGTAATCTGGCAGCTTCCTTAGAGAACCAAGTACCCCAAAAGGCTTTTAAGGCTGCAACCCAGATAAGAAAAAGGATAAGGGTCTCAGACTGGGCAGAGCAGTAGAGAAGGTGCACTGTGTATCTCAGGGGAGACAGTTCCAGGTCAGAGGTGGGAGTGTGAGCCCCACAGAGAGGAGGTGAACTGAGCTATCATGGCAGGTCTGATGACAGAGACCAGAGGCATCAGGCCTCGATTGGATCTTCAACCCAAGCCTCACAAGGACTTTTGAGAAGATTTGGGGGTGGGAAGGAGGCATGAGCAGTTCTTATACAACTGGAGGATGCAGGCTGTTCATTTTATCCTCCTTTTCTCCATGGTCTATTTAAAGACTGTTGCTTCTCCCAAGGCTGCGTGTTGCAATCTCTTTCGTGCTTAGGTTTCGGATCTTCCACTGACGAGCCCCAGCCCCTGGAGACATCTCTTGCCTTGCCTTGCCTTACCACACTTGGGGAAGTCTGGATTTCAGCCCTGGATTTGGCCACCGCCACATCCTCCCCCTGTCCCACTTTTTTCTGCCTGTTTGTATTCAGTCTAGACGATTTGTTTTTATTTGTTGATGTTCTGCCCTAGCCTGGGGCAACCATGGTGTGGTAGAAAGAGCACTAGAATTGGAGTCGGGAAAGATGGTTTAAATTCTGGCTTGGCCATTTACTGGCTGTGCGTAAATTTGGGCAAAATATTTACCCCTGCTTCCCAGCTTCTCCAACTGCCAAGCAGAAATAATGAGCCCCACCTCCAGAGTAGCTGAAAAGAGAAGACAGTGCCTGACACCCACGAAAAGGCCTCTGTCCCTAATCCCTTCCGCTGGCTCTGAGTTTCAGTCTCCTTGTCCGGGCTTGTCAAGTTCCCATTGTCAGAAGCCCCCCACTGACCACTCCCACCAGGCCAGCACTATTTTGCCTGCCGGGGAAGAAAACATCGAGTACAAAACTCAGCCTCAACAGTGTCTGTCATTTAACAAATGTCCACTGAGCATGTGCTTACTACGTTTCAGGCACTGTTCTAGGAGCTGGAGAGGCCATGAATAAGACAGACACAAATCTCTGCCCTCACCTTGTTTTCATTCTAGCCGGAGGAGAGAGACAGACAAAAGGGGGTTGCATTTTAGAGCCACGTATATACAGAGCCCTTGAAATACATCAGCTGAGATGTGTGATAAGAACACCACCCATATCAGACTCAAAGATTTAGAACAATAACAACAAAAAGTAAAATCTCTCCTTAATAATGTTTCTAGCATACCAGAATCCTATTTTTGATATGTCAGGGTAACAAATACACTATTCAAACTCATTTCACCTATTTCTCTTTACCTTTTAAACTCTGGCTACTGGAAAATTTTACATGACACGCTCACAAGATGGCTCTACTAGACCGTGAGAAGGTGGTGTGAGCTGCAGGGAAGAGATGGTGAAAAGGAGGACCCTGCATCCAGGATGGGGGGGTCAAGGGGATCTCACTGAGGTAAAAAGACTTGAAAGTAACAGTCACACATGCCGTGACTGGGGAAGAGGGGCCGGCCAGGGGCCAGGCTGTTTGAGGAACAGAGAAGCCAGTGGGCAGAGTCATGGAATCAGGGAAGTAGAGCGAGGCCTTGGAGGAGCAGGGCCTTTGAAGGCCATTGTAAGGATTTTTTCCTGTGGCTTTTATATATTTTTTTTCTTTTTTTTTACATCATTCTTCATTTTTATACAATGTATGCTTTATCATCTCTGGTATAGTCCTTGTGGAATTCCCACCACTAATTCACCCGTGTACCATCACCATAGTCCCTTGTGCTCTTCCCACCCCTGTTTTGATCCAACTTCCTCCCCGCCTGCCTGTGGTTTTTCTGTGAGTAAAACAGCCTCTGCAGGGTTTTGAGCCAAAAGGTGACATGAGTTGGCTCACATTTTAACAAGCTCTATCTGGTGTTGTATGGGGGTATAATGCAGGAGATCAGCTTAGAGGCTCCTACATATTCATGTAAGATGACAAGAGCCCCTTCCTCACAGGGCTGTTGTGGGGACTCCAGTGAAAGAGGTGGCAAGCAGAAAGCACTAGAAAATGAATGCCCTTCTAGACATAAAGCTCTGTGAGGGCAGGACCTTGCCTCCAGTGTTCCCCATAGTGTAGCCATCCCTAGTCAGTGGGGGAAGTCACTACCACCGGCCTCAGGGCCTCTCCTCAACAACTCCCAGGGCCTCCCTGCCTAAGGCCCACACAATACTGTTTAAAACCTGTTTAAAACCCTTTAGCTGCTGCTCATCCCAGCCAGATGGTAGGCTCTCGGAAAAGTGCTGCAGGTTCCCCAGGAGTTAACCCTGCCTCTCTCCAGCTTCCACCCAGCATCCGCTCCTGCCTTTGTCCCCCTCCATACCTTCGCTCACACTATCCTTTCTGCCTAGGATGTTGGCGTCACCCCTTTCACCATTTCCTCCCTGTTCTATCTTCTCCTACCCATTTTTTAAGGGGCAGCCTAGAGAAGACTCCCAGTCTCTGCCACCCCCAATACAGCCCCTACCCTGAAGCTGGATCAGATGCAAAGCTGGATGTACTTTTTATGTTATTTTTCTATATATGGATTTATTGTCCTGTGTCTTCTCACCAGATCCTTAAGGGGTAGAATTGTGTTCATTCCCATCAGTACCCCTTGGCATAACACAACTGGCCCAATAAATATGGTTTGAAGGGACAAAAGGAGATACAAGTGATGCATTTGAATGCACTTCCCAATAATGTCAAGAGACCTAGGCAGCTCCCACCTGCTCTGGGACTGCAGGAGAGAAGGACCTATGCAGGGTGCAGGGCAGGGAGTCCCCTCAGTGGCAACCCGAGCTGTGGGCCTATCAGAAGCTCAAGGAACTCTCACTATGTAAAACTAAATAAGATCCCAGGGCCACAGGCCCCATGAGCAACCACCTCCTACTCCCAGCCCATTGCTGGCAACAAGGTCACTTAATTATAAACCCAGCCCTCTCCTGCCCCTGTGCAGCAAGCTCAGACACATGGACAGCTCCTTCATTGACCAAGGGACAGAGCCTGGATCGTGTGATTCCTGGAGGCAGCACTAGTCACTGCAGAGCCCTTAGCGCCTGTCTCAGGAGCTATTGCCTCCTCCCCCATTTCCTGAACCACCGCCCCCACCGCCCCCTCCTTTCTAAACCATGGCAGAGGATACATGAGTTGCCCTAGGACTAGCACAGCCAGAAGGGAGGGACCTTAGCCACACTCCCCAAGGGAGGAGGGGTGGGGGGCAGGAGGAAGCCTGGAACAAGGATTCAATGGAGAAGGAGAAACCAGGAGGAGCTTTGAGATCAGAATTAAATTCTTTAATACAAAATGCTTTTTTTAAGATATATCTGTATTTCTTTGCCGTTGTTTAAAAATAAATATGTACTACAGAATATCTCGAAAAACTGCACTAGAGACAAAGATGTGATGTTAATCTTTTTCCCCCACAATTATTACGGATAAACAGTAGCACCAATAAATAAATGATAACAAATATTAAAATTAAAAAAGGAGAGAGATTTAGTATGTAGAATTCTCTATTTTTTCTTGTTTTGTTTTTACATATAAAAAAAAGAATAGCAATGTCTATTTTATCAGAATCACATATATACATAAACATATATATATATATTATATATATATACAAACACAAGTTGCCAAATATATATATAGTATGTCGATGTATATTGAAACCTTATCAAAGGAATGTGTGGTGGGGAGTCAGGGGTAAGTGGGGGGCAGAGTTTAGTGTTAGCAAAATTAAATATCTGTTCAGGACAAGCTAGTGACTGTCACCGATCAGGAGAGATTGGAAACATGAATTTCATACACAGAGACCAGTACAAATAAGAGAGAACAAGAGAGAGCAAGATAGAGATACATCTTATAAATAGTTGAAATTAAATATTAACCAAGAATACTGAAAAAAACCCTACTCTTTAATTAAATTAACTGTTTTAATTTCTAATTAAAAAGGGATATTAAATAAGTACCGTATATAAAACACTTTCTCTTTTCTCTGCCTCCATGACAGGCACATGGATCCTGCCCTCTCGGTGCCGCGGGAAGGGTCGGGTGGGGGACAGAGGAGGGGTAACCACTCACACACACACAGCCAGTCTCCTGGGGACAGAACTAGTGGTTTCAATGGTCTGAGGACATCAGGCCCTCCCGGCTGCACTCCCAGGCAGGGGCGTGAGGGAGGGCCCGGAGGCGCTTCCACCAATGTCTCTCTCCTCTCGCTGGGACATCTGTCAGAAGCCTCGTGGGCATCACGGAAGCAGGTGAGTAGGCAAAGGCTGTCCCGGCTCCTCAGTCTTCCAGGCTGTGCCCCTCTGGGCAGAACGCCTATGCAGCATGTGGAAGGGATCCCCAAAGCACAGCAACGTCCCGAAGCTCCCCAAATTCCTGGTCAGAGTCAACATCCTCTTCCCTGTATCTTTCATCTGTCTTTCTGTCCGTTTGACCTCAGAGTAGAGGCTCAGGGCCAGGGCTGGGTTTGTCGGTGTTCCCAAAAGCGGGCCAGGTGTGCCCCCGTGCCCTGGCCCTGCACTTTCCTGGGCAGGGGAGGGGACCCTGGCCTCTCCCTAAGGGGGTTAAAATAAAAGGATCACGCCGAAGTCTCTCCTCCCGTCCTCTTCCCTGTCAGGATCTGGGTAGGGACATTCTCCTCCCAACTCAGTCCACAGCAGTCAAATACATCCAGTGAAGACACCAATAACATTACAATGTTAATTTAAAAAAAAAAGAATATATATATTTTATATATATATAAAATATATATATTTATTTTTATATATATAATATATATATATATATATAAACGTATGTATGTGGGTGGGTGTGTCTACAGGAATCCCAGAAATAAAACTTTCTAATCTTCCGGGCTCGGTGATTTAGCAGCAAGAAAAATAAAATGGCAATCCAATTCCAAGAGGGCCCATGCTTGGTCACCCGCCCGGGAATGCTTCTGCCGGAGTCTCACCCTCCGGACCCAAAGTGCTCTGCGCAGTCTCCTCTTCCTTCATTTCAGGTTTCTGGATTAAAGGTTGTTCTGGCAATGGCGATGGTGATGGTGTGGTGGTAGTGCGGCGGCGGCGTGCTTTCTGTATCGGTCGTTCGCTATCAGTCTTTCCTGGTGAGAGGTCTGGTTCCCGAAACCCTGAGGGAGGCTCCTTCCTCCAGCCTGGCTCACCGCCTGGGCTTGTCACATCTGCGGGGAATGGGAAACAGAGCCCGGGGTCAGAGCCAGATAAGGAGGCCTGGCGGGGAGGCGGGAGGCCTGCCCCTTCCTGGGAGTCTTCACAGCATCTGGTACCGCAGCAGCGGAGAGGACCGCATGAATGTGGTCCTGCCTCGGGGAGCCCCAGTGCAAGGGGAGACCAGCCCCTGCCCTCAGGGACCCCAGTCTGCCCTCTAGAGTTCATAATCCCCTTGAGACAAGACAAGAACATGGGGACAGTTTACAAAGCAACAGATGAACGTGGACTAAAGAACAGTCCCTGCTTAACATGTAAGTGCTGAGGGGTGACCAGAGGTGGACCGAGTTCATCAGGAAAGGATCCCTGAGGAAGGGCAGTTTCAGCTCGGTCTCTAGGGGGGTGATGTGGGGGAGTAGGAAGAGCACCCTGAGCAAGGCACCGGAGAAGGGAAGCTGTAGGGAAGGAGCTGCCCCAGGGAAGTGAGGGTACAGGGACGAAGAACAGTAACTAGGAAGGTGAGGGGCACATCCCCCTTTGCCACGCAATCCCTTCCCAGTCTCGGCTCATCTCTCTTGAGCTCACTGGTGGCAGCAGGCCCTGGGTACCCAGCTGCCTTCCTTTCCAATATGCTGCTTAACTTAGGGCTGGGAGGAGGCCATTGGTGGCTGCGCTACAGAGGGGACTAGATGACCTGTCTCCTGTCATGCCCCCAGCCTTGGATTGATTGTCTTTTACCCTCCCCCACTCCCCACTGTGAGGAGGAATGAGAGCAGGCCCTGCCCTTACGAGAGCCTGGGAATAGGGATTCTAGGCCTCCAATATGGGAAACTAAAATTTCCCAATACATTCAGGCTAGGGGTTGGGGCAGGTCTCTGGAAATTGAAGTAACTTCAGTTAGCTCAGGTCATTTCAGGCATTCCCCCCACCCCACACAGTCTCTGCAGTATAATCACCACGGTCACCCTAAAATAGCAAGTCCTTTATCTTCCCCAAGACCACCCCTCACCAGGGTGGAGGTAGAGGCCCTTCATCCAGTCCTGGCGATAGGCAGAGCCCCCAGCCCCATCACTAGAATACACTTCCTGTCTTCATGGATGACCAAGACAGACCAAACCCCCACCAACACCCCAGGGCCTGGTGCTCAGCATCCCCTCGACACCCACAGCCACTAAAACATTGGGCCAGGGGAGGTAGCCACACTCTAAGAACTTTGTTAATGGAGCATCTGGACTAACTGGGGGCACTGAGGCCCTGCCTGGGGAATCCCTATATTAGGCTATCCTCCCTGGAGGAAGCGCGCCGTGGCACGGACAGCTCCCTGTCTGGGGCATGGGCTAGATTGGCATAAGTGCCAGTCAAGGCATCAAAAGTTTGCTATCAACTACCAAGGTCCTCAGTCATGTACTTGACAGTTGCTTGGTTCCCACTGTGGACAAGGCACAGGAGCGCAGACACCTGGGGAATCATACAAGTAAAGTAAAACCAGGCCTTTGTTAAGGAGTTCACGGTCTATTGTCAAGAGCGTGGGCACCCTCCTCCCTCCACCCATCCTATGGGCCTTGGGAAATTGTTGGGGTTATCACTGGGACTGTCTGAGTTCTCAAATGCTGAGTTTCCTACCAGTGTAGACTCACTCCACCCAAAACCAAGAGCCAGTGCCCATGCCCTTGGGACCCGAGTCTGAGGAGGTCTCACCCCCCACCCCTAAGGAGAGACACTGAGGGTACAAGAAGTCCAGCGGGGCAGACTTCAGAGGTTGGTGGCGAGGCCCCCGGGAGAGTGTTTGCACTTTGTAGTCGGCAACGTCCCACGCCTTGGGAAAGGCCCTCAGTATTAGCAGCGAAGGCAGTAATGACAACATCAGGACCAACAGCCACCACGAGCAGGACCACAGGACACAACACTCACTTGCGTCCACACCACCACATGAAGTCACACCAACCTACCCATTCAGGCAGCCAGGGCAACCTCTGAACAGGCCCCGCCAGGCCGGGCCAGCGCCTGCCGCCCACCGCAGGGGCCTTGCCACAGAGAAGGTAGTAGTCACCAGGCAGGCAGCTAGAAGCCGAGCAAGCAGCTGGCCCCTCTCAGGTGTTCTCTCTTTCTCTCTCTCTCTCTCTCGCTCTCTCTCTCTCTCCCCATGTCCTTGTGAAGCCCCTCTCTGACTCGCTCGCCCTCTGGGAACCAACCTGCAAGTACGTTCGTTTAACTCAAGCTGCCTCGCCTTGCAACGCGAGTCTGTGTTTTTGCAGGAACATTTACACGTCTGCGGATCTTGTACAAACAAATGCTTTCTCCGCTCTGAGCAAGGCCCACAGGGACTGCAAAAAGGCAAAAGGAAAGACATCTAAGCTAGAGCGTCAGCAGAGAGAGAGAAAAAAAACCCATGCAACACCCCCTAACATGTCCAAGACTGCACCCCCACCCAGCTCGTTGGCCCCCACACCCTTCCACGCCCTGGAAGAGTCCAAGTGCTATAGCGGAAGACAGAGAGAGCGGCGGAAAGAGGCAGCACTGGCTAGAAGCCGGCCCGCTGGAAGAGGCGGGCACAGACGGGCAGAGAGTGCAAGGAGAGGGCTGCCATGACGGGCCAAGTGCAGGTCTCAGGCCACAGGGCTCTGACAGCTACCACCCCCAAAAGGGTACACCTTGACTCTTCAATGCTGTAGTGACCAAGGGGATGGGGGCGGGGGTGGGGGGGACACTGAGATCACAAGGGGCCACCTTCTCCCTGTGTCAGAGCTCCCACCCCAGCCCTCCGGCACAGTTGGGCCAAAGGGCATGGCAGGATAAGCCCACAGACAATGTCCACAGGCCAGGCCACTGGTGGTAGGAGGCCAGGGCAGGGTCCACCACAGCCTCCAGTCCAAAGAAAGAAGCTGGCCTACAGGGAAGCTCGTGTGGGTGCCATGGGTTGGGTTGGAATAGGGACCCCCCTTCCCCGCTACCCGAGTTCACCAGGAGGAGCTGCCATGTGGTGCTTGACCCCACCCCACCTCCTCCTACTGACTGCAAATTGCCTCACATTATTGGAGCCCCTTCCTCAAGCCATATCTGCCCACTCCCACCGCTACCCAGACAAGTGCAGAAGCCTAGAGCAGTGGAAACCAGTTGGGTGAGCAGGCACCAGAGCCCGGCACCAGTGCCAACATGGGCCTGCCACCAGTGCCCAGTGGGTGAGAGAAAGGCGGTGCCCAGCCAAGCCAGAGTCCCCCGTCCCAATCCTTTAGGCCCACTCTGAGCCTGAACCACCCAAGTCCAACCCCGGACCAGCAACACCACCACCAAATCTACCCTTTGGTGCCAATTAGTGGAGTGAGAGTGAGAGAGAGACACTGGGGCCGGAGGGGAGGATGAGCAGGGCGGGCGGGAGGGAGGATGGCAGGGTTACAGGGTCCTGCAGGCAGGAGTCTGACTGGGGGCCAGGGAGGCTCCAGGGAACCAGACAGCAGCGGGCACCACGTACACGCTCCAGGATTTATACCGGGATTTCTTGCGCTTTCTTTTTTGCCCCTTCCCCTTTCCTCGAATTGATTTTCTGGAAAATAAAAAACAGAGACAGACAGAGAGAGAGAGCGAGGGGGCAGGGAGAGGCAAAGAAGCAGTGAGGAGGGTAGGGTACAGGACATGCTCCCTGGAACGAGGTGACGGTGGAGGCAGGCAGGATCCAGGAGAGAGCTCGCACACGGCTCGCACGCGGCACGCACACATGGGCTGGGGGTGTAGACATGCAATGAATCCTTCTCACTGTGGCCAGTGCTCAGAAAGGCTCTGGGTGGGGAGCACAGGACCCAAAGGCCTCCATGCTCACAGTGACTACTGGTCCTAGACCAGGGGCCAAGGCCTGAGGGCAGGCTCTTTGCCCAGCAACCCTGACCATATCTGACCCTGAAGGTCAGGGGGCTATCAAAGGGAAGTGAGAATTTGGGGAGGTCAGAGACCTGACTCAATGGGGAAGGGGATAAGACTGTGTTGCAGGACACTCTGCCTTCACTTCCACAGGGGCCCTGCCTCTGTGAATCCTGATGTGGGGGAACAGCCACACTGGCAGCTGGCATAAAACCAGGGGCGGCACATGAAAGGCGCCAGGCAGCCCAGCCATAACCTGAGAGGCGGAGCTGGGTGTCCTCAGAGCCCCAGGCAGGCAATGGGTGGGGTGGGAGTTAGGGAGGCGTGGGGAGGAGGGGCCTAGGCAGCACTTGGCAGGGAGCTCTCTCCCCAGCCTGTCAAAGCCTGCTGCACCATCTCCAGAGACTCTTCCGAGCCCAGGCGAGCCCCCCACTCTTCCTGTGGGCAAAGCAGGCATTTGAGGAATGGGCAAGGGGGCAGGCTGAAGCCTGTCCCCCTCAGGGGAACCAGCACTCTCCTCTCCTGCCAGGCCCAAGAGAATGCCCCTCAGAAAGTCTGCCATGGGGGAAGCAATGAGAGGGGAAGGGACCTGGAGGGGGGCAAATTTGTCCCCTTTCAGGAGAAAGCACTGGAAAGAGGAAGGTCTACACACGCGCGCGCGCGCACACACACACACACACACACACACACACACACGCACGCACGCACACCCCTCTCCCTCTCTCCTCCCCTCTGTCCCTCCCTCTCTCTCTCTCTCTCACAATCTCTCTGTCTCTCTCTCAGGCTGCTCTCCCAAATCACTGCCCTGGTAGCCACATAGCCATAGCAATCCTGCAAGTTGGGGACTGGGGAAAGAGACAAAGGGTTAGGGCTCAAGGTTGAGGCTTCAATGCCTCCAGAGCACTGGGGGGCAGACAGGGTGGGGGGGGAGGGCACAGGTACTCTCTCTCAGTCTCTGCTTCCCTGCAAGCATGCCAGCTGCTCACCTTGTCTGGAAGGCTCACTGCCCCCAGATCTTACCCTCCGGCCCTTAACCTACATGCTAAGCAACCGGGACTCAGAGAATGACCAATATTCAACACTTTCTGGCCAGCCGAGGGCTGTGTCTCAGGCCTGCCTCACTCCTACAAGAGGACGTGCAGCACAGAAACAGCCCAGGTAGCCCCAGATCCACTGCACCGCCACAGCAGCCACCAGAAGAGGCCATTTCCTCTGACACACAGAGCTGGTCTCGGTCACCCCACCCTCTCCCCACTGTGGGTGATGGGAGGCTTGAGCAAGCCAGGGAACCAGTGTCCACACTGTCCCCTAAAACACCAAAACTGCAAGTGCCAGCCTGGAATGACCTGGAACTCATCATCTCTTCCAAAGGAAGCTCCAGGCTGGGCTTTGTCACTAATCCTATAGCCATGATCCTGGCGTTGGCTCTATCCCACCATTGCCACAAGTCCCCATGAGACCAACTCCCTGAACCAGTGAAGCCATCAAACTCCCTGACAGAGGAAGCCATGAGCCCCAAACCAAGTCAACTGGCCAAGGAGAGAAAGAAGAACTGAAGTCATGACCACTTACTTTTCTTGCCTTGCTTTTTCTTTCTTTGGTCTGCAAAAGGTAGAAAAAGAGAAAAAACAAAACAGAGAGGGGTTGAGGTGACGACAATAATGACGATGATACAAAACTTGACATAGCATTTATGATAAACCAACAGTTTTAATCTCTTTACATAGAATAGCTCACTTAGTCCTTATAACAAAGCTGTGAGGTATATAGTATTCTTATGCCCATTTTAAAGATGTGCAAAATGAGGCACTTTGAAGCAAAATTAAAATGGCCTAGGTTATATAGTCAGAAGGTGGAAAGGGGCTAATGTGTGCACTGTGCTTGACCCCAGCACAGAGCAGGCGCCCTGCGGCCTGAATGAGTCCTCACCTGCATTCACATTTGTTGTGCTGTAGGAAGCTCATCTCTCCTATGTGCTGGCTTTGGTGAGGTTTGATCCGCATAATCTGGAAGGAAAGGAAGCAGATCACAGTGGTTAGTGACCCAGCCAGCCATACCCAGATGGGACACCCCTATGGCTCATGCCACTCAGTACCCAGGGGGTCCAGAGCAGGGGTGGGTGGTGGAGGTAGGGAGGACCAGGGGCTCTAGCCAGACAGAGCCTCAGGCCCACCCATACTCCCCCACCCTGCTGACCTCAAGGAGCCCCTGCTCCTCTTGAGGGCAGACATGGCTGCAAGGGTTGGCCAGGCTGGGAATTCAGGTCCTGGGTTCTTGCCACTCCCCATTCCACCCCTTCTTTTCAGCCCCTCTAGGCCTTACCCTGACCCCTAGTAGCTACCCAATAGCCACCCCTGCCTGAGTCTCAGCACCCCCCGCCACCCTATTGAGGCTGAGATGTGCCCCTTCACCAGGCAACACCAAAAAGACTGGCTCTTTAAACTCTCCACAGACCAGGCTCATCCACTTCCAGAACAGAGCCTCGGGGAGGAAGGGCTGTCTCCCTCCAGGAGAGGAAGACAGGGGCTCCTATCCCAGAGGTCAGACTCTCCTGAGCCCAGGACTAGGGTCAGGGAGGAGGTGGTCAGGGCTTGCTGGGAACCTGGTCTGTGAAATGCAGGCATCATTTCTCCAAAGAAAGCAAGACCCCCAGGCCTCCCCCTGATCAACTCCAGGGTAGGAGCTGGGCAAGGCAAGTCAGGCTCCTTTCTCACAGGAACTGCCTAGAAAAAGGCTAGGAACCAGGTGTTCCAAGTCTAACACCCCCTGATGCCCCCTGCCCCCACTCTCCAGAGGGGCTCACCTGCATGGTGATGTTGAACTCCTCGGTGGGCACACACTCTAGGCCCTCATCATTGCAGCAGCCCCCACACCGCATCAGGGGCACGCAGGACGGCTTGAAGATGTACTCGATCTCATCGGGGTACTCCTGGAAGATGTCCACCAGGGTCTCGATCGGACGGCAGTAGCTACGCTGATAGACATCCATGAACTTCACCACTGCATGGAAAGGGGTGACACATGAGCCCAGAAGGTCACACAAAAGAGGGCTAGTCCCTGTCCCCAGCCTGCCTTGCAAGGCCATGCCTCAGGGTCTGTGAGAGGTACCCATTGTCCTTTAAGGCCTTCCAAAAATTGAACTTAAGTCCCGCCAACTGTGGCTGAAGCCCTTTCTGAAGCTTTTTACCATCAACACTAGTGAAGGTCTGTTTTTGTTCCCAAGATCACATGCTATTATCAGGTTCCCAGAGAGCTGGCCTGCCACATCTGATCCCCCTGCCTCACCATGACAGCCAAGCCGATTCCTGGGTCAACTTTGACGCCAGAGGACAGCTGGAGTGTGAATATACCTGTTGCGAATGCTCTGAGCGTCACATGAAAGAGGAACTGAATGCATTCACATTTGTGAATGCAGCTTGGCCAAACTACTTCCCATAGCCCTGCAACCTCCCCACAGCCACTGCGTGACATCCACATATCCACGACCATTTAAGGAGCTCGCAGCGTATGCAGGGCACTGGGCACTGCAGCCCGTTGTTATCACCTCCACAATTCTCCCAGGTGGTTCTATGAGATTCAGAGAGGTTCTATTAGGACCCCCATCTTACAAATGAGGAGCTGGAGGCTCAAAGAGGCAGATTAACTTGCCCCAAGCCACACTGAAGTAAGTGGTAGGTTCAAATCAGCTCTGCCATCAGAGCCTGCTCAAACCAAGAGTGTGAGGAATCAGAGAGGAAGCCTCAGGGGGTACCTGCCACCTGCCCGACCCTCCCCTGGACCTGGACTGAGGAGGTGGTGGGCAGCGACATGGAGGCTGGGCCTTCCTGGAATCAGCAGGTGGCAGTGGGCGGGCACACTGTGCAGGACCTGCCAGCCACCGATAACCCCGCCCAAAAGGGCAAACTGCTTGCATCATGGAAAAAAAAGGTGCTGCCACCACAGCCACGGAGCATTTCTAGAAGCTGATCTGGAGGGAAACCAGGGTAAAGACAGCTTGCCAGGCTTCCTTGGAGCCTAGGGTGCACTGGAGCATGAAGGGGTAATTCTGGGCCATAGAGGCGGGGCCTTGAGAATAAATAAACTCAGGACTCCGGAATGACTACTCCAAATTGTGGCTTAGTCTGCCACTCCCCATCACACACCTCCCCCACCACCACCACCACCAAGCAATCCTGTCACTGGTACAAGTTTCCCTACACAGGAGGGAAGCAGCAATACCCAGGTAGAGCTGAGGACTGGGTTCTGGCCATGATTTGGTGTGACCTTGGGCCAGTCCCTGCCTCTCTGGGCTTCAGGCTGCACATGGAGGTAAGTGGGCTGGGCTGATTTCTAAAGACACCGAAACAGAGGCCAATCCTGAGGATGTGTCTTCCATTCTTCTGGCCCCAAGAACAAGTGCCCTTTTCTCAGCCCAGGTAACATGAAGTGTGGAACCTCACCAAGCGCATGAAGCGCGTACCCTAGCCTGCCTCTCCAGACAAACTGTAGCTAAGCCGCCCATCACTCCTTTTCCCTCTAAGACACCAAAGGCAGATGAGACCCAGAGGGGTGTATACAGTAGAGGGGTTAAGGAGAATTGAGGGAACTAAGGGGGAAGGTCACAGGGAGAAAACAGAAAGGAAAACAGTGGGATCCCCAAACCAGTCCCTGGCCTTTCTTGTGGTCTCCAGGTGCCCTAACCAGACCATGGCACAAAATTCTCCTTTCCCCAAAAGGGGTAAAGTAAGTTAAAGCATCTTCAAACTTGAGACCAGGGACCCGAAGAAGTCCCTTTCTAAGTCAAGTCTATATTGAAGATGACAAGCAAGAATCCTTGACCTGCTAGTTTGTTGTGGTTGGAGAAAGAGATGGCCCAGGCTTGGAAGGACCCAGACAAGGAGAGTAGAAAGAGCTGGCCTAGGGTCATGGTCATTGGTCGCTCAGGGTAAAGAGATCCAGCTGGCTCCCTGGGAGCCAGGCTCCCAAGGGCTGGGAGGTGGAAGGGGCAACTTCACTTGCACCCATCCCATGCTTGGCACTGCTTCCAAGGAAGGAGACCCTGCTTTTGCACAGGGCATGAACATGGTACACCCCAGCAATGTCAGGCTCTCGTGGTTTTCCTTATTTCTCCAAGACAATCTTTTCTCCAGTAAACAAAGACCATTTGTCTGGCCTATCCAGGACCACAGAGACCACTGGGAAGCTGGGGGGGGGGGGGGTGTGTACTGGGGGGGGGGGAGAAGGGGCACTGTCAGTGGCTGGGAAGCCAGGTCCTGGAAAAGGCTCCTGGTGGGGAAGGAGGCAGAACCGGCGGGACATCACCACCCCACTGTCCAATACGCTGGGCCACATTCGATTTGGGTCAGGGAAACTCTCCTGGAGGAAGACCCCAGGGTCTTCCTTCCTCAGACAGGGAAAGCTGGGGGGAGTGGCAACAAGCCACTCCTCCCCCAGACTGAAGCATAAGCCACATTCAGAGGTGAGGAGAGCCAGGGCGTCCCTAGAGAAATGGGAGGATCCCTTACACCAAACCACAGCGGAACAAAAGGCAGGGCAGCGGGGCGGGGCGCCTGGGAGCTACAGCCAGCCCTCTGCTGGCCCAGGAGGGAAGTTCATGGCACCCAACCCTCCAGGCGCAGGGGAGGCTGTAGGGCTCTCTCTCCACTTCAGAAGGAATGCAAACAGAGAGGGGGGGTCCCACAAGGCTGGGCCCTCTGTACCCCCAGCTCATGCACAGTCAGCTCTCTGGATAGCAAGGATCACAGACCCCACTGCAAGTGGGACATGGCTGAGTTGGAAGTGACATGAGATATCTATCCTCCCCTGGGAGTAGTGGGGACAAGGGACACCTCCCCCAGCATCTGGGATCCTCAGACACTGCACGGTTTACACTCACAATTCCCTGTCTAAATAAAATTTTACTAGAAACAGCAGCAAAAAAGGCCAAAAGTCATACATCTAACAGCAGCACCTAAGGAATAGAAGGTTAATTTCATGGTGCTCACCTCTCCCTTTCTTGATCCCCATAGTCCTGTACCCATCCCCCCCGTGACTTGGAAAGAATCAATAGGGTCCCCCCACCCATCCCCTGGGGGCTCAGGGGACCCCATCCAAGAGCCAGGAGAACTCACCTTCATGGGATTTATGCTCTCCTTCTTCTGTCATAGGTGCAGCCTGGGACCACTGAGGATAAAACAAAGAGCAAGGCATGGGCTTGGGCAGGGACGCCAAGGCCCAGCCACCCCGCCCCTCCTCCCTTCTTGGACCCTCCCAGCCAGCAGCCTCTGGCTGCTCCAAGGCTTCCCTTGGAAGGGGGGGGGGAAGGGGGGAGGGGGGGGACACGACACTCCCCACAGCACAGGGCAAGCCCATGACCCCCTGGAGTGCTCCAATTCTGAAGCCAAGGAAGAAAAGACTAACCAGATATCAGTGTAAGGGTCTCGAAACTCCAAGAGGAAAACACCAGATTGCTGTACTGTCCAGGTCCCTGCCCTGTCCCCCCACATTTCCCTTTCCTGGTTCACACTGGCCACTGCTGAGCAAAGAAAAGTGAATCCTTTCGGCCCCCCATTCCCTGGTCCAAGCCATCGGTAAGTATTAAGGTCAAATAGGAGGACAAATTTGGACTGGGGCAGGAAGGAAGGACTGGGGGTGAGAAAAAAAACATGGTGACCTTCTCCTGCTGACATGACAAATACCAGGGTGAGCTGGTGCTGGGGGGGGGGGGGGCGCAGAGGACCGAAGGGCACCAACCACCCTCCCCCACTCGAACTCTTCCACAGGAATATTCAGCAAACCCACAGGTTGCCTAGTGGGTAAAAAACTAGAAGGACAGTGGGGGGAGGGGGGAAAGCCCCATTTCTCCCCCTGCCCAGATCTCCCCAGAGCCTGAATGTATTTCCAAAGCTTCCAGCCTCACACATTACCCCGCTGCTGCCTTCTCCCTCCCAGAGCAAGAGGGTCCCCAAGCTCACCAGGGAAGCCTTTCAAGGCTTAGCTCTGCCCAGCCCCTAGGGGGCTCCCTGCACTACCCAGCCTGAGGCCTTCCCCATCTCTCCCCACCCCCACTAGTGCATGCCTCCCTTCCCCAGAAGCTGTGAAGGTCAACAAGCCCAACCATGTGGACCTGACAGCGCGGGGCAGGCAAAGGCTTCTCCCAGCAATTCCAGAGGCCCTCCAGTTCTCACCAACTCCCAACCCACTGGGCCCTCCTTGGGGCAGCCCCTGAGCAGCAGTGTTGCACTCCAGCGCGCACACGCACACCCTACTGAGAGGGAGTCCCAGTCTGTCCATCTCTCTCCTTCCCACACCTTGATCCCCCAGCCTTGCCCCCAGCACCAAGGTCAGATAACAGTTTCCAGCTCCCAGCAGGACTGTCTCACTGCAGGGGTTCCCACAGGTAACACTCCCTCCCCCCCACCCAAGTCTCCACCTCAGCCCCTCACCCATCCCCAGGACACCCCTCCTGGCTTCCCTATGCCAACTGTCTCCCTATGTCCTCCACTTCTCCTGAGTCCCCATGAAGAAAGGCAACAGAAACTTCGAACCCCCCTCCAAGGCCAGGGGGTACTGGGAGGGGCAGTTATGGGCAGGGAGGGGCCAGGTGCCCTTCTCTGGGGGCCTCTGAAGGTCACACAGTGGCAAGGCAGCCACTCCTCCCCCTCCCCCCCTTTGGAGGCCTGGAGCCAAGGCCTTTGTGCCAGGGTCTGAGGTACTCCCGGTGGCAGCAAGGACCCCAGTCCCCATTCCTTCCCGCTGCCTCTCTCCAGGGCGACTCCGGCTGAGGGAAGCGCGAAGGAGTGCAGACGGATCCCTAAGGTGGCTTTGCAGAGCAAGCTGGGTGGGCAAGTCAGGAGTTCCAAAAAACCACCTGCTCCGCGCAAACGCCCCATTTCACCAGGACAAAGTGTGTTTGCAAGGTTGGCAGGAGCTCTTTCCAAAGGCTCGGGGAGGGCTGGTCCCACACTGCCCATGTCGCAGCATATCTGAAGCCATTTTCCCAAAAAGTGCAAAGTGGGGTAATGACACTCCTTAAACCCTCCCTACGTCCCCCGGGATAAAACTAAAGCTCAGCTTCCTCGGAAGTGTGGGGGAGGGGAGGAAAGCGCCTGTCACCTAGTCGGGACTTTAGGTAGAGTCTCCACAAAGCACCCGGATGGGCCCCGGCACCCCGACCTCTGAGTGTGACCACCCTTTCCCTGGCCTCTGGGGCAGTATGGGGTTAAGGGGGTCTTCTCAACAGAGGGGAATAAAAAAGAAAGGGTGGCAGGGGCTTCTCTCCACACTGGGGAGCAAACGGGGCAAGGGACAGGGGCGTCAGGAAATGCCTCCGAGCAAGGGGGGATCGGAGGCTGCGACGCGGGGCGGGTGAGGGTGGCTCTCCGGGCCCTCCGGCGGAGGCCACCCCGAGAGGTCACCTTCCCGCGGCACGCCGCGGGGGGAGGGGCGCCGCTCGCCGCGCGGGGCTCGGGGTCCGGCCGCCGCGGCTCCGGGAACACGCGGCCGGCCAGGCCCGGGCTGATGTAATCGGCTTCGCGCGCGCACGGCCGGGCGGGGGAGGGCGGGCACCGAGCGGGACGCGAGCGGGCGCGGGCGGGGGTGGCGCGGCGCAGGTGGCCGGGCGGAGAGGGGGTCCCTGCAGCGGTCCACCCCAAAAGTTTTCCCAAACTCGCGGCGAGGGTCGACGAGGTGGAGCGGCGGTGACAGCAAGCCCCTCTCTCGCCCGCGCCCTGCCCCCTCCACGCTCTCGGCCCTCCCACGGTCCAAGGTCCGAGTACCCCCCTGCTCGGGCTCCCGCCCCCGCTGCCCGGGCTTCCAGTTCGTCAGGGACCAGCGGCCGAGAGCAAACTTTAGCCGCCGGCGGCAGCGCAAGCCCAGCCCCCTCGGCCTCCTCCTCCGGCTCCCGCCCTCGGCTGGTCGGCCCAGCTCGTACGTGCGGTGCCTCCAGTGGGTGGGCAGGGCCCGCGTGGGCGGTGAGACTCTCTCCCGGTGCCCTCCCACCCAGCGCGCGCCCCCTCTCCCCACACGCACGAGAATAGAGGGGGAAACGCGCGCCCTGCGCCCGAGGACCCGCGTGGGGTGCCGAGCCCCACGCGCGCGCTCGCACGCACGTCCCCAGCGGGGAGAGGCGCTCGCAGCGGCCCGCGGCGCCAGGCGGGCACGGCCGCTTACCTTGGCATGGTGGAGGTAGAGCAGCAAGGCAAGGCTCCAGTGCACCCAAGAGAGCAGAAAGTTCATGGTTTCGGAGGCCCGGCCGGGGCCGGCGCGGCTCGCGCTCCCTCTCCTGCTCGGGCTGCGGGGCGGCCCGCTCTCCTGCGCGCCCAGGCGGGCTCCTCTTCCTCGCGGGGCTGAGGCCCGGGCCGGGGCCTGGGGCGCGCGCGCGGCTGGGGCACTGTCTGCGCACACAGCCGCCTCACCCGTCCATGAGCCCGGCTCCTGCGCGCCGAGCAGCCACCGCGGGCCCCTCTCCTCTTCCTTCTCCTCTTCCTCCTCCCCCTCCTCCGACTGCGGCTCCGCGCGGCCCGAGCTAGCACTTCTCCCGGTTCCGCTCGGCTCGGCTGCCCCTGCGCGGACCACGGCTCCTCCGGATCGCGAACAGCCCAGAAGTTGGACGAAAAGTTTCAGTGCAACGCCGCGAGCCCCGACCCCCTCCACCCCGCCTCCGGGCGCGGGCTCCGGCGGCGGCTCCTGCGCGCGGCTCGCCGCCGCGTCCACCGTCGGCCGCCCGCCGGGGAGGAGGTGGGCGCTGGGGCGGGGGGCGGTGTCTGTCTGTCTGTCCGTCAGCGCTGCTGGTCCGTCGCGGGCTCCCGCGGGGGAGGGCTCACGCTGCGCTCTGGCGGTCACCCCCAAAAGCAGGTCACTCACTTTGCCCCTGTCCTCTCGTCGCTCGCCCGCCCGCGCGCGCGCTCTGACCCCGGCTCGCTCTCTTCCTCGACTTCTCGCTGCAGCTCTCGCTGCCTCTTTCTTCTCTGCTGCTTTCCAAAATCCGAAGTGATTTGGGAGAGGACGGGCACCGTCTCCCCAAACGGCCAGCCCGGTTCAAGCAGGGAATGGGAAGCAAAAATAAATTAAAACGGGAAAGAATACGGTCTTTTAAATGTTTAAGGAAAGAAGGAGGAGGGTAAGCCCCGGATAAACGAATAGCGAATTCCAGTGCGGAGTCCCCCGGCTGGTGACCCCGCCGGCCCGTCCGCCTTGCCGCTGCGACTCCGGATCGAGCGCCGCTGCCGCCAGCTCCACTCGCCCCCGGCGCCGAGGCCTCGTCGCAGCCCAGCTGCCCCAGCCTCTGCGCGGTGCGAGCTGCCACAAAACCATTCCCGGCGCCCCGCCCTGGCCACGCCCCTGGCACGCCCCCGGCGCGCAAGACTCCGCCCCGGAGACCCTCTGGCAGCGCTGTCGGGTCTTCGCGGGGGACCCTGGAGGGGGCGGCGGGGCCCGAGGGGCGCGGGAGGTCGGACAGACGGGGTGGGAGAGGCACACACAGATCTATTGGAATCCTGGGGTGACCCCTGGATTTTTATCCCTCCAGCAGTCAGCCGCCCCCCCAGTCTCACACACACGCGCGCGCACACACACACACACACACACACTCGCACAAGCACGCTCCCTCACTCACGCAGACGCTGCCCTCCCAAGTTCATCGTCTCCCTGTGGTGGCTGAGCGCCCCCTAGTGACTACCATAGGACTGGCTCAGCAGGGAGAGGGTGGAGAGACAGTACCCCTGAGCCCCCCATTTCTGACCTCTCAAAAACAGTGACATGCTTGAGACTGGGGTGGCTCCATAGACAGATCCTAGTGGTGGGTGCAGGGGGCGCGAAGTAGCTATTCAGACAATGTGCCTATGTGTAACCCTCATCTGACCTGCTGGCATCAGAATCAGCCACTACCAACAGACTGGGGTCACTGGGGTCCTTTTGGAAGTGCCTCGGGAGGCTTCCCGAAGGAGAGGTATTTGGCACCAAGTTTTTGGAGCTGAGAATGAGAAGCTGTGTGGTTCTGGGGTTAGTCAGTGGCCTCCAGGGAAGTGGACCTGTTGAAGCCCACGTATGCACTGCAGAGTCTGGCAAAGCCCAAAGGGAGAGGCAGCTGGGAGACAGAAGCCCTTGTTCCTGCTCTCCCCCCCTCCCAGATGTTGCCAGGGAACTGAGGCCAGGGGGCCTGGTGGGGGCGGATGGAGGCCAGGGCCTGAGTGATGATTCAAACATACTCACCAGCACAGCGTCTGCAGGCCAGCTGCCCAGTGCTCCCACCAGGCTGGGGGCCAAGGCTTCTATCAGCCCCAGCCTAGGCTCACAGTTCATCTTTTGAACATAATTTGGACCACCTCAGCGACCCCCCAGGTCCCCAGACCCCTTGCCTTTCTCCTATTCTCCTAGACAGCTGCTCTCATCTCCTCCCCCTCAAGTCTGCTCCCTTTCTTTAAAACCCCTTTATCCCCCAATTCCCCATGTCTATCCTATGTGTTCCCCAAGGTACTCCACTCTACCCTTATAGGAACAAGCCTGGAAAAATTCCTGGTTGGGCTTTGACCCGTGGCTCCCAATATCCCCCAGGGAACAAAGTGGGGGCCCTGCTACCTATGGGAATAGAGGGACCAAGGGGTGTCCTTATTTCTACAGATCTGGGCAGGACCTGGCCTGGAGCTAAATGCAGCCTTGGTGAAGGCCTACCCTGAGAATGGGAGCCAGGCAACTTCTCCCAACTTGACCATAAAAAAAATCCAAGGATAGTCAGCCAACTCACTGCCTCCATGCATGGTGATGTAGTTTGGTGGTGTTCTAGGTTACCCCTTTAGAACCCAGATTCCATAGGAGTGGTGACTCTAGGAACCAAAAGGCAGAGGAGCTGGCTCTCTCCACTCTAGCCTACCCTCCCCATCATTCAAGCTTCCAGTCCTGTCTCCACCACCTGGCAGGCTCCCCAGCAGCAGGGACAAGGTCTTTTTACAGTTAGTAAATGTTTATTTGCTGACCCAGGGCCCCCTCCCAGACAGGCCTCCTCACCTAGGCTACAAGCTCCATCCAGGCTGCTTTGTGGGGTATGAAAAACTTCCTCCTTGTGCTCGCCTAGTGTTCCCCAAACCCTCCACCCCAACCCTTGCATCTGGAAAACAGTCCTGATACCTGTGGGAAGAGAGGAACCAATCAGTCTCATTATACATCTAGATCTAATTACTCATCCCAACTGGCTTATCTCTAGCACCCGCTGAGCACGCAATCTGGGTGCCTAGACAAGGATTCCCTCCCTCATCCCTATTAGGGGCAGGCAGAGCATAAGACAGAGGCTCCCAGCACCACCAATGAGGGTTCATGCTGGCCCCTTCATGTCAGCCTTCCTCAGCCCCTAGAAGGGTGTGAAGCACCTGGAGGTGGAAGGAGAAAGGAGTTCCAAGGAGAGGTGGTCACTGATTATCACTTAATCCCCCCAGGACTCTCTCTGACCTGAGCCAAGAGTCCACCCCTGCCCCGCTCCCCCTCCCCACTCCCCCAACCCCCCCACCCCGGGGTATTTAGTCTATATGTTACCACGAGCTATGTGAGGATCTCCTCTGTGGGCTGTGCCCGGGAACCAGGAGAATGAGAACAGAATTGCAGCCTAGCCTAAGGGGGTTTTTGAGCAAACTTTATTAAGGGATGGGTCTCCCACCTCCACCCTTATTTCAGAGATGCAACCTGGCCATGACTTGGAAGAGTGACTGACTCCAGATTCTGTCGCCCCATGTGGTTTCACCAGTTATCACAACAGTACACTATTGTGGACCAAGCCAACGCCCACATTACCATGGAGCTGAGAGCCCAGCACACCTGAAAAGGAAACAAGAAACCGATCAAGAACACGGGATCGCTGGATCATATGGAAGCTCTTAATACCTACGAGTGGAATTGCTGGATCGTATGGAAGCTCTTCCACTCCTAGGTATTTACCCAAAGGACACAGAAACATCAATTCCAAAGAGCACCTGCACCCCTATGTTTATAGCAGCACTGTTTACAATAGCTAAGCTTTGGAAACAGCCCAAATGCCCAAAAATAGATGACTGGATCAAGAAGATGTGGTACAGATACACCATGGAATATTACTCAGCATTCAAAAAAGATAAACACATGCAATTTGCAGCAACATGGATGGCGCTGGAAGGGATCATGCTCAGCGAAATAAGCCAAAAAGAAAAAGAAAAATACCGGATGGTCTCACTCATAGCAGGAATCTAGAAAACTTAAATAAGGGATCAGGAAAATGAATAACTATAAGAAAGTGAAAATCAAAATCAACAAAAAACTATGAACCAGAGACACTTTTTGGGGGGTGGGGGTCGGGAGGGGAGGGATTGGGGTCAGAATGGGGCATGTGCAGTTGTATGGGGGAATATAAAAATAAAATTTATTATTTAAAAAATAATTTAAAGCAAAATACCTAACCTTTCTGTAAGGAAAAGACCTTTTTCAGTCCAGTTTGGCCTTGATGTCATTAGTACAGAGGCAGGGGTTGCTGACAATGAAATCCAGGTGTTTGGGGGGAGGAGTTCAATGTCAACAAATAAATTTTAAGGTTTCCAAAAAAAAAAAAAGAACACAGGATCGCAGGACCACATCGCATCTCCACTTATCTTCTCTTCCCTGGGGCTTAATCGCCAGGAACAAACTTGATTCCACTTACCCTCCCTCCAAAGGGCAGGGAGTATCAGAACAAACTGTCCCCCGGAGAATCCCAAGGACACAGAGGTACCTAAGATCACACAGACACATGGGGGACTTGGGGGAGCAGGCACAGAACAGAGAGCATCCTAGACAATGGCCATGCTGGGTCTCTTGAGGGACAACCTCAGCCCTACTCAGAGGGTTCCACAACTCAGGGCTGGGGAGGCCACAGCCTGTGGCTCTGAAATAGTTCAGAAGGAGCCAAGGAGGAAAGGGAAAGTGTTCTAGGTGAGGGGGAAAAAGGGGGAGGAGCAAGAGGGGGGCAGGTGCATGGAGAAGAGAGAGTGTGGAAGGTGGCCAGGAGCCAACAGTGGCCCCAGACAAAGGAAGCAGTGATTGGGGCCAGGGCATAGGAGTCTCTTTACCTGACTGTCCTGTCACTCTAATGTTGAGGGACACTCTCACCTGTGTGTGTGGGGGCAGCTCACTCCAAGCCACGGATGAGGGACAGAGCCCCTCCGAAGGTGGTAGAGTGAGGAGAGAGTCCCTGAGTCTTGCTTGTTTAGCTATTTCTCCAAGGAGTTTGGCTGTGATAGAAGAAAAGTCTTCTCCCTCACTCCACTCCCCAAACCCCAGCGGCCTCGCAGACCGAGAGCTGATCTGTAGGAAGGCAGGAAGACAACCCTGCTGAATTGAAGGAAAGAGAACTAGATTAGTCCCCTCAACTCTCTGTCGGACTGTGGATCAATCCCCCTTCCTCCCACTGGCTCTTCTTTATTTCGAGTTCTTTGCAATGGAAAGACAAAGCAAAAACAAGGAAGAGGACCTCTGCTAGTGCCAGTATCACAACTCCTTGTGGATGTGGAGGTCTGACTTAAAGGTATGCTAGGCAGTCATGCCGATTTAAGCAAAGGAACCCCAAGAGGTTAACCCCCCCCCCATGGAGTCAGTCTGGGAAAAGGGAGGGAAGGGAGGAAGGGGAGCAAGCAGGAGAGGGAGCAGAAGGGGCAGGGTCCCTCTCTGGGGGAGCACACTGATACCCAGGCCCTATCAGCTAAGTCTCTGCCTCTTTTTTCCTGGACCTGAATTAAATCCCCTAACACCAGACTGTCTGCCTTGATTACCCCAGGCCTGTCCACTTTGCAGGTTGCCCTGGTCTTCGCTACCCCTCAATGTCTAACTTTCTTCCAGACCATCACTGCCTTTGTTTACACCCCTGCCTAGTCCCTCTGCTGGGAAGAAGGTGGTGGCACAAGGTAGCAACTAAGGTCCTAAAACTGTCTTCTCCCTCCCTGCCTGGGTCCTCCTGGGAACAAAGGTTTCTTCCAATATGTGAATATTTTCCCAGGCCTTCTAGGCACTGTGCTGCTATTATAGGAGATGCAGGACACCTAAGTAGGGCAGTGGAAAGTTCAGGGGCTTTGGAGCCCAGTAGACATGGCACTCTGGGCCCTGCACCTCTTTAACTGTGTGACCAAACCAGTTACCAAACTTCTCTGACCTGCAGTTCCCCTGGTCTGTAAAAGAGAAATGAAAACACCTACCTTGCAGAGCTGCTGCAGGCAGACAATTGTGCACACAACTTCCCAGACGGCAAGATGGGGAAAAGGCCCTGCGAGGCGGTGTTATGAAGGCAGATGGAGGCCAAACTGGCTGGAAGAAGGATCAGGAAGGGCTTTCTATAGGAGGCAGCGGCAAGAGACTCTCACAAGCAAGTATTAAACTCAGCCCAGGGGCCCTGTTTGGGGTGGGTCCTTGGGCTACAATATGGAAGGGGCTTCCTGTCTGGAGGGAAAGCAAAGAGTAAACTGAAAACAAAAACTCTGGGTTGGGGGAGGTGCAGGGGACCACAGGGTTGCTGGAAGTAGAAGGCTTCCTGGAGGAGGTGACACTTGAATCTTGATGGAAGGGCAGGGCTTTAGAAGCTGAGTGGAACAGGGTTAGAAATTCTAAGGGCGCGCATAGTTCCTCCAGGGCTCTTCTGGGATATAGAGACTTTGAAGCTTGGCAGGGAGGGGATTAGGGTTTCCTCTGGGCTAAAGCCCACAGGGACAATGTGGTTCTCTCAGGGCATAAGCCCCCACATGGGTTTCCCCGCCCTCTGGGACAACTTGTCTCTTCCAGAGAATTTAAACAAACAAGCGGGTACTAGAGGTAGGTCCAGCTGCACTGCTGTTGTTTGCCCCTGGGGCCAAGAGGAGGAGGACAGAGGACAAGGCCTGTGACAAGCAAGGGGCCACTTGTCTGAGGCAGGCCATAGAGGCCTCCCACCCCCACCCCCTAATCCCCACCAGGTATGCAGAGCCCTCCTGTCAGCCTACAAAGACCAGAGACTTAGAAACTGTATAGGGCAAAAACCTGGAGTCTGTCCATGCTGTGTGACCTTGGCCAAGTCAATCCCCCTTTCTGGAACTCAGATCCCCCTCCTAGGTAAAAGCATTAGTCTCCATCAAACAATCAACTGAGATCCCTGATGCAAAATATCACCTCTTCCAGGGGTCTGTGTGTTTTTAAGGCTTCTGAAGAGGGCAATGCTTAACTCCAAGACACTCAGCACAAAAGGTGAAATCTGGGGCACAGGACCAAGTAGTAGAGGGGGAACCTCAAATACCAACAGATAAGGCACTGCTTCCTCTCTTACCTGGGAAATCAGAACCTCTGTCTTTTCTGAAAAGACACAGATTTGGCAAACCCTCCCTCCCTGCGAAAAGCCTCTGCGGCCAACATCCCCCTACCCAACCCCTTCACCCCCATAGCATGGAAAAAGTCAGGTAGGGTGGGCTCGTTCTTGGGTCACCACTTCCAAGCTGTGAGACTTTGGACCAGTCATTTCATCTGTCTGATCCTCGGTTTCCTCATCTGTAAAATGGGAGTGGTGGTTAGATTTATGAACATGGTGAAGACTAAGTTGGCCTAGAGTAAATGTCCTTCCCTTTCTCTTGTCGCTACCCCCATGAGTGAGCAAACTCATGGAGAATACAAACCCACTATCATCTGGCTAAAGTCAAACAGAAAGGAATAAGGAAATGGGTTTATCCCATCCCCCATGAGGGGAAAAAAAAGAAAGAAATCACACAATGCATGCCAAAGATGGCTGGGGTGAGGGTATGTTGGCTTGGTTCCTGCTTCAGCCTTTCCTTGGAGCAGTTGTTTCACCAAGTTGTCACTGAGTTGGTGCTACAAAGTGGGTGTCCTCAGACAAATCATAGGGAAAAAAAAAGGAGGGATCTAAAGTGCCCCCCACCTTTCAACAAGAAGGTCCCTTTCTTCCTCTCCTAGTGACTCCCTGGGCCTGGCCGGAAGCCTGGCCTGTGACCCAGGCCCCCTAGGATGGTTCACAAAGATAAAACCAGTTAATGATTGGCCCCCTGAGAGGAGTCCCTCCACCCCTGCCCACCCTCCCGCCTGCCTTCCCAGACCCAGAAGTGCAAGGCAGGCAATGCAGAATAGGGAGACCTCCCCTTAGCTTCCAGGAGCAGCCTGGCCTAACAGCCTCAAGATAGCCAGTAAAGCTGACCATGAGTCAAGGGGTATCCATGTCCAGAGAATATCAGACAGTGCCCCTGGGAGTCTTGAGGGTCCTCAGTGGTGGAGTTGTGGGGGATGGGGATGGGGATTTGCAGACTTAGCACACCCAGTTGTATCTGCCGCATGTATTGACGTTTCTCTTGGGATTTCATTTGAATAAAAGACTTCATTGCCAAAGAAATTTGAAAATCCCTGCCCTGGCCAAATGGCCAGAATGCAGTCTGGACTTGTGCTAGTCTTGCAGCTACTTAGAGGCAAGACCTAAACTGAGATCTCTTGACTCACATTTGGTGCCCTTTCTCTCTCTTCAAGGGCCTCTTAGCCACTTCATCACTAAGCCAAGCACTTCTGGGGCACATTGGGCTTCTACCCCGGAGAGCTGACTGGCTAGTTGGGGTGTCAGGCAGTGCTGGGCAGGGGTGCTGTGTGCATCTGGAGCGGGTCAGCTGCTGGACCCAGGGCTCTGTTGTTTGCTCCTCCTTCCCCTGCAGAGCAGCTGGGCACTCACTTATTCCAGACAGTACCCCCACAGAGGACACAGCTGGTGTGAACTGTGCCACACCGGGGGCCCCTGGAGAGATGGTCCTGCTGACACCTCCCCACGTGCCATCCCCACAATAGATGCCTCTCCCAGAACATGGCTGGAAGCCTCAAGAGAAGTGAGGTAGGGCACACTCAGCACTGCCAGCTTTCCCAAGTCCCAGGACCTGACCCCAGTTCAGCTCCATGAGGCACCAGCACCCCCAACTGAGGGTGATGACTTAAACATTTAGCACACATTGTGGCTCAGGCACAGTTCACACAAGCTGGGGTCCATGTTGGGCCAGGACTCTACCACTCAGTTTCTGGATTGTGGGAGGCCCAGGGGAGCCAGGGAGGGTCTGGTGGCCTGGGACACATACAGAGGACTCAGGGGCTGGAACCGCAGCTATTAACCAATCAGATGGCCGTGCCCGGCTGTACAAGCTGAAGGTCTGCCCTGCCCCAGTCCACTCTCAACTCCAGGCTGGAATGTGTAGTTCCCTGCTGAGAATGAGGCCTGTCTGGGGCCCTGGGCCACATGCCTCCATGTTTCCTCCCCTCCTGGCAAGACCAGGCCAGGACTCCCCTCTCCTCTCCCATACATGAATGTAGCCCACACAACCTGGCAGGGACCTCACCACTCATGGGCTCCAGCCCCTGCTGAATAAATGGCAGACACAGTCTATCCTAGTCCTGGGACTGGAATGGCAATGACAAGGCCCCAGAACACAGAGGGCTGTGAGCAATCAGAGCACCTTCCTTTCCCTCCTCTCTCCCCATCCTTGGCTATCTCTCCCTCCTCATCTTCCTGGCTCTCGCTCCTCAAATCTCGGTCCTCTTCAGATCTCCAGATTGAAGGCCGCAGGGACTAAAAAAGCACACACACACACACACACACACACACACACACACACTACCACCATGACAGGGCCCCACATAGCAGAGAGGAATGTTCCCAGAAATCTAGCTGTTCCAGGCAAGCTGACCTGGGTCACACTGCCCTCCCCACCGGGCCTGCAGAGAGATTGGGCGTCCCCTGAGCACCATCCCCAATACTGCCACAGGGGTTATCTTAAAAGCCCCTCATGCAAATTGCATCTCTAAAGCCCTGCCATTAGTTTTCTGAGCAGCTCCTCAGATATCCACATAAGGGAAAGGGGCTGGAGCTCAGAACATCTGAGTTCAAAGTCAGGAACCAGCCCTGCCTTGCTGTATGACCTAGAGCAAGGCACTGTCCTCCTCTGGTCTCAATGTCCTATCTATAGAGTAAAGGGCTGAGCTGATTTCTAAACCCCTATTAGGGCTCCCAGTCCATGGCAGTAGGGGATTGGGAAGAAGCGTGGCTTGTGGCCTGGCATAGAAAGAAATGGAGGAAGGGGGCCTCCCTGGTGGCGCAAGGGGTTAAGATGCAACCTATGAAGCTATCTGCAGCCACTGCAGCATGAGTTCAATCCCTGGCCAGGGAGCTACCCACATGGTGCAGCAGCCCTCTCCTGTCTCACCCGCTGCTCCCCTCAGCAGTGTATTTCAATCAGTCTGCCTGTTCTGCTCCCCGCTCTGTCTCTGGTGAATCCTCTCACCCCCCACACACCTCTGGCCTGTACCCCAGTTCTTGTATGCATAAATAAGTAAATCTTTAAAAAAAAAAAATGGAGGAAGGACCAGGTTGTACCACTCCTGTTAGAAATGCCACAGAGCATGGGTAGGCAAGGAGCAAAGGGCAAACTCTTCATTCCATCACCTAATCAACAGCCCGACCTTGCCTATTGCCATCAGCTACAACAATTGGGATTGCAGCAAGTAGGACTTAAGTTAGATAAGCAGAAACCTACCAAATTCCTCTTCCCTGGGAGATTTATGAGATGATAGCGGCAGGATGTTTATCTAGAGATTTCTAGGCCCATTCTTGACCTGGGTGAAATGTCAAAGACGGGGAAATGAGGAGAAGGTGAGACAGGTGTCTGCTCCTGGATTCCCCCTTTGGGAGAGGGGTGGGTGTGGAACCATGCCTCTGATCTGGGAGCTGAAGTAGAGGAAGGAATTTGTCACGGGTGTGGTGGGGGCTGAGAGCAGGGCAGTCGGGGAATGGAATGAGAAGGTTGTCAAGTGGTGGAGCAAGTGTTTGTGGGAAATGGAAAGACCCTGCCCTAGTGAGAGAGGATGAGGGGGAGCCTCAGCTCAGGGCTCCCTGCCCTCGACACGCCCAGCCCCACTCCAGGTAGGACAGTGCCCTGTTGGCGGCAGGGCCTGTGCCTCCCCTTTGACATCAGCTTGGACAGGGGAGCCCCCACATCACTGAGAAGTAGAAATGATACCCACCTAGCTTGGATCCAGGCAAGGTTTAGGGTAAGGCTGGTGGAGCGGAGCAGACTTCACAGTCAAGGGGTCTTTCTTCCCCCAAGGCTCCGGGATGCACAGACTAGACTTGCTTGTGCTCTGGGTGTCTCCTTTCCCCTCACAGGAGCAGCTGTAAGGCTCTAGGAGGCTCTGGCCCGGTACATGGGCAGGTGGGATAATTCATTCCATGGTCTCTCCTCTTCTGTCCTGAAGGCAGGAATTTCTGGGCCGTCTAAGGGAACTGAGACTGAACTCCTACCCAGGAAGGAAGCTCTCTTTCCCTCTATGCTGCTGAGTCTTTGCTGCAGGGAGGACCAGCTGAGGGGAAGGATGAGCAAGAGGGTGGAACCAAGATCCCCAAATACCTCAACAAAATAATGGACAATTTGAGGTGAGGCCAGTGTTCCTTGATAGGGACCAGGTGAGCAGATGTGCTGTTTTGCAAATGATCCCTGCCTGTGTTGTAAGGAAGCTGGGTCAGCCCTGCCCATTTGCCTGCGAGACTAGGCCAGCACCTTGTCTCCCAGCCTGGAAAGGTTTATTAGGTGACTCCACACCTCTGTCCACTCCACCCCTCCTCCCAGGCTCCACAGGGAGGCCTTCCCCCTTCTCTGTCCTATCCACCAAGAGATGAAGATTTCTCCCACTTTCTTCCCAGGTTCTGTCCTCCCCAAGCCACTTCTGAACACACCCCTCACCCCATCCAACCTTCCTGGCCTCCTCAGGGAGTTCTGGGCTCTCTGAGAGCGGGGCCACAGCAGTCCTCAGGTCAGCAGAGGCAGCCTGCAGCCTCCTTGAAGCTGCCCAAAGGGAATGTGTGAAACAGAGAGGGGGATCCTGCTGGGTTGACTGGTCACAGGCTACAGACCTCCCTCTCTGACCCAGAGGAGGGGGAGACCCTCTACCCCCAGACAGAGGTGGGGGGCCCTGAACCCCTTCCATGAGAGCCGAAAGAACAAGCGTGCTGGGCACCTTTTTGCAGCCAACTTCTGATGAAACTGTGTGGCTGTGGACAACTTCTGGACATTCTTCGAAATCCAGGACCCCCTCCTCAATCAGGACCCCTCCTGGGTGCCTCACCTAGTGCCACCCCAAGCCTCTAGAGGGCACAGGAGAGCAGTGCTGGACTTCCAGCCCCTAGGGCATAAGTGGCTCTCCACACACTGGAACTGCCCCCACCCCTGCCCCTGGGGACAGGGGCACCAAGCAGTCAGACTCACCCCTCTGGGGAAGGAGAATATGGATCAGGTTTTGGGGCTTGGTGGGGGGGGGCAGAGGTTAGGGGTTCTACTAGAGAAAGAAGAAACAAGTTGAACTATAAGAAATGCTGGCAAATGGACTTTATAAATGAAAAGATTGGGGCCTCCTTGGTGGCGCAAGGGGTTAAGCACCACACTGTGAAGCAAGCCGCAGCCTCTGCAGCATGAGTTCGATCCTGGGCTGGCCAGGGAGCAACCCACATGGCGCACAGACCTCTCCTGCCTCACCCGCTGCTCCCCTCAGCAGTGTATTTCAGTGGATCTGCCTGTTCTGCTCCCCACTCTGTCTCTGGTGAATCCTCTCACCCCCCACACCTCTGGCCTGTGCCCCAGCTCTTGTATACATAAATAAATCAGGAAAAAAAATAAAAAACAAATAAAAAATAAAAATGAAAAGATTATCTGAGACTGAACCCATCCCCCCTTTTCCATTGGGACAGAAAGGAGAGCAGTGGCCTGGGTCCCAGGGAATAAGGAGGGGCTCCTCAGCCCACACAGAAAAGCTACGAAGTCCCCCACTCACATGCAAGGTCAGAATGAGGATATGGCAAGTCAGGCAGCTAGGGCAGAGAGTTTCAGGAGGTGCTCAGTCTGGGGTGCAGGGGTGGTCCTGACAGTGAGTGCCTCCTTAAATACTGCATCCTGACACCCCACCCCCCTCCTCTCATTCCAGACCCGCCCTCTGGGCTGCTGGTCTGTGGACTAAAGACCTGGGAATGCCTGAGGCAGAGGTAAGGCAGAGGTCCCGTATTCTCTCTAGACGGAAAGTTCTAGCATCTGACTGAACTAGAGGAGAGGGGAGCAAAGGATGAGAACACACTGCTAACTGAGTCCAGTGTGTCTGTCTGTGTCAGCAGCTGTGTGTATATTTGTGCATCCAAATTGTGGCTCTGCCACTGTGACTGCAGGCAAGCTTCCCAATGTCTCCGGGCCTCAGTTTCCTCAAAAAATGTGATAATAATACCTACACCATAGAGTTGTGGTGAGGATTGAATGAGATCATGTATAGAAAGATATAACAAGGCACCCGGGCCACACATGGCAGGCGCTCAGCAAAATGGTGATTGCTATTCCCATTGTTATTAATCAGATTATTATTGTGTGTGGCCTCAGTTTACTTTGCAGTCTTATTTCCAGGGCCTCCCTACACAGCCATCCCAGGTCCACTAACAGCCCCCCAACACACTGCTGCTTTCTTCATCCTGGTCTATGAAATTTCACCTCTTAAAACAAGATTTCCTGGGCCACTTCTACTCATCGGGGGGCCCCAAAACTCCCATAACATGAGCCATCTATATCGCTCATGCCAGCCTCAAATTGCTATTCAGTGCATTTAACCGTGTGTGTGTGTGTGTGTGTGTGTGTCTGTGTATGTGTGTGTGTGTGAAAGAGAGAGAGAGAGATCTCCAAACACTTAAGAGGGACTGTATTTTTCAAAGATCTGTACCCCAACCTCACTGCAGTCGAAGGACTCCCCAGGCCTGCAGGTGTAGACATCCTCATGCAGACTCTGAATGATGAAGATAAATAGTAAATACCTCCTTCGGTTGCATTCCTACTGTGTGCCTGACCCCTCCTCATTAATCCCCATGAGAGCCCTGTGAAAAATTGTAATTATAAAACTAAAGCTTGAAGAGCACAAGCATCTTGCCCAAGGTCATACAGCAAATAAATAAAAAAGCTGGAAGTTAAACTCAAGTCTGTCTGGCCGTGAAGGCTGCACTCTTCACCACTGTGATTTGACTAAAAGGATGAACCAAAAATCAGAATTTCCTTTTCGTGCTTGAAGAAGGAAATAATCACCAAGCAAGGTGACATCAGAACTTCAGTTCCAGGCCTTTAGGGTCCCCTGTCTGAGTCCATTGGAGGGAACTTCCATCATACGCTGTTCAGAGTGGGGTACCCAGTCATCGAGGGAGAGGCACCTGGGAAATCTTGCCTTACTCACTAGAGTTTTAGAAATTTTTCAGCAAATGAATTTGAAAAAATATTCATCCCAGAACAAGTCAGAAAAATCACTTACCTTGATCTTGATATTTTTTTTAAGATTTATTTATTTATGCATAAAAGTACTGGGGTGTAGGCCAGAGGTGTGGGAGGTGAGAGGATTCACCAGAGACAGAGTGGGGAGCAGAACAGGCAGATCTACTGAAATTCACTGCTGAGGGGAGCAGCGGGCAAGACAGGAGAGGTCTGCTGCACCATGTGGGTCGCTCCCTGGCCAGCCGGGGATCAAACTTGTGCTGCAGAGGCTGTGGATAGCTTCATAGTGCTGTGCTTAACCCCTTGCGCCACCAATGTATAGGTGGAGCCTAACCCTATTTTAACTATCTCTAAGAGAAAATTATATCCTCTCTCCCTTTGTTGATCAACAGTTTAACAACTCTTTGATTATCCAATGGACAGTATTGGTTAGCCAGCAGATAGCACATAGAGTAACCACAGAAAACTACATTCCCAAACTGCATTCCCAAACTCCCAGTGGATGTCTGAAACCACAGAAAGTGCCAGACCCTATGTATGAGAGTTTTTGCTATACATACACAAATACAATAAAGTGTAATTTATAAAGTAGGCACAGTAAAAGATTAACAACATTAATCAATAATAAAATAGAACAACTAGAACATTATACTATTTTTTAAAGTTTTATGAGTGTGCTCTCTGTGTGTGAGTGTCAAAATATCTCATTGTACTTAATATTTTCAAAACGCAGTTAACCACGAGTCACTGACACACCAGACAGTGAAATCATGAATAAAGGAGATGGCTTCACCTTTATTAAAATCCCCCCTTGTTATAATAAAATTTGGTCATGGGGATGTATCCCCTCATACTTCCATCCTCCTTTGTCATCTTCCTTTTGTTGTTCTGGGGCTAACGTGACTTGGAATGTCTACACTACACTCCTATCCCTGTGACTCAGTTTCCTTACCTGGGAAAAAGGCTCATAAAACTGAGGTCTCATAAAACTACAGGCTCATAAAGCTACCGGCTCCAGGGCCTCACTAGTGGCCTAGGGGTTAAGTCTCAGCACTATCACTATTACTGCCTGAGTTCGATCCCCATCCATTGAGCTAACCCATGGTGCAGCAGACCTCTCCTGTCTCACCCACTGCTCCCCACAGCAGTGTATTTCAGTAGATCTGCCTGTTCTGCTCCCCACTCTGTCTCTAGTGAATTCTCTTTCCGGCCCCCGGCCCCCGCCCTGCACCTCTGGCCTACACCCCAGTTCTTCTACACTGAAAAAATAAAATGAAGTTCTAAAAATATAAAAATTACAAATAAACTACTGGCTTCAGAAGACTATGGCAAGGACCTGCTGAGGTGGTGTGTGTAAAGCAGTGGCTGACATGGAGGGAAGGCATAATAAATGTCTGGGCAATTAGTGTTGTCATTTCACTTCTGGTCAAGGCACCTGGATGAAGCTGAGGAAGCTGCTTCTCCCCTAGCCCCTTCCTCCTGCCTATGGGGATATGTGTGTCTGAAAATTAGCCATTTGGATAAATGCATGCAATTTACAGCAACATGGATGGAGCTGGAAGGGATCATGCTCAGCCAAATAAGCCAGAAAGAAAAAGAAAAATACTGGGCGGTCTCACTCATAGCAGGAATTTAGAAAACCTAAATAAGGGACCAGGAAAAAACTAATTATAATAAAGTGAAAATCAAAATCAACAAGCAACTATAAACCAGAGACACACTATGGGGGGGAGGAGGGAGTAGAATCAAAATGGGGGGTGAGGGGTGGGAATTGTGCAGGGACTATAACCAAGATGAAAATGCATACATTGTGCAAAAATGAAAAATGATGTAAAAAAATGTATAAAAGAAAAAAAAAAAGAAAATCAGCCTTTTGTGCTCTTGCCCCTCCAGTCACACCTCAGCCCCGAAGAGGCTGACAATCATCCTCAAACTCCATGACAAGATGGTGGCAAGCACGTCCAATATGATTTTGTTTTTTCTGACAAGGAAAACAAAATCTTCTGTAACCAGCATGACTTGCCCCAAATTCTATACTGTTTGCTTCCAAATTACCTGCAAAATCCTATACAACTAAAAAAGGGCCTAAACACCTAGGCCAACAAAGCCTTGAGCAAAAGTTTGCTCAAAACACCTTTGGACTTTACTTCTTTTTGTGAATTGACCTCAGACTTCATTAGACACCAAACAAGGAAATCAATCTTGTAATTTGGTGCCACACCTTGTTTTGGACCCAAAACAAAACAAAACAAAAAAAGGTGTTGTTAGTACCTGTTTAGTGCACTTACTCTTCTAAGTCACAAGTCTTGGCACTGAGACTTTTGGCTATTTCCATACACTATTCAGTTCCCAAGGATGAAGTCTTGAGATCATTGAGGAAAATTTTGAATGTAATAATAGCTCTGAGGGCAGCCCATTTGTTCCTGTGTTGATTCATACATATAGTAAATATTTATTGAAATGTCTCACATACAGGCCCATTGCTGGGGGATGGAATACCACAGTAAAACAGACTGACACAATTCCTGCCCTCTTGGAATGTAAGGTTGGCTCCTGAGCCTACCTGATCTGATCTTTTCATATGATTACATGGAATTGGTAATAATAAAAAGCCTCTAATAATGGATTAAGGGACTTCCAGGAAAAGATGGCATCCTGAACACCTGCATCCACTTTTGCTCTTTCCTGAAATGACACTACAGTAATGCTAAAGGCTAAATTTTCTTTTGTTTGTTTGTTTGTTTTTTAATGTATACACCCACAAGACAGGAAGAGTGGGAGAGGAGATAACAGCAACACAATGTGGAAAGCTAGAAAACAGGTGGAAGAGTGATAAACACAGAGCAGAGGGGAAAGATGGAATCACTTAATTTATCCCCTAGAATCCTCAAAAGACCTAGGTCATGGTGATACTAGTTACCTCCAGAAGTGAGGGTGAAGGGGTCTGCGCGAATAAAGAAGACTGGTGGAAAGTAATTTTTAAAAGAAGTGAGATCCTTGGGTTATCCCCAAATCCCTACACACCCAGATAAAAGGCTAGGGGTTTATTCCCCTGGTAGGGTACCCCAGGACACTGAAGTCAAAAGTATTATATATAAAATGTTTACAAGGTGGATGCAGAGATCCCAGTTCTACTACCCCCTGGAGTTCCAGAACACTGGCCTTTGTCCTCCAGAGAGGCAACTTCTCTGTGCAATCTGATCTACCTTCAAGGAAGAAAAAACCCAAGATACTAGCACGAGACACTCAAAATAATATATACCAGTCAGATCACCCTAGTGTGAGGCTCATAGATGAGAAACCACACCCACTCACACTCACACATTCACTCGGAACATCTAACCAGCTTTTCAGATCTCCATGCTTAAAAATAAACAAACAACCAAGGATTAAGAGACATCTGAGGAAAGCTTCTGACACAAAAGATAGAGCCCAGAACAAACACACACACACAAAAGTGACTTGGAGGAAGCTTAGCAAGGAGAAAGCTTAAAAATAATAACATGTTATCACTATAGAATGAAAAGAGGAAAATTTCAAAAATGAAACAAAAGACTAAAATATTATTTCTTAAAAAGAAAACAAGAGAAAGGTCTTGAAAATCAAACATGTGATAGCTGAAATAAAAATTCAAAGTTTGGAGGGTAGAGGGAAATAACAACAGGATGGAAAATTATGAATAGCTATATAATAAAAGTAGAAGACCAGTTCAGGCAATCATATTCAAATAATAGGAGATCATCCAAGTGGTAGGAGAAAGAGAAAAACTGAAGAAAGATATCATCAATGATGTAATCTAAGAAAATTTCCCAACACTAAAGATGCCCTGAGATCCCAGTGTATCAGATAATGATATTCTAAATATTATTTTAAATTTTAATTTCCAATGATTTACAAATAACTATAGGGATACATTTGATTTTTGTATATTAAGCTTGTATCTTGCAACCTTATAAATTCATTTATTAGCATGATTAGGTTCTTTGCAGATTCCATCAGATTTTCTACATGAATAATCATGTCATCAGCAAATAACAACAGTTTCAGTTTTCCCTGTCCCATCTGAATGCTTTGTATTTTCTCCCCTTGCCTTATTGCACTGGTTAAGACCTCTGGTTAGGACCTAGAAACATTGAGAGTGGACACCCTTGTCTTATTCCTTATTCCTAGTTAGCTAAAATTCTTTTCTCAGAAATGAATATAGGATTTTATCAAATTTTTTTCTTTTTCTTTTTGGCAATTCAAATTTATTGAATCACTGATACTAAGTCATACAAAATCACCCCACTTCAACCAAAGCTTTTAGTTTACATTTGGCTTTCTCAACATAGTAGCATTAGGTTAGTCATTTAAAAATACTGTAGCTCCCTGCTGGGTAGACACACATCTCTACACCAGAACCTAAATGCACACAAAGCCACAAGGCAGTGTTAAAAAATATAATAGGGCCTCCCCGGTGGCGCAGCGGTTGAGCGCAGGGCTGCGAAGCTGTCCGCAGCCTCTGCAGCACCATTTCAATCCCCGGCCACCAGCGAGGGTCCCACATGGCACGCAGACCTCTCCTGCCGCCCGCTGCTCCCCTCAGCAGTGTACCTCGATCCTTCTGCCTGTTCTGCTCCCTGCTCTGGCTCTGGTGAATTCTCTCACCCTCCCGCGCTTCTGACTGTACCCAGTGCTTGTATAAATAAATAAATAAATCTTAAATATATATATAATATATATATTAATAGTTACTGCAACATAGTCTTCTAACCAATTACACATGACTAAAATTACTTGCCACACTCACACCAACCGTATTCTTCAACCATTTAACATCTCAACCAAAACATTACACGTGTGAAATAATCACCAACTGATTTATCACCAACTGATTTACAGAAATTGTTATATATCATTCAAAAGCATTTGCAAATGCACACTTCTTGTTGCAGATGCCCATTGTACACACAACTATAAACAGTGCTCCCTACATAAACAAAAAGGGAAGATATCATAAGAGATTTGAGAAGTCTGGGCATTCCCTTCCTGACAGATACTAAAGGTAACCTCTTTAATCTAAGACATTATACTGAAAGGACTATCTATCCTACGTAAAAAACAAGATCACTGTCTCCATGAGCTTTTTAAAAATTAAAAAAAAAAAAAGCTGTGTCAATCAAAGCATTCACTTGTACAATACAATGATAATGACCTTGAATTTCTTTGTTAAAATTATGAGTTATGAGGATAAATGAAGCAAAGTTATTTGGAGTAGTCAATATAGGTGTTCTTTGTACTTTCTTTTAGTATGCTAAAACAGTGGTGCTTTTAGGACTTACATTTTTGCACTCTCCAATACTAAGCATGGGGGTTGTGAAAGTATACGGTCCACCATTTTCATACATGTCCGACACTGGTGGATAAGAAATGGCTCTGAACAGTAACAATGGACTGCAGCCTCTGGTTTTACCAGCTGCATACTCCAGGACTATTACATAAGTAAAAATCTCTCTTGTGATCCTGGAAAGCGATTAGAATGGGGGCAAACCAATGCAGTAGCTTTCATCAACCTCTTAAAGGGTGCATAGGAGAGTCCACTTAAAACATGGAAGGCTTAACAAAGTTGGAATGCTGGCACTGCTGAATTAAGCAACTGTTCTTCAGACCTGGCTCAGAACTACAATGCATTTAGCATATTAAAGCAACTGACTTGATGACTTTTGTGGGCCTTCCCAGGCACTGGAGTTTTTCTATTAATTTGCAGAGCTAGTTCATAAAAGACCTCATTAGCATTCATTTTTCATTTTGCAGAGGATTCTTTTTTTTTTTTAATTTCTTTTTTTTTTTTTTAATAGAGGCATGTTTTATTTATTTATTTGTTTGTTTGTTTGTTTTTTTGTTGTTGTTTATGCATGCACTGGGTACAGTCAGAAGCGCGGGAGGGTGAGAGAATTCACCAGAGCCAGAGCGGGGAGCAGAGCAGGCAGAAGGACCGAAGTACACTGCTGAGGGGAGCAGCGGGCGGCAGGAGAGGTCTGCGCGCCATGTGGGACCCTCCTCCGGTGGCCGGGGAGCAGCCGGGGATCGAACCGGCGCCGCCGAGGCCGCGGGCAGCTTCGCAACCCAGCGCTCAACCACTGCGCCACTGGGGAGGATTCTAAGAATGCATAGTTGCTTCATTGTCTTTCCAGATTTTGACCAAGTTCCTTTCCTATTTCATGTCGTACTTATGCTACTGGGCAACCCCGATATAAAACGGGTTGCCTGAATGTGGGTCCTCACCCGCGTGCTTAAAGGGGTTTATTAATACTCAACTGCAGACACACAAAAGGTTAATAAAAGGTTTATTTACAAGGGAAGGAGAAATGAGGAAATGTACAACTCAGAGAGAAAAAAAGGGAGATAAACTCTTAAATGCGTCCTACCAGTTCTGTCGACCTGGAATCCCAATGGCACGCTAAGAGCTGGTGAAGAACCAAGAGCCCGGAGGCCAAGAGAGGGACCCAAGGCCCACGTGTCTGATTTTATACCAAACCTGGTCGCTTAACTCCGCCCTCAAGTCCCAGCAATCCTCCCTTTGGTGATGATGGGATTTGTCATTTCCAGTGTCTTGATGGCTTTGGTCTGGAGTGGGGGTGGAGTCCACAAAGCCTGTATGGAATTAGCTCAGGACACCAACTAAAATCACTGGTGTAGCATCAGTGTCTTTAATTCAAAAAATCTATTCTCTCAGAACTTGTATATTTTTCAGCAAGGGCTGTGCTAGATGGAATAAATTTGATGAAATTATTCCATTCCTGCACCATCCAAGATTTCAAGTATACCTTGTTATGCAACGACTTCAACTTGCTTTCTATGACCATCTTCTCTAGTTGGATGGTATTTTTTTAAAAGATTTATTTATTTATGCATACAAGAACTGGGGTGTAGACCCGAGGTGCAGGGGTGTGAGAGAATTCACCAGAGAGATGGGGAGAAGAACAAGCATATCTACTGAAATACACTGCTGAGGGGAGCAGTGGGCAAGACAGGAGAGGTCTGCTGCACCATGTGCGTTGCTCCCCAGTGCTGCAGTGGCTTGAGATAGCTTGACAGTGCTGTGTCTTTAACCCCTGCTAGGGGGAGGCCCTAGCCAGATCGTATTTTTCAACAAAAAGCCCTTGAACAAACTACAGTCAGAGCAGACTTTCTGATGCCTCCTGAGCTTAACACAGCCAGCTTATGCTCATGCATGCTGCAAACTTGTCAAAAGCTCGTAACTTTAGTGCAGTCACCAGGTCACTGCGGCCAGTGTCACCCAGCACCTCCCACTCACTGCTCCCTGAGCCATAGTGGTCCTGCCACTTCACATGCTTTTTCTGCATCTATTTAGATAATCAATTTTTTTCTTTTTTTATTTGATAATATGAATTACATGGACTGATATTTTAACATTTCCAACCTTGCATTCCTAGAACAAATACCACTTTGTTGTGATGTGGTAATAGGGATATAGATGTAAATATAGTTATAGATGCAGGTATAGATACAGCTATAGCTTTAGAGAGGGAGATATGATTTACAAAATTGTTGCTGAGAATTTTACATAAATACTCATAAACAATATTGGTTCTATAGCTTTATTTTCTCCTTATGTCTATGGTTTTGGTATCAAAATAATATTGGCCTCATAGAATGAGTTGGAAAATAATCCTTCCTCCATCATTTTCTAGAAAAGTTTGTGCAGAATTAATATTATTTTTTCCCTAAATGTCAATATTCATCATAGAGTCACGTGGGCCTGAGTTTTCTTTGTGACAAGGCTTTTGATATAAATACAGTTAAAAAAAAAAAAAGATAAATCTATGCCAGTTTTGCATATCTTCTTGAGTAAATTTCTGTAGTTTTTTTTAAAATTAATTTATTTATTTATACAAGCAGTGGGTACAGTCAGAAGCATGGGAGGGTGAGAGAATTCACCAGAGCGGGGAACAGAACAGGCAGACTGATGAAATACGCAGCTGAGGGGAGCAGTGGATGCAGCAGGAGAGGTCTGCGTGCCATGTGGGACCCTCGCTGGCGGCCAAACGGGCGCTGCAGAGGCTGCGGGCAGCTTCACAACCCAGCACTCAACTGCTGCGCCACCAGGGAGGCCCAATTTCTGTAGTTTTTACACCTTTCAAGGAAATTGCTTATTTCATCTAAGTTATAGAAATTATTGGAGCAAACCTGCTTATTATATTCTCTTAATAATATTCTATATTATCTGTTTAATATATGCATAATCTATAATAAAGTCACTATCTTCAGTCTTATTTTCCTGATCCATCTGGCTAGTGGTTTATCAGTTTTATTGATTTTTTTGAAAAAACAGTTTTTGGTTTCTTTGCTATCTAATGTCTACTGTTTTTTACTTCATTACTTTTTCTCTGAGCTTTGTCACTTCCTTTATTTACTATGTGTTTAAGTTGCTCTCATTAAAGGTTTCTAAATCCACTAAAAATATTAAATTATTTTTAAAAATACGGGGAAAAAATTCTCATGTATTTTGTGCTCTGGAATGACAGTTCCATTTCCAAACTTCTCAGTAGAAGTAAAAACACATCAAATCATTCATTCCACAAATATTTATTGAGTACCTAAACTATGTGCTAGTCCTTATTCTAAGCATTGGAGATAGAAGAGTGAATAAAAAAAATGAATGCCCTTAATGAGCTTACCTCCAGTGGACACAGGCTATAAATACATAGTCAGATACATATATGTACATATTTCAGGTGGTAACAAATACTGTGCAGAAAAATAAAGCAAGATGATGGGATATTGACCAAGTAGGCTGGGTGGGATTATTTCTATTTCAACAGGGTAAGCAAAGGGCTGTCTCTGAATAGAGACTAGAGGAAATGAGGGAGAAGTTTCTGGAAATGTCTAGGGAAGAGCATTCCAGGCTGGAACATACTTGTGTTTTTTTGAGGAAGTGTAAAAATGTCTGAATGGCTGGAGAGTGAGGTCGCTAGGAGTCAGAACATGAAAAGGCTTATAAGCCTTTATAGAACTCCACATTTAATTCTGAGGGTTATAGGGAGAATTCTAAGATGATCTCCTAAGATTCCCTGACGTACCCCAGCATACATGCGCTGAGAGAGTTCTCAACAGCAACAACAAAAACAAACAACCCAACTCAAAAGTGGGCCAAAGACTTAGAATCATTTCTCTAAAGAAGAGATAGATCAAAAGCACATCAAAAAATCTCAACATCTGGTGAAGCAGACCTCTCCTGTCTCACCCGCTGCTCCCCTCAGCAGTGTATTTCAGTCAGTCTGCCTGTTCTGTTCCCCACTCTGTCTCTGGGGAATCCTTTCACCACCACCCCCCACATCTCTAGCCTGGCCCCAGCTCTCATATGCATAAATAAATAAATCTTTTTTTAATTAATTAATTAATTAAAATTTTAAAAAATTTCAACATCGCTAATCATTGGAGAAATACAAATTAAAACCTCAATATAATACTATTTCTCATTCATTAGGAATGTTCTTATCAAAAAAAATTTAAAAACAGAAAATCACAAGAATTAGTGAGAATGCAAAGAAAGTAGAACGTATTGTACACTGTTGCTAGGAATGAAGGAGTACAGCTGCTGTGGAAAATAGTATGGAGATTCCTTCAAAGATTAAAAATTGAATTAACCTATGACTCAGCAATTCCACTACTGGAAATATACCCAAAAGAATGGAAAGCAGAGTCCCAAAGAGATTTTTGTACACTGTGTTCATATCAGCATTAGCTACTATCACAATAGCTACATGTGAACCCAAGTGTTCCTCTATGGATGAAATATTATTCAGCCTTTAAAAAGGAAATTCTGCAATATGCTACAACAGGGGTGAACACTGAGGATTTTGTGTTACATGAAGTTAGCCAATCACGAAAGAGAAATACTGTACAATTCCACTTACATGAGGTACTTAAAGGAGTCAAAATTATAGTGCAAGGAAGTAGAATGGTGGTTGCCAGGGGCCAGAGGGAGGGGCGGGTGGGGCGTTATTGTTTAATGGGTATAGAGTTTCAGCTTTACAGCATGAAAGGAGCTCTGGAGATAGATGGTGGTGCTGGTTGTACAACATTATGAATGCACTTAATTCAGCTAAACTGTAGGCTTAAAAATGGCTAAGACAGTAAACTTCATGTCATATGTGTTTTACCACAATTTCCAAAAAAGCAAAGCTTTTTCTTTGACCAAAGAAGGGAAAGTCAGATGTAAAGCATGAGAAGGATTTGATGTGCCATTGCTGACTTCGAAATGCAGGGGACCATGTGGCGAGGAATCTAGGCAGCCTTTAGGAGCTACCAGCAGTCCTGGCTGACAGCCAGCAAGGAAAAGGAATCTCAGCCCTGCACTCACAAAGAACTCAATTCTGCCAACAATAAGAATGATCTTGGAGGTGGATTTTTCCCTCAACGCCTCCAGATAAAACTGAATCCAACCAACACCTTGATTTCAAAGAACCCAGTCACGTCATACCTTCCTTCTGACCCACAGCGCTGTGGGCTATCAGATGGGTGTTATTGTGAGGTGCAAAGTTTGTGATCATTTGTTATACCACAAACAACGAACATACTCAGTGTGACATGGATATGGTCATAGATACATATTACCTTTTTTAAGAGTTTTACATTACTGTCATCCCCAATTAGATAGCAGCAATTAGACCGTTGGGTTTGTGTCTTCAAACAAGACTGTACCCAGTGCCTAGGGTACACCAGGAACTATTCCACAAATGGATAAAATGGTTTGATCATAGTTAAGCTCCTTGAAAAACAATCTAGCTTCTTGTCTTGAGCATCTTGAAGGACTGCTGATATTTGTACAGTTCTTTAAGGAAAAGTTGTACTCTGTGTGTGCATGGCTTGCCTCCCATCTTGCTCTCTTCTGAGGGGAATGACTTCTCTTCCAATGCACTGTGCTCAAATAGAACTCACCTGCCATCCCAACACAGCTCCGCCAGAGTTGTCCTTCACCGAGTGACCCAATGAAGTTCTGAAGTTTACCCCACACTCAATTTTTTTTGAAGATTCATTTATTTATGCATACAAGAACTGGGGTACAGGCTAGAGGTGTGGGGGTGAGAGGATTCACGAGAGACAGATTGGGGAACAGAACAGGCAGAGTGACTGAAATACACACTGAGGGGAGCAGTGGGCAAGTCAGGAGAGGTCTGCTGCGCCATATAGGTAGCTCCCTGGCCGGTCGGGGATCGAACTCATGCTGTGGTGGCTGTGACTGCAGTTAGCTTCATAGGTTGTGCCTTAACCCCTTCCGCCACCAGGGAGGCCCTGCACTCAATTCTTATTTCTCCTATCATCCTCATAGTCAGAGTCTTGGTGATTCATTTTCCAAAATGCCTCTCCATAAGTCCCAGTCTCTGTGTTCCCAGCATTACCAGCCTAACTCAGGTCTCTTCAACCCATCTGCAGATGACAGGGGATTCCAAAGAGTCTCACCATCGCCCTCTTCCCTGCCTCAGATCCTCCATGGTCACTGTCACCTGGCTCCTTCCCCTAAAATAACATTTGGCACAAGCAAGCCCTTTCTCTAACACCTCTTTCCGTGCCGCACTGCTCACTCAGGTGAGGTCGGTGCCCCAGGCTGGGAGCATCTTGAGGCCAAGTCCATATTTTGAGCATCTTTGTAGACTTCCTGGAGTTCCGTATCCACAGGAGGCTGTTGATAATGGCCATGATCATGAGAACTGGGCTTTCTTTTCTTTTAGGTCAGAGAAGACCAGCCTCGTTGTCATTCTCCCACGCTCTACAGACTTAATCAGAAGCAGGGAATGCTGTGAAGTGTAACCACTCTTCCCTGTAAACCTGCCGCCTCCCCCCACCCCACCCCCGGAATCCTGGCCAGCATGCTCCCCACCCCAGTTACTTCTTTATCAATATAAGCTGTTAGATCTTTTTTTCATGATAAAGGGGTTCCATTCCCAGGGGTACTGACAATTTAACGAGGAGGAGACAGCTTTAAAGGAAGCAAATGTTAATGGAGGGTCTCAAACATCAGCTGGTGGGTGGAGAGAAATGTTTGACTGAGGAGATGAGATTCACTCCTGCATCCAAAGACACACCTGTCACCTTCATGCCAGGACTGCTGTTAATAAAAGAGTGGCACTGAGCACCAGGTACCCTCTCTGTGCGGCTGGGGACAGAATACAAGGGAGAAAAGGTGGGATCCTGAGGGGACTGCAGGACGAAGTTCCTGCTCTGATCCCAAGTCAGATGATAGAGAGAAAATTTCAAAGAGATTGAATGCCCCGAAGATCTTAACTGAATAAAAGTCCCCCGCCCCACCAAGCTTCCCAAGAGACCCTTTTCCTACACCCCCAGAGTTAGGCTGTGTCTAGAAGTACAGGGAAAGCTGCTATGCCCTTGGTCATTTATGCTCCACATCCTCACTACCAACTCTGAAGAGAGTTTCCATAAGCCCCTTCCCCCAGGAGCGGGTGATGAAGAAGGTGCCTTCTATATCCAGCCTCTCCCTACTCTGTCCATCCTATTCCTCCTACTGAAGCCCAGAAGAGGGGACCCCTTTGCAATTCTTTCATCCCCTTAATTGTACCCCCACAACCTCCTGGGCCCAGAGGGGAAGGCTGTGTGTATGCTGGGCCGGTGGGGGTGGAAAAGAAGGACGGGAGGAAGATGTGCGCAGCTGGGGGGACTGGCCTTCTGGCATTCTGGGGGAGTCTTCCTCCTTAATTGCTTGAGTTCTACAGCTGTCATCGCTAACGAGAAATTAAAAAGCACCCTGACCCCTGCCCCTGCCCCTGCCCCCATGGCTCACAAGTGCTCTCTCAGCACGTTGCTTGAGAAGCACCCACCAGCCAGCGCTGCGGACATGTGAGCACGCCTTTGACGGGCTACTGCCAGCTCCCTGGGTGGGGGAGGCGGGAGATCTCACCCGGGAGAGAGGTGGGAGTGTCTCGCTCCTACTCTGGTTTTCTGGATGGCCCTGAGGGTTTTATAGATCCTGCTTCACAACTGCACAGCTCTTCTGGGACCTGTCAGACCTCAGACCCAGATTTGGGGTTTGGGAAACAGGATTCCTGGAACTGCAAATGGAAGATCTACACCCAGCTTCCTTGAGCCCAGCGAGCAATTATATCAAAAAGAGAGACTAAAGAAAGGATGGTCAGAAACCGCAGCAAGAAGGATCTTGGTTAACACAGGGAATAACTTCCTGAATGTCTTTCATGTGGCCCCCAGAGAGGCTGTCCCCTTTCTAAGGATAGGGAGCCTCTGCTTAGCGACATCTGGAATCTTTGTGGTCTGACACCCACCCCCCACCCCAGCTTCCTCTCCCCACCCCCACCTAGAACTCAAGATGTAGCACTAACTTAACTTGCTCCCAGAATGGATTTCCCAGCACCTCCAGATCTGAGACCATCACAAAGTCCCTCCCTGCCTCCCACCCCTTCCTGTCCTCCCTCCAGGGCCACGGAAGGTTCACAAGCAAAATACTGTGTTCTAAGTCCTCCCTTTCCATTTTCACACACACTGCTCCCCCCCACCATGGCTCTACACCCAACAGTTAAGTGTGGCCTTATGTACCCAGTTAACGGATGATTTCCCAACAGATCCTAGTTCTTTCACTTACTAAATAACAATTGCAATGAACATCTTTGCCCATATAGTCACATGGCTAATATTCCCGAATACATTTGCTATTGTTTCTTCAAATTTCTATAAATACTATGGAGATTAAAAATAGATGATTCATTTAAATTATTCCAAACTTCGCTGTAGTTTGTCCTCTTCACAGATTTTCTCAAATGATGGATAATGCCCCTGTCCTGGGTTCTGTGAATTTTCTTTAGTGTTAAAATAGGGCTTTCTGGCTCAAAATGGCTGTAAATCTGTACATGAAGACAATCCACTACTCACACACATAACACACACACACACACACACACACACACACACACACACACGGTCCCCAAATCACATTAGTATTGTGTTCTGGCAATCTTACATAAATCCATTTTTACATAATTCAGAATCCTTTCAAAGTAGATGAACGATGCAGGTATCTGTAGCAGCAACGTAAACACAGGCCTTCTTGGCAAGGGTGTCACCAGCTCTTCTTGCCCATGAACAAGGGTTACTTCAGAGCGAAGACACAAGGAGAGTGACACACGCATTTGCATCCCATCAGCCAGTGCACACACTCTCCTGGAAGGCTGCTGGAAAACCGGGATTTAGGCTAAGTTTACAGAAGTCAGTCTTACATAAGTGTCTGCCTACAAAGTCTCTGGAAGGCCCAAGGAGAAATGTAAATAGTCGGGATTATGGGTGTGAGTTTGATTTGGGGTACCTGCTACGGCAAGACCACTTTAAAAATAACTGAGGCCTGTCAAACTTGGGCAGAATGCCTACTGTGTGCCCAGTTCTGTGGAGGGAGTGTCAGGCAGTTAAGACATGTTACGAGATAGTCTTTGCCTTAATGAAGCTTATAATCAGCTTGTGGAAAGGAGTTCCAGAGTCGGCCGTGGCGGGCTTCCAGCCACCGCCTGCTCGCCTGGGCCTGGGCTTTGGCCACTGTTTACTCACTCAAAATGCCCCTCCCCCCACCTCCCACAGCCCCTTTACTCCTTGGCCAAGCCCCTGCTCACACTGTCCCCCAACTTGTCCCCTCAGAGCAATAATCCTTTTCATACCTGGGACAATCCTTTATATGTATATATATATATATATATATATATATATATATATATATATATATTTTTTTTTTTTTCCCCCACAGTTAGGACAATGTTAAAAAGCATACCCTGTCCCCTCTCTTAGTTTCCTTTCTGGCCTCCCCAGCATCTTTGGGGGCATTTCTGTGTTTCTGACTTCTGCCCAGCCTCTCCTCCAAACACAGCTGGGGGGAACTCAGAATGGGGGTGGGGAGAGGGAGGGACGTACAGGCTTCTACCATCTGCATGTCCTCAGTAATCAGTCCTCCCCAACGCCTGTCCCTGAGCTGGGGGACTGGGGGGGGCACTGCTGAGTCAGGATATTCCTCACATTCCCTCCCTTTTCCCCAGCCGGTACAAATGCCACAAACTCTGCTTCTAAGTGGCCAGCCTCAGTTGAGTGACTACTTCCCCTAACCTGACCCGCAGCCCGAGTCCTGTCCTCACACCCAGAGGGGGAGGCCACAGGAAGGGGGTCATGCTGCCCACTAGCCCTGCTAGAAGGGGGCTGGGGGCCATAGTGCCTGAGACCGCAGGCAGGGCGGAGATGGGCCATTCCCCCTGAGTACTGGCTCCCAGCATACACAAGGCCCCAGCCTGACCTTGGCAGCCCCAGGCAGCCCACTCAGCCCAAATGGCCTCATCCTTTGGAGGCCCCAGCAGGATGGTTTCACAACCATGTGCACTCGACAGAGGCCATTCTTGGAAAGCTGGGGACGGGACAGCTCAGGCCTGGGTGTGGAAAAGGCCTTGGCCCCTGGAGTCTGCACGAACAATAAACAACTGAGGGCCTACTTGGATAGGAGGGGAGCAGAGACAAGGTTTAGCCTAGAAGTGCTTAGGACATGAAGATCTCCTCCCCTGCGGTGGATGAGATTGGGAATGGCCAGAGAAAGCTGCCTTCTGTCCAGCTGATCCTGGAGAGACGAAAGAGCCCTGAGGCAGGGTCAGGGCCAATCTGGCCTTGATGTACCAGTTCTAATAGCTGAGGCCTGGATGCTCCTAATGGATGGAGTCAGCCAGAAGGTACATGGGGGGCGGTAGAGGAGAGGACTAAGCACAGTGGCTGTCAAGGCACTTGCGTTCGATAAATATCTTGATGGATGGATGGATGGATAGATGGATGGACTGACAGACAGACGGACGGACAGATGGACGAACTGACGGACGGATGGTTGGATGGATGGAATGAGTCAGGATGGTGTTTTTCTGAGACAGGCAAACATGGTCTTCAGATTCAACTTCCTTCTGTATCTGTGGCGATGCAGGTAACCTGTAGATTTCACACATGGCACAGTGCCCCTTAAGCCATCTCCGTGACTCTGTCCACTTATGTTCTTAGTGACATTAGCTTTTAGAACACTACAAAATTCGCATAAAAGGACCTATGTGTCCTTTTATTCACATACATACACACATCCATGCATACACATTACACAATCCACATACATACAAAACAACAGCCATAGTAGTTAATATTTAATATCTCTTTACTATGTGCCAGGCATGGTGCTGACAGCTGCAGAAAAAAATGTTCAAGAAAAATGTTTTTTACTTTGTTTTTGTTCTCTGACACAGATTTTTCACATTTTAACATCTCTGAAGTTAAGATGCTCCTTGTAATCAATAACAAGAAGGCACTGTGTCACAGTTTAATTAGCTGTGTTCTCTCTTCTTGCAATATGAACTTTACTTGTGATTCTCGCTTCCAGTGAAATTCAATTGATTTTCTCCATGATCTATTTAACTGACCACCTGCCCCTTTCGATCGAGGGTGGGTGACATATAGTGTGTTTGTCCATTTCCAAGTCTGTTTTCTGTGTCTTGGCCCATCAGCCTGGAAGTGGCCTGAGGACAGGTTCTCTTCCTTCCTCAAAGTCCCCAGCCCAACACCCCCATTTAAGGAGGCTTGGTAGATATGAGGGGTGGTGAGCAGAGAGAACCTTGGACCTCCCAACGTAGCTCTTTTTGGGCAGCATAGAAAGAAGAGGCCGGGAAAGCTGCTCTCAGCAGCCCCAGGGAGGAATGGAGGTAAAAGGGAAGGGATAGGATTGCTCCACACCCCACCAGGAACGACTGGGCCAATGAAAACAATGCAGGCGGCAATAGGCCATCCAGACCAGGAGCCAATTGCAAATGCAGAGCAAATGCTGGCCCTTCAGCACTAGCTATACTTACCTGCCAAAATGTGTTCCCCTTGGCCTTTCCCTTTACCCTTGTGCTGGCGCAGGGACTGGAAGCAAGGGCCAGTGAATGAGCGGTCAGCCCCATGGGCAAGTTGCAGAAACTGAGGCCCGAGGCCCTGGATTAACTCCTGGGCCCTCACTGTTCTGCTTCAGACTAGGTGCTGAGTTGGGTCTGTGCCTGTCCTCCAGGCACCCCTCAGTGGGGGATCTCCGGGGTAGCAAGGGGCAAGGGGAAGGGAGAAGTGGCTCTTGCCAGGGACTCTCCTACTTGGTCAGAATTTTGCCTCCTCCTCCTCTTTTTCCCAGGACTCCTCCCCTCAGACGCCTATCTTCTCCCTCCTCCACTTCCCAGAAGTTCCATCATGGAGTTCCAGTGGCCCCCCACTGTTGACCACTTAGTCCAGCCTGTGGGTATCAGGGAGGGCAGAGAAACCATCACTTGTCCTTTGTCGACAGATCTGGGGGCGAAGGCCCCTGAATCTGCAATGGGACTGGAGGATTATAGTCTCTAATGAGGACCCGGACTTATTGGTTAGGCGCGGGAGCTTTCATCCTGGCCTAGGTAGGGGAGGGGAGCCAGGTCCCGTGCCAGGCTTCCCAAGCCTATACTTTTAGCACCTCCTTCTTTTTCCCTGGCCTCTCTCCCCTCCCCACTGAAGGACCCTGCTGCAGTGCAAGTGGAAGGCCAAACAATGGCTGTCCCTCCCATTCAGGTTCCACTAGAACTCTCAGCCAGAGCCTGGCAGAGCCTCACACACTCAGAACCCCCACTCACAGCTGTGGGCCTCCCCTCTCAAGTGGCCTGGCCCTCTTATGCCCTCTGAGTCCTGCCAGTCTCATACCAGGCCCCTTATACCAAGCCCCTCTACAGCCGGATTACATAGGTGCTTTTCCTTCTCTCCTTCTGTGCTCTCTGGCTGTGGGCCTCAGGCACAGCCAGCGCCTCTGGCAAAGTGGTAGGGATGTGAGGTGCGCAGGTGCAGGAACCCTACTGCCACCTTCCACCTGCGATGACATTGAGAATTGGGTGTGTCAAAAGAGGAGTATGTTGGGGTTTAGGACAGGTACTAAGGACTTGAATCCCAAGACTAAAGCTGGAACTGGAGAACAGGGCCTAGGATCCCTGGAACCCAAATTCAAGGAGAAATTGGTCCTTAGGAGTGGGTATGGCCCACTCACAGAGGTTGGACCCCAAGGTGAAAATCATAAACTCAAAGGCTCTCCAGCTTGGAGACCAGTACATACCACTTATCTGACATCCCAGGACACTGAGACCCAAAGAGAAAAAAGGGTTTGTCCAAGGTCGCATGAGGAATTAGGGGTAAATGGAGAATCAACCTGGGCCTCCTAACTCCCAGCTTAGTGAAAAGTAGTCCATCATAATACTGAGGACTATACAGGTATTAATTCATATAATTCCTCTATGAGGAAACTGAGGCATGAAGAGGCCAAGCAACTTGCTGGAAGTCACACCCAGGAATCTGGCTCCAGAACTTGTAAATGCCTGGTTCACAAATACCTCTCCAGGTTGCACCACAGGTATGAGTGAGGCCTGAATTCTGAGGCTGAACCTCAGCATCTCTGGGGATGCAGAGGTGCAGGAACTAGGGACTAACGCAGGAGTTGAGGGATCCCATCGCAGGCAAGGAGACTTGGTCCCCCCATGTCCAATATGCTCACTGTTCCCTGACTACCAGCTGTTCCCTGCCCTCCCAGAGTGTGTATGGGTCGGGGGAGGGGGGAGAAAAGGGGGTACAGAATGGGCAGAACAGCTTGTCAATGGTCAGCTGGGCCTGGGCTCTCCTGGGCTCCACCCCATTCCAGTCCATCCCATAGTGATGCAAGGAAACACGAGGTAGTAGGAAGAAGGTGACAGAGCAGACACTATCCTAGGCACAGCGCCAAGTGCTATAAGGGTTGAATCTTTTCACCACATATCTCCAGCCCCCTGGCACAGGGCCTGGCTTTCGAAGACATTCAGTGTCTGCTGCATGAATGACCAAGAAACACAAAGATCACTGAGGCATGAACCTGCCCTCCAAGAGGTGACATTCTGATGGGAGAGTCAGCAGCGTAGGTTGCTAATTAAACACCCAGCAAATAAAGTACAGTAGGAATTCCATGGAGGGAGAGATGAATTCCAACTGCAGGACTCAGACAAATTTCTTGGAGGAGGCAGCATTTTTTCTAATAACAACAGTGATGAGGGTGATAGTTTATGCATATTGGGTGTGTTCAGCATGCTTCTCAGTGCTTCTTATGCATTCATATATTCATTCTTCATATTATCACCAGATAAAGATACTACTAAGGTACCCATTTTACAGATGAGGAGACTGGGGCCCAAAGTACTTGCCTTTTGTCACACAGTGATAATGAATGAGCAATGCCATGATTTAGCCCAGCTCTGACTCAGAGGGATGGGTCTGGATTTTTATATTCACTTGACATTCGCACTATGATTATTTATTGAGCTGCTGCTCTGTGCCAGGCAGCCAGAGGTTAACTGACACAGAACCGACCCCTACAGGTGATTCCGCAGGATTGTAAATAACCTAACACAAGGCAGGAAGTGACTTGGATCACAAGGGATGCACAAAAGATTGAAGGAGTGCAAGGTAAGGGTAAAGAGGCTTCAGGAGAGAGATAGCCTGTGGAATGAACTTAGAAGGATAGGTAGGATTTGGACCCCTGGAGAGGGCATTCCAGGCCTAGGAAACCATTGAAGCAAAGGCACAGAGACAGGAATGAGAGGGACCTATACAATAAACAGGGAAAGTTGCAATTTACCCAGGTGGGGAGGTTGCAAACTAGCACCCCATGGACCACATCCAGCCCTCAGACATGTTCCGTCTGGCTCACCCGCACTGGCCTGCACAGCACCCTTGAAAAAGGTGCAGTCCATCTCCAGAGCCAGAAGGTAAACAATGAGGCTGGGGGTGGAGGAGGGCGGGCTTTGGAGTCTTAAATTCCAGAAATGCAACAACCATTGAGAAGCTGAGTTTCACACCTCCCCCCTCAGTCCAGTCTACTTCCCTTGTCCCCAGTTACCTGTCTGGCCCCTGTAGGCATTTGAGTTTGAGGACCTGGATGAGAGCCCAGGACACCAAAGGGAGCAGCGAGGATAACCATGGGAAGGTGCCTTGAGGTCTGAGCACAAAGGGCCTTGAACATCGGGCTAAATACGAGCTTTATGTTGGCAATACTCTGTAATTACAGACCCTCTACACCAGCGGTTGGGTGAGAAGTGCATGCGTGCGTGCGTGCATACACACACGTTCAAGAGTACAAACATACACGCACGCACAGACACACACTGGGATTGGGGATGGTCTAAACTGGTGTCCACTGAATCCAGGGAGCCTCAAAAGAAATCTTTACACACATTATCCCAGCCTCAGCCTCAGATTTCACATCCCTGCTGCCCCTGTGCTCACCCCCACAGATGTTCCAGCTGTGCCCACACCAACCCTCCCTCAGCAAGCCTCTCTCGTGGAGCAGAAGGGAGTCCCAGAGGGGTCCCCTTGCTGGAGAAGCTCCCCTACCCCCAACAAGGAACTGGCTGGCCAGAGTGAGAATTCCGGACAGGATTTAGGACTGGAATTTCCCTCTGGGTGGGTGGGGCCAATCAGGTGAGTCCTGTTACAGGGCTGGGGGCTGAGTGGAAAAATTTGGTCTGTCCCAGGCCCAGCCACAGCCCAGCACCCCTGTGACTCAGGCCCCTAGTGGCATGAGTCTGGGGAGGGGACGAGACAGCAACCCACAGAGAAATTTTCCCTTGTCTCTCTGGTTCTGCCACTGCCCATGCCCTCCCCCTTACCATTCCACACACACCCCGCCTTGCTGCTTACCGCAGGCACCGTCTGTCCCTGCAGCAACAGCCATGGAGCCAAAACTTCCCAGGACCTTCCCAAGCTGGCTGGGAAAAGTGTGGCCAGACCACTGGAATGAGGGTCTTCTCTACTTCCCGGCAACCTGGGGGAGACATATCCCTGATGAAGGTCATGGATGTGGAGGTAGGTTGCCAGGTTTAGCAAATAAAAATAGAGCCATTGTCCTATGGAATAGCTGAAATATACTAAACAATTATTTGTCATTTATTCTTTTTCTGTATGGAGATCCCCAACCATTGTCTAAGATCTTCCTGCATCCCCACCCTCACCATTGCCCCTCCTTGACCTCATGCCCTTCGGCCTCAAGGCCTTTCACAGACCTTTCTAAGTCTCCAGGTACCAGGTCTTTTCTCCAAAAGAAAGATAATCCTGAGACCTCAACCCCATGCCAGACAGAGAGGCAGCCAAGATGCAGGAGGTAGGAGTGAGGTTTTCTAGGAATGGCTATGTCTGAAGGAACCCTACCTATAGCATTCAACTCCAAGGTAGAAAAGCTGTGGCGTGGGGAAGAGAGCTCCCGGACGCTTTTAGACACTCTGACTGCCATTCTCTTCTGAGAGTTTTTAGCAGGATTTCCCCGTCACCCACGGTCTCATTGACAGTGTGTTTCTCTTTCCTTCTCTTCTCAACCCAATATCCCTCCCAAGACAGACTTGCCCACTTGTCCATGGTATTGTAACATTCCCCTTCCCTGAGGCATTCAAGCCCAGGGCCCCTGGAGCCTCGTCCAGAGAAGGGGAAGGAGACAGGGATTGGATTCCATCAGTATCCTAACTTCACTGAATGCGCACCTCTCACGTGCAGACACTGTGCTGGGCCCCAAACAACAGTGGCCCAGGGCCTCATGGCGCACCCAGCCTGCTGAAAGAGAGGGCCTTCATTTGCCTGGTAGCAAGGGAGGGGCAGAGAGAGATGAGAACAAAAGACAGAGCTGCCTTCAGGACTGGTCAGGAGGCCTTTGGTAGTTTCATGAGGCAGACGCACTCCACCACCCTGTCTAGGATGTGCTAGGAGGTGGCTGAAAGGGGCTCCTCCTCCTTGGGTCTGCCCCAGCCTATATATGTTGACTGACTGACTGACAGACTGACTGACTGACTATAAGCTCCCCCAGAGTAGGAAAAGGGCTGCTGTGTCAGATGTTCTCTGGAAATGGGGATGTTTTGACTCAGGATAGGCTAACAATTTCCTTTTTGGCAACTGCTACCTCAGGTCATGGTGAGGAATAGATAGCTGATGAAGGATGATGTAGTTCCAGAAACCACCCTTTTCTTCCTGGAGATTCCCACACCCACCTTTGGTAGAGAGATGGCAGGGTAGGGGCCCATTATCCAGATGGAGAGGTCAAGTTCCAGTGACTTACCTAAATTCCCTAAATCCACGCAGCCCATGGGAGAGAGGAGGGCCTAGAAAAGAGAGGGGCTCCCAGAGCATCCTCTAGGGCTCCCCAAGTCTCTCTCTCTCACAAACACACCCATCTTTGACAGGCGATATTGGCCAAAAGAGAAGACAGTGTTCCCTTAGTGCTTGACTTCTTCAAGCAGAGCAAATCAATCAGAGGGGAATGAGGATTTCTCTGACCCAGACACTCTCCTACAGCCTTCACCCCAGCCATTCTGTACCTAACTCCTGATGAAACTGACACCGTGGGGCATGATCCACTTTGTTGACACTGCTGCATGCGGTGCCCAGGCCACTCCAAGGTGTTCCTCTCCTCCTTCTTCCCTCAGGGCATGTAGCCCCACTGGGGCTACAGTGGCAAGTTTCCTCCCCTCCCCCCGCTGCCCAGCGCAACCTCCAGCAGTAGAGGCAATGCCAAACCTAAGTAGCATTGAGCCCCACTGGTGCATCCCAGTGCCATGGCTCCCTGAAGCTGCAGGGAGAAAGTCCTGCAGCTTGCTGGGCCAATGAAGTGGGCTCCTAGCGGCAGCCTGCCCTGCATCCCTTGGGATCCATAACCCAGGACTGCTGCAGGGACCCCTGAATTGTTAAACCTGGTCCCACTGAGGAGAGGTAGGTGGCATTGTTTCTCCAGCCCCACTGAGGTTGGCTTCAGCCCATGAGCCCTCCCAACCTCAGTGCAGGTCAGTCTAGACAGGGGTAGGACTTTTCCCTTTTAAATCTGGCACCAGGATCATAAATGTACCAATCAGATTCGAGCTCTCCAGCTGTCATTCAAACCTTCAGCTCATTATATAGATTGAAAATGGGAGCAAATTGATTGGTGCTTAACCAATGCCAATGAAACAGGATTGAAAACCAGTCCAATCAGTCTTATAGGGTAGGGATCCTGAAGAGGATATAAGAAGAACAAGCAACCAGCTTAATTCATTCAGCAGAAAGCCTCTGAAAAAGCATCAAGCTGAAGAACTCCATGGGATTCAGCAGATTGCCACAGAAATTCACAGACTCTGGGCCTCCCTGGTGATGCAAGGGGTTAAGACGCAACCTATGAAGCGATCCACTTGTACCCACACCACAGCCACGATAGCACGAGTTCGATCCCTGGCAGGCCAGGGAGCAACCCACATGGTGCAGCAGACCTCTCCTGACTTGCCTGCTGCTCCCTTCAGCAGTATTTTCAGTCAATCTGCCTGTTCTGTTCCCCACTCTGTCTCTGGTGAGTCCTCTCACCCCCCACACCTCTGGCCTGTACCCCAATTCTTATATGCATAAATAAATAGGAAGGAAGGAAGGAAAGAAGGAAGGAGAGAGAGAGAAAGAAAGAAAGAAAGAAAGAAAGAAAGAAAGAAAGAAAGAAAGAAAGAAAGAAAGAAAGAAAGAAAGAAAGAAAGAAAGAAAGAAAGAAAGAAAGAAAGAAAGAAAGAAAGAAAGAAAGAAAGAAAGAAAGAAAGAAAGAAAGAAAGAAAGAAAGAAAGAAAGAAAGAAAGAAAGAAAGAAAGAAAGAAAGAAAGAAAGAAAGAAAGAAAGAAAGAAAGAAAGAAAGAAAGAAAGAAAGAAAGTTCACAAGCTCTGAGACCTTCACAGACTTCCTGATCTCAGTAGAACTCCAGGTCTCTGCAGACCTTTGCAGACACCCAGCCACTCTATCTGCCTCCAACGCTGCTTCTCACTCCACATGAAAAGAGAGCCATCAGCCTGGACCAGGTGTCTCAAAGAGATGCTGGCTATTGGCTTATGCCAATAGATGACAAAAAGCTGTAACACTGATGACTGGTGCTAACTAGCACTACAGACCAGCACTGCTTGACTGTTGAGAGCTGTCCACTGATTCCAATTGTCTGGCACCACCTCCTGGTGCTATTGAGTTCAGAACTGTCCAGTCCAGTCTACGGTGCTGTCCAGCCCGGCCTTCAGACTATTCATGTGGACTGCTGCTGTGTCACTTGAGCAGCCCCACCTGTGAGCACCTCCAGCTGCCACTGAGTTGGATACTGATCCGCTGCTTACCGGTGTGCCACCAGCTCCAAGCCCACATTGACAGGACAGACCCATCTTACACAAGCAGGCTTTGTCTGGGACTACTGGACACTGCGGACACTATCTGGGGTGAGACAACCAGCCACTTACTGTCTTAGAAACTCTTTTGTTTCCCCCAATCTTCTGTTTGTTAAATAAACCCATTGTAGTGGTACCCTGAGCTTGAGTGGCCTTAGAATTGTGAGTGCACGGGTGAGAACCCACAAATACTGACCTGTCCCCACTTCTTTGGCACTGGTTTTTTTTGTTTTGTTTTGTTTTTAAAGGATTTGATGATTTTATTTATTTATTTATGCAAGCAATGGGTACAGTCAGAAGCACGGGAGGGTGAGAGAATTCACCAGAGCCAGGGCGGGGAACAGAGCAGGCAGAAGGACCGAAGTACACTGCTGAGGGGAGCAGTGGGCAGCAGGAGAGGTCTGCGTGCCATGTGGGACCCTCCTCTGGTGGCCAGGGAGCAGCTGGGGATCGAACCGGCGCTGCAGAGGCTGCGGGCAGCTTCACAACCCAGCGCTCAACCGCTGCGTTCTTTGGCACTGTTTTAAGTACTGTGTAAGTACTGTTTTACAGACACTCAGAAGGGACTGGGGCAGGGCCACACCACAGTCTGGACCCCTGAAGCCTGGATCTGAGATTGGTCCAATCAACTGGGATCCTGCCTTCTAACCCTTATGGGTCCTAAGCAGATCATTGCCTCCATATCTGTACACACCAGCCCCACACCTTGAGCTTTCCTGGAACAATCACATTTAGGCAGAAATGGAGTATCAGGCATCTGTCAGTCTCCAGGCTGGATGAGTACTGAGCTGTGAACGCAGCAGAACCAATCTGGCTACTGCCCAAACTGGGTCCCCCCACACACACAACAGTTTCTGACCTCTGAGTGGACAGGGTGGGTTATGTTACTGAAAATAAAGGATAAACCTGCTGGAAGGCCCCCTTCCCTAGCCCCACCTCTACTCACCTCCACCAGGAGAAACAAAGAGGGCAAAGGAAAGAGAGCCTCTGAGCAGGCCCACCATGTCAGAGTTAGAGCGGAGTCAGGAGACACCCTCCACCTCCCCGGGGATGCCTCAATGGACAAATAGGGAAACTCAGGCTATGTGGTAAGGAAAAGAAAAGTGGGCATTAAAGCTCTGAGTTCTAGTCTTAGTTCATTCACTGCGTGATCCTGGGCAAATGCTTTTCCTCTCCATATTCTGGGGTCTCCCGCCCTTTTATTTTCCATCTTACGTTTGTTTTCCTGTTCATTATACTTCATGAGAGGTTTTCATTATACTTCATGGGAGGATTCTACTTTCTCTCTCTGGAAGCAAGTCTTCATGATATCTCCTTTCATGAAATGTTTATTTCAGTCTTTTGCCCATTTATAATTGGATGCTATGTCTTTTTATTATTGATTTATAGGCGCCATTTGCATATTGATATGAATCTTGTCAGGTATGTGCTTTGCAAACATACTCTTACACAGTCTATGGCTTGCTTTTTCATTTCTTTTTTTTTTTAAAGGAAATCATGTAAAAAATTATTAACACATGAAAGACCTCAATGCAAGTATAAAAGCACTTTCCACGTTTCAGAGACCACATGACATCATAGCGAGTAGCTTCTACTTAGCCCTCAGTTGGGAGTGATTAGTCTGCAATGGAGTGATCTGCTAAAAAGCAAATGAAAAAAAAAAAAAAGAATCTAACAGAATTCCATTTTTTTCCTTTTATCCAGGACAGGGACTGTTTATTTATTGTTTATTTATTTACTTATCTATTTATTATTTTACATCCTTATTAATATTTTGATAGGATAAAATTGCTCCCCTTAGGTGTTTCACCGTGCCTTTCCCACCCATAATAGAGAACAACCATAATCCTCCTCCACAGACCCTCATGCTCTCCCCCTGTTCTCACTCATGGTCAACTTTTGAGGGTTGGTTTTAAAGTTTGTCTTTGTATGGAGGGTTCCCCCTCTTTCTATTATAGGGTTTTGGCTGAAGCATTTTCCCCAAGAAACTTAGCTTCCTGTGGACTCCTCCTGACTTGCCTGCCGGCCCCTACCCAGTCAGGTCCTGGGGGCTTAGGGCAGATAGGGTGCGGAAGGAGAGGAGGTGGTGTCACCCCAGGGAGGGGCTCCAGGAAAGGGGAACTGAGTGTGTCCCTGGCTTGCCTCAGCCTGTCCCCTGCATCCGGGAAGGGGGAAGGGTGAGACTGACTATCAGCTGGGGAAAGGGGTGAGGAGAAGGCAGCTGAGGAGGGGCAGGGAACCCCCGTCTGGACTTGTTGGGCTAGGTTGGTGCAGCTATTTCCGCTGATGAAAGGGCCTTGATGGATTTGGTGGCAGTAACTGACACTAACCCCAAAATCTGAATCCTTCCCATCTCCCCAAGCTGGGCACACCCAGGGGTTCTGCTAAGGAAGACAAAAGCCAGGGAGAAGCCAAGAGTGGGTCTCTTTCTACCCCTGGGGACAATATCCCAGGGACAGGGTGGGGAGGGGGAGGCTATCCATTTTCCCCCCTTCAGCCCTGCAGGGCAGCGAAGCCAGGGCTGGTCTGGACCCAGGCTCCCAGAGTGGGGGGGTAGGGGTAGGGGGTCGTGGGCAGTAGACTAAACAAAGACCAGAGAAGGACAAGGGGCTTACTCCCACCCCCGCCCCCCCCCCCAACTTTTCCACCCTGGTGTATGTACACAGTCTTCTGGGCATTCAACCATAAACTCAGAGAGCTACTACATTCTATCTGTTCGCTGGATCATCTGGAGGAGAGCAGGATTGTTGTTGAACATTCATTTTACAAACCATCTAGTCACCTGCCTTCTGCCAAGTAGACATAACAATAGATAAATTCACTGGGCATGTCCTGTGTGCCAGGCAGCCTCCTAAGACCTTTAGGTAGGTACACAACCTCACTGACTCCTCACAACAGCCCTATGAGGAAGATGCTCTCATCACCGCCATTTTATACATTCAGGGGCCCAGTGTGGTTAAGGAAATTTCGAGAGGTCAGAGGCTGAGTAGAGATGACAATGGAGACCCACAGGGCTTGAGGTCCTTGCCACTGTGCCAAACTCCCTGTGGGGAATTCACATTGCCGTAGGGGAGACGAGGCCAACTTGTAACTAACTTGTAAATGAAGAATGACCTATGATTAGGAAAGGTTTCCAACAGAGATGTGCAAAGTACAAGAGTCCCACAGGAAGGGTCACTGGGGGGAGGGGCCACACGGGGGTCAAAGACCAGGAGATCCTCCAAGACAATAAACATTTGAATTGGAATTGAGGGGCCTTTTCTCTTTAACTTTTCAAATTACAGCAAAAATACACATGATATAAAATTTACCATTTTAACTACTTTAAGTGTACCATTCAATGAAAGTTTTTAATTTGGATAAAGTTCAATTTATTTACTTTTTCTTTTGTTGTCTATGCTTCCAGTGTCATGCTAAAGAAATCACTGTCAAATCCAAGGTCTTGAAGATTTCCCCCTGTGTTTTCTTCTAAGGGTTTTTAAGTTTTAACTCTGAAAGTTAGGTCATTAGCTCATTTTGAAATAACTTTAATATATAGTGTGAGGTGAGATACAATTATGTTGTCTATGGACAGAATTACTTTTACTTCCTTTTTTTTTAAGATTTATTTTATTTATTTATGCATACAAGAACTGGAATGTAGGACAGAGGTGCGGGGTGGGGCGGGGGTTGAGAGGATTCCCCAGAAACAGAGTGGGGAGCAGAATAGGCACAAGCATATCTACTGAAATACACTGCTGAGGCGGGTAGCGGGAGAGACAGGAGAGGTCTGCTGAGCCATGTGGGTTAGCTCCCTGGCCAGGGATGGAACTCATGCTGCAGAGGCTGGCAATAGCTTGATAGCGCTGAGACTTTAACCTCTGTACCACCAGGGAAGCCCAGTACTTTTACTTCTTTCATTCCAACTTTTCCTTTTCCTGCCTAATTGCTCTAGCTAGAACTCTCACTACTGTGTTGTATAGAAGTGACAGAAAACAGGCATCCTTGTCTTGTTCCTGATTGTAAAGGAAAAGCTTTCTGTCTTTCATCATTGAATGTTACCTGTGTGATTTTTCATATATGGTCTTTGTCATGTTAAGAAAGTTACCTTCTATTCCTAGGTTATTGGGTGTTTTTTATAATGAACTTTTTCATATTTGTCAAATGCTTTTTCCAAATCCATTAGGATGATGATGTATCTTTTTTTCCCCCCTCATTCTATTAATGTGGTATCTTACATTGATTTTTGTATGTTGAACCATCCTTGAGTTCAGGAATAAGTCCTAGTTGACCATGGTGTATATAAAATTCTTTTAATATGTTGCTGAATTCAGTTTGCTAATATTTTGTTGAGGATTTTTGCATGTGTGGGCAGAAGGGATAGTAGTTGGCCAGTAGTTTTCTTTTCTTGTAGTAATCTCATCTTGCTTTGGTATCAGGGTAATGCCTCTTAGCATATTAGACAAGTTCTCTCCTCTGCAATGTTTTACAAGCATTTGAGAAGGACTGGTGTTAATTCTTCTTTACATGTTTGGTAGAATTCACCAGTGAAGCCCTCAGGTCCTAAAGTTTTCTTTGATGAATTATTGATTCAACCATTTAATTGCTATATGTCTGTTTAGATTGTCTTTTTTTTTTTTTACATTTTAAAAAGGACAGGTTTATTAGGAAAAGGAGAAAGGAAGAGTCACTTGCATAGTCACAGGTGAGCAGACGAGCTGCCTATTTGGATTTTCTATATCTGTTTAAATTGGTTTTAGAAATTTGTGTGTTTCTAGGAATTTATCCATTTCATCTAGGTTATACAATTATTCATAGTATTCTCTTGTAATTCTTTTTATTTCTGTGGAGTCAGTAGTAATGTACCCATTGTTCCTGATTTTAATAATTTGAGTCTTCTCCCTCTTCCTTAGTTAATACCTAGCTAATGTTTTGTCAATTTTGTTGAACTTTCCAAGGAAGTTTTGACTTTGTTAATTTTCTCTACTGCTTTCCTAGTCTCTATTTTATTTATCTCTATTCTAATATTTACTAGTTCCTTCTTCTATTAACTTCGGGGTCACTTTGTTCTTCTTTTTCTAGTTCTTTTTTTTTTTTTTTTTAAGATTTTTATTTATTTATTTATACAAGCACTGGGTACAGTCAGAAGTGCCGGAGGGTGAGAGAATTCACCAGAGCCAGAGCGGGGAGCAGAGCAGGCAGAAGGACCGAAGTACACTGCTGAGGGGAGCAGCGGGTGGCAGGAGAGGTCTGCGCGCCAAGTGGGACCCTCCTGCGGTGGTTGGGGAGCAGCCCGGGATCGAACCGATGCTGCAGAGACTGCGGGCAGCAACCCAGCGCTCAACCGCTGCGCCACCTGGGAGGCCCTTCTTTTTCTAGTTCTTTAAAGGGGTTTACTTAGGTTATTGATTTTAGGGGTTTTTCCTCCCAAAAAAGTCTTTATTGAAATAACATTGCCTGATAACATTATATAGATCTCTCTCTCTTTTTTTTTTTAAAGATTTATTTATTTGTACAAGAACCATGGCACAGGCCAGATGCACATGAGGGTGAGAGGATTCACCAGAGACAGAGTGGGGAACAAAACAGGCAGACTGACTGAAATACACTGCTGAGGGGAGCAGCGGGCGAGACAGGAGAGGTCTGCGTGCCATGTGGGATTCTCTCCAGCTGGTGGAGATTGAACCCGCTCTGCAGAGGCTGCGGACAGCCTCACAGTGCAGCGCTTAACCGCCTTCGCCACCAGGGAGGCCCAGATCTCTCTTTTTTATTGTAGACATTTACAACTATAGATTTTACTCTAAGCACTGCTTTCTATGTATCTCAAAATTTTTGGTGTGGGGCCTCCCTCGTGGAGCAGCGTTTGAGCGCTGGGTTGCGAAGCTGCCCGCAGCCTCTGCAGCACCGGTTCGATCCCCGGCTGCTCCCGGCCACCGGAGGAGGGTCCCACATGGCGCGCAGACCTCTCCTGCCGCCCGCTGCTCCCCTCAGCAGTGTACTTCGGTCCTTCTGCCTGCTCTGCTCCCCGCTCTGGCTCTGGTGAATTCTCTCACCCTCCCGCGCTTCTGACTGTACCCAGTGCTTGTATAAATAAATAAATAAATAAATCTTTAAAGAAAAAAATTTTTTTGGTGTGTTGTATTTTAATTTTCATTCATCTCAATGTATTTTCTAATTTCCCTGTGATTTCTTTGACCCACTGGTTGTTTAAGGATGATTTCCACATATTCATGAAGTTTTCAGTTTCCCTCCTATTAGTGAGTTCATGTAATCAGAAAAAATACCTTGCATGATGTCAGTCTTTTAAAATGTGTTAATACTTGTTTTGTGGCTAACATATAGTCTATTGTACAGAATGGTCCATGTGCAACTAAGAAAAGTATGTATTCTGATAATATTGGGTGTTCTGCAAGTGTCTGGTCTAATTTATTCATAGGTTAAGTTCCCTATTTTCCTATTGATTGTCTTTCTAATTTTTCTATCCATTATTGAAAGTGGGGCACTGATGTCTCCAACTATTATTATTGTAAAATTGTCTAAATCTCCCATCAGTCATGTCAGCTTTTGCTTCACATATTTTGGGTCTCTGCTTTTAGGTGTGCATAGGTTATAATTGCTACATCTTCTTGCTGGCCCAAACCTTTTATTACTATATAATGCCCTTCTTTGTCTCTTGTGATTTTTTTACTTCATTGTATGACAATAATATAACTGTATGTTTTGTATGACAATATAGCAATCCCAATTTTTTTTTTAAAGATTTATTTATTTATGCAACAAGAGCTGGGGTACATGCCAGAGGTGGGGGGTGAGAGGATTCACCAGAGACAGAGTGGGGAGCAGAACAGGCAGATTGACAGAAATACACTGCTGAGGGGAGCAGGGGGCGAGATAGGAGAGGTCTGCTGCACCATGTGGGTAGCTCCCTGGCTGGCTGGGAATCGAACTCATGCTGCAGTGGCTGCAGATAGCTTCATAGGTTGCCTCTTAACCCTTGTGCCACCAGGGAGGCCCAGCAATCCCAATTTTCTTTTGGCTACTACTTGTATGAAACATTAGTAAACATTTGAATTGAAATTAAGAGTTGAAGAACATAAAGTATCATGTAAAACTTCTTATTTACAGGAAAACATGTCCAAAATATTTAATTTAAGAAGTCTGGTACTTATGTTTTAAAATCCTATTTTTAGGGCCTCCCTGGTAGCACAAGGGGTTAAGCACAGCACTGTGAAGCTATCCACAATCTCTGTAGCATGAGTTCGATCCCCCTGCTGGCCAGAGAGCTACCCACATGGCAGAGCAGACCTCTTCTCGCTCGCTTGCTGCTCCCCTCAGCAGTGTACTTCAGTCAGTCTGCCTGTTCTGCTCCCCACGCTGTCTCTGGTGAATCCTCTCATCCCCTGAACCTCTGGCCTCTACCCCAGTTCTGTACGCATAAATAAATAAATCTTTAAAAAAAAAAACCTATCTTTTATATTCATATTTTAAATAAAGTAGTACACTAGGTCCCATATTTTAGGAATATAATCTCTAACTGCCTTCACTTACCTCATTTAATTAGTATGTTTTAAATTATTTGCCATGTATCCATGTTGAAATTCAAGTTTCAACATGTACAGATGAACTTCATGAAAGTTGACAACAATCTAGTACTAAAAACTGTGGTGGTTTCTCAACAGTTTAGTATTGAATTTCTCTTCCAAGAAGATCTTACTAAGAGGACTGCCATCATCATTTACCCTTAATGTCTACAACCTATAACATCATATTTTTAAAGGGCTTTATATGTACTAAGATATTTAATTTTTCTAAGTATTTTTAAAAGGGATATATATATATATACACATACACTTAGAAAAAAATATATATATATGTTTGTGTACAAATTCTGTTCAGAAAATTAAGCCAGGAAAATTTGATGGTATTCATTAGATTTTTTTTTAATTTATTTTATTTATTTATGCATACAAGAACTGGGGTCTAGGCCAGAGTTACAAGGGGTGAGAGGATTCACCAGAGACAGTGTGGAAAGCAGAATGGGCAGAACTACTGAAGTACACTGCTGAGAGAAGCTGGGGCAAGACTGGAGAGGTCTGCTGTGCCACGCGGGTTAGCTCCCTGGGCAGGTACTATGGACTCATGCAGCAGTGGCTGGTGATAGCTTGATTATACTGAGACTTTAACCCCTGTGCCACCAGGGAGGCCCTGGCATTCATTAGAATTTAACCAAACGGAGTTGTTCTTCATAACAACTATATAGTAAGGAAATTGAACACTAACTTAATCTATATTCAGTTTAAATGGTTGTATATTTTTAAATTGCCAAGAAAAAAACATTGTACATTTGAAATTTTTTTCACTCAGGACAAGACATAGGCTATCAACCTGATCTCATTTTTGTAAATATGTGTGCATTTATACATATTTAAAGAAATGTAGATAGATAGATAGATAGATAGATAGATAGATAGATAGATAGATAGATAGAGATGCATTTTAAGATTTCCATGATTATACCCATGTACTTTACAGTGGTTATCTCCAGTCATTGGAGCTATTGGGAAAGGAAACTCTTCCTTTTATTTTAACCTATTTTAATTATTTGCAATGAGCATACAGTTAGGAAAAGCAACAATATTGTTTTTGTTCTGATAGTAAAGTGAGTAGGAATTCACTGTAGAAACAAAGTTGGGAGGGACCAAGTAAGCAAAGGACACAGCACAGGCAAAGAGGCATGAAAACCATGCCCTGTCACAGAAACTGCCGGAACATGGCATAACTGGAGGACACTGGAGGTAGATGGAAAAGAGGTATTTTCAGGAGCCATATTATCAAGGGCCTCCATTTCATAAAGAGTTTAGAGTCCGTTCTTGGCATAAGGGCTGAAAAATGACAGGTTTTGATTTCCATATTAAGCAAATTAGTTAATGGGGGTGAGGAAGAGCCTCAAGGCTGCAAGGCCTGTGGGAAAACTATTGCAATCATTGAGGAAAGAGAAGAGGGGGCTGGAACTGAGTCAAGGTTTAGTGGGTAGAGAAGAAAAATGGAAATAAGAGATAAGTAGGGCCTCCCTGGTGGCACAAGGGGTTAAGCACTGCACTATGAAGCAATAGCAGCCACTGCAACATGAGCTCGATCCCCAGCCAGCCAGGGAGCAACTCACATGGCGCAGCAGATCTCTCCTGTCTCACCCACTGCTCCCCTCAGCAGTGTATTTCAGTCAGTCTGCCTGTTCTGTTTCCCACTCTGTCTCTGGTGAATCCTTTCACCCCCCACATCCCTGGCCTGTACCCCAGATCTTATATGCATAAATAAATAAATCTTTAAAAAAGAAAAAGAAAGAAAAGATAAGTAGAGGCCAAGTCAAAAAACAATTACCCTAAGAAGGAAGTGAGTTCATCTGTCTCACCAAGGTCTCCAGGGCGATGACTTAGCTTGACATACGACTAGCAGGAAACCAGGTCTAGAGATGAGGGTGATTCATGAGGAGGAGGAGGAGGAAAATTCCATTAAAATAGTCCCTTCACAGTTACAAAACCCTCGCCATCCCTCTTCTGGAACATTATAATGTGTCTTCCCATTGTATAGATGAAGAAGCTGTGGCCTGGAGAGGTCATGCAACCAGAGCAAAACCCAGACAGCACCATTTACTAGGTACATGAGTAGACAGCAAAGCCTAAACAACTGTGTGTTCACTTTCTGTGTGACCATCGCAATTTTCATGAGCTTTCTGTGCCTCAGTTTCCTCTTTTATAAAATGAGGGAGTCCATCTACCTCACATGGTCACTGAAAGGATTAAAGAAGCTAAAGAGTTTAGAATAGAGCCCGACATATAGTAAGTGCTCAGTAAATATGCACTCACTACTTTTTTATAATCCTTAGTATCGACATAGTAAGCCATAGTAAGATAGAATACCTGGATAGAATGAATGTGGGAAAACGAGGCTCCTGGCACTTACCAGGCCCCTTCTTTACTTCTTGGGCCTTGACTCCTATGAAGAAAAGACCCCGAGACTAGAACCTGTGTTCTTGGTCTCGTTCACTAAGGAACGGGGGCTATTTGTAGTATCCACCCTTTCTATTTATTTCCATGTTCTATTAGTTGTATGTTATATCATTTCCAAGCTCCTTGAATTTGCAAGTTCATTTTCATGTACTTGTTTGTTCATTTATTCCCCCATTCATTTACTTAACAAACATGAGCCAAATCCTAGCCTGGGCCTGTGCTGGGGGCTGGGACTACAAAGAAAAGTACAGTCTGGGCCTGCCTTCAGGGAGCTCACTGTGTAGTTTACTCACTCACTCACTCACCCACTCAGTCATTTATTCATCACTTACTAGGAGCCTTCTCTGGGCCACACACATACACTGTTTATATCTCCTCCTGCCTTTGGACACAAAGCAATTATTCAAGGAGTCATGTCCCAGTGGCTGTTTTGTTTCCAATCCTTTTCTCATACTTTTCCTCCTGTGTACCCACTCTATGCCCACACATAAAATCTCACAGGGAAACCACAACAAAGGTCCAGGAAGAACAAACATTTTCCCCATATTTCCCATGGTTGAAGATCTTCCTCTAGCTCCTGGAGTCTAGAGGGGAGAGCAGCAACAATGGAGTCCTTGGGCCTCTCAGTCATTCATTCATTCAGCAGACCATTTAGTAAGCACAATGTCTAGGCCAGTTCCATCGCTGGTCCGTTTGGGGGTAACAGAAAGAAATGAAAACAGAACATCCCTTCTGGGGGTCTCCACTGAGTGGGTTAGCGACTCATTCTTTCATGAATATTTATTGAGCATCTACCCTGTGCCAGGCACCAATTAAGGTTTTGGGAATGTGAAGCTCCTGCCCTCCAGTGCTTGCCATGTAGACAGAGAGATAGACAGTGGACAAGCAAACACATGCAGAGATGACTGTCTACAATGAGGGCTCTGAAGAAAATAAGCCAGTGTGATATGATGTGTAGACAGTCTGAGTTGTTTGTGCTAGAGCAGGGCATGTCCCTTCTTTTGAGCCTTAGTTTCCACACAAATAACAATCATACCTACCTCTTGTGAGGAGGATATAAGTTAATATGAATGAAGCCTAGCACTCAGCACACATTATATTACCTTATTTTTTAACTAGATGCATAAATAGATCATCAAAATACTAGGCAGTTAGTATAGGATAAAGCTGTACAGACACAAGCATTCTGGGAACATGGGGGAGGAGTCCCGGGGGGGCAGGGACAGCTCGGGAAGGAAAGGAGGTGAGGGCATTGGACACAGATGCTCTTCCTCCCTTCCCTCACCCTGAAGCACTCAGGATGTTGCCTTTTTGAGGAAAGGTGGGGCAGGACAGGGAAACATACATGCCTCACCTCCCTCCAGGACAAGAGAGGAGAGAGGGTCCCCAAGGGGCCACTGAGACCCTTGCAGGCACAGGGCAACAGGATAGTGCCTACTTTCACTGGCCATCTCCTTTCAGGGCCCCGAGGCCTCCAAAGTACCTGTCACCCTACTGGGTGATACAGATGCTGTGGGCAAAGATGCTGTGGGCAAAGATGCTCAATTCCTGTGAGATTAAATGAAAGGGCCATTCTCATTCATGGGGTCCCTTCCTAGATCCTGGGTCCCTTCCAGCAGCTCTGTGCTAGAGGTGTCATTGCCCTGTCCTCTCAGATGAGCACATGGAGCCTGGAGGAAAACACAGATCATTCTCCATCACTCAGTTCAGAAATGGCACCGGATGGGTAGAATGTGGCCTGGCTGCAAAACAGCTGCTCTTGGGCCTCCCTGGTGACGCAGTGGTTGAGCGCTGGGCTGCGAAGCTGCCCGCAGCCTCTGCAGTGCCAGTTCTATCTCCGGCCGCCGGGCGAGGGTCCCACATGGCGCACAGACCTCTCCTGCCGCCCGCTGCTCCCCTCAGCAGTGTATTTCGTCAGTCTGCCTGTTCTGTTCCCTGTTCTGGCTCTGGTGAATTCTCTCACCCTCCTGCGCTTCTGACTGTACCCAGTGCTTGTATAAATAAATAAATAAATATTTTTTTTTAATTAAAAAAAAAAAACCCAGCTGCTCTTTTTATTCTCCTCCATTCTGCTTCTCAACAGGGACACACAGGAAAGATCATTGTGGGGTGAGGGGAGGCAGAGGAGAGGTGAGGGGAATTAAGAGGGTGAAGGAAGTGAGGGACTGATATTGCAGCATAGAATGACGGAGAACTGAAGGGAGGGATCCAGGATTGTTGCGGGGGAGCCAGAGAAAGTTACAACCAGGAAGAGATGAAACCACAGGGGAGGAAATCCTACCTGACCCCAGCCCCATCACAACAGGCATCCTGGCAAACAGGATGAGGATGGGGCAAGCCCCACCCCTGTCTGCACTAACCCTACCTCCAGCATCAACTATCCAGGCATTCCATGTCAAGCCCTGTGCCCACAGGGTCCAGGATGTGGGCACCCAGGGATGGACAAGCCCTGACGTAGACAACTCTTCGACCCCTATGCCTGGCCTCCACAGCCACAAGCCAAATACTCTTGTGGTTTGGGCACCAGCCAAGCACCCACACCCCAGCTCACGGGACCACAACTTCCCTGTTGCTTCAGGTTACGAGAGCATGCAAAACCCCAGGAGATAGTTAGTTACACAACTGGTGCGCGCACGGCACCCACACACCCCGGGTGGCCCGACAATCCCACAGAAGAAACCGCAGGCTTGCACGAAGGCACGGGCCCCTCTACAGCCTCCTGGCATGGAGAGCTGGGGGTGAGGCGGGAAGACCTCCTGGCCGGGAGCCAGGGCTCTGCAGGCTCATTGAGAAAGCCCAGTAAGTCACGTCTTCCCCGGGAGCCTGCTCTTCCCGCCCTCCGCCGCCCCCTTCCCCGTAGAAAAGATCTCCTTCCACCCCATGGCTGATCCACCCAGATACCTACTCAGATCCCTCTAAACCACTGCCAGCACCGTCCTTCCCCTCGGAATGCCCAGGAGAAAGGGAGACAGGAATTGCACAGAGCAGTAGAGACAGAGGACTGGATGACATGACCTCTAAAGGGGCCTTTTCTGATGGAACTTCCCTCCAAAAGAAGTGGGTGTGCTCTGAGGCAAACCCCATGGTTATCTCCTCTAGAGCTTTATCAGGTGGGTCTGAGAAGCAGGATATGGGGGAGGTAATTTTCTTTGCACTTTTGATTTTTTTTAATTTCTCTACAACAAACATGTGTTACGTATTACTCTGCAATAGGAAGGAAGGCGTGATGTGCTCGATGCATTAACCTCCCCGGGGCATTTGCCTTCTGACCAGGACTTGCCTTAAGCCAGCATTTCCCTAAACACATTGTTGACTCTCTAAAAGGACTCAATAAGCATAGTAGCCTGAAGAAAAGTCTGAGAGGTTTTCTTGACTGCAGAGCCTCCAACAGGCTCATCTGAGCCGCAACCCTCTCAGAGAAGAATGGCCTTTGGTCTCAGGCCCCTTTACAGGGAAGCATCTCAAGAGACACTTTCTAGGTACTGCTGAATGCAGGGTCTAAAGAGGCGACAGCCAGGCACACACCCAATTGTGAAGGGCCCCTTTCAGAGGTGACACAGCTCCAGTCCCGGGGGGGTCCAAGGGCAGATGCCCGAAGCAGTCACCTCCAACTGTGTGAGTCAAACCCCACTCTCTACCCAGAGTTGGTCCGAACCCTGCATCCCAGAGATGACACTGACTAATACAGGTAGTAATGTGGCTGCCCCAGCCTGCCCAGCCACCACCCGGAGGTTACTTAGATCTGCAGTGACCCCTGCTGGCTCTGTCCAAAATCACCCCTTCCCTTCGTCCTCACCTCTGAGGCCGGCCTCATCCTCTTTGCCCCCACAACTCTCCAGGCCCCACCCTCCTGCATTTTCCCCCTTTGTCCTGACCCAGCCTATCAGGACCCACCGAGACCACACATGTCCTCTTTTCCCCATGCCAGGGGTTGAAATCTGGCTGGGCTTTAATAGAGCCATTTGTGAATTCTGGGGCCTGCACTGGAGAGACTGATGGCATGAAGAAGGGGGTTCCTATCAAGGGCACGGCCCACCCCAAGACCACTAAAATAATAATCCTGGAACAATTCCTTTTTTCTAGGAACAGACCTAACCCTTTAGTGTAGATTGTTCCATTTCATTTTCATAAGAACTCTAAGAAGTAGGCACGATTTCTGTCTTCATCCAGGTTTCAGATAAGAAACCAAGACTCAGACCTGAGAAACTTAGTAAATGGCAAGGTTTGGACTCACATGAAGGCCTCTGCCTTTAGCACCCTCCACCCACCCACTGCTATTTCACTGTTCTTGCATCTGCCCACACCAGACCCACCTGTATGTTCAAGCATACTTTTGGCTCAATGGGTCTTGTCTCCTGACCTCCAGGTTTGGCTCACAGGGCCCCTTATCCCCTTCCCCTTGGGGAGGTAGGCTGCAGATTTCCATGGCCAGGACCCATGCCCTTTTCTGATAATTGTGTCTCGATATCTTTTGGGCAATACGAAAGGCCTCAATAAAAGCGGCCTGGATGGAGATGACTCCACACACCCCACATCTCCATGGGGACACATGTGATTCAGGCCTGGCCACCCAAGCATCAAAACGTCCTGGCCGTAATGATTGGTTCAGGAAGGGCAGGTGACCACACCAGGACTACTGAGCCAATCCTGGGGTTTTCCTGGAGTCACTGGGAAGAAGAATGGTTTTCCGCTTCGGGAATTGCTAGCCAGGTATGTGTCTGTCAGGAGTTGCCAGAGATCGTGGCTAAGAGGGAGGCGCATGCAGAGGAGAGCAGAGACCCAGACTTTATTCACACTGTGCCAAAGCCAGGTACACCCCTGGACTCCGCAGTGACCACAAGCCAATGAATTACTTTTTTCCTTGTTCTTGTCTTAAGCCAGTCAGTGTTGAGTGTCTTCGTTTGAAACAAAGAACTATCAAAGCCTACATCCACCTCCACCGCCCGCATTGTTAATCATTGTTAACAGCTGTGACTCCTTCTTGCCTTTTCCTCCTGTGCTTATTTAGACATACTGGACATTTTTTAAATAAAAATTGACACCACTGGCTACTCCTTCCTTCAAGATATATGCTTTTGCTTATTTTTCTAAAAACTCACTCTCTTAGTTTTCCTCTGGCCGCTCTGAATTCCTGTCTGTCTCATTTTTCCTTTGCTGGCTCCTCTTTGTTTGCAAGAAACAGAAACCAACTCTGGCATTTATAACACCGCCACCCCCCCCAAAAAAAAAAAAAAGAATATGTTAGAAAATTATTGAGGAATTAGTTCAGAGAATCAACGAGGAGGATGGCATGCCTTGCACTGAGCTTCAAAGGGCTCTCCCATCCCAGTGCCAGGAGGTTCAAGATGCCCAGTTCCAAGAGTCTGGTCAGCTGACCTGGATTCACATGGCTGACCCCCTGCTGCCCGTGGGATGAGAAGGAAAGTCTGGTAAAACGAGCCTTTTAGGACCCTTCTGTGCTCTGGAGGAGGAGAGCAGATCATCGGATTTAGCATCCCATACCATGTAGACAGACAATGTCCCCCAAGGAAGCTAGAGACCAGGAGACAACAAAATCAGGGTGAATGTCTTCCCAGGTCCCCTGAGTTGTACCTTAGGTGTCTTCTCATTCCATACTGCCTCCTGGGCCTTCTCACTCACTCCTTTGATGACTGTAATTGTCACCAATTTGCTTACAATTATAGGAGACCTAGCTCTTGAGGACAGATCTACTTATCCAGAAGTCTATCTGAACTTGTCCTGAGCACAAAAACTGCTCTTTCTTCGAGCTATCTTAACTCAGCAACTGCAACCACCAGTCACTCAGCCAATCATACCAGAAATCAGTAGCTACTAAGTTACTTTCAATGCCCAGCCAGCCTAAGGATCTTTACACATGCCAGTCCCTCTCTCTCTGGCACTCTAATTTCCATCTCCCCCACCTCTCACCTGGAGGTTTCCTACAGCAGACACTTCTATCCATCTCTTCTTTAGTAATAGAATTGCTCGTCTGTACCGAGGCCCTTGGCTACCCAAATAAAGACAAATACCCAGTCTCCTTGTAGCTAGATATGGTCACGTAACCAAGTAGTATTTAAGAAGAAACGGTGTGTGCTACCCACAAACATGAGTCCCTAAAGAAGCCTATTTTGCTCCTCTTTTCCCCTTCCAACCAACTGGGCTGTGGGCATAATGGCTGGAGCTGGAGTAGCTATTTTGGATTGTGAGATGGAAGCTCTATTTTTGAGGGTGGTGGTGCAATACACTAGGTGGAAGGAATATGGGTCCCTGATCTAGAGATCCCATGCCTGTGCTGCACTATATAGGTCTGGGCTTTATTGATGGGCGAGAAATAAATTTTTATTTTGTTTAAACATTTTAAGGGGTGGGGGTCCTGTCACTACTAAACCTGATCCTAACGCACTCATCCAATAAGCCTAAGTTTAAATATCATTTCCTCAGGAAAATCTTCCCCAGTCACGCAGACTCAGGTAGGTCAAACTGTTATAAATTCTCATAGCATAGCATCCTGTATTTCTCTCTAACACCTTTCAAATTTGTATTGAAATATTTTTTCTCGTGGATCAACTTGTTGTCTTTCTCTCTACTTGAACATAATAATTTTGAAGAGGCAGGAACTGAATCTGTCTTTTCACTGCTGAATTCTTACCTCCTAATACAGTGCCTGGAATATAGCAGTCAATTGATAAACCTTATTGATGAAATGAATGAATGAAAGAACTTAATACTTTGAATGAGACTATTCCCCATTTCATGAGTCAAGTTCCTGCAAGTTGTTTCCTTAGCAGATTAACCCAACCAGACCCACTCCCCTGACTCGTCAGATGTTCTAATGGTGTATAACCTCCTACATGGACACATGCCCTCCCCTGCCTCCACCCCTGCCTCTGTGGCTCCATAATCTTCTTTCTCTAAAAATTTGGAATCCTCTATTTGCAACATCCAAGTTGACCTTAGCATGTCCCAGCTTCCAGCTCAGCAAACTGGCTATTGGAGATCTCTTCCAGCTAAGATGGGACACCCATCAGCCATCCACCACCCACCCAAGCTTTGACCCAGGAAGCCATCTGAAGAAGAGTTCCAGGGCCAGGGGAAGCCCTCCTGGTGCTCCCTCTCTCCAACTCCCACTCTGAATGTTTGCTCTGATGCCCCCAGACCTTCTCTGACCTCCTCTGACTCTCTCCGCAGAGAGTTCATCTTTGCACTTTTATTTTCCATCTTTGGTGAGCCTCCAAAGGTGTGAGGATGTGCCTAGATAATGCAGTATGGAGGGTAAGGCATGAAAGAAGGTTAGTCCTCACCAGCTGTAAGCACCTTAAGGCCCCTGCTCTAGGCTTTATCCATCCTTGTCTTCCTACACTTGGCATGGTGCCTGGCACATAGTAGGCATGTAGCCTACCAAATAAATAGAAATAAATGCCTACCAAATAAATAGAAAGGCTGCCTTAGAGGGGGGAAAAAAGGCTTGGTGGGGCAGAAAGGATAATACGAGGTGCTGCCTGATGGGTGGTCTGAAGCCTGGAAGAGAGAGTAAGATGGAAGGTAGCAAGAGCTAGGGTCTGGGTTGCTGTTCCTCCCACTGCCTTAGAGAGGGGACAGGGCACAGCCCGGGGTGGGGGGTGAAAGGAGGTTGGTGAGAACTGATCCCAGCAGACCCTCTTCCCACACTTATCCCCTCCCCCAGCCGGGGGTCCGTGGGTGAGCGAGCACATTTGGCTATTGTCTCTGATCTGTGACTCTGCTGCTCCTCTTGATAGAGCAGAATCAAAGCAGCGGCTGCCATGGGCCACACAAGAGACACACAGGGGTCTTCCGGGCTATTGTCTCCCCCTAACTCTTAGCCATTCCCAGAGGTCAGTCTGACTCCAGGGCGGCCCAAAAAAGAGTAGTTCCAAGCTGGGGAAGCTCAATCCCAGCTGTCACCTAGAAGGGCCTTCAGGGAACATCAGGCTCAGTCCAGGCTCTGCCTTGCAGAACAGATGAGGAAACTGAGGCCAGAGAGCAAGGATGCACCCAGAGCCACAGAGCGCATCAGGGTGCAGGGCCCCGAGGCTCCTGGCTCCAGGCTCTGTGCTGTTTGCTACGCCAAGTGGACACTAGTGAAGAAAAAGGGGCCTGAGGATTTAGAGTGGAGACTCACGACTTCAAAGGAAGAATTCCTCCCCCACCCCACCCTGGAGTAAGGAAGAACATGTGCTCTGGAGCCAGAAGGACTGGGCACAAATCCTAGCCCCGCCTCTCATCAACAGTATAACCGTCAGCAAATGTCAACCTCTCTCTGTGCCTCCATTTCCTCAGCTGTAAAACAGAGATAACAGCAATTGTACTAATCTTACAGCGGGTTGGGGGGGATTAAATGAGTGGATGCTTATAAAGGGCTTGGAAAGTGCCTGATCTGTAGTAAGCACTCAATAAACCTCTGCTGTCACTGTTGTATGGTCATCGAAAGGTCTCCTGTTCTGCCAAAGTCTTTCCTAACCCAGCAAAACGCTCTCCCCTGAGGAGTGAGTTGCAGTGGCCAGTGGGTGTGATTGAAAGCCGGGGCCCCTCCCGGTGCTCTCACCGACCCCACCCTCCAATCTCTTGTCTCTGGGACTCAGTGGCCCCTCACCTCTCCAGTCGCCAGCCTGTCTGCCCAGCTCTCACGCCTGATGCAGAGATAAACACATCCCACGATAGTATTGTTTCCCACTTCCCGAAGCTCTCAAGTGTGATCCTAGAGGGTGGGATTAACCTGGCATTTGGGCAGCTTAGGGGTTTGGAAGGATTGAAAGAGGCTGTTCCCAGAGCCGGCCTGTACCATCCTTAAAGGCAGTGGAGGTGGCTTGGCTTGCAGGGAAGGGGCAAGGGGAGCCACTGTGGCCTGGGTTTCTGGAACATTCAATCATGCTGCTCCCCTACCACACACACAACACACACACACACACACACACACACACACACACACAGCCTAATGGGGAAGGAGGGGCTGCCCAGCTGAGTGGAGAAATGGGACATTCCTCTCTGACAGTCGATTCTCTCCCTGCTCCCAGATCAGAACCTTCTGCTCCCTGTATCCCTCGGGTGGTCGAACTGACCAGCCAGAAAGACTCAGCATCCAGGGCAAAGAGAGTCCACAGCACCCAGAAGCCATGAGGAGCCAGGAAAGCAAAAGGATGGAGAGACTGGGGGAAAGACGCGCAGGACCTGCTCACTTCACACGGGAGAGTCAGCCTGGGGAGAGAGGCCTGCCTCCTCTCCCAGCTGGGGCGGGCCACTCCTCTCCCCAATCCCCAGTACTCCCAGTCCTGCCACTCTCATGACCTCATTGCCATGACGAGGCCATGCAGGTGGCCCAGAGCCAGGGGCCCACCAAAATCCACACCCCCCAGAGACTACCATGAGCCAGGCGGGGCCGGGATATGTCGCACAAATGACTTCCACCCGCCTGAACCCACGCCGGCGAAGACAGCCTGTCCTGCTGCATGTTTACTCCAGAGGCTCAGCTCCCCTCTCAGTAAGGCTGGCCCCAAGGCAGGCCTCTACCGCTCATCCCATCGGTCAGCCAGATCTTTCCTGGCCCCAACCCCTCCCCTGCAAAATTCTGCTCAGCTTTCTTGTCATAGAGCCCCCCACCCTGCACCCCCCACTCCCCTTGCCCACCTCAAACCTTGCATTATCTCACAGAGCAATGACAATATGGTAGTGGCGGTGAAAGGGATGGGGGGAAGGGTTGGCGGTTGGTTACTTGGACCTGGACGTACCGGCCGGGAACATACATCAACAGTAGTTCTAGCAGCTTCAGAGGCAAGGCTGGCGATTAGGTGGTGATGGTGCAGGAGTAACAGTGGTGAAGGTAATGGTGGTGGTGATGGATGGGTTGATGGTGGAGGTGGTGGCCTTGCTGGAGATTGTGCTGGCAGGGGAGTCAGTGACGGTGGTTGTCACAGTGGGAAGAGCAGAGGTGTCTCCTCCCTCTCCAAGCCTCAAGGACATGAACATGTAAGGCGAGCCCCATGGCTCCCGGTTCTGTGGTGCAGCAGAGTGTTCCCAGCTCTGCTGGGGTGCGGGGGGCCTGAGCCCACCTCCACCCCTGTGAGGGCAGTAGACAGATTCACACTGAGACATCCGGGACTCGTCGAGTCACTATCTCCTGGGAAGAGCTTTCTTTCAGATCTAAGAGACCTTCGGTTCCTGCCTCCAATTCTCTGACTCCCCACTTGAATCATCAGTTACTGCTGCCTGACCTCTGACACCACCGCCTGACCACCCGACGGCCTGACCGCTGCTTCTGCCTCTAGCTCTGCTTCCATGTCACCTGCTTACAGGTGGTGCCGGCTTGTGCCCGGTGTCTGAAAGAGCTGTACACTGGTGCCTGGTCCCCTGGCACCGCCTCTCCAGGAGCTGTCCAACGCTGTTTGATCCTCCACATCGCCACCTGCTGACCAGCGCTGACCAGCACTACTGACCTGTCTCAGCCATCTCTTAGAGCTGCCCAGCCACCTCTAAGAGCTTCCACTGCTTTTGATCTGACAGCATGGTCGCCCAACCACCACTCCTGCCTCCGGCACATCTGGCACCACCAGAGTGGTGCTGTTGCCTCCAGCTCTGTCCAGTCCAACCTCCAGACCAGTACTGTTGGCTGCTGTGGTGCTGCCTCGGCAGTGCCACCTGTGACTACCTCCTACTACTACCATGATTTGGGTCCTGATCCTCCATTTATCCATGTGTCAACAGCTTCAGGCTCTCAATGGATGATGCCATCTTGCACAGTTTTTGGTTTGGATACAGGACAACACAGACACTGTCTGGGTTAGGACAGATGGCCATTTGTGGCCTTAGAAACTCTTTTTCCTTATCTCTCCTACCCCTTTTAAATAAACCTAGTTGCTGTTGCATTGAGTCTATGTCATGTCTTGCAATGGTAAATGCACAGGTAAAAGCCCACAAACCGTGACATTCCCCAGGTTTGCACAGTTTCAAATAGAACATCAGGTATGTTCCTGAAGACTGCAGGAACATCGTGATGACTAGAGATTGTCCAGGGCATCCAGTCACAGAAAGTCCCCAGAACAATGGTGTAATGTGAGGCATGTGAGGCATGTGAGGTATTACACCGTTACTCTGCGAGGCATAGTATGTTCCCCTCCCAGAACTCTGGAGATTTCCTCTCCAACTTGAAGCACATAGCATCTGACCTAGAAACTGCTGAGGCTTTTCTTGAGAGAAGGCAGAAAGAGGCCAGGCATAGGAGACAAAGGCTCCAATGCTGGAATCCCAACTAGATGGAGCAACTTTGGGTCAGAATCTCACTGTAAAATGGGAATCACACATCCACATCTTATTGGCAGAGTCATTGTAAGGACTGAGCTCAGTATCTTTTGAGGTGCCTGACAAAGAATTGTAGCATCTTTCTCATTCTGTTTTCAAAGGATTTCTTATCAATTGGTCTGGCCTACCCACATACGCCATCTGTCATATGCTTCCCCGTGTAAGTTTCCTAGAGCTGCTATAACAAGTGGCCATGAATGGAATGACCTGAAACAGCAGATAACCATCCCTTGCCGTGCTGAAGGCCCGGAGTCTGATGTCCAGGTGTCAGCAGAGCCATGCGCCCTCTGAAGCCTCCAGGGGAGAAGTTGCCAGTACCTTGAGGTATTCTCTGGCAACTTGGGGCTCTTTCTCTGCTTCCATCATCTCATGGATCTTCCCAGCGCCTTCTCCCCCAGGCCTTTGTCCGCAGGCCTCTGTATGTTCTTTTCTGTTTCTTTTAGGGACACGTTCATTGGGCTTAGGGCCCACCATACACCAGCATGCTGTCAGCTCAATCTTTACCTTAATGACATCTGCAAAGACCCTGTTTCCAATAAGGTCATAGTCTGATGTTCTAGGTGAATATAAATGGGGGCAGGGAGACTCTTCAACTCACTACACCCTGACCAATCTTTGAATAAGCCAAACTTAATTTCCCACTCCCCTCTCCCTGGTGTAGCCATGGGCCCCATCCCATTATCCCTTCCCAAGTCTGCTCCTGGACACCCCTGCCCTGCCTGGCCTCCTAATGCCCCAGTTCGTGTGTCCAGGCCTCCCTGGTGCTATGCGTGCATGCCTGTGTGCATGTGCGCAGATCCTTTTTTCACTTGGCGGTAAGAAAGGGGGATTCTAGGCTTGAGCTGGAGCCCACAGGGGCCTCTCTGCTCGGAAATGCTTCTTCCTCTCCCCCTGGCAGCTGTTTGGCTTGGCGGGAGCCCAACTGGCAGGCTCAGCAGCCAAGGAGCCCTGCGGGGCAGGGGGAGGGAATAGCCGGGGGCAGGCAGCTCCCTCCTCAGGGCCCAGGCCCTGGGGGCTGGGCCAATGGTGGGCCTCCCTGCTGGTTGGCTCCAACCCCCTCACTCTTGGTTCTCCTCCTCCTTGCTCTCCTGTCCTCTCCATCCCACAAAGGGGAATTCTGGAGACCCTCCATCACCCCGCCCTCACCAAGGAGGAGACGTGCAGAAGGGGAGCAGCAACTGGCAGAGCAAGAAATACACACAGAGAATGAGCGGTCAGCAGACCCTGGAGCTTTGCTCAGGGGACCTTTGGGTACTCTTTGAGGGCACCCCAGGACAACCTGGACTCCCTCCAACCTTCGGATACCCTGTCCCCTGTTCCTTCCATGTCCCCCAAATCTCCTGTCTCTAGCACAACTGCCTTCTTCTTCCAGGGCCCCTATGAACACCTAAGCTGTTGCTCATTTTTTTGAATTAGTCCTTTCTGCAAATGAGAAGGACTGAAAGTTAAGCCTCCAGGCCCCAGCAGGCCCTCTGACCCTTTACCACTGGCAGAAAAATAGTGAAGAATACGCAGGGAAGGACACAGTATAATAAGCATGGGGCTTCAAGATCTAAAACTCCTGGGATTAGATCATAGCTCTGCCACTTAATGCCTGCCCACCCAGAAAAGGTAACTTAACCTCCCTGAGCCTGAATTTTCTCTCACAACATAGAGGTACTCGTAACTAACTTCTAAGTTGCAGGGATGATACGGCATTGCCTTTGAAATAAGGTGAGCAGTGCACTGATGCTAACAGCTTACTGCAGGCCAGACACGGTGCTAGGTGTTTGCATGGACTATCTCATTTAATCCTAATAATAATTTCACAAAATAGAGATCATTTCACGGCTAAGAGGCCCGAGCAGTTTGCCATGGGGCCGGGTGCGGGTAAGCAGCTGCACTGGGACTGGATTCCAAGCACTGTGGACTCAGACTCCCCACTCGGAGCCACCCTGTTCTGCTGCTTCCTCACGGGCTGCGTAGCCATGGTAGACAGTGTTAGCATTAATACTAACATCATCAGAAGGAACGGGAAGAAAAATGTACCAAGGGCATGGTTTTTAAACCTATTAGGGCTTCATTTAAAACTTGATTTTTAACCCCATCATCCCTCCATTCGCTTGCTCCAAAGAAAAGATGCAAATCTGTGGCCAGTGAGCAAGGTTCAGCATTAGCGTGGCTGGTGCTGGCCACTGTGCCTTGTTCTTGTTGGAAGGAACCGTGGCACCAGAATCCATTCTCCCTCATCAGTCTTGACCCAAAGATGCCATCATTCCTGGGTATTTGTCACCACGTCATTGGTGTTGAGTGAAAGTGTTTCCTGAAATGGGACAGAACTGTGTGGTTTCCTTGCCGTGGAACTTCAGCATAGTAATATGATTAGGGGAATGCTGGATGTTAAACAAGAAAAGAAGGGGCCACAGAGAGTAGCTGAGCCGCAGGGGCTTTCCCAGGGGCCCCTGCAGGTGCAGCACAGAGGTCTTTCTTGCCCTGCACACATGAATTTGCCTGCAGTTTTTGAGTAAGAATCTGCCCAGCTGCCTTGGCAACTCTGGAGTCCTGGACGCTGAGGCCAACCCAGCCCAGCCTCCCAGCCACGGCAGGAGACCACTGGACCGGAGGTTCCCGAGGTTCTCATGTTTTGGCACATCTGGAAACGGTTAGCCTCCATCCCCTCTCCCACCTCCCCCTCCCCACTCCAGCTGTTCTCTGTGGTTAATTCTGGGAAGTACCCCTCAGCCATGGCTGCTTGCAGAAGGGTGTGGGGGAGGGGGGTCCGCCCCACCATAGAGGGGTGGAGGGAAGTGGGTCTGTCAGCTGAGGGTTAATGTGAGTAACCATGGCCCCCAGAAGAGCTAGGCTCCTCCTCCCTGGTTCCTGCAGACAGCCAGTTGGGGTTACTAGGGGTTGAGTAATGAAGAGGGATGCGGGAGGGGGAAGGCAGGGGCGAGTGTTGAGGGAGACCAGGGAGCAGAGATTGAGAGAATGTTTCTGCTGGAAAAAATCATCAAAAGGTCATCTGATGTTGTCCATCCGCCTGCTGCCTGGAGGTCACGCTGACCGCATGGTGTAGTGGAGAGAGGCTCTTTATAGTAGAGGGAGCTGGGTCACAATACTGGCTCCATCGCTGTTATGTCTGTATGACCTTGAGCAAGGTCCTTACTCTCTCCAGGCCTGAGCAACCTCATCTGTGGCAAGGGGGGACGGCACCTCCTCTGCAGAGGTTTCTGTGGTCTGGCCCACAGCCCCAAACATTCACTCCCTGGTCTCTGAGAGCTGCAGGGAGCGTCACTGGACACCTTCCCCTTGCTCCACTCCCTGCCCCACTTTCTGGGGTCTCGTGCTGTCATTCCTACATCCAGTACACCCACCCCACTCCTGGAGCTGCTCTTGAAGTTGGAGACTCTCCCTTCTCTCCGTCCACCGCTGCCCTCCTCATTTTTCTAAACTGGTTGAAAACCCCTGCTGAAGGCGGTTGCCTCAAATCTCCCCGAGTACCTTGGCTGGAGGAGGGGGTTGTGAAACATCTCCGAGACTCAATGATCCAGGGGGGTAGAGGCCATCAGTGCTCCAGGGGTGCTACCTGATCCGCTAGCCTGTGTCCTTTTTACAGTAATACCAAAAAATAAGATTCTTAGCCTTTATTTTCTAGCCGTGGAGGGGAGGGCCAATGCTACCATTCACTGTAGATTTGCTGTATACCACGCCAACTGCTGGGCCTCAGAGAAAATCTGGGGGAATTCTGGATTCTCCCCTTGGAAGACATGGCTTTAAAAAGCCTAAAAAGCCAGGACTAGCTCACACCCTCACAGAAACTGCTGCAGAGCCCGCCCCTCATCCCATTATGCTGGCTGGGCCTTTCCAGAACAGCTGCTCAGCCCCACCCCAAGGAGCTGTGCCTTCACCTGCACTGGAAGCCCCACAAGCACAAGGCCCCCAGGCTCCACCTCCTCTCAGCCTTTCCTCTTCCCACTCCCTAATCCACACACCCTTAACCCACTCAACGACTGGTCTGCAAGAGCAAAGCCAGGTTGGTTCTTTGTTTTGTTTTTAAGATTTATTTTATTTATTTATGCATACAAGAACTAGGATACAGGCCAGAGGTGTGGTGGTGAGGGGATTCACCCAAGACAGAATGGGAAGCAGAACAGGCAGATCTACTGAAATATACTGCTGAGGGGAGCAGTGGGCGAGACAGGAGAGGTCTGCTGTGCCATGTGGGTAGCTCCCTGGCCAGGGGTCGAACTCGTGCTGCAGTGGCTAGAGATAGCTTCATAATGCTGAGATTATAAGCCCTACGCTACAAGGGAGGCCCCATGTTCTTTGTTACTTTTAAACTACCATTCAAGTAGTTCTTTTGTGCCAAGCACTGTGCTAACTGCTTTATTGATTTCATTTCTTTCAGCTATCCTTAGCAATCCCCCAAATGAGTATTATTATACCAGTCTCACATATGAGGACGCCAAGCCTCAGAAACAGGGCCACCCCATACACTGCACAGTCCCAGTCATGGGAACAGCACACTGTGTGCCTGGCAGCAGCCCTGCTTAGGTATTAAAAGCAGATTCAAGTCCATCCAGATGAAAGGGTCCCAGAGCTGAGTAGTCAACAGCTGTGTGTCAGCTCCCCCTGGGTGCCACTAGACAAGTCAAACTCAGCATGTCTTAAACCAAACCTCTAATCTTTCCTTCTAAATCTGCGTCACCGCCGATTTCCCCATCACAGTTACTAGCAACTTCCAATGGCCCAGAACAGACATCTTGGAGCTGCCTTTGACAACTCTGCCCTACATCTCACCTTTCACCATCAGGATGTCCTGTTGCTCTACCTTGAAAACAGATTCAGGACCCACCACCCCCAACTGCCTCCACTGCTGCACCGGTGCCACAGTGCTAACTATATGTTCTTGCATGAACAAGGCGACTGAACTGGTGTTATCTCCTGAGGAAGCCTTTGGGACAGCACCTCTTGGGGGACTCAGGTGGGCTACAGATAAATCCATTCTTTTCTAAACATTTTGGGAGGGCTGCCATGTGTCAGGGCCTGTGCTGAGTGCAGGAGACAGTGATCAGGGGCAGACAGAGCCCCTTCTGGGCAGACTCTACACCAAGAAGGAGACACAAGCACCACCTCTACCATCTCCAGAAGGGGATCATGGCTAGGGGGTGGGGTGCCATTCAACTTCATGCAAACAGTAATCGTTGAGTCCATATCAGAGATGAGACCCTTTGCTAAGACGCCACTTTTACTTTGCCCTACAGCTAGGCTTAAAAAAACACCTTCCCATCCATACCTCCTGAGACACTCACCAGGAACACCACCATGTCACCCCCACACCTAGACCCTTCTTCCTTCCCCCCTTCCCTCCCTCCTTTCTCTCTTTTCCTTTCTTCCAGGACACTTGCTGGTCATCTGCTCCACTTATGACAGAACAAAGCAAGGATGCAGTGTTCCACCAAGGTTCCAGATTCCTGGATTTAAACTGTACCCACACCATTCCAATAACAAAGATGAAGCTGTTAGATGAGGAACAAAATCATTCATTCAACCCCAAGAACAGACAGGTGCAATCAAAAATAGGCTTTTTGTGAAGCAAGTAGATCTGAACCAGGTCTTTAAAGCAAAATTTGTAATGGATTTTCGATATTCCAAGGTAGAAAGGCAGCAGGGAAAGGATGCCAGCTGCAAGGAAGAGTTTGAATAAAGGCTCAGAGAAGACCATGGCCCCGGAGGAAGAGCATCAACCTAGTTATAACCAAAAGGTCAGTTGAGGGGTGGTGGAATTTGAGGGGTGCTGACCCAGTGGCGAGTGAGAAGGTCAACCCTTCAGCTGGGCAGCTGGATTTACTGCAGGCTCGGCAGGGAGTCTAACAAAGCAACAACTCTGGATTTGCACAGACCTGAGTTCAAATTCTGGCCAAGCCGTTGGGGCAAGTCGCTCTCTCTCTCTGCCTTGGGTTTCTCCCCCCTGGAAATAATAACCCCTAGCTGACAAAGTGCTCGTAAGGATGAAATGAGATGGGGTATAAGGAAACTTCTGCCATAGTACCTTGTAGACACTTTAAAAATGTTTACTGGCTCCGAGAAAATGAAGGCAGTGGGTGTGAACCGCTCATTCAAGTGGTTTAGTCACAGAAAAGGGGGGACATGTTGCACAACGGCCAGAGAGTGCAGAGCAGGGGCAGGGAGGCTTCTTTTAAGATCTGTGGGTGTTTGAGAGCTGAGGAGGCTGGGTGCTGCCAAAAGGCAGGCTAGTGATAAAAATGCTCAAAGACTGATTGGGGTGAAAGTTAGACAACTCTGGGCTTAAAACCATTGAATTGCACACTTGAAATGAGTCAATTGTATGGTGCGTGAGTTAAATGTCAATAAAGCTGTTGTTCTTAAAACCCAGGTTGGAACGAATCACAAGCTCCTTGGGGAGTCAGGAAGGGGAGAGCCCCAGACTTAAAGACCAGACGACACAGTGCTCCCCCAAGCAGAAAGGAGCACAGGAACTCCCTCATCAGCTCCATGGGCTCTACTGAGTGCCAGGCACTGTGCCAGGGGCTGGGAGGCTGAGATGTCCTCAGACCACTCACAGTGCCTGGGCAAGTCCCCCATGAGCAGAGCCATGGGTGAGTCCGTGGGCGTTGGGAGCAGGAAGAACAGGCAGGAGCAGAGGCGGGCCAGGGCCCTGCCCACCGCAGGCTTCACCAGCTGGAAAGAAAGGTAAGCGTTCCATCGGAGACAGCCTGGCACACAGACTCAGAGAGGCAGAGACAGGTACTAGGACTGAGACCGGTCGGTGAGTGAGAGGCATCAAGATGGGCCGCACTGGGACAGTTGCTGAAACTGGAAGAGGGAGTCCTGAAGCTCCAGTCCCCAAGTCACTTCCGTTAGACCTCAACAGGGGACCCCTAGGAGCACTTATGGTATCCTCTGTATACAATTCAACCTGCCTGTGGTTTCTTGGTTTTCTTGAGTAAACGTCCCTACCTCCCAAAGCACTGTGGGTCCTGCTTATGCGGCAAAGTGATGCTACTGATGATGGGGGGTGGGGGCGGGACTTGGTGGGCTTGGGGACATGGCAAAAAGTCAGTTGCAGCCACAGAGAAGCCACGAAGTGGACAAAGTGTTGTCTCCTGAATCAACAGTCGGGGCCCTCAGGATGCAGCCCAGACCAACCTGCAATCTCAGCAGCTCAGTAGTCCCCACCACCACCCAGGACTAATCGCAGTATTCTCTTCACCCCCACAGAACCACACTCCTGCGGGCCCCGCCCCTACAGCACCCTGCCCCCTCGGGATTCCTCAGGCACACTGAGGCAGTGTGCTGGAGGGAGGGTGCTAGCGGAGGACCCAGGTTCTCTCCCTTCTGATTGCCACCAACTTGCTGTGTGGCTCCCCCACTGGGTGGCATCTCCTCACCAGGGTGGTGCCACATGTTCAGAGCATGGGGTGCAGACCCAAGCCCTGGACTCCTGGCTTCTCTCCCAGCTCTTCACCAGCTAGTTTTGTGAACCTGGGAATGTTACGTATCCTCTTTGTGTCTCAGTGTCATCATCTAAATGGGGCTGGTATAATATTCACCTCAAGGATTAGCGTTAGGGTTCCATCGGTTAATTGATATAAAGCACTTGGAATGCTACCTGGCATGAAGCGAGGGCTCAATAAATGCCAACTATTTGTATCGTGATGATGGTGCAGGGGAGTGCACAGTGGTTTCTTTCTCAGGCCCCTTCTAGCGCCGGCATTTTATGACCTGGGATTCGGCCTGTGCTATCATATTTGTCTGCACTTTTACTTGTGTTGCCCATATTCCAGTAACTCGGGCACCTCACATCTGAATGACTTCCTGACCTGGGCCTGCTTGACTTCCCCTTTCCTATAACATCCAGTGGGAAGGACTGAATCACCACCCACACGCTATGGGAGGTGCAGAGCCCTCCCGGCATCTCTGAGGGCTGGGACCAGGTCTTCCCAAGGCTTTCTTCCCTGGGGCTCCCTACCACGTGGCGACCTGCTCCCAGGCTTCACCAGAACCACATCTGTGTGGCAGACATTCCTGACGGTTCAAGGCTGGCTTGGAGGAAGAAACCCAGGACAAGTTGGCAGAGCTCCCTCACCCCAATGTGCCCATGCTGCTGGATGCCTTTGGGAAGAATATGCTGGAAATTCTCCAGGTCTGGACACCACCCTGGATTTAACAGGCATTCAGGGAGACTGGGGGGACGGGTGGGGCTGCAACAGGGACACCAAGGGGAGATGTGCTACAGACACAGCAAAAGAGTTGGGGGCGGGGATAGAAGATGACTTCCCTGACCCCACCCTGTGGGGCCCCAGACTCTCTCCACTCCCCACCCTCCTGATGACGCACTGACCCCTGCCTTCCACCTCACTGTCCTCATCCCCAATGGGGAGGTAGCAGAAGTGCCAGTGGCCTGAGGACTGTCAGCAACTTGTTTTCATTCTGGGGTCTGGCCCTTCATGATCGTTCCACAGGGATTCGTCTGTGGCACACACACTACACAGAACTGCTGCAGCAGAAGATGGGGTACCATAGGGGTTATGAGTTCCTGTATTTGGGGGATTTGTGGTCCAATTCCACCCTGGATATGGAAGGTGTTTTTTCAGGGAAAGACAAAGAAGCTGAAGGGGTGCAGGGATCAATTCTCTGTCCCGGTCCTCTCCTATTTTCTAGCCCAGTATTTCCCAAGTCCAGCAACTCTGAGATGCATCTGGGCAGGTTTTTCTGAATGCTATGCCCGGGTGCCAGCCCCCAGGCAGCTCAGTTTAACTTTTAGATTTCCCTCTGGAAGAGGTTGGGCATCTTCTGTTCTTATTTTATTTTATTTTATTTTTTTACGTCAGAAGGGTAATGTGTCGATGTCGTAACAAGGTTGAAGGGAGGCACATCTCACACAACCGCATGAACACCCAATCATCATGCTTATGAACTGGAAAAGGTTCATCTTCTGTTTTTAAAGCTCTGCAGGTGATTCTAATGGGAAGCCTAGGTGAGAATCCCTGCCTGATAGGACGATGCAGGCAGGCAGATGGATTCTCACTGGGCAGAGGGCCAGGACAAGAGTCAGTGCTTGCTGGGGGTGTAGGGCAGGTAACATACTCAGAGTCCTTCAAGTCCTTCAGCAATACGATGCAGTAAAAGCTCTTGGTTAGAGCACAGGTAGATTCTGACCCTGCTCTCCCTTTTCCTCGCCTTGGGTAAATAGCATGGCTTCTAAGAATCTATTTCTTCATCCATAGAGAGGATAGTTGCCATCTGGAAGGTTGTGATAATGAAGTGATTAAATCTACACAACCCTAAGTATATCAATAGAAGGTAGTCTTTTATCATAAAAAATAAAGGCCAATGGTACACTCATGTTCATAGTGTTGTAGAGCAACCCCAATACAAAACGGGGTGCCTGACTGTGGGTCCTCACCCGCGCGCTTAAAAGGACTTATCAATGCTCTACTGCAGGCACACGTGAAAGGTTAATAAAAGGTTTATTTACAAGGGAAGGGGAAATGAGGAAATGTACAGCTCTGGGAGAAAAGCGGGAGACAAAGTTTTAAATGAGTCCTACCCGATCTGCCCATCAGGAATCCCAAAATGGCGCTCTCAGAGTTGGCCGCCAGCCAGGAGCGGTGAAGCCAGGAGGCGAGCGATCGCGAGCCAGAGAGCCCAAGGCCCACGTGTTTGGTTTTTTTATATCCAACCTGGCTGCCCAACTCCACCCTCAGGTCCCAGCCACCCTCCCTTGGTGGTGATGGGATTTGTCTTTCCCAGAGTCTTGATGGCTTTAGTCTGGAGTGGGGGTGGAGTCCACAAAGCCTGTATAGGATTAACTCAGGACATCACTTCCCCCTAACAATTGCAGCATTATTTGTGATCGCTAAAACATGGAAGCAACCCAAGTGACCAGCAATGAATGAATGGATAAGCAGAATGTGGTACATACATTCAATGGACCATTTTTTAGTCTTAAAAAAGGAAGGAAATTCTGATGTACACTACAACATGGATGGACCCTGAGGACATATACTGAGTGAAAAAGTCATTCGCGAAAGGACGAATAGTATATGATTCCACTCACATGAGGAACTTAAAGCAATCCATACCATAGAGACAAAAAGAAGAATGGAAGTTGCTAGAGGTGAGAGGAGAGGGGAATGGAGAATTCAGTGTTTAATGGGTACCAAGTTTCAGCTTTGCAAGACGAAGAGTTCTGGATGTGGAGGGAGATGATGTTGCACACTATTATGAGAGTAACACAATTAGACCATACACGTAAAAAAATGGTTATGAGGATAAATTTTACATTATGCAGGTTTTACCACAATTTTTAAAATGAGGGAAAAAATAAAAACAAAGCTGGAATTGGAGATACAGCAGACCACAGACCTGGGGGGGGGGGTGCGTAATGTTCCCAGGGAAGGGCGGATACACGGCCCTCCCTGCCTTTAGGCCTCTCCTTTTGAGACAGATACAGCAGGACAGATGTACAATGAAGAACTCAGGATTTACATCACTAATAAACAGGAAATAATAGATGAGTTTAAATATTTATACGGTAGGCAGCCTTCAGGGTGCGGACATTAACAGGGAGGGCAGAGAGGAAGAGAGGAGGGGCAGGAGACATGGGAGCATGTAAACCTTGATAGAACATGGGGGTTGAAGCTGCCTAAACATGTGTTTCAAGTGTACCCAGAAAGAGAGGGACAGCTACAGGCGGGGGAAACCCCCAGTCCAGGCCCAAGGGGAGTGTGCCAGAAGTCTGGGCTGGGCGTTCCTTCCACTAGATCCTTGTTTACCCTGCAAGGCTGGAAGAGAATGTAATCAAATTATGATTCGTTATTCTAAATTACCATCTCCAGTGGGGAAGGCAGGCAGGCAGGGAGCCTGGAGAGGGGAAACAAGTTGTTTCTAGGACAATTGTTTGCTCATTCTCCTGCTCCCTCTGTCCCCAAGCCCTTTCCCTCCCTTTCTGCCTTCCCCTGTCCTGGCCTCTCCTTCCCTCCTTCATGGGCTCTGCTCCCCCTGCACTCCCTCCCCACTGCAGCTCCTGGGGCAGGGAGGGGGGGAACAGAGTGGATAGCCTTAATCTCAGCAGGTGACTATAGGTAGGACCACAAGGAATATCCTGTCCCCTCCCCCCCCTCCACCTACCTGAATTTTCCAGCCCCTCCCAACTCCCAAGCAGAGAAAGCAGACACTACCCCTCTATTCCTAGAAATCGGGTCACTTGTTTGACCAGGACTGTGTCTCTAACTGGCTGTGTCATTTTGGCAAAGTTACCCATCCTTTCTGGAGCTGGGAGGTTATTCCAGAAAGAAGTCCATCTGCCTACCCTTTCCTGCTCCCAGGACTAGTGTGAGGACAAAGGATGATTCTACTGTCAGACCCTCAGATCTCGGAGCCTGGCATGAGGCCTGAGGCAGAGGCCATGCATAGGCCTTTGGGGAAAGGGGCAGCAGCTGGGCATGTAAATGACCCCCACAGAGATCCAGGGACTAATCTGGCCTGAACTGGTGAGCTGGATGTTCCCCTAAAGAGCATCCCATCATCCTCTTGCCTCCACTCACGCCTGCACGCAGTTTCTCAGAAAGGAAGGTTTTGAGTCACAGGTTCCTTTGAAAGGCCAGTGGGGCTAGAAAGGGGAAAGGAAAGGAAAGAAAGAGCTCTCCCTCTCCCGCCAATGATTCCACAGAGCGAGCAGGGAGGGCAACTCCACTTCCTCCTCTGGATTCTCACATCCATGGCCTGGCAGCTTATGGTAATCAATTTAACTGAAAATCCTCACAGGGGTTAAAGGAAAATGGAGCAAAGGGGGGTGGGGGGAAGGTGGCATTTTCCCACCTATGAGAGTCTCTCTCTTACCCACCCCCCCACAGATGGTCAGGAATACCCATGCCATAGATAAAACCTACTTTACATTCTTTTACTAATACCCTTAACTTTAATAAATTCACACTGAAACCATCAGTCCAACGCTCACCCAGAGGTTACCTGGACAGTATTAATGGGGTGTAGTGACTGCCCCTTCCTGGTCCCTGCAGTCTTGTCACTGGCCTACACCTTCCACTCACTACTCCCCATTCCTACCTACCTTCCAACCCCCCACACCTGCCCTGCGTCCACCGATGGATAGTCTTCCTGAGGTGCCTGCAATGGCTCTGTAGTAACAAAGGAGATGAAGCTTGACCTCCCTGGCTCCCCAGCTTCTTCCCTCTGCCTAATTTGGCCCCAGTGACAGACTTTCAAAGAAATACTCTAAAATGATCAAACTGTAATGTTAGAGATGACCTCAGAGACTCCCTGAGCAAATGTTCACCCTTCAGGTGAAAACCTGGAGGCCAGAGTGGTCTGGGGACACGCCCTAGGTCACAGGCCAGTCAGACACAGATGTAGCACTGAGATCCAGGTCTCCTGACTCTCCTTTTCCACAGAGGCCCCAGGCTTCCTTCAGCTGACTCCTTCCTGCCTCTCCCATGACCACTTTCTTAACTTGTGCTACTCTAGCAAAATACCTCAGAAGTGGGTGGCTTAAAAACATTCATTTTTCACAGTTCTGGAGGCTGGATAGTCCAAGATCAAGATGCCAACAGATTTGGCTCTTGGTGAGGGCTTCCTGGCTTGCGGATGGCCCCAGTTCCACTCTGTCCTCATAAGACACAGAGGGAAGTTCTGGTATCTCTTTCTCTTATAAGGGCACTAATCTCATCATGGGGGCTCCATCCTCATGATTCATCTACGTGTCACAACCTACTCACTTTCCAAAGGTTTCACCCCCTAATATAGCACATTGGGGATTAGACCTTTAATGTATACTTCTGCAGGCAGACCCAAACCTGGCCTTTCCAGGATTCTGAAGAAAACCATTCCAAATAGCAGAGGTCTCCAGAAATTCCTGCCAGCTGGTCCTTAAAATAGCCCCCTACTCACCTAGATACATATCTTCCTGGCCTAGGACCCACAAGAGCTCTTGGCCCTCTGAAAAAGCCCACAGACACTAAGACAGAACTGGGGATTTATGAGTGGATGTGGGATATCCTGTGGATTCAAGTGGGACTTTTCAGCAGAGCTTCTATCATATCCAGTGACCAGATCACAGCCCACCATCAGCCCTTCCCACCAAGTTAATGGGCTAGTCCAGACTGACCCAGCTGGTCAGTGGCAACTCTAGTGCCCCACAGCCTTCCCCTCTGTGGCAGAGCCATAAATGCACTGTTCAGACTTTATTTTAAGAGCAAAGACCCCAATTTTCAGTTGCTGAGGATGCTACAGGCAGAAAGTCCTGAGCTGCCAATCCCTATGGAGATTGCCTGGCTGAAGAGGGGTGGCCTGCCCACATCCAGTGGCTGATGGTGATGGGATACAGAGACTTGGCCCTCTTATTGCTACTTGAGACAGCCCTGAAGATCACCTCAGCTTTGGAACGGCTTTGGGAGGCTGGGACATTTCACTAAGTCCCCATTGCTGCTTACCCCATTCCTTGGCTTGATCCACCTTCCTTCCCTCCCCTTTAGCACCTCTGATCCTAAGAGCACTCCCTAGAAACCCACGGCACACTAACCTCTGTCTCCGAGTCCAATTCTCAGGGAACCCAATCTGCAACATATTGTGAATCCAGGGTGCTTTCCACCACTCTGAAAGACTTTGTACTTACTTAGGGGATAAACATCCCCAAAGGCAGGCGAAAATAAACTAGACTCTGTGGGGAACATGGAAGATGAAGAGGACCTGAACCTGGCAGACGTCAGAAGGAAAAAGCAAGCTCCACAGCAGACAGTCAAGATGCTAAGTAAAGACGACAGGAGCAAGATGGCAAATGGCATAGATGCTTATAAAGATGCGCTTTGAGGTCAGACAGTCTGCCAGACAGACGGATGACAGAGTGCAAGCACTTGGGCACGGTGACATCCACATGAGGATGAATGTGAGGTTAGCTGGTGACAAGTCCATCAGACCTGAGATGGCACATTCTCTCTCAACCTTGGCACATGGATAGATGTGGGGGTGGGGGTGGAGAGTGCCAACTGCCCATTTTTATCTGGCACTGGGCACACAACACCTGGACACTGGGCCCAGTTTAGCATGTCACATTTTAAGGAAGATACTGACCAGCCACTGCTGCACAGCAAGGGCTGAGGTCTGGAACTTGAAAAACAGAAGCTAAGGATGAGTGGATCAAACACACTTAGGTTGTCTTCAAATAACGTAAATGCCATGGTATAGAAAGGCGTTACAGGGCAGAGCAGGCACCGGCAGGTCATGAGGCACAGATTTGGGCTGTCTAAAAATGGAGTGGATTCCTTGGCATAGCAAGGTGTGCCCCATCAGCTGGAAATGCCCCCTCAAAGTACCATGTGGATCAGGGTCCTGGCACAGCTGCTCAATGGCCCCCAACACCAAGTCTCTCCTTCCTCCTTGGTGTATATAAACTTAGCTGTGCACATAGCTGTCCAGACTCAAGACCCTCCTCGGAAGTCCCTACTGCCAGATGCAGCTGTAGATCTAAGTTTGGGACGTAAGGGCTGTGCACTGAAAGGTGTGTGCCTTTTATGAGCTGTCCTCAAAGATGGCACGTTAGGCCATTCTTCATTTCTCTCTCTTCCCACTCCCTACAATAGATGGTTTCTATGGAGATGGCTGGCGCTCAAGCTATCATCTAGGATGATGAGGGCGCTCAAGCTACCATCTAGGATGATGAGGTGGCAGAGCAACAGGTGAGAAGGAGCCCAGGACTCTGCTTCAGAGCCCTTTGTCATCTTATCGAAGTGGCTGCTAAATGGGGTTTTCTGCCATGCATAGCTGACCTGTCTCAGAACACAGTGGTGACCATTTATTAGTTTTTCTGCCTAGCACTTTTTTTGAAACAGTACTTCCCCTCTTTGGGGGAAATTCCTCTTCTTTTGCCTCACCTGCAGCTTCTCCATACAGGTGCACCGGGGCCTACCAATCTTAGTCTTTCAATCTCTGTCTCAAGGTCAGGAACAACTGGCAGCCTCACAGCGGGAGAACAACTATTGAATAAAGTCAAAATGCAAAGACAGGGGCCTCCCTGGTGGTGCAAGGGGTTAAGCACTGCTCTATGAAGCAATCCACAGCCTCTGCAGCATGAGTTCAATCATGGGCCAGCCAGGGAGCAACCCACGTGGCAAGGCAGACTTCTCTTGTCTCCCCAGCTGCTCCCCTCAGCAGTGTATTTCAGTCAATCTGCCTGTTCTGTTCCCCACTCTGTCTCTGGTGAATTCTCTCACCCCCCACACCTCTGGCCTGTACCCCAGTTCTTATATGCATAAATAAATAAATATTTTTAAAAAATGCAAAGATAAATAGACAAGAGGAGGAGGGAAGAGACTGGTGGTGTCTGAGTCTCTGGCTTCAGTTGCTCTGAGGCCACCACTGAACACTGCCCATCCTGGGTTGGTTATACGAGAAGGCAAGTGTCCTAAAAGTGGCGTCACTGTCAAAACTCAGGGAGTCCTGGTTAATGAGTCATCGCATGCAACCAAGGAAAATTGTGCTAAAGTGTTCTACAGGGTTAAAATCTTCTCCTTATGCAAGAACTGAATTTGGGCACCAGGAGAAAGAAATCTGATTAAGTTTCTCTCTTTTCCGGTTGGAACATGGAGGGTGCAGAAGAGAAGAAAAAAGTTCCTGCTATGCCAGAAATCCGAGAGAAGAAAAAGAAGCTTCCTGCTGTGCCAGAAAGCCTTAAGAAAAAGTGAAGGAATTTTGCCGAGCTGATGATCAAGTGCCTGAGAAAAAGTTTTGCCCAAAAGACACTCTGAAAGGCAAGAAAGATCTTATCTATGAAGAAGTTAAGCACCATCACAAGGAATAGAGATGAACAGAATGGAAATTCAAATGATTAGGATTGTAGGAAAAGCTGGCAACGTCTATGTGACTGCGGAACCCGAATTGGCATTTGTCATCAGGATCAGACAGCAGTAATGTGAGTCCAGGTATTGTAGTTTCTCTGCCTTTACCAGATGTTCAATGGCACCGTTGTGAAGCTCAAGAAGGCTTCAGGTCACAAGTCAAGGGTTACAAAAGCTAATGTTCCAAGGTGAACCTCAACTCGAAGTCAGCAAATGAACTGATCTACAAGGGTAGTTATGACAAATTCAACAAGAACTGCCCTGGCAGACAGCACATTGATTGCTCCTGCTTGGTAATTGTGGCATCATCTGTGTGGAGGATCTAATTCATGACATCTGCACTGTTGGGAAAAACACTTCAGAGAGGCAAACAACTCCCTCTAGCCCTTCGAATGATCTTCTCCATGAGGTGAAGAAAAAGACCACCTATTTTGTAGAAAGTAGAACTACAGGCAATGTGGAAGACCAGATTACAGATGAACTAAGGTGTCTACCATGATTGTTTCTGTGATCTGGTCACTTAATAGTGGCTGCTTTCAAACAGAGAAAAAAAAAATCTGGCAAGTCTCTCAACCTGATAGACACGAAGTTTTTGCAGAAAGGGTATCCAGCCCTCTGCAGAAATGCCAGGCCACAGCCAGGGCTGCTTGGATTGGGGGCAGAAAGTAGAGCAGTGAGCAGGCCTCATGAGCCCCAACTACTGGCTGCAGCTAGGGTAAGGCTAATGCACAGTAAGCTCTGGGGGTCCTCATTAGGGATCTCCCCCTTGGAGAGGATTCTGGCTTGCGCCTGTGGAGTCACACAAAGGGCACAAGAGCCTGTCTTTCTTTTAAAGTTTTGTCTGGGCCCTCCTTCCTCTGGCCTCACTTTTCTGGAAGGTTGGGGAGTCCTGAAGTCCAGTAAAGCTGCCTCGTACCAATTCTACTTCTCGTTTGTTAGCCCCCCCCCCACCCTACTCCTTGCTCCATATTAGGACAGCAGCAGGTATAGAAACTAATCAGTTTTGCTTTATAATTAAGTTGTTATATGGTAAACTTAAGTTTTGGGCTTTTTCTGAATGGGCTTTATTTTACTATTAAAGAAAGTCTTTTAAAGGGGGAAGAGGGAAGAGAAAAAATAAATCCCAGGGCAATCACCCAGTTTACAAAATGTTTGTCAGAAAAGAGCTGACACCCCTGGAGAGTGTTCCCCTAAGTAATAATTTGTTTACTAAAGGTACACAGGAGCTGCTCAATTGATACTTGATGGTAAAATGGATCAATGAAAGAATGAGAGGGGGTAAGATAAGTAATTTGGACAGAGTAAGAGTCCTAGCGAGGGAGAGAAGCAATACTGAAAAATTAGAGGAAAACAGGGAATTTGTATGGACTTGAGACACACCCCAATTGTTTTGAGGTCCACTGCCAAAGAGGGCACACCTGTGGAGAAGCCACCACTACAGACAGCAAGGAGTTCTTTGTCCAAGGTCCCCTACTCATACCTGTTTGGAGGCCGTGGCCCCCAAAAGCAGGGAACTACCCTTTTTTAAAGGTCATGGGAAACCAAGGTAAGCAGCCAGGGGAACCCAAAGCAAGCAGTCCCAGCCTCACTCCCAACCCCACACACTTCACCAACGGGGTTGCTGTCTCTTCCCTCATCTGCACAAAGCCAGTTGGGAAGGAGGGGCAGTGGCTGCAGATGAAACCAGACCCTTATTGGGAGGCTCACAGCCTGAGCTCCTAGCCTGGGCTGGGCAGGGCAGGCCACGTGTTGTTATGGTTGAGTCGACCAGCTGGGTTTCAGCAGGGGGGTTGTAAGGAAACCACATCAATTAGGAGAAAGCAAACAAGCCTGTCACTCAGGCGGTCAGCCCTTTCTCCTGGTTTCTCCTGCAGCCCTCTCCTACTGTGGTCTCCACCAGATCCACTCTCGCCACTGTCCCGGGGCCTTTCCACTGCCTCTGCTCATTCACAGCTAACATCTGTGTGGCTCTTGGCTCTCAATGCCTCTTCCTGGGTGAGGTAGGAGGAAGACTGGAAAAGCACATTCATCCACAGCTGGAACCAGAATTTCCTCAGCCCTGGAGCCATAGACAGACTGACTCACCCATGGCTCCCTCACGCTTGCCTTTGCTCTGCCTGAGCCGAGTCTGTCCTGGTGGCCAGCAGCAAGTCACTAGACCAGATCGTTTCTGCCTGGAGTTTTAAGTTTTTCTTGGCAAAAAGAATATTTCTGGGTTTATCTCTAGTGAATGTTTGCCTGAACATCTTCATTAGGACGTTTTATTTGGGACTTGAGTTATCTCCAGATTTAAATTATAAAGTCCAGGACAGTTTCCTCCTCCAGGGTGGAGGAAAGAAGGAAGATTTCCTTGGGGAATGGGGTAGAAACAGGGGGCTGGGATCCTCAGGAGAAGGCGTGGGTAGAAGATTTTGTCAGCATAACAGTAGTTCATCAAAAACCTTTTCCCTTTGCAAAACAGGAGTGGCAGTTCTCCTGCCCACCTGCGACTATGCAGGTGCCTCTCCTTTTTCCTTTTCCTAATAAATCTGTCCTTTTAAAATTAAAATAAAAAAAAAAAACTGGTTCATCAGCCTCCCTTCCTTCTCTCACAAACATGCATGTGGTACCAATGCTGCTCCTCAAATGCCAGGATGGCTACTGCAGCTGAAATAGTCCTTCCCGTGCATGAAAGACTCTGCCAACAGCCTTAGAAACTGTGATTCTTGAAAAGAACCTTCCTCTGGGTGGCAGCTACCATTTTACAGCCCCAAAACAAAGGCCTTACTTCCTTTTATTCCATAGCACAAATGTACTCAAACACACACACACCCCAACTGAAGAGAGGGGTAACTATGATTGACTGATGAAGAAGGGGGTATTTTTGGAGAAGGAAGATAGGTCTTACAAAATATATCCAATATAATAGGAAGCACCCTAAGTGCCTAGCAATTGGGGATTGGTTGAATAAGTTATGGAAATTCTGGTCAATTAAATAGTATGCAGTCATTAAAATTATGCTAAAGAACAAAAAAATGAATCAATGAAACCAAACAGAAATGCCAGATACAGATCCATGCCAGAAATGCACTAGGGGAAAGTATAATATTTTTAATAAGTGGTGCAGGATTAGTTAAATGCCCCTATTGGGGGGAAATCCTGATCTCAGACAACATAGTAAAACAATTCCAGATGAACTGATATCTAAATGTAGAAGGTAAAACAATAAGATTTTTGGAAGAAAGCATAAGCAAACATCTCCATGAACTTGAAGAGGAAAAAGATTTAAATAATAAAAAATGCCAACCAGGAAGGAAAAACACCTGATAAATTACACTATATAACAATTTTTAAATTCTGCTTATCAAATAAAACATACTATAAAATAATAAAACAGTGAGAGAGAGAGAGAAAGAGAGAGAGAGAAATGCTGCAATACATATGTCCAACAAGAGTCAAATATTCAGAATATATCAAGAGCTTCTACAAATCAGTGAGGCTAAAGACAGGCAACCCAATACACAATGGGCCAAAGACTTGAACAGACATTTTAGAAAAGAGTACATCTACATGGTTTGTAAACATATGAAAAGTGATTCATTCATGGACTACTAATGTAAATTAAATACTAATTTTTTAAAAAATTTTCTTACATAGTTGTTCATTTCTGTAGAGTAGTTGGTTTTTCCCCTTAGGTATGGACCCCATAATTCTCCCCCCACCATATTCCTTTCTTTTAAATAACATTTTTTAAAAAGAAATAATAAATAATAAATAGACAATGATACTCCACTACATACTCACCCAAATGGTCAAGATGAAAAATATCAAAAATATCAAACTTCTATGGAACACTGTTCAGCAATACCTACTCAAGTGAGTATATACAGACTCTGTAACTCAATAGTTCTCCTACATATATTCCTGAGAGGTTTGTTCTTGTGTTCAGCAAAAATCACATCGAAGAGAATGCTCCTCAGCATCATGTGTAACAGTCCCACTGGAAAGGATCCCAAACCTATCAACAGCAAAAAAGGATAAGCATGTTGTGTTATAATCACAGTGGAACATCGTACAGAAATGAGAATGAATGAATGACACCTATATATAACAATGTAGGTGAATTTCACAAACATGGTGAGCAGATGAAAGCTGACAAAAGAACACATGCTTTATCAGATTCCACTGTTATAAAGTTTACATGCAGGAAAAACAATTGACGGTGCTGGGCCTCCCTGGTGGCGCAAGGGGTTAAGACACAACCTATGAAGCTATTCGCAGCCACTGCAGCGTAAGTTCGATCCCCAGCCAGGGAGCTACCCACATGGTGCAGCAGACCTCTCCTGACTCACCCGCTGCTCCCCTCAGCAGTGTATTTCAGTCAGTGTGTCTGTTCTGTTCCCCGCTCTGTCTCTGGTGAATCCTTTCACCCCACCACACCTCTGACCTGTATCCCAGTTCGTGTATAAATAAATAAATCTTTAAAAAAAAAAAAAAAACACGGTGAGCAGATGAAAGCTGACAAAAGCACACATGCTATATCAGATTCCCTGTTAGAAAGTTTACATGCAGGAAAAATAATTGACGGTGCTAAAAGACAGGATGATTACCTTGGGGGCAGGGTATGTCTGGAAGGGGACAGCAAGGTGTTATGGAGTGCTGGTAATGTTCTTCCTGTTAGTGTGGGTAGTGTGTTCCCTTTGTGAAAATTCATCAAGCTAGATGCTGATAATTTGTACCCTTTATTATAGAGGTTATTTTTAATTAAAAAATGTAAGGCTAGTTTCCTGTGCAAAATTTTATTCACAAAATTATCTTTCATATAGAAACCAATAATATATGGATTCAGAAAAATAAGATATTACAAAACAAAGAATATGTACACTATTACTTCATTTTGCTAAATGTAAATAATGTTTGAATCTGGGTTATGGTTCTTTTTTTTTTTTTTTAAGATTTATTTATTTATACATATAAGAACTGGGTTGTAAGCCAGAGGTGCAGGAGGTGAGAGGATTCACCAGAGACAGTGTGAGGAGCAGAACAGGCAGATCTACTGAAATACACTGCTGAGGGGAGCAGGGAACGAAGCAGGAAAGGTCTGCTGCACCATGTGGGTTGCTCCCTGGCTGACTGGGAATCGAACTTGTGCTGCAGTGGCTGGTGATAGTTGATAGTGCTGTCTTTAACCCCTGTGCCACCAGGGAGGCCCTGATTATTTTCTTTTTGCTTTGTTTCACTTGTTAACTTGTCATTGCAGAAAATACAAGTCATCTTTCAAAATAAAATTTGATTATATTAGTTAGGATAAGATAATGAGAGGGTTGGCACTCAAATACTTCAGCTCATTATAAGCCCTCAAGTGGGACTCTTACTTCCCTTATTGTTACTGGATTGTTGCGTCGGGCAACACCACACAGACAAAGACACGAGAATCATGGAGCAGGCTACATAGTGCAGGATGCTGCTGAGAGCAAGATCCTGGCCATTTTTTATTAATAGCATAATCACAGAGCATCAGCTACATGGGTTAGGAGGACAAGGAGACAGGATGGGTGAAATTCAGGAATGTCATCTAGGGCTCGGGGGGACACGAGTCTGCTGACCATGTTATCAGCTTGATGACCAAGTGTTGTAATTGCAACAGGACTCCAGATCCTTGGCCATGGTCCTAATCTTATCATCAAGGCATTCCACTGATCAGCTTCTGGGGTCCCTTGTCATACATCGGTCCTTGGCCACCTGGGCATTCCCGGTGATACCTCATGATGTATGAGTCGGGAGTAATTTTATGCATCCGTCATAAAATGCATATGCATAACCCAAGTTCTTGTACCCCAGTCCCCCGGGTGTTCCCGGTCATACCTCTTGAGGCATACCCTTCCCAGGTGATCAAGCTTTCTGCTGTTGATTGATATGAAAGGCACCTTGTAAAGTTTGGCTCATATAACTGTGACTGGACAGTTCTGACCTTTGTATAGGAATGCAGAACTGCAGGTAACCATAATGGTGGCTGAACAGGTTGCTTAAGTCCAGTAGGCCGCTTAAATCTAGCAGACCCACACTGGATCCCCAGAAGTTGGAAACTTGTAAAGAATAGGGGGTGTGATACAAGAAAGGCTCAAGATCCCCTGCTCAGAAGAAAAAGGGAAAATACAGAGAGCCAAGCCTTCCCTGGCCCTGGTCAGGACACCAAAACCTCCACCACACCAAAATTTTTGCCCTACTCCTAACCAATGTGTCGGTATCACCCACCTGAACTGATCCTTCTCTCAAGTCTCTCCCTCCCAGGATCTACCTTTGTTGAATATAAAGTTTTAAGGTAGCTTGATGCCACATTTCTCCTGCTCTCCTCTATGGTGATGCGACACAAGCGCCCATGCAACAGTTACTCTGCATCCTCCTAGTCCACCAGGGTGGCAGTCCCAACTGGGAGATGGGCTATACCCTAGCCCCTCACAGGGAACATGCTGTGCCATTTAATGGATTGGATTTTTCCACGTATGAATCAGAGTAGGATGGCTAGAAAATACCTCGTCAAATTTATTATGGAGGGTGGCAAAGAATATCCTGTCAACTGGAAGAATTGAGCTGTGAATCACTCTCCTTTCTTACATTGTTCCAGGGAAACACCCTGTATGTCTTACAAATCCCAAAGAGGGAAAATTAGGCTAGTGTGTTATCTTTGGTAGTATGATTGTTACAGAGATATCTCCATAAAAAGGGGAGGTGCAACGTGCCCCAACCCCATTTACATGCAGCCCCCTTGGACCAGCTCCTGGGAATCAGGGCTGAAGCTGAGCAGCCAGGTGAAGCCATAGAACAGAAGGCAGGTGGGCTGAGGAAAAAGGAGAGAGGAGAGCTCTTGCTTCTGCAAGCCTGCTAGCACCATGGTACTGCTGGGAAGAAGACATGAGGCACCTGGATGAGAGTCACATAGACACTTAAAAGAGACAGATGGGTGAGAAACATGTGGGGAGTCTGACAAGAGCAGCCATTACATTGATGTGGTATTTTTTCAGCTTTCTGAAACCTGCTTCAGAACACCTCTCCTATGGTTCCCTGCCCGAAGATGCCCTACACTGTGGCAAGCTTTCAGACCTCTGGCTAGCTATCTGCCCACCAAGGGATGGGTAATTTGGGGTGTTTTATAGAAAAACTATTATCCTTGCTTCTCTCTATGCAAATTCCATTAAAGCTATTTTACACTAAGAGTCTTTGTCCTTATACAGTGGATGGCAGAACCCCATTTGGAGAGTGCAAGTTGTGGAGGGGGGGTGCCTGGTAACACAAGTTGTCTTCTTAGGCAAGTATGTCAAACTTGTGGAAAGCACCTAGCAAAAAGGCCATAGGGTAATTGCCCTATTAATTAACTTACATTTATTAAGCACTTATGACATCTCACCTATCTTCACCGCAACCTTATAAAATAGGTTCTACTCATTCACTCAAAAAGAGTATATTGGGGCCGGGCCTCCCTAGTGGCTCAGCGGTTGAGCGCTGGGTTGCGAAGCTGCCAGCAGCTTCTGCAGCGCCCGTTCGATCCCCGGCTGCTCCCCGGCCACAGGAGGAGGGTCCCACATGGCGCGCAGACCTCTCCTGCCTTGCCCGCTGCTCCCCTCAGCAGTGTACTTCGGTCCATCTGCCTGTTCTGTTCCCCACTCTGGCTCTGGTGAATTCTCTCACCCTCCCGCGCATCTGACAGTACCCAATGCTTGTATAAATAAATAAATAAATCTTTAAAAAAAAAAAAAAGTATATTGGGGCCTCCCTGGTGGCACAAGTGGTTAAGCACCGCACTATGAAGCAATCTGCAGTCTCTGAAGCACAGTTCGATGCCCCGGCCGGCCAGGGAGCAACCCACACGGCACAGCAGACCTCTCCTGACTCACCTACTGTTCCCCTCAGCCGTGTATTTCAGTCCGACTGCCTGTTCTGCTCCCCACTCTTGTGAATCCTCTCACCCTCCGCACATCTGGCCAGTACCCCAGTTCTTGTATTCATAAATAAATAAATCTTTAAAATAAAAAAAGAGTATACTGATTGCACCTTTATTATGTTTAAGGCACTGTGCTAAGTTCTGGAAATACAAGAGCTAACAACAACAACAAAAAGAATATATCTGCCTTACTGGAGCGTAACACCTGGTGGAGACACATACTATCCAAATAAATGTAAAACTGCAATTATTACCAAGTACTAAAATGGAACGTTATCTGTGTTAAGAACAGTAACCTCCAGGTTAAAAAAGTCTCCCCTGTGGAAGTGAAGTATCAGCTGGGCCCTTAGAAATAAATGGGAATTAACCAGGTGGTCAAAGGGCAGTGAGAGGAAAGAGCTATGGAAAGACCCCAGGCCAAAGGGAACTTTTAAGTATACAAAAAAGAAAGGGGGCGGGGGAAGGAAGACAGGGAGACACCTGATACCTGATGTTCCAAAACCAGAGTTACTAACCATTTCAATCTCTCCTTTACAGGCCTCAGTCCAATCTCAAGAAGCTGAAAGTCCACATCTGACTTGCAGTGATAAAACACAGAGAAAAAGAATAGTATATGTGTGATTTTACCAAGGAAGCCAGCCAGGGAACGAAAGCGACCTTGGAGACTGCGAAGAGTGGCAAACAGGAGCTACAAGTCCTCCCTTAGACCCTTGGGTGAAGCACACCCTTGACACGGAAGCCTGCCCGCTAAGCTCAAAACCGGAGAGGTAAAAAATGATGGGAGTGACGGGGCTAAAGCCCACAACGCACACCGTGCCTGCCCGCCACTGCGACTGCGCGCGCGCTGTTCCGGAAGCGGAAGTGTACAAGAGGTCACTGTTGGTTTTCAAGATGGCGGCGCTCAATATATTGGTGTCCTCTTGCGGGCGGCTGTTACGAGGGCTATTAGCTGGCCCGGCCAAGACCAGCTGGGCTCGGCCTCCAACACGCGGGTTCAGGGAAGGTGAGTCCGAGGTCTTGGCGACCTCCCCAGGTAGAGAAGAACAGCGGCGAGGCGACTGTTTTCTGCAGCCCCCGTGTGCCCCTCCCTCCCTTTTCTTCATACGGTTCGGAAACCACGGAAATGCTCGCGCTCCAGCGGTGCTTGAAAGTCTCCCAGACCATGATACGGTTGTCTTGATACTCCCCTCTGGAGTGGCCTCACTAGTGGGGGCGGGAGGCTGGGGAGAGGACGGATAGAGGGACCTGCATGGTTAGCTGGAGCCGAAGAGAAACCTGCTCCGGGCTTCCGAAAAATTTTTGGTAAGGGTCTGCATGTTAATTCTCCTTTACGTATTCTCCGAACTTCCCCCTCCTTCATTAAAGAATCCTGGGACTTAGGGAAGGCCATTTGGATACCCTCCCCAGGGCCACCCTTTTAAGTTACTCATCAGAAAATGCTGTGATCTCATGGCTGATTTTTCTGCCTGGGCTACTAATCTCCCTAAGAGCTGGAAGCTAAAATGGAAAATGGAAAGGCCACTGAACAGGTGAAACAGGTACATGCTGGAGGTTGGTTCTGCTTTTCATTACTCTGAAGTCTGGAAAGGTAGCATCAACTGAGAGCATATGGAAAGCTAAATGCAGTACTCCAAATTGTCAGATTCTTCAGAAAGAGAAGATACAACCCTTTTTCTAAGAGAGTATGTTTTAATGAGATGATACATATATACTCCAATAAATACAAGTTAGATATTAACATGACAAAATACAGGGAAATTCCAGTACTGGGAACAGTATAAGGGGCAGGTGTTTTGAATAGGCTTATAACAGGATAAAATCTCGTGGGAAGTAAAAGGTTTTTTAGGACACGTCCGTCCTTAGTGCTGCAAGTAGGAAAGAATAAATGATGTGCAAAAGAAGTGATTTTTTTTTTTTAAGATTTGGCATGATATTAACCAGCATGTTCTTTATCTAGCATAAAGAGGCTCTGTCTTAGGGGAGCTATTTTTTGGTTTGTTTAAGACTTCAAACAGCAATGTCAGTAGAATGACAGACAGGGAACCTCATTTGGGGATTTCAAAGAGATAGTTCATAAAGAAACAAAAATAGCAGGTATGTTTAAAGAATTTAGCTATGAAGGGAAAATAGAAACCTTGCTAGAAAGAACAACAAAATCCAGATACTGATTATCACTAGATAAACCAATTCATAAATAAAAACAGATACTAAAAAGATCATATGATAATAGGACTTAGATAAAATTTTTCATCTATTCCCACACTGCAAAATAAGCATATGCCCACATTTTTGAGGATGTTTACCAAGTAGCATTTACCATGTAAATACTAATAGCTGAATTTACATATCTTTATGAAATTCAAAATTGAAAACAGTTCTTTGCTACATTCCTAGAAGAGAAGCAAAAGGAATAGTTTTTTTTTTTCTTTTACAAGGGAGTATTTAGGATTTGAATTTTTTTTAAGATTTATTTATTTATGTATACAAGAACTGGGGTACAGGCCAGGGGTGTGGGGGGTGAGAGGATTCACCAGAGACAGCGTGGGGAACAGAACAGGCAGATTGACTGAAATACACTGCTGAGGGGAGCAGCAGGCGAGTCAGGAGAGGTCTGCTGCGCCATGTGGGTAGCTTCCTGGCTGACCGAGGGTCAAACTCGTGCTGCAGTGGCTGCGGACAGCTTCATAGGTTGTGTCTTAACCCCTTGCGCCACCAGGGAGGCCCCAGGATTTGAATTTTTTTAGTTGGAGAGTTTGTGAAATGACTAACTGTATAATCAGCTGGGTCTCTGAACTCCTAACTCTTCCATATTACTCACTGTCAGACCTAAAAGCTAAGTAATTGAATTTATGTGATCTTATATGAAGGCAATACCATATGCTGTATTCTTGAGAACCACCTGTCTCCAAAACATTGCAATGAAAAAACTTTCGTGGTATTCTCCCCATGTGTAAGACATAAAGTATTACATATATAGCTAGTTTTGATTGGTCCCAGCTGAGACTTTTGACTCCCAGATAATATTGTTCACAGAATTTAAAGTTGTGAGGAGGAAGCTGACAATATTCAAGCATCTTTTCAGATATCGGATGTTAGTAATTTCATGAGGACTCAGCACTAGGGTTCCTACCTGTAGAGGCTCTCAGTCAGTGCCTCTCCATTGGGGCAGTTTTGTCCCCCTGAGAACTTTTGACAATGTCTGGAAGCATTTTTGGTGGTTACACCTGGTATTCCTGGCATCTGTTGGGTAGAGGTCTGGGATGCTGCTAGCATCTTACAGTGCACAGGACAACAATGAACCACCTGGCCCAAAATTTCAGCTGAGAAACCCTGATCTCAAGTTTGATAAGAGGGACACACAAAGTCAATATAGAGTGTAATGGAAGAAGCACGACTGAAAGAAAACAAAATGGAAATTGTGGCTTACTGAGTGGCTGCTGCAAGCACTGTGCCAGGTTTTCCACATTTATTCAGTCTTCTCACCAATCCTAAAGGGTGTCAGCTATTACTGACATTATTTGCAAATGAGGACATCTGGTCCAGAGGGGTTCAGTAACTGCCCAGAATCACACAGCTATGAAGTGGTGCCGTTGCAAGTAGAGCCGGCACTCTTCCAGCTCCACCAGTCGCATCACCTTGGTACTCCATGGAGGCGCCCGTCCTTCCCTCTAAGCTTTCGTCAGTTAACTTGCCAAAGACCATTTAGCGCCTTTTGCCTGACACTGCCAGATTTAACAAAGATGGCATTAGCCCTTGTTCCTGCCTTATTCTTAGAACCCTTGTGAAGAAAAAATACATTTAAAACAAGAAAAAATAAACACATACGATTATCTGAATTAACAGTGAAGAGCTTTCTGATACTTAGAGTAGAGGGTGCTGAGATGAATAAAGGCAAAGGGAAATTTTCATCTCTTCTAGAAAGCTAAGGGGCTTTTTGGAAGCCCTAGCATGTCAGATAAGGATGTGCCTGGCAGGATGGACAGCCCTCTAGCTAAAAGCTGTGAGAGAGGAGTTGGTACATTGGGAGTTTTAAAGAATTCACAGAACATAGTCCTGTAGAAAGAGATTTTGTGCAGCAATAGGACTTCTCATTCTGAGGCCTCCCTGGTGGCGCAGGGGTTAAAGACACACTGCTATCAAGCTTTCGGCAGCCACTGCAGCATGAGTTCGATCCCCTGCCAGGGAGCTACCCACATGGGGCAGCAGACCACTCCTGTCTCACCCACTGCTCCCCTGAGCAGTTTATTTCAGTCAGTCTGCCTGTTTTGCTCCCCACTCTCTCTGGCGAATCCTCTTACCTCCTGTACCTCTGGCCTAAACCCCAGTTCTTGTATGCATAAATAAATCTTAAAAAAAAAAAAAAAAAAGACAGGGACAGTCCCTCAGGGGTCCTGGAGGAAAGGAGGAGAGATGGTAGGAGAATCAGAAAACTTCAATGGTAGAATTAAAGATCAACAGAAGGGGGCCTCCCCGGTGACGCAGCGATTGAGCGCTCGGTTGCGAAGCTGCCCGCAGCCTCTGCAGCGCCGGTTCGATCCCCAGCTGCTCCCCGGCCCCAGAGGAGGGTCCCACATGGCGAGCAGACCTCTCCTGCCGCGCTTCTGACTGTACCCAGTGCTTGTATAAATAAATAAAAATAAATCTTTAAAAAAAAAAATCAACAGAAGGAAAAGACACGCACACGTCCCAAGCACACACTCCGTTCCCAGACTCCACACCAGACTGTCAGTGCCACCTTCTGGCTGTCTTGCCATTCAGTTCCTCCCCTCCTTCTTAGGACTCGGTTTCCAAGGATCCTGTCCAACAAGGACCTTGGTCGCTAAGTACTTCCTGTGGCAGCTCCCTCCACTCCTCATCTTTGATCTCCCTCACTTCCTCCTTTACTGAACAGTTAGGTCTTTATACTGCTGTAGCTCACTGTGTCTGTATTTTTGTGGCCATCAAGGTTTTTTTTGTTGGTTTTTTTTTTTTTGGGGGGGGGTGTTTGTTTTCTGGGTTCACTGCAATCTCATCACAGTGCAATGCTGTTTGCTGTAGACTGTTATACTTCAATTGTCTTGGACTGCATCCTAGGCAAGTATTTAACGAAGTACTTACTCAAAGGACCTCTTTACAAGGCATGGACTCTATTATAGTGAAGTTCCCATATTGATTTAGTTCCCTTTCTTCCTCTAGGGCAAAGACTCTGTTCCTCATCTGTTTAACTTGTCACAGTAGGTAGAGCGGGACTATACACGCCACAGGTGCTCGTCAAATGTGTTGTCTCATGTGGGGCTGATTATTTCATGTGTCAGAAATGCCTATCTGAAAAGACGTTGGCCCTTGATTCTAGTTTAGTTTAGAAAACTGCTTCGTAGCCTTAGTTTGCATGATACAGCCCTATCTCTGAACACAAGGCTGATTCCATCTTTTTCTAAACAATTTTGTTAGTACCTAAAACTCTAGTCCGGCTTTTCTTAGCCACCCCCACGTCTCTTGAATGGAGGGATAAAATGGATCTCGAGTTTTGTTTGGTTTTGACATGTTTTTGTATGCACACTGAAAATCAATACTATTTTGATTCCTATCTCCTGTTTTCAGAGGCTTAAAATCAACTGGGGCCTTGTCAGGCTCCAGCCGGGCCTACTGCCCCTGCACTAAGACACCGCCCTGATCAGTCTCCATCTCCTTTGAGTTCCCAGGTCATTCCTTCTGGTTTGACAAATTGTCTCTATTAGATAAGCATCTGCCTATTGTTTTACCCACTGGCTCATCGTAAGATGATTCACTGGCTCAGAGTTGCTGTGTGGGGAGCTTGTGAACAGCGGAGCTTGCCACGGGCTTTGATCTCTATTCCAGGGGCCAGTGGGATGACTTCAGGGTTTGGTTCTTTGCCTGTAGTGATGTGTGTTTGTTAGACTTGTTTACCTCATGGTTAGGACCTAAGTGCCTCCACCAAGAGGGGAACCACATGTTTATCCACTGTGTATTTCAGGACATTGTTCTCCTGCTGACTTGAGTGGTACCAGAATGTGTGTCTCCTTTTATTTCCTCTCAGGAGTCTTGAGAACTTTCCCACCCCCAACCCCTCCCACCTGTTGCTCAGATTTGGTTTTGGTTGCCCTCACTCACTCCCTCTCCCAGCTTGGTTTTTGTAAAATTTCAAAGCCTCCCGGGCTTCTGGAAGCCCTGCTGGGCTATGCCCTGCTCCCCCACATTTTTATGTTGACACAGTGCAGTGACTGTCCCCCCCTGCAGCTGTGCTGGCCTCCAGACTGAGCACCAGGTTAAGTAAGTCTCACCCACATCCCATTTGGGCTGGGCTCTGTTCTGTACAAGTGGATCCGTGTGTGGGGTGACGCATTTTCTTTTACTGGGAGAAACCTAGTTTGTCTGAATTGATTAGTGACTACAGTGTTCTCTGGAGAAAGCCTCAGGGCCTTTCTGGCCATTGTTATTCCTTTGTGTGTCTGGAGTTGGACATTGAGGGGCTCACAGGTTGGTTGTTTTGGAGTAATGAGTCTTTATGAATGGCCTTACCCAGAAAACAAACAGGGAACAATTCCAGGCAGTCTGTGTCCAATTAGGTGTTGGTCACAGAGCTCAGTGAGCACAGATGCTGCCATGGGCCTCTGGTCGTGCTCGAATCGCCTCACATTGTTCTTTAGACCTTCTCCCTTTCTATTGTTTATTTTTTATCACAAGAGCAGTGCATGTTCATTTTAGAAACTTTAGAAAATACAGATAGACATAAAGAAGAAAGTGAAATCACCTCCTACCACTGGAAAAAAAAAAAACAATGTCATCAATTGAGTGTGTGGACTCAGGGCTGTGGGCCTCCTGAAACACATCTAGTTGTGTGGCTGTTTGTGGACATGCTCCTAAGGAGAAGTCCATAACGTTCACTAGGTTCTCAAAGTTAAGAAACATAGACTCTTTCTAGTTCGGTGCTACCCCTTGTCTTGACTAGAGCTGAATAGAGCTGAAGTTTGGTAGCCACACTCTTGTTAAAATATGTTTTTAGTATTTTGTGAGATAATTTTTAGCCTATGTGGTCCCAAATTTTCTATTACAGTAATTAGCGGTCAGAAGGGGGCTGTGACAAATATATTTGCTCTCTGAATACTTGCTGGTATTTATTGAGCATCTGCAGGATATCAGTTCCTATACTCAGAACTGTGGTTTCTCTCTAAAGAAACTTTTGAGGACAAAGGAGAATCTCCAGGAACTTTCTATTTAATTATATTTGCCATTGTGGACTTTTCATTTGTTTTTTTTTGTTCCCTTTGAATGTTGTGGTGGTTCTGCATCCTGGTTAAGATAGGAAATCTGTATGCCTGACAGATGTGAGGCTTATTTTCTTGTCCTCAAGTTCTCTTCTGACGATTGCAACCTATACAGGCAGAACTGCAGGACTGTCCTTGAAGCTCTGCCTGAACCCAGTGACTGCAGGCCCCTACTTTTCACCTCCTCCAGCCCCTCCCCCCATGTAGGTAACACCATGTAACCCTGCAGGAAGAGGAGTGAAGAAGAGGATTTAACTCTTCCATTCCTTCTTGTGCAGATTTAACACAAAGCTCCAGGTTGAGTTTAGGGGTGAGCGAGTCTGTCTCATTCCTTGGGGGTAAGGGTAGAATACAGAACAGCAGCAGTGTTAGTTCACTGCTATATCTTAGATTGCTAATTCTTCCAGGTCAGAAGCCATGTTTGTCTGATTCTTTTCCTCAAAGAACATGTGTAGTAGATACTTTTGAAGGTTTTTGAAATGCTGCTGCCCCTCAACTCTTAGGTCATTATTGCTAGCCACAGTAAGGCAGGATTTTGCCAATTTCCTTGGACAGAACCAAGATGAATCTTGGTTTAGAATGGCCAAAACAGGGGCCTCCGTGGTGGCGCAAGGGGTTAAGACGCAGCACTATGAAGCTCTCCCACAGCCACTGCAGCATGAGTTCAATACCCGGCCAGGAAGGTGACCCACATGGCACAGCAGACCTCTCCTGTCTCACCGGCTGCTCCCCTCAGCAGTGTATTTCAGTAGATCCCACTGTTCTGCTTCCCACTCTGTCTATGGTGAATCTTCTTGCCTCCCAAACCTCTGGCCTGTACCCTGTTCTTGTATGCATAAATAAATAAATCTTAAAAAAAAAAAAAATAGAATGGCAGAAACCGTGTAGGAGCCCTTAATCCCAGGAAGATGATATTATTTGGGCATCTGGGTTTACCTCCACCCAGCCTCAAGGGCACAGAGCCCCGTACTCAGAGGTGAACCCTACATGCTTTCTCTTCCAGATGGGGCCCGTGGGAGAGTGCAGACCAAAGGCTCCATTTTTCTGCTTGTCTAGAAGTGGAGCTGTTACTTGAAACTCCCTGTTCCTTATTAAATGGCTGACCTAATTTTTTCCCTTTATCTACAGTGGTGGAGATCCAAGAAGGGAAGACAACTATAGTAAGTATCATTGAGCTGGCTTACAACCTCTTTAACGCTTGGAACTGCCTGGCTGCTCCTCGGAAGAAGGCCCAAACTGGACTCCTGGCTCCAGGATCAGCTCCCTCTGTGACCATAAATCCCACAGTCTACTATTTTTCAAGCTCTGTACTGTAGTGTGGTTAATCAGGAATAGTTGTGTGCCTGGACTGAGGCATCTGTCGCTTGATTAAAGTGGCCTTGTGTATGACAAGGTCTCAGAGGTTTTTGCTGACATATTCTTTGCCAAGTAATGCATCTGTTTCCCAGGGGAAACTAAGGCAGTGATTAGAGAGAGCCAGGGTAAGTGGCCCTGGGGTCAGAAGCCCAGATCTCAGTTCTGTCTCTTTCTGCCTAGAATGACTAAGTTACTCCTTAAATGATACATTTAAAAGGCGACACTCTTCCTGGACTCACTGGCTGGTGCCCTGGCTTGTCTGTTGATGAGAAAACTAATAATTCTTCATCCACCTACTCCCCCCCTTTCCCTCATTGGGCACACCGCACCTCCCTTCCTCGGGGAGTCATGGGGCCTAGATTATCCTCTAATCCCTAAAGCACAACGCTATTTTCACATGGCCTTCCAGGCCTCCAAGAAATATTCAACTCCAGGGAACTCCCGGAAGCTTCCATGTCAGCAGGGATTTAACCCTCTGGCAGCCAGCCAAGCTTGGTCCTCCCCAGGATCAGCCCATAGGGGTTCCCTCTTTGGGTCTTCCCCCGAGTATTCCCTCAGCCTTTTCACTGCTTAGCCTCCCTTTTTGTAGGGAACCTCCATCCCCGTAGGGCACCCTTTTTGGCTCCCATATCCAAAGCCGAAACAAGCATTCACCCTATAAATTCCATGCAGGAGGAGAGAACACATCTGGCTTTTGAGTGCAGCGCATTTGTTTTTCCAGGTGGGGGGGTGCTCTTTGTAGAATGAACACGCAGACACTTTGCACTGTGAGAGCCTTTAGAATAGAGAGCCCACCCATATCTGGAGAGGTGCTGCAGTGACTGGCATTAGGTATTTCTTCCTCTATAAAATAAGATCATTGTGCTTCTCTCACTAGGTTGTGAGGGTTAAATGAGATGACACGAGCCAGGAGTATAACTGGGAGTCAATTTAAATGTTGACTCTCTACCCCAGAAACCTCTTAACACCTCCCCCATTTCCCCCACCTCCAAAACCCTCCACACACCTACACATTTTCCATTTCTGGTGTAGTTTCGGTGGCCTTGGCAGAAAGGTAGGTAGCAGAGCCCTGCATAGCCAAGTGTTGCTTGCAGCCTCCCATCTCCTTTTGCCAGTTCTCCCCCAGGAGACACTATTGCTTCCCTCCTAAAGCCTCGCAGACCTGTCCCAGCTTCACTCTCATAATCCATGGCCTCAGTCAGCAAAGCTTTCTTGCAGTCAGAGCTGATTCCCAGATCATTGGTTTATTGCACTTAGTAATTCCAAGGCAGTGTCACAGGATCCAGCAGTGATGATAGAGGTCATGTCACACGTGGCCTCAGCAGGGTTTGAGAGGTGGAATCCAAAATGATAAAAGCAAGGAGGAAAAGGATATGTATGCTCGCGTCTATGGGTTTTTTTGTTTAAAGATTTATTTTATTTATGCATACAAGAGCTGAGGTGTAGGTCAGAGGTGCAGCGGGGAGGGGTGGGGCTGTGAGAGGATTTACCAGAGACAGAGTGGGGAGCAGAACAGGTGGAATGACTGAAATACACTGCTGAGGGGAGTAGCAGGCAAGACAGGAGAGGTCTGCTGCACTTTGAGGGTAGCTCCCGAACTCGTGCTGCAGTGGCTGCTGATAGCTTCATAATGCTGAGACTTAACCCCTTGCAGCACCAGGGAGGCCCCGCATCTATGTTTTTGTTTTTGTTTTTTAAAGATTTATTTATTTATACAAGCACTGGGTACAGTCAGAAGCGCGGGAGGGTGAGAGAATTCACCAGAGCCAGAGCGGGAAACAGAAAAGGCAGACTGACGAAATACACTGCTGAGGGGAGCAGTGGGCGCGGCAGGGGGGGTCTGTCGTGCCATGTGGGACCCTCGCCAGCGGCCGGTGATAGAACCGGTGCTGCAGAGGCTGCGGGCAGCCTCGCAACCCAGCACTCAACCGCTGCGCCACCAGGGGAGGCCCACATCTATGTTTTTTAATAAGAAAAGAAGCCTAGGGCCTCCCCGGTGGCAGTTGAGCACTGGGTTGCGAAGCTTCCCGCAGCCTCTGCAGCACCGGTTTGATCCCCGGCCACCCGGTGAAGGTCCCACATGGTGCACAGACCTCTCCTGCCACCCGCTGCTCCCCTCAGCAGTGCACTTCATCAGTCTGCCTGTTCTATTCCCCGCTCTGGCTCTGGTGAATTCTCTCACCCTCCTGTGCTTCTGACTGTACCCAGTGCTTGTATAAATAAATAAATAAATCTTTAAAAAAAGAAAAAGAAAAGAAGCCCAGGGTTTCTCAGCCTCAGCACAATTGGCATTTGTGGCTAAATAATTCCTTGTTGTGGGGGCTGTGTGTGCATTGCAGGTTGGTTACCAGTATCCCTACTAGATACTAGTAGCACTGCATATTCCAGTGGAACAAAAAATGTCTGAACTATTATCTAATGTCCCGTAGGGGGCAAAACCATGTCTGGTTAGAACCTCTGGCATAGGCTCACCTCTGTAAGATAAAGCTGGAAACTGCGCTCTCCTCTGGGAAGGATATGTGGGATGGGACTCTACTTTCCTGCACAGTGTGAAGCTTCTTGCCATGTGCATTTATTTCTTTTTTCCCAAAAGGAGAAAAGAGAAGTATAATATTCTGGTGTTTTCTATGTTTTTGAGGAAGGAAAAGTAGCGTTCAGCTGAGACAGCAAACCCCTTGCAGGCCACCAAAGCCACTCCAAGCCCCCTATACAGCAGCATAGAGCCACCACCACAGTTCTGTGGAGAGACCTACCTACTCCCACAGATCCCCAGAGATGATCTTTTACCAGCATCCCCACTATTTGGGGGGGGGTTGCTTAATGCAGCCCTCTCCCTCACTGGCTTTTTTTCTCTGCCTCCCAGATTGAAGGCCGTATCACAGGGACCCCCAAGGAGAGTCCAAATCCTCCTAACCCCTCTGGCCAGTGCCCCATCTGCCGGTGGAATCTGAAGCACAAGTACAGCTATGAGGTGAGTCTGCACTGAGTGTTGCGTGGCTCTGCAAGGGGGGTTTGTGAGATTCTGGATTCCCCACTTAGCTCAAGCTGCATCCTACCCTGCAGCCTTTGCTGCATCTCATGGAGTCATCAAAGACAAGCATTTTGTCCACTGGTTCTCAGCCCTGGCTACAATCCTGGCTCACAGGAGAGCTTTAAAAAACTGCTCAGACGCCACCCCCAAACTAATTGTTGGTCCAGAGTGGGCCTGGCCATCACTAGTCCCTGGTGCTCCCCTGTGATTCTGATGTGCAGCCAGGGTTGGGAGTTACTGACTTAGCTTCATGGTCAGCTTCCCCGTGGACTTAATCACCCAGTCGTGCAGGAATGTGTTCCCAAAGGGGTGGAATTGGGATGTAGATTTGGCTTTCCATCTTTTATAACAAGGATGCATTTGAAGAGTTCTCTCTGTACTCTGGGGACACATCACTGCCTCTTTCTGTTTGGGAACCACAAAAACCCTGTTTGCTCCAGCTCTTAAAATGATTGGTTCCACAGAAAGAAAACTGTGCATAATAATAATAATATAGCATGTGCGTTGAGTGCATGCTCTTGTCAGACACTGTGTTAAGCATCTTCTTGTCTTAATCTACTTAGTTTTTTGATATCCCCGTGATCTAGGCACTTTTTTCATCCTCATTTAACAGATGAGAAAATTTGAGGCATGAATAAGTGAATGAACTTGTCTGAGATCACCAGCTAGAAAGTGTCAGAGCCAGGATACAAAACCCAGGGAGAACTCGCAATCCCAACCACTAATCTGCATCCTCTCTAGAAATGGGAAGGCGTGAGCCTGGGGAAAAGGACACAGCCCTGGAGAAATCTACACTTGTCCTTCAGAGTTCCATTCGTTTCATTAAGTGTCCTATTTGTAGGCTTCAGGTGATTACGGCTCTGGGCCAGTTTGACCTGCAAGTTGTCCCTGTGCCTCTGTGGAATGGGATGACTAAGGGCAGAGATCCCGGTCAGGTGGTAGAGTAGGAGAAGCCACATGCCCCTGGGGGCTGAGCAAAATGACCCAACTAATCTCCTGGACGGGTAACTTTGGCTTCAGGCCACCCGAGGGGGCATTCTCTCCCCCTAGTCCTGGCCTCCTGCTGATGGCAGAAGGGGAGTAATGGGAAGCTTGCAGGCCAAGGGGCAGTGTTCGCAGCTTCTTGTGACATGGAAGTTAGTGAAGTCACGGGCATACTTGGAATCCCAGCTGCAGGCGGGGAGGCGAACGCCACACTGCCTGACCTCCCTGGGAACTCTTCCTACCAGCCATTTCCAGGAAATGGACTGGGCTCTGTTTATCCAGCAGAAGAAATCCTATCCCCTCCGAAGTAAAGGCTAAAGTTGTTTTCCTTTTTACCCTTTTCCACTCAGGACACTGTTGTTAGGTTGAGCTGCACAACGTTGTCAGCTTGCTTGGCAGCCTGCAGTGGGGGGGCTTGGGCTATGAGCCCAGTTTATTAGCCCTGGATAATCCAATCCAAGTTCTTTTCATCAGATTCTGAAGATTACAGGGGTGGGAATTGGGGGCTTGGGTCCCTCAGGAGCTGTCCAGTGATTAAAACAAATCTGCGGTTATACAGCGAGGCGCCTGCCAGGGCAGCGATCGGTTTGTGGAACATGACTGCGAAGACTGGCATGCCAGATCTGCAGGATGGGGGGGCGGTGGCTTTTAGTTAACCCCCCAGCCATCCTATGAGACTTGCGGGGGGGAGGGATGCCGCTTGTCTTGATTCTGTCTCTGTTTATTCTTGTTTCCTTGACTCATCCAAAGCAATCTTAAGTCCAAAGGAAGCCTGAGAATGCATTCACATCTGGTCACAGGAGGCTTAGAAGATGTGAGATTAATCCACAACCCCGGTCCCTTCCTCCTCAGCTTGTACGTCTCCTAGCGCTTCAGAGGGAATGGCAGCGGCGGAGGGCTGTCTGCCTGAGTTCTGCCGGCCGCTTGTATGTAGGCACGGGACAGAAGTGGTGCGGCGTTTCCCTCTTGTGAGGGACTCCATGACACCTCCCCGCCTCACCCGAGGTAGATAACAAACCATCACAGGAAAGAGCCTGTAGGTGCAGGAAAGATTGTTAACACTTCTGAAGGAGCTTGTAGTCTCTAAGCTACTCAAAAGGTGATCAAAAGGTGATCTCTGGGAGGAGCTCAGAACTCTCGGGGTTGGGAATTAGCTTTAGTTGAGGGTGGCAGACCAGTGTAGGCAGCTGGGAGTGTGGAGGCTGTGGGCTCAGGTCAGCCCCCTCTTGGGAGTGCCCCAGTACAATAGCCTCCCGCCCCGGAGACCCTGGCTCCCGAGAATCAAACACTCTCATCTCCTGTTTTCCATTTCTACTAGGATGTTCTGCTGCTCAGTCAGTTCATCCGGCCTCACGGAGGTATGCTGCCCCGAAAGGTCACAGGCTTGTGCCTAGAAGAGCACCGCAAGATTGAGGAATGTGTGAAGATGGCCCACCGAGCAGGTAGAAGGCGCACCAGCCCCACGTCCCTATCCCTCCTGGCAGGGAAATAGACATCCGAGGCCTCGTTATCCTCACTCCCAGTGCTAGCCTTCCACCCCGATGGGCTTTCCCTCTGGTCGCTGCAGAGACCACACCTTATAGGCACTCCTCTCCACTCAGGTCTGTTCCCAAATCACAGGCCTCGGCTTCCTGAAGGATTCGTTCCGAAGAGCAAACCAAAACTCAACAGGTAAGCTAACTTGGGTGTCAGCATCTTGGGTGTTCTGCAGGCCTGGGCTCTCACTGTCCCCTGGGGAGACCATTGCTGGAGCTCAGCCCACAGCCCAGGAAAGTCAGACGACTCTCTGGCTGGCTGGCCCATTCCCTTCCAGCTTGAGCACACACCCACTCCCCTCACCCCGTCCTGCCCACACAGCTGCCCTTGATATTGGCACCCTCCCCTGCTGGCCTCAGGCTCTCCCCTCTCTAGTAGGGCACTGGGCACAATGGCAAAGAGAGAAAGAAGGCCTGCTGCTTAGGCGTGAGGATGTGCTAATCCCCTGTATATGACATCATACTGGATTGCTGGGATGTCAGACCACTTCTGCAAACTTTCACTGTCCCAGGACTGGGGTTATTAAAGGGCAAAATCAAGCCTTAGCAATAGGAGGACACACCAGGGGAAGGGCCACTGAACCTAACCGTGCAAGTTGTGTGCTGCAGAGCTTCACGACAGCGTGCATGTAGGTTATAAATGGTGCGGTTAACCTGCACAGCAGCATGTGTGGCCGAGGTGGTTTCAACCTTTTATTTCATAAAGGAGTAGAGGAAGGTCCTTAGATCTGGAATCTAATCAGTCTACCTTCATTTCATCCTAAGCAGGGTGGCCCCCTCTGGTGTAAGAGCAGATTCCTTCTACCATTCCAGCATCCTTCCTATTGTGAGTTCCTTTCCCTCCTTCTCCGACATAACCACACCCATATACCCTGTTGTGCAGAGTAGGTTGAGGTCTATAAAATTGATTCTGGTGTTTCTTCTTGCTTTCCCCTATCAACGGTCCCTCCCTGCTTTGGCCTGTCCAGCTGCCACTGAAACTGCTCTCTGTAGGGGACCAAAGGTGATTGAAGCAAAGCAAGACATCCCATCCCCCCACAGATCTCCAGACTGATCCCCAGCAGGACCCAGCCCTGGAGGGTGGGAGGTCAAGCAGATACCACCTCTGAATTGCTGTTTCAGAGGTACGGGGGGACGCCTACACTCTGACCTCGTGCCCATCTCCACCTGCACCTCCCACATTGCTAGCAGGGCCATTTGCCAGCAGCCCTGAAGAAACAGATCATATTAACCTCTTCCTGTCTTTCCCAAATATGCTGTGGACTGTTTGGGGGTTGAGGGCCTCCCCTCCCCCTGCCCCCCCCCCCCCCCACGTTGAGAGACAGTAGCAGGCCTGAGGACACAATCCATCCTGCCCTCAGGCCTTTGAAGCCAGGCCAGGCTTCCTCCCATATATCCGGTGTCCTTTTACGTGACACAGGATTGATGACGTGTGGGAGCTCTTAGGTTGCAAAAGCCTGTGGGGGAGGGGTTGTTATGGGAGTCCTGGCTATGAGGGAGTTTGATTCTCCTGCAGGGACATTATGATTCCATCCAGAGGTCCTTGAGGTGCCACTCACTGGCCCAAACGCTGCTGGACCCCATGGAGTCATGCTCCTCCTTCTGCCCCTTCAGGGGAGGTAGGAAAGGGCTCTTTTAGGAAGGGACCTTGGTTCTTCCTAGGGCTGGAGTGCTCCCAGAAAGCTGACTGGACAATGCCCAGGCCCCACGTCCCCTGTCCCACTTTCCCCCAACAGCTGGCTACTCCTTGTGACACAGGCATCAGGCCCAGGCCTAGCTGAAGTACAGTTTCCCTCAGATCCTTGCAGAGCAGGAGAGGGACGAGCTTTAAGGCAACAGGTCTGGAAAATCCTGTCACCCTCAGGATCTCGGAACCTCAAATCCCTGTGAGCATTCCTTTTGGGGACCCTGCTCTCCCACCCCCATCTCTTCACACTCTCTGGGAGATGCTAGCAAAGGGGCCTGCAAGGTGTTCCCTTCCTTCACCTTTATTCATCTGCTGTTCAGCACACCACCAGCTCTAGAAAAAGGAGTCCCTAGGGCCAGCAGTCTCCCCGTGGGGCGCTTTGAATTGCCAGCCATCCCCTGCCTGGTGGGCCAGCCGCTCCTGCAGTTTCTGACTTCCTGTCAAAGCTACCCTGTTTGCACTGAACTGAAAACAGAGGGACAAAGTCCAGGGACACTCAGTTGAAAAGTATAAATCCGCACTCATTTTTTCACTTTTAGCATTTTTTCAGCCGGGGTGATTAATACTTTTAAATTGAAAAGTCCCTCATTTGAGTGTCTCTGGAGATGGCTGGGTTGAGCCCCAACCTCAAGTGGAAGCGGGGAGGATCCTGGCCTTTGCCGCGGCTGAGCTTTCACGACTAAGGGTGGGCCTCTCTGGACAAAATCCAAGTTTCATTCTGGATGGAGTAAACCCCAATCCCAGCCGGCATGAGCCACTTTTCCGGGAACTATCAAGGCCCTCGCCATCCCCAAAGGAGGCTAAAGGACTGTGGGCGGCAGCCATCTTCCCCCACCCCTCTCCTACTTACAGGAACCTTCCTGGGCTAGGTCTGCACCCATGGGCCTTCACCCTTGACTCCCATCATGGGTTGGGTGAATGGCCGGGGTCCTGCACCAGTTAGGCTGTCCCAGGGAGCGCCCTGGAGGCTGGGTAGCAGAGGGAGCCAAGTGGGAAAGAGGGGAGGATTCCTCTGGGCCCTGACATCAGCCTTCCTTTCCCCGCCGCCTCTCCCAGCAAATACACACAAACATTGACCAGTCAGAAAGATCAAGGGAGCGCGTGGCCCTGGGCTGCCTGACCCTGGGCACACATGCGCGTACACACGGGCTTGCGGCAGCAAGAACCCAGCCTGTCTGTTTACAGCACACTCCACTTTGCTTCCAGGAAAAACCCCTAGTCCTTGGGAAAGAAAAACTGGTGAAAGGGTTCTTCGGTCATCCAGCCTTGGGTTTGACTGCAGAGGGCCCTGCCCACTCTCCCAGCTCCACTAACCCCAGCCCTCCCTCTACAGGTACCTGACCCGCTGGTCTCCCCGCTCTGTCAAGCCCATCTATAATAAAGGCCACCGCTGGAACAAGGTGCGCATGGCTGTGGGGTCACCCCTCCTCAAAGACAACGTCTCCTACTCAGGAAGACCTCTGGCGCTGTATCATTGACTGAGGGCTTCCTGACAGCCTGGCCAGACCTGATCCTGCTGCCGAGCCCTGGGCCACAGTTCAGCCCCATCTGTCCCACCGGGGTGGCCCCGCGCCTCCAGCATGAGCAGCAGGAAGGACTGCAGGACCAACTCCAGAGCCTGCCCAGCAACAGAGCTGGGAGCTAAGGGCAGGGAGGGCACTTGGCTCTTTGGCAGCTGCCGTGATCTCGTGACTGGCTTGGGTTGGAGGACAATTTTGCCCAAAGGAGTGTCATAAATCAGGCACATGTGCTTCCCCACGGGGTGTGTGCTCACTGCTTGGGAAGTGCCGGGGAAGGGGGGGGGGGGTTAGGGTGGTTTCTGACCAATTACTAGCATTGAGTCACTAATTTTTTGTGATGGGCCACATGAATACAACCAAAGGGAGTTGTTGACCGAACAGGTTCCCAGCCTGTTTCTTGACAGCTGTTAACTCTTCAGCCTGGGGGGGCTGCAAGGAGGAGGTGATAGGGCCATCTGGTGTGCGTGTGCAGCTCTCATCTAACACCAAGAAGCTGCCTTCCTCCAAGAGCTCCCGCCTGTCACCTCTAGCCATTTTACCCTCCATTATCTCTCTAGTTAGCACATTCCTCAGCTCAGTTGGTCTCTGAGTCTGGTACCAGATGGAGGTGGAAATGAGAGGAAGGACAGAACAAACAGACTAAACTCACTAAAATTTATAGAAATAATGATTACATGCTGCATTAAAAATCCCAGGCTGGCGCCCTCCTACAGCATGAAGGGCAGGTCTATGTTCTTCTCACCAGTGCCCACGTAGATGTAGCCACAGTTCTTAGTGCGGGGAGCATGGTAGAAGGTGAGGCCTGGCCAAAGCAGGCTGCGCAGCACCACCAGGGCATTGCCGCGTTCCATCTGGATGCTCCAGGACCCTGGGGAGTAGGTGGGCAGAAGGTGAGGCATGGGTGCTGCAGAGGCCCTCAGCTCCTTGGCTCAGGTGCTAAGTTTCCACAGGGGGAAGGGAAGACAATTTAATTAACCGTGCACTTACTCCTCCTGATTGCTTTTTAGCCATTTCACTGCTCATTAAAGCCACTTCCAGAGGGAGGGCAAAGGAAATGAAAAGAGGTGAGACTCAATCCAATCTGTTTTGTTCCTGTCAGCAAGTCTAGTTAAAGGCTGAGTGGGGGAGGAAGCTGAAGCCACAGGCAGAGGGAGTTGGGGCCAGGCTAGGGGAGACTTTCTGGGGGCTTCCTCGCCCTCTACTCAGGTAGTCACCTTCAGTGACCTTCAGGTCTAATGTAGTTTGCTCCACTAGTGATTTTGTGCACTCTTCCCCAGTCCCAGCCTCTGCTCTGACATGAGTTAGACCAGACTAGGGACTTACAAAGAAGTTGGGCTGTTTCAGGCCTCCCAGCTCAACAGCCCTTTCTGGGCAGCTGTTAGACAAGCCATCCTTGGTGGGAGGGGACTTAGGCTGCAGTTGATGGGCCTTTGTCTATCCTGGGTTCTGCCCTGGTTTTTGCTCCCCAGACGGGAGCAGTCCAGCCTGGGGCCGACTTGTGCAGCCATGAGTACTTGGCTGGAAGGGCCTGATCCAGCTCCAGAACCAAGGGAGGGAGCCGCTGTGTGGGAGGAAGGAGCCTGGGAAAATCGCCTCTGGATGCAGATCTGGAGCTTCTATTCCCCTGCGCACTGAGGCCTCTCCCAGACCCAGCCGCAGCTCTGCTCCAAGCCCTGCCAGAAAGGCAAATGCTTTGAAGGTTTTGGTGTTAGACCAGCCAGTGATACAGAGAACTGCGCTGAGGCCTTCATCAGCTGCCAGCTCAGCCCGGCTGCTTGGCTCCTGCCGCCCCAGCTTCCCACAGGCCTCTTCCAACCATGGCCCACCCTGGTCACTCCACACCCAACGGCCTCACAGTTCAGTCCCCACCCACTGGGGGCCACCCTGTATCCAAGAGATCTGACCACCAGGAACCCCTGGCCTTGATGTCAGTTGACCCCAGCCAGGATGCTGTCACTCGCCCAGGTCAAAGCTGGAGCTCTCTGGGAGTGTATAGGTTAGCTGACCTTGGCTTGCTCAAGGAGAAACTGGCGCAAAGCCCACCTCAACACTGTGCAGTGGCCTCCCCCAAAGGCCACCACCCCTACACGAGACAATGAAGTGAAAGCCACATTGTGGGCCCCAGGCTCCACACTGCCAGCCAGACAGCATCAAGAAGAGGTTCCTGGGTTCCCAGAGCTCTGACTGGAGCACTATCCAGAGACAAGGAGACATATACTGGCTAGGGAATTATTTTCCCTGTCCTGCAACTCCTCCCGGGGTATCAAAGAGTACCTCCCAGACCTGCCCTCAATTCCAGAGGCCCTGGCCGGTTGCTTTCCTAATCTCTCATTCCAGAAACATTGGCCAGAAGCATATCCTGAGGAAGTACCATTTTATAACCCTTCTTGTCACTCCAGCTGCCCAGAGCATCACCTGGGGGCCAGCTTCCTAGAGACAATCTCTCCCCTGCCCTTGAAGCCCATGATCACACAGCCCCCTTGAACTGAGAGGGCAGGCTCTGTGTCCTCTGCCCACTGAGGGAGGACAGCTTGCAATCTGCCTAGGCTGAATGCTACCCTGGAGAAATGGGATCTTGGGGCCCCCCAGTCTAGACCACTAGCATCTTGGCAAACCCTGGGCAAAGACCGGATCCTGACCTTCCCTCACACCAGCCTGCCCACCTAGGGTTTAGCCACCTCTTGCCTCCAGTAGATGAGAGGGCCTAGGCTCCTCAGCAGGGGCACCCCCTTAGGTAGCAAGTAAATTGACAGTGATGCTAGAGACACAGAGGCCCTGGGGGGAAGGGACAGTGCCAAGCAGGCAGAAGGGTGCTGGCAGAATAAGGAACTGGCATGTGAGGGGCCGGCCAGCCAGCAACACTGCCTCCCTCCCCCCTTGCATTCCTGTCACACTCCTGTCCTCTCCTTGTCCCCGGCTCAGCTGGTCGCCCAGGAAACAGACTCAACGTGCCAGTAGTCACGTAGCATCTACCTGGGGAGCCAGGCACTTGCTGTCACCTTCACCCACTTTTCTTATTTCAACTGCTGAAAATGCTTTTGCCGCCTCTTCTACCAGGGGTGAGAGGGGGAACTACCTCTTCACCCCTAGTGTTTCAGGTCACAGCTCCTGGTCTTTCCAAACCTCCCTCCTGCCCTCTGTCCCCAGCAGCCACTCTGCCCCCCAGTTCTCTAATTTGAGCATGTGGTGGGAGGCAAACCTATAAATCAGTAAGTACTGGGCCTCTTGGAATCAGCAGGAAGTCCAGGGTTTCCTGGGCCCCAGGGTTTCACCCTCTTAGTGGGGAAGATCCCCAGTAGGGAGTGCTAATCATAATTACATTCTCCTGCCCTCCAAGAAGAAAGGCGGCAAAGCTCTGAGATGAAGTTTGAGGGGGTGAATGGGCCCAGCTGCCCATCAGAACTGTTGTGGGGGAGGGTGGCACAGATGACTTAAACCCTTTCCTCAGACCAGCACCACACACAGCTTGTCAGCCGCAGGCACAGAGAAACAGACACGGGTTCCTTCTCTCAGCAGTCACTCACCAACGTCAAGGCCACAACATATGGACAAACCCCCTAGAGGCCTTGATGGGGTGGGCCGGTGGGGCGGGACCAAGTCCAGAAGGTGGACCCCCTGTCAGCCCAGCTTCCCAAAGGACTGAGTAGGAGGAGGCAACTGCACACCCTCCCCCCACCAGTAGAAGGCTAATCTTGGGCAACCATGTTCCCCACCCCTCCAACGCCCCTGTCACCCCTGTCACGGCCCCTCACCAGCCACTGCCACCACCACATTTTAAAGGCACCTCTCCAGGCAGGCAGGCCCCTTGCTGCCCTCTGCTGCCTGGATTGGGCAGTGCTGCTGCAAGCTGGCTTGTGATGGAGCCCCAGGGGCCCTACACAGGGCAGTTCCCTGAATCTGTAGGCTTCTGCCCAAAGTGGAGCAAGGAGAAGAGTTCTGCCCATCCCCAGGCCTCTATCGCTGCCCTGCCTGGTTCTCTGTGTCCCAGGACACCAATGACCTCTTTTGTGAGGCACCTTCTATTTTACATTTCCATTTCCCAGCTCTGTCTTCCTGTGCTCTTCCCAAAGCTCTGTGAGGCAAGGACCCTGTCTCTCTCATTCATGACTGCATCCCCCAGGTCATGTAGTCACGCTCAGTGGCTATTTGCTGATGGAGTAAAAGTTAAGGAGGAATGAATGGCAGATTCCTTCCTAGAAATTTGGCCCCCTTCCTGGTGCTCCATCTAGCTTCACCTGGCAGCAGCCCAAGATCAGAGAACTCTGCATCCACCAGGAGAATGGCTCTGCCCCCAAAGCTACTCGCTTCCACAAAACCCTACAGATCCCAGGGCACAGCAAGACAAGCTCCTGGCTCTGGGTCCCATCACTACAGCTCAGAATCTTTGAGGTCCCAAGCAATATCCTTCCCCTTCCTCTCCTCAGCCAGGGCTGGCTGGGTGGTACCTCACGGAGAGCAGGACCCCCAGGGACGGCCATCCTAAACTGTTCTTACTTAGAGGTAACACAAATCCCCCTGAACAATCGCTTCAGACAGAAAGGAAAAAGTGAACCTGCCTGGGTGGAAAACAGCTGCCAAATTCCATCCTTCCAGCTAGTGCTGGTGTCCCAGGGATCTCTTCCTTGGCCTTTTGGGTCCATGCAGCAGCCCAGACCAGCCTGGCTGCTAGCTCCTGGGCAGGGCAGCCTCCCAGCAGCTCCTTCTGCTCTTTCATTGGCAGATAAGGAAGGGAGTCTGGGAGCAAAATCTGTCCTCCCCTGACCACTCATACTTCCACTTCCATGCCATGGCCCCCACCAAGACATCACGGAAAAACTGGTCCTGGCTTCCTGAAGGCTTTCCAGTGGTGGTCCCAGGAGGAAAGGAGCTGGAGGCCTAGAAGCTGTGAAGTTTGCCAAGGCCAAGCCAGGAGCATCCCTCCCTTCAGGCCCATACACATAGGAGATAACAGGAGAGCACCCCCAGGGCTCCAGGACTGAAGACAAAGCAAAGTGATGGGGTGGACTAGAATGTGGAACCTGATCCTTCAGTCCTAAGGCCAACTGTTAAGAGTCCCTGTCCTCAGACATCTGCAACTACCCACCCCACAGGCCTAGATACTATTCCTCTCAGGGACCTGAGGAATTCACTTGCTGACTAGATGCATCAGGGTAGCCTTAGCATCCTTTAGGAACATTCCAGTGCTCCATGTCTTACACACCTTCTGTAGAGAGCCAGCTATCTTCTGTGTCCCCAAACTATCTCCTGTGTCTCCTATTGGCAGGGCCAATAGGGTGGATGGGGTACCCTTAGGAAGTCTTTGTGAGGCCCCCACACCCCACCTACCCTGCTTTGGTCTTCACTGCAAAGGCCCCAGCATGCTTCTGCTACCCTCATTGTACAGAGGATGGGAGTAGGCACTCTGGGGTCAGCCACCAGTTCCATGGCACTGTGGGGTAGTGCCTCACTGGCTGCAGGTGAGAAGGCCGAGAATTCAGCACCAAGCAGGGCTTGCCAGCCACCCAGATTAGGGGCATTAAGAGGCTTTCTTCTTGGGCCTCCCCGGTGGCGCAGCTGTTGAGCGCTGGGTTGCGAAGCTGCCCGCGGCCTCGGTGGCGCCGGTTCAATCCCCGGCTGCTCCCCGGCCACCGGAGGAGGGTCCCACATGGCGCGCAGACCTCTCCTGCCGCCCGCTGCTCCCCTCAGCAGTGTGCTTCGGTCCTTCTGCCTGCTCTGCTCCCCGCTCTGGCTCTGGTGAATTCTCTCGCCCTCCCGCCCTTCTGACTGTACATTAAAAAAAAAAAAAAAAAAAAAAAAAAAAGAGGCTTTCTTCTTCTATCCTTCAGCTCCTGGCTCTGGGTCCCACCACTACCATGCTCCTGGCCCCCTTTATCAACTGGAGATGTGCAGCTCCCTCCAGTTCCTAGCCAGGCTGGAGATAATGGGAGTCTGGGGAGCAGGACTGACTGGTGAGAAATTCCCCAGCCCCTATAAACCTTTATCTCTAGGGAGCCCCTTTCTATGTCTAGTGCGCCTTGACTTGGGCGCCCCCATGTGGCAGAGACCAGAGTGGCCATTCTTTCCTGGCAGCTCTTAGCTAGTTAGGATCTATGTCTGCTCATTACAGTAGCCCTGAAATGTCCTGATCCCTAGCTTTTCCATCCATCCATCACCACTGTTTTATTGGCACAGACCTGCTCACAAGCCACCAGCAGCTCCTCCTGTCTTGGTCATAGCCTCCCACCCCTTTGCCTTCTAGGTTCTCTGAGGCCTGACCAACACACCTCCAACCCACCTCTAAAGACTTTCTGCCAGTAAAAATAGTAACAACAATAATTTTTAGGGCCTCCATGGTGGTGCAAGGGGTTAAGCACCACACCGCAAAGCAATCCGCAGCCTCTGCAGCACGAGTTCAATCCCCAGCAGGCCAGGCAGCAACCCACACGGCGCAGCAGACCTCTCCTGTCTCTCCCGCTGTTCCCCTCGGCAGTGTGTTTCGGTCAGTCTGCCTGTTCTGTTCCCCACTCTGTCTCTGGTGAGTCCTCTCACCCCCTGAATCTCTGGCCTGTGCCCCAGCTCTTGTATGCATAAGTGAATAAATCTTTAAAGAAAATAAATAAATAAATAAATAAATAAATAGTTTTCATTTGAGTCCTAACTGTGTGTTAGGCACTCTGATTGATAAATGATAAATATATGTGCTAACTCATTTAATTCTCGTAACAACCAATGAGGTAGAAAAATACCATGATTCCCCTTTAAGAAAAGAAGAAATTGAGGCACAAGGAAATTGAGAGTTTTTTCCATGGCCACACTGCTAGTAAGTGACAGGCTCAGGATTCCCACCCTCACTGTCTGATGCCAGAGCCATTGCATTTAACCACCACCTACCCCCTCCTGAGTTCCAGCCCAACTCAGGATTGGATTGCTCATTGTTCCTCAATATGTTTCCCAGAGTGGTGGAGGTGACACTTGCCCTGAATTTCCTATGATCCGCTTAAAAGGAAACACCATTTACTTGAACCACAGTTAATATCAGAGCCCTGAAGTCTAACACTCTAATAATGTGTCCCTGAATTTAACTCTCAGTTTCTATTTCTTCATCTGTAAAATGGGGCTAATAATAGTATCTACCTTGGGCCTTCCTGGTAGCACAAGGATTGAGAAGCAACCTATGAAGCTGTCCACAGCCACTGCAGCACAAGTTTGATTCCTGGCCAGCCAGGGAGCAACCCATATGGCGCAGGAGACCTCTCCGGACTTGCCCACTGCTCCCCTCAGCAGTGTACTTTGGTCAATCTGCCTGTTCTGTTCCCCACTCTGTCTCTGGTGAATCCTCTCACCCACCCATGCCGCTGGCCTATACCCCAGCTCTTGTATGCATAAATAAATAAATCTTCTAAAAAATAATAATAGTATCTACCTTCTAGGGTAGCTATGAAGATTGAGGTGAGATAAGGCAGAGAAAGAGCCGAGTACAGTGCCTGGCACACAATAAGCAGTGTCGTTGTTTTCATGGGTTATCACCAGCATTGTCACCATCATCAACAGATCCCTCCAGTTCTCAGAGGGGAGGGAAAGAGCAGGAACACTGAGTCAGTGCCTTGGATGTGTCTTCTAATTGCTCAGAACCTGACATTTGTCCTGGGGTACAGCATCCAAGTAAGAGCATTTTCCCAAGCCAATTCCATCCCTGATTGCTATGAGAATCAAAAGAGACAGAGAGTTCCAGTATGTGGAAGCATATGGAAGACAATCCTACCTTTTGTCATTTGGCAAACGGTTACTGTGAGTTTACTATGAGCTGAGCCCTGTATGGGGTCCCGAGGGAGCCCCCACACACACCCTTAAGGACCCACAGTGAACAATTAACAATTCCTACTCAGGCCCATGAATAGAGAAGCATGGCAAGTGGCACTGCCCAGGGCTCTGACCCAGAGCAGGCCCAGTATCCTTGAAGTAATAGGCTATTACCTTTGGGGATGTCATGCTCTAAAGAATCCATGAAGTCCAAGGAGGGGTCAAGGTCAGCCTTCTCAAGCAATGTCTTGTTCTTCAGCTCAATAGGCTCCCTGAAGTGGAAGTAGGAACTGAGCTTCTTGGCTTCCGACAAGGACAGTCCTAATGAAAGACCCAGGAGGAGGAAGGCGTGAAAAGGCAGAAAGTCCATATCCATGTCATACGCTGGAACCCACAAGGCTCAATGCTCCCCTACCCCTCAGGCAAAAGGGAGCCAGGGCTAGTGGCTGGGAAGCTCATGCCAACCACCAAATGCCAGACCATTGGACTCATCCTCTCAAGTGATATGGCCACAGCTATTCCTTCTGAGGAAGAGAGCAGCTTGCTCCAGATTCCCAGACACGAGTCTGACTATGCTTGGGAAAGAACCCTCTGACCTTGAGAGAGACCCCCGAGAACTCACCTTCAAAAGTCCGATTGACATGGATGGGTCCAAAAGGGGTCTTAAAGAGAGCACCTCGGGGGATGATAGCCACTGCCTTGTCAATCTGGTCAATGATGGACACCAAGCGCGTCTCTTCCTTGATCTGAACCTGAGGAGATACGGGGAGGGGAGGGTGAGGGAAGAGCCACCTGCCAGTGCGCTGTGCACTCACCACTGGCCAAGTGCCTTCTACGTGACCATTTCACCTGGCCAACACAGTGTAGAGGCCAAGTCCATGGAAAATCAAGCCGGTCCTCCCCTCCTGTCTAGGGTTTTCTTTCTCTTAAATTGGTAATACAGGGCCTCCCTGGTGGCGCAAGGGGTTAAGCACCACACTATGAAGCAGTCCGCAGCCTCTGCAGCATGAGTTCAATCCCCAGCCGGCCAGGGAGCAACCCACATGGCGCAGCAGACCTCTCCTGTCTCAACCACTGTTCCCCTCAGCAGTGTATTTCAGTCAGTCTGCCTGTTCTGTTCCCCACTCTGTCTCCATGAATCCTCTCACCCCCCGCACCTCTGGCCTGTACCCCAGATCTTGTATGCATAAATAAATCTTTTTTTTAAAAAATGGTAATACAGGACCTCCCCGGTGGTGCAGCAGGTTGAGCGCAGCGCTGTGAAGCTGTCCACAGCCTCTGCAGTGTGGGTTCGATTCCCAGCCGGCCAGGGAGATTCCCACATGGTGCAGCAGACCTCTCCTGTCTTGCCCGCTGCTCCCCTCAGCAGTGTATTTCAGTCAGTCTGCCTGTTCTACAATCCACTCTATCTCTGGTGAATCCTCTCATCCCCTGCACCTCTGGCCTGTACCCCAGTTCTAGTATGCATAAATAAATAAAATAAATATTTTTTTAAAATGGGAACACTCTTCATGGCACTGGTGTGGAAAGATATCCAAAATATATTGTTAGGTTAAAAAAAAAAAACAAAAACCAAGGTGCAGAACTGTGTATCTAACATCTGCCATTTAATTTTTTAAGATTACAAGAAAATATATAGAAGTAAGTTATTTGCTGCAGTTTGTATCTGCATAAACTATCTACAGAAACGACTTTCTAACAAAATGACCTTGAGGACCTGCAGTATAGTTCAGTCCCCTATGTTAAAATGTAGATCCCTGTGCCAGAGACTATGTATTTCTAACTCTAAGGACTTGGGGTGCTTCTGATCCAGGCTACATTTGAGTAGCAAGATTGGGACTCACATACATGCAAAACGGAGACACTAATATCCCCCAGAGGAGGACTTGGATACTTGATAGACAGGGATGGCCGGAGGGAAACGATTATATTCCTTTCTATACTTTTGAATTTTGAATTGTATGGATGTATTAGCTAGTAAAACAAACTCGATTACAAAATATAAGAGCATGTGCACATTCCCTTACCCCAGAGCTCAGCACAGACCCCCTCTTCCCAGCCCCTGCCACCATCCCAGAGCCAGAGACCCAGGAAAGTCACACATCATCTCTACCCTCTAACTCAGGATCCCTGTGACCCTGGGCAAGTCACTTAATATCTCTACCACCTGGGAAGTTAAATAGCCATTTCACAGAGCTGTGAGGATTAGGAGATGATACAGTATCTAGCACACCCTAGACCCCATGCCCAGCCCGGCAGTGGTGGAGGTAACACAGTAGCTGTTGCCACTATGATTTCTATTGGGTTAAGTGTGGGGTGGCCCTCGCCCTCCTCCTCCTCCTCTGTCTTCACTCACCACTACTTCTTCATCGAAGAACTTTTCGCCTTCTTTCACCTTCTGCATTTCAGTGTGTTCATACTCATGTGAGGGGTCTCCCATGAAGCGGCCCTTCAGCACAGACGTCTGCAAAGCCATCTCCTCTGTGGCGGGGGGCAAAAGGCTCCATTCCATGCAGTTCAGGCTGCCAACAACATCTACATCTGTCAAATTCCAGCTCCCCCTTGCACTCAGGCTTCCAGCTGCCCCTTCTCCCTAGGGGTTAGGCCCAAGAAAAGCTCTTGGGTTTGGAATCGCATCTTTTCCCCTTGGAAGCCCTAAGTGCCTATGGTGCAGCCACCGCCACATGTGATACAAATGCAAGTTTATTTTTTAAGAAGGTCATAAAATTTTGTTTCTTGTCTGCTGAAATTCCAAGCATTTCTTCCTAGATACCTGAACTGTGAGATTCCAGAAGTTTCTGGAAGCTGATCTTCCCTCTGCCACGGTGCCCCTGCTTTGGTGGGCCCCCAAGTTGTGTTCAGACTGCCTATCGAGCCAACAGCACAGCTCTCTTGCCCTCTTTCTCAGGAGAGCCGGCCCAGGCTCCAGGACCTCTCCTCCACTGCAATCTTCAGGGGCACCGGCCAGCGAGCCCTTTCCCTCCCATCCTCTCGAATCCACTCAGGCCCAGCTGGCCTCTGCTGACCTTCTGCCCTTAACTTTCCCCTGGCTCCTTGCACAGAAAAAGTTTTCAACTTTCTAAAACAATAGCCCTCAAATTCACGCCACTCCGGAAAATGTTCTCTTCCTATCTCTCCTTTTTCCTCAGATCTGAGCAATAATCTCATAATAACAATTAGCCTCTCTGAAGCCCTTCCATCCCCCTCACTTTCACTCTCTGCCACTGCACTGTGATTTCTGCCCACACTACCCCAAGAAATTGCTTAGGAGAAGGTCATCCATGGACCCTAAAAGTTAAATGCATTTCCATTTCTGTTTCCTTTGACATCTCCCTTCTCCGTCCTCCAGTGCCCTGAATGTTTCCAGGAAACTATTCCCACCAACCCCTCTTCTCCCTGCAGTCTCACACACCTGACTCCCAGGCCCCCAGCTACTGCCTAGCTGGTATCCAGAGTCCAGCCTCTCACCACATCCCCGGATTGTCCCCTGGTCCAATCTGCTCTTGCCTAGATATTGCTGCAGCCTCATAACTGCTCTCCCACTTCCATACCTGCTCCCTCTTCAGTCTAATTTCCACTCCACTGTTAAAACCTAAGTCCAATCACATCCCTGTGCATAGTCTTCCAATTAACTTCTCCTTGAGCCAAGTCCTAATCCCCAACAAAGTTCTACATGATTGTCTCTGGCCACTTGTCTCTGACCTCATATCCTACAATGCTCCCCCATCACTCACTCCTCTCTTCAGTCACACTACCCGCTGTGGGGTCCCACAAACATGCTAAGCACATATGTGTCTCAGGACCTTTGCACTTGCCTAGAATTCTCTTCCCTCTGATAAATATATAGCTCACTCTCTCAGTTGCTTCAGGTTTCTTCTCAAGTGTTACCTTATCAGAGATGTCATACCCGACCATCCTATTTAAAATAGTATCCCAGGGCCTCCATGGTGGCCCAGCGGTTGAGCGCTGGGCTGCAAAGCTGCCCGCAACCTCTGCAGCACCGGTTCGATCCCTGCCAGCAGGCGAGGGTCCCACATGGCGCGACAGACCTCTCCTGCCGCGCCCATTGCTCCCCTCAGCAGTGTATTTCGCAGTCTGCCTGTTCTGTTCCCTGCTCTGGCTCTGGTGAATTCTCTCACCCTCCCATGCTTCTGACTGTACCCAGTGCTTGTATAAATAAATAAATAAATCTTTAAAATAAAATAGTATCCCGCCCAGTATTCTCTGTTCTTCTTGGGCTTAACATCAGTTGATATGCAATATGTGTGTTGATTTATTGTCTGTCACCTCTTCCTCGCCCACCCCCACCAACATACTATAATGTAAATGCAATGAAGACAAGGACTTTGTCTCTATTGCCAATGAATTCCTGGGGTCCAGATAAATGCTTGGCACATGGTGGGTCCAGAAAGAACATAAACTTATGGACTAAAATGAAATCTCTATTTTCAGTCTAAATTTCTCTTCTGAACTCCAGATCTGTACTTTACCATGGCTCCTTACCACCCTGCCCATTACCTGTGCACCTCACACCTAATTCACTCAGTCTTCCCTAGTCCTGTTTCCCAAATTCTCCCCCAGTGAATACCAGAACTTATCCAGCTCATTTAAGTGGAAAGAGGGGGAACCTTGACTTCTTCTTCATCTCCCTTCCATTCAATCGGTCCCAAGTCCTGCCAGTTCTATCACTTGAATCTTTCCAACCCATCCCTTCCTCTCCATTCCTTTAGCTGCCTTTTCCTTCTGGTCCTAAATGCTTAGGTACTCCCAGGCCATCCTGCCCACTCAGACCTGAGCAGACTCTCCTTGCTTACAGCCATTCAATGGGCCCCCCATAGCCTATGGGCAGAGTTCAAACCTCTTGACTTTTGGGGCCATCCAGTTCTACATAACACTGTAGGCTGCCACCGAAACGTTCACCTGCCTGCTGTTGTCCCAGACACTCCAGCCAACAAGTTAGCAGAACTGTTCCCTCTAATAGCATGTCCTCTCCTCAACACGTCTCTGGAGAACTGTGTTTCAGATCTCAGCCAGTTACTCCCTTAGCGATGCCTCTCTAGAACGTCCTGACTTGGTTCCCCTGTGTAAATATCTCTACAGTAGTTTTAACACATTTTGCTTATAATTGTTGGGTTACATGAAAGCCTCCCGCCCTTGGATGTACATAACTTGGAGATGTGGGTGGGTCTTAGCCATCTCTGTAACCTCAAGCCTAGCACAGGATGCATCCAATCAGTGTGGGATTGACACAAGGCTACATAAATGAGTCCAATGTCCTGCAACCTCAATAGACTACTTTACAGGGTGGTTAGCTCCCCATCGCCAATGGGGATGGTAAAAAAAAAAAAAAAAAAAAAAGACTAAATAGCCCTGTATGGTAGTATTTAGGGAAGTTTCCCTGGTTCCTAAGTCCTTTCTCTCCTATTCCCCCTGGAGTTCACTACTTCGGGCAGCGGCTCCCGCTGGGAGCTCACACCGCCACTGAAGATCCAAACTGAGTTTCTAGGAAAGCCAGGACTGCACCTGCCTCGCTACCTTGCTCCATCTCGGTTCTTGGCAGTGTCTCTACTATAAACCCACCCGCCTGCAAGTTTCTCCTGTTCCCATCCCTCGGCCCAGTAAGTGCCTTCCCAGGGTCCCGCCCCTTAGATTTTGCCCCCCCCCTACTTCCCCGCCTCTTCGGGCTTCCCTCCAGTCTCAGGGTTTCGCCCCTTAACCCTCAATCTTCTAGTTCCTGCCCCAGGCCGCCTCTCAGATCCCAGGATCCGGTCCAACTGCTCCCGGGAGCTCAGAGGCCCGCCCCTTTTAAGCCCAGCAACGCAAGCAGCCCTTCCCGCGCCCAGCGCCCTCCGGTCGGCATCCCCCGGCGCCGCCTGCACCTGTAGAGCGTCTTGCGCGGTGCCAGCTGGTCTTCACTCAGGCCCTGCGCGATGTAGTAATCGGCCATGATGCCGAGGATGCGGCCCCAGAAGAGGACCCTGTGGTAGCGGTAATCGCGCTTGACCAGCAGAAGGGAAGTGAGCAGCGAGGCCCGGCGGTCCGGACTGAGGCCCTGCCCACTGCCGGACGCCAGCTCCAGCGACAGCAGGAGGCTCTCCGCGTCCATCCCGCCCGCCTGCTAATCTGCTCAACGCCGGACAAGTTGCTAGGAGAAGCCGTCTCTATGGAGACCAAAGCTCCGCCCTCCCGCCAGGCCGGAAGGATTCCTCTTCTCCAGCAGCCGGTGGCCCAGCCCTCTTTAGACCCCCCAGACAGCCTTTCCCACCGAGCCCTTCCGGAAAGACTGGGCACATACAACTTACTCTTCTCCGAGTTGGGGACCTCCTGTGCTCAGGAGGTGGGTGGGGTTTGTTTTCCCGCTTAACAAAGTGTGTGATGGGAGGTCCCAGCCCAGCCTAATTCCGTAAGATACTTCCGCCCTTTGTAGACCATTTCACACCTAGATATTTATTGTGTCCTCGATGTACATGTGCTGGAGGCTGGGAAAAATAATACGACCGTGATAACTACCTGTATTATTTCACTCCAGTCGTGTCCCTTCTCAACTTCAGAATTACCTATGGAGGAAAGAATGAGACCCTCTTGAATCTATAAATTTAGGGTTTCAAGACAATCTCCCCCAAATCAAGTCTTACAGAATGGGGTTCATCCATTTTTGCAGTCCTCAGGTGTCTCTTTATTTACCTTCTATAGGTCTATTCCACTTGAAGTGACAAATGGAGACCTTTTGGGGGGCAAGGTGGGGCAAGGTATAAGGCCACAACAGGAGAGTGTGAAGAGAGATACAAAAAGGATGACATTTAAAAACTACATTTTCAGGGGCCTCCCTGGTGGCATAAGGAGTTAAGCACCACACTATGAAGCAATCCGCAGCCTCTGCAGCATGAGTTCAATCCCTGGCCGGCCAGGGAGCAACCCACATGGCACAGCAGACCTCTCCTGTCTTGCCCACTGCTCCCCTCAGCAGTATACTTCAATCTGTCTGTTCTGCTCCCCACTCTGTCTCCGGTGAATCCTCTCACCCCCCCCATCTCTGGCCTGTACCCCGGTTCTTGTATGCATAAATAAATAAATCTTTAAAAAATAAAAATAAAAGCTACATTTTCCCATCAGCTACCACTTACATATATCTATCTTGGGCCCCATAACTACTGTTTTCAGATTCAAATGGTAGCCACAGATGAAAGGCCAGAACCCCGCTGCAGCTGGGGCTCTTCACTGCCTGGGCTAAAGACTGTTCTGCATACAAACTGTAAAACACCCCGCCATTTCTGCTTTTCGGGGCCCAGACTTTTGGGAGCTATCCCATGAGCCCGCCAATGTGATGATTAAATTTTTCTCCGCCTCTCTGAGTGCTGCCTGATTTCTCTGGGAAAATGCCATAACACAACCACCTCTGCAGTCCAAGGTCAAACCCATAAAAACAGATTCTTCAGCAAGTTTGTCATGGAAGGAGATGGGCTTTATTGTTAATATTAACTGATCTTTTAATTTCTGGATTCCTTTGGAGGACTCATGAAATACGTGCCAAGCCAACAGAGAAGTGTCTAAATTTTCCAGATAATTACTTTGTTTTGATTGTCTAGGCATTGTTTATGGAGGCTTTTAAAACTAGTATTTTAAGGGAGTTGTCTTGGCTGAATGTGTCCTCCATCTCAAAACAATTTATAACGTCATTGTTCAACCCGCTCCCCCTGTTTAATCAGACCCCTCAGCCTGTCCTTTCTCAAGTGGGAGATATGACCCTATTCCTCTTCTGCAAGATAGATCAGACAATTAGTCAAAATTCTAGCTGGTGGAATATGCTTCAAGCAGTGATAGCACAGTCAAGGAAACAAACCTTTCATTTTCATTAATTCTATATTTACTTAGCACCTATGAATGGCAATTTCATATCAGGAACCACAATCGAAAGCCAGAGAAGGGAGTCCTGCAACATTCCAATGCTACCACCTCTGGCAGGGCAAATCTTGTTTAATTATTTCAGAGTAAAACAACACAGAATAAAAAAAAAACAAAACACCAACACAGGATGTACAACACAGTGGAAAGCACTCAATCTCTAGAGCCAGGTGGGCTGGGTTTGAATCCAGTGTCACTCAGGCCAGTAATTTCAATCTCCCCAAATTTCATTCATCTATAAAACAGGAACAATAAAAATGCTGTGCAAGACTGTTAAGATTAGACAATGTATGTAAAGTGCTTAAAATATAGAATAAAATATAAACTATTTTTATGTTTACTTAACAAAACATAAAAGCACAAAATCCTTAAAACATAAAAAAGTTTATATTTCTATTATCCATACTTATAGACACATACACCTCTATCTCCAACAGCAAGAGAGTGAGAATTATGTCTTCAACTTAAAATATAAGCAGGGTTTCTTAGGGACAAAGGTCAATGCTTCGTGGTTAGGGCAGAAGCAAGGCAGCGAATAAAAGCAAGAACAGGTAGCTGAGACAGAAATGTAGCTGAGAAGGAACCGCCACAGGAAGGAGGGCAGTGTTTGTAGAGACAATAGTCACTGCTAGAAGCCACCAGACAGGGCAGAAGGGACATTTGGCTTCAAGGAACTGATTAACAAAGGTCAGTGCTGGGGCCTCAGCCTACAGTTTAGTCACTTTGCAAAGACAGTTTTCTCAGCCCCCTTCCCATGTGACCTCTGCTTTGGGCACAGATACTTTAAGGATCACAAAAACCAGCAAGTGGCAAGGAAAGAATGTAGGGCTGGAGTTAGCTAATGAGGACTCCAGTCCCAACTTTCCTATCAAAAACTGTGATAGAAACTTGTCAAGTCACTTAACTTCCCATACTGGCCTGGAAGCATAAGAAGGCAAGAAGAAAGACAAAAGCACTCTAGCCTCAAGCCAGGAAAGTTTCTTTAAGCCAAAAGTTTCAAGAAAATGTAATACATTATCTACTCATTTTATATTTAATTTCATGAGTCACACCCATACTATATCCCTAGTAAAATTTCTGGAAAGCGCAGTAAAAAGCAGAAGAATCACCCTCATAATTGCGTCTATGGATCCATGATTGCTAGCCCATCACAAACAGAAGCATTTATCCAGCACCCTCTGAGAAAATCAACCTTTGATTCAAAGACGTGTTATTCAAAGATGATTATTATAGCCACAGTCATCAGGAAGTGTGAAGAGGAGGCAGGTAGGCAGGCTGGAACCTTCCTCTTATCAATAAACAAGAACTGATGCCATAGAGGGGAAATAATTTAGTCACTGTGCTCACGATTAAGAAGCATCCCCATTCACTCATGGAAGCCTTTCAGTGTCAACGGTGCCTGGAACCAAACATAATCCTCCCAGGCAGTGGTTGGCATGGCAGGACTGCCACAGGACAAGGTTACAGTCAGTTTGTGGCCCCGGCTGGGCACTCGGTAGTTGAGCTTAGGTCGAAACCAATCCTCTCCACAGTCGCGGTGCCCTTGTGCCATGACAATGGTGCCCATGAGCGGAGGAGCCTGCAGCTCACTGAAGGCATCAGCCATGAAAATGGCTCGGAAGAGACGGCGCAAACAAGCTGCTGTGCTCAGGCTCTGGTCCATGCTATCGGGGGCCAAGCGGGACAAGTCAAGCTCATAGAACTCCTTGGGGCTTAGGGCATTTCCCCCAAGGAGAATCAGCACTCTTGGTACTAGAGTTCGGGCAAAAAGACCCTCTAGGTGGCTGAGGACACTCTCCAGTTCTGTCAGGGCTTGTTGGCATTTCCTGCTACTCGCCTCAGCAGTGGCCCGAGATTTCTTCTTCACCACATCCTCTGCCTGTGAAGACAAAGAATGGTAAGAGGGAAGGACAAAGTAGAGAGATGCTAAATAACGCCCTCTGAAGAACCCTCTTGGGATGTAGGAGATTTATGGGACTGGCGTTCCCATTCAATGAACTGCCATGGCCAAAACACTGGGCTTTTTCAGAGAGAAATAGATCAAAAAAGGAAACAGAGTGAGTATGAAACCATAATATTCCCATGCAGAGAGCAGCAAAGACAAAATAAGGCACTAAAATAAATCAAGGAGGTTGGTAGCATGGTAGTTGGCAAATTTTTGTTGTCCTGGGAGTGGTAATAGGAATGAGGATAATTTAATCCAAAAATGGCGATTCTGGAGTTGGTCTTCCAGTAATACATGGAAAATTGAACACATGCCTATTTGTGCTGCCCTCTGAAATAGAATTAAATGAAGGAGAAAACAAGGGAAGGAGAATAGAGAGAGAGAGAAAGAGAATTTCCTAGTATAAAGAGAACTGAATAGAGAAAACAGTGGGCAAAGGCAACAACACATTTTAAAAAGTAGAAAGCAGATGGAAGAGTTCAAGAGAGCTGAATACCAAGTGTGGACAGAGAGGACACTTATGAAAAGCAAACTGATTCACACTGCAGAATCCCAGAAAAGGCTCAGGAACTGGAAATTTAGAGACCACAGAAGTCAAGAATGAACTCAATGAGGCTGAGTGAAAACTTGTGTTGAGGACTTTTAGATCACCTGCCAATTTCTTCCACAAGCAGAGTGAAGACTTTCCAGTACTGGTGTTTTGGGAGCTCCCCAAAGAGACCACTAGGCTCCCACCCAATATAACTGTAATGAAATCTATCTGCTCACAAGGCCCAGCCATGCACACAAGAGATGGCGATGATTCATTCTTAAGTATTCATCAGAGACATGAGTAAAGTCAGAGACTAAAACAAAAGGAGTTGCAGAAAAAGTAAAGCAGAGCAAAAGCTGGGAGAGTTAGACTATCAAAGTACTAGAGTGGGGAGAAGTGACAGAAGCATGGGCCCAAGGCATTCCTCATAGCTGCTTAGGCTCACTGGCCTTGACGATTTCTTAGACCTCCTTTTTTACCTGCCTAAGGTCAGAGTCATAAAGTCTTCCCCAACAACCAGTCCCCAAATCTGTGCCTACCTGGGGAGTAGGTTTTCGGTAGAAGTGCTTAAGTTGTTCATAGGGCAGAGGGAGTTGCTGGCGCTGGTACATGATATGCTTCAGAAGTTCACAAGTAAAGCGACAGCAGCCTTCTTGGCTCACAGGCCCTGGAAACACCACTGGCACCAAGCAGTCTCTGGGGCGAAAGGGCTCCGAGGGTTTGGGAGGTTCTTGGGCGGAGGGAGCCTCAAGCAGTTCTATCTGGGGAGTGTGGGTTTCCTCCGACTGCTCATACCACTCCATGTCTGGTAGGTGCAGAGGAATAAAGGAGAAAAGGAAAAACTTAAAGGCCAAAGTCAGTCTTCTCATTCCCGTTGGCCTCACCAGCCACCACCACGGAGGAGACGCCCCGACACAGGCACAGTCGCTCCGAAAATTCCCAGGATGTGGGCAAAGGTAGGGAGATTCTGGATTCCAGACACCAAGGTGATGTAAGTGACGGAGGGAGGGGCAGAGGGGGGCGTAGTGGAAAGGCGGGCGAACCTCAGACACAATGACGAGCCCCGCCCAGAAGCGGAGGCCCTCATCTGTGGAAATGAAAGAAAAAAATATAGCCCAGCGGGGTCCAGAACGGTGCCGACAGGAAGACAAAGTAGGGGCGAAGCAACAGCATCCAGGGCGGCGGGGGCAATGGGGTCACTGGGGCCGCGCCAAAGCCAGAGGGACGTCGGGAAACCGGGGAGACCGGCGAGAGGCCAAGTGACTGGAGGCGCGACAGCAGGGAAGAAACCGGCTCCCGGGCTCCCGGAGCCGCGGGCCCCACGCCTTACCAGGGACAGCGACCCGGGTCCGCACTCCCGGCTCCGGAGCCGCCATAGCAACCTCCTCCCTCTTTTGCGTTGGGTTTGAATAGGTGCCCCGCGGGGCATCATGGGAAGTCGGCGTCTGGACTTCCGGCTCTGCGGGGCCGGAAGCGGGGGCGCGCTGCCGCGGCAGTGAGGTGGCGGCTAGGCTGGGTTGGGGTTTGAGCCCTGCGCTCCTTCTTTAACACCCTCGCGCGGGTACGCCGAGCCCTTCCCCAACACGGAACCCGAGCGCTCTCAGCCACCGAGGACTGACTCCCGAAAGACACTCCCCTCGCGCCTCTGGTCTCGCCTGCGTTCACTGTGCACCTATTTCGTGCCAGACCCTGTCCTGGGTACTGGAGACTGTGGCAGGCCAGCCAGAGGCGGACGCTGTCTATAGACAATATACAGGGTGTTAAATTATAAAATGAGGCGTACACGCGCTGTGGATGCGAAGGACTGGGGTGAGACTGTGATCTGTAGGATGAGTAAGCTCAAGAAGATACCCTACTGGTCCTGGACACCCTGAGAGACAAGAGCATCCTCTATTCAAGGAATGAAAAGGGTACACATGGGCCTCCCCGGTGGCGCAGCGGTTGAGCGCTGGGTTGCGAAGCTGCCCGCGGCCTCTGCAGCGCCGGTTCAATCCCCGGCTGCTCCCCGGCCACCAGAGGAGGGTCCCACATGGCGCGCAGACTTCTCCTGCCGCCCGCTGCTCCCCTCAGCAGTGTACTTCGGTCCTTCTGCCTGCTCTGCTCTCCGCTCTGGCTCTGGTGAATTCTCCCACCCTCCCGTGCTTCTGACTGTACCCAGTGCATGTATAAACAAAACAAACAAATAAATAAATAAAAGCATGCCTCTATTAAAAAAAAAAATTAAAAAAAAGAAAAGAGTACACATTATAAAGAGTTGAGGCTGTGGTGAGCAAACACGAGCCTGATCATGCCAAGGCCTCATACGTTGTTAGAGTTTGCATTCGATCCTGTCAGGGGATAAAGTTTAAGTAGGGAAGTGACATGATTAAATTTACATTATATAAATTTAATCTCCATTGGCAACTGGGCAGAGATTAGATTACGGGGAGGATACGAGAGGAGGCAGGGATACCAGTTAAAACTGGCAACTGCAATTACCCAAGTGCATGGTGAAAGAGGCCTGAACTAGGTATTCACAGTGGGGTGGAGAGAACTGGATGAACCATAGAGATAATTAAGTAAGCCAATGAGCATGACTTGGTGTTTGATCTCAGGAAGAAGAGGGATACAAAAGACACTGCCATGAAGACAAGCATGTTTTTGTTTAATTTTAATAGCTCTATGCCAGTTGTGCCATTCAAAAAAAAAAAAAAAAAAAAGAGGAACACTAGATGAGGACCAGGTTTATTGAGGCATGGGTACGGAGGAAGGGTGAGTTTCAGTTTTTCGTAGGTTGCATTTCCTGTTTCAGTGGACAGTGAAAAGATATTTAGGAAAAGCATTAGGATTAGATAGATATATTTGAGAGCCGTAAGTATGGGAGTGGATAAGGACACTCAGGAAGGGTGTATAGAATGAGGATGACCTGGGTTCCTGAAGATAATAATGTCTAGGGGATGAACAAATAGAGAAAAGATGGTGTGGAGGAGACTGAAGAGTAGCCAGAGAAGCTTAAAGAATTAATGACAAATATCAGGTCATGGAGGTTAAGAAAGAAAGATTTCAGGAAGTAGTGTCCAGAGCTCAAAAAGATACTATGAAAGTACAAAGATTACCACACTGTGGTATGGTAATGACATAGGTGCTGGAAATAGAAAAAAAAATAATAAAAAGACAGTCCAGAAACTGATCCATATATCATATATCAGTGTGTGTGTATATACAGACATATACATATATACATATATCAGTATAGGATATGTGATGATATGATATGAGGGTAACTTTTCACAGCAAATGACTTGGGTCAACTCCCTATCCATCTAGAAGAAAAAAAAAAAGAAATTGGTTTCCATTACACATCCTACATAAGGATAAATCCCAAATGGATTAGGTATTTAAATGTAAAAAATAAACCTCAAAAGTCCTCGGAGAAAATACTGGGGGATAATTTATAATCTAACAGTGAACTTGGCCTAGGCATAACATAAAATATAAGATTGCCAAGTGTGAGTTTACAACGTATGTGAAGGTACTATATACAAAGAATGACTAATTGCATACCAGGAAAAATGTTTGTGTGTGTGTGTCCATGATATATATATACACACACACAGCCAAGCACCTCATAAGTAACCCCTCCAGGAAACTAAACACATATACCACCTTCCATCTCCCTGGACTCTGGTCTCCTGGAAGACATTGCTGTTCAGCCTACTCCTCTTCCAGCCTGCATTCCTGATGGCGGTAAGCCTGGTTGTTCAAGAATGGGATATCAAAATTGGTTGTCCCCTCCCATCTCTTAAATTATCCACTTAGGAGACAAGGGGACTGGGATGAAGTGTGAAATTGTGTGTTGGGGTGGCTGGCTGAAAGATCCTTGATGAGGAGAGGGCAAACATTATCAGGTGAGTGCAGGAGGCCCTAGTTATCAGGAGAGTCCAGAACTGGTGGTGATGAGAATGTTGGGGGAATGGTCTGAGTTTTCCCTTCCAATCCCCATCCTTCTTGAGATCTCTCACTGTGCCCTTTGGTCTCAGTGTCTAAGTAGCAGTTTCCCTGGTGGGGTTGCACCCCTGGGAAGGGCTGTCCACTGTAACATAACCTTCCTTCAGCTGAACAGAGTTGTGAAAAAGAGAAGTCACAGTTGTTTTCAACCTCTGAAGACCCCATAATTAGCTGGATCTGCTAGGCCTTTTTGCTGATTTTTGTCTTTATGCTCCCACTCCTTTGGGGAGTATGCCATGTTGACAGCAACTACATGATCAGTAACCTGCCTCCCTCCTTGTGGTCTTGGTGGAGAAACCATGGATTGCACCAAGTCTGAACCCCTGAAAGGATTACCAGAGGTAAGCCACTGTTGCTGCTTCTAGTTTTCCAACGAAAACGGAGGTCTGGAGGGAAGAGCTGTTCTATTTTTTGGTTGTATGAAAGCATGTTTCTGTTTGTGAAGAGGAGGGAAGTGGACATATTGTGAGTGGTGAGTCATGAAATAGACCTGGGGCTGGGAATTGAACCCTGGCGTCCTGACTCTCATACAGGAACACTAACTGCTTCTTCAGCCTGCCTTTCGAGTTCCTTGCACACTGGTTTATGTCGCTGAATGTGTTTGCTTTTTGCTGACTGCGAGAACCCTAAAGAGCAAGAAAGATGGTTTGGCAACAGTGTCAAAAGTTAGGGCCTCAGCCAAGTTTCTATTCCAGGGCACTTACTTCCCTCTTCTTCGCAGTGATTGACATAACCGGATCCCCAGCCCCGCCCCAAATAGGGGCCAGGTCCCTTCCACGGCCCAGTTTTAAAACCAAACTCGGTTGTCCCGGATTGGTTCAGCTTCAAAACAAAGGGGAGGGGTAATAGTCCCTTCCGGCATCCTCTTAGCCTTCAGGCAGCAAAACTGGTTTACGGGGCCGGGACTCGTGTCGCTGCCACTGCAGTGTCTCCGACGGCTAAAACCAGCCCCCGGAGGGCGCCAGCTGGTAATAAAGCTGTGACTACTGTGTAAAGGCGGCATAATCATCGCAACAATAACAGCCATAATTAAGCTAACCACCATCCGCCTGCGCCCTAGCATATGCCCTGACTCACCCAGACGGCACGCTGGCCGTCAGGGAAGAAACTGAGGCAGAGGCAAAGCCGGGAGGCTGGAGAGACCAGGGGCCCTGAATTCTGCAGCCGGCCGATTCCAAAACGCGCTAAGGCGTCAAACCAGCAGCGCCCACAAAACGATTCTGATGCAAGCCCTACGCCTCCCGTGACTGCTCCGCCCCCCAGATCACGGGTTCTAAACTTCACCCCAGGCCCAAGGGAAAGACCCGCGCGGAGCGCAGAGACCATAAAACAAACTACATCTCCCTTAAGTCTTCGCAGGCAAAGGCGCGCTCCTTCCCTGCGCCCCGAAGCCACACGCGGCCCCGTTGAGCCGCAATGCCTCCTGGGAGTTGTAGGACGGTAGCGCGCTCTTTTGAGGAAAGTGCCAGACTTGAGGACTCTATATCCCGTGGTGCGCCGCGGCTGTTTCTGACGCGACTCAGAGGCCAGGGCCGGGTGGGGGGCGTGGCCTTGCAGGGCCCCACCCCGCTCTCCTCTGGCTGGCCTGGCGCGCTGGTGGCAGTAGGGGCGGTGGCGGTGGCGGTGGCGGTGGCGGGGGGGAGGGGCCGGGCGGGGGGCTGGCGGCAGCGGCGGATGGACTCACGGGTATCGGAGCTGTTCGGCGGCTGCTGCCGGCCCGGAGGGGGCCCGGCCGTGGGCGGAACCCTCAAGTCTAGGGGGGCCGGCGGCAGCAGCGGCTGCGGGGGCCCGAAGGGGAAGAAGAAGAACGGAAGGAACAGAGGGGGCAAAGCCAACAACCCCCCTTACCTGCCCCCCGAGGTGAGTACCTGAGAAACGGTGGGTTAAGAGGAAACCACTCCTTTCGGGTCCCGGGACTCCGAGAAGGAGGGACACAGAATTAATCCCCCCTTCCGGTGTGAAGACCCCGGGGGGAAAGGTGAAACCCTTCTTCCGGTGCCAGGACCCCAGGGAGGAGGGACAGAGACCCGGGCCTCCCTGCCGGTGTCAGGACCGCGGGGAGTTAGAGTGAGGAGGGAGGTTCTCCCCTCTCTGCGGTCTAGATAACAGCAGAAGTGGGGGGAGAGGGTCCCACCCGACCTGCTTGGGAAAAGCAGAGTAGCATGCCCCTGTCCGCCCCGCCGCCACCACTACTCCTCAGGCAAGGGAGGACTGTGTGTAGGGATGAGGAAACCGAGTTTTCTAAAGTTGTTCCACGGGGAGGTGAGGAGTACCCGGGAAAAGGAGCAGTATGTTCTGTCTGTATCCCCGAGTGTACACACGCACACACACACCCCAGCAGCTTAGTCTTCCTATCCTACGAGGAATTGAAGACACCCGCCGCATATCGGTTCTTTCTATCCCCAAGGTAGAGAATAACAGCTAGTTTGTCCCTCTTAGGAAAGGAGGACCCACAGGGAGAGTCTAAACCAGTGGTTATCAAACTTTAATATACACAGAATCACCGGGATTGCTGCCCCATCCCTAGAATTTCTGATTCTATGGGTCTGAAGTGGGCCTGATAATTTGCATGTCTTACAAGTCTCAGGTGATGGTAATGCTGCAGCTCGGCCCTCACTTTGAGAACCACTGGTCTAGACTGTCATCCTTGTATCACTTTTTTTTTTTTTAAGATTTTTATTTATTTATTTATACAAGCACTGGGTACAGTCAGAAGCGCAGAAGGGTGAGAGGATTCACCAGAGCCAGAGTGGGAAGCAGAACAGGCAGACTGACACACTGCTGAGGAGAGAAGCAGGTGCGGCAGGAGAGGTCTGCACACCATGTGGGACCCTCCTCACCCAGCGGTCGGGGATAGAACTGGCGATGCAGAGGCTGCAGGCAGGTTCGCAGCCTGGCGCTCAACCTCTTCGCCACCAGGGGAGGCCCCCTTGTATCACTTTTTGCAAACCATCCATCCTAATTGTTCATCTCCAGCAATAAAAAAGGTCTTTGTTGATGGGGAAACTCCATGAAGTGGAGTACTCCATGAGGTGAAGATTATGGGTTGAACACCTGTTAGGTCTATCCCTTGCTGGGCTGGCAGAATGATGGCAGAAAGGGAAGAAGAAAAATAAATTGGCCAAGCAGCTCTCCCGCCTGCCTGTCACTCTTTTTCTTTCTCATTTTCCTAATAAATCTGTCTTTTTAAAATGTAAAAAAGAGAAAAAAATGGCTAGAGAGGAAGAGTGTAGAATTCAGGGCAGGCAAAAGCAAATCTCATATGCCTTTGCATCCTAGATGGGAAGACTCAAGCAACAGGACGTTTCTGTGTTGTGTCATGTGATACAGGAAAGAGGTAGAGGAGACTGTAGGGTAGATTCAGAATTTCACCTCAGCTGAGGGTTAGTGGACAGGAGGTAAAAGCCAGAGTCTGTTTTGCGGAGCCTGTCCCCTTTATTATGTTTTCTGAGTTTCTTCTCTTCATCTCAGCCCCACTTTGGTGCCTTACTCCTCTCTCACTTGGACTGCTTACTGGACTTGTAGTGACCACTGCTAAGCTCACCCTTTGGCTCTGCTCCAGAACCTCTTGCAGCCTCTTACTTGTGATGACATCAGCTGAGCGGGGTGGGGTGGGAGGAAGGGTGTCTCCCAGACAAGTGCAAAGAATGGTCTCAGCAGCCTGGACACAGGAGCCATATAGTAGTTTCAGGCCCTGAGAGAAGAAAGAGGTGATCTTGCATCTGGTAAGAATGTGCTGCCCCGGAAATCAGAGGAGGGACTGAGGGTTCTGTTCCTGACTTAAGTGGGTAATTATTAGTAGCCTTTCTTTCTGACAGGTCACGTTGGGACTGAATAGAGGGCTTGTCTGCCAGTGACCTTTGGTAGGCCCCCACCTAAGCAGGTGCCATGGAACTTCCTGCTTTCTCAAGTCAGTTATCTGTGGCAGTGGGAGTCAGGGGGCAGCAGAGGTTGGGTCTGGATGGTGTGTGGTGACTGCTCCCGGTTTCTTTTCAGGCTGAAGATGGAAACATCGAATATAAAGTGAGTCTTCTCCTGGGGCGGGGCAGGTTATCCTTGTGGTGTGGGATGATTTCTCTGAGATTCTTCCAACTTCATGATCCATGGCAGATTAGGAATGTGGTTCAGGGTAAGGGCTCTGTGTCTCATTCTGTTGGTTGGGGACTTGATGCTAGAGGGCACTGAGGATGTGGGGCAGAAGGGAAGGTCCTGGTCATTGAAGCAGGACAGGTGGGGGGATCAGGGGGAGAGCGAACCTTGTGTGTTTAGGAGGAGCATCTGATTTTACCTTCTCACGATCCCTCACCTGTCCTAAGCTGAAACTGGTGAATCCATCCCAGTACCGCTTTGAGCACCTGGTGACACAGATGAAGTGGCGGCTCCAGGAGGGCCGGGGTGAGGCCGTCTACCAGATTGGGGTAGAGGACAATGGGCTGCTGGTGGGACTGTCTGAGGAAGAGATGCGGGCCTCCCTCAAGACCCTGCGCCGGATGGCTGAGAAGTATGCTTCCCCTCCGCCCCCGCCCCCCGCCCCAGTTCCCATTTACCTTACACTGGGGAGGACCCAGGTCTACCCTGTCTCCTAGGCCTAAGGGACCAAGAAGGGGCCTTCCTTCTGCATTCTCTTGACAGAGTGCTGAAGTAGGGAGTGTTAAAGTCCTTTGTGTTTCCACCTCAATCTGGGCATTTTTGCTCATTGATTTTAAGGTTTGTTTAAAGGCAGCTATGGGTGTGGGACAAATTAGAGGGTGGTAAGAAGTGAAGTAAGGTATTGGGAGTTCTGTGGGAGGTATGGAAAGATCACTGGCCCAGAGCCAGAGTGGAGGGAAGAGTACAAAGGAGATGTGGCAGTTGTGGCCTTGCTGTGACAGGGTTGGGGCAGACATCACAGTTCTCCGAGAGCGGGAAGTAGATTACGATAGTGACATGCCCCGGAAGATCACCGAGGTGCTGGTACGAAAGGTTCCTGACAACCAACAGGTAAGCACATACACTTCCCTGCCTCTCTCACCCATGGTCCCTCAGAGGGCCCTGTGGTGGCAGGCTTTTCCCTGGCCTGTCACTACCTGTGACTCAACCTTCAGTGGCCAACGGTGAGAGATTCGAGCTCTTACTCTGGCAATTCATCCACAGTTCCTAGATCTTCGTGTGGCCGTCCTGGGGAATGTGGACTCAGGAAAGTCAACACTGCTTGGAGTCCTGACCCAGGGAGAGCTGGACAATGGGCGGGGCCGGGCTCGTCTCAACCTTTTCCGCCACCTGCATGAGATTCAGTCTGGCCGAACCTCCAGCATCAGCTTCGAGATCCTGGGCTTTAACAGCAAGGGAGAGGTGCATGCAACCGATGGGACCCAGTGGGGCCAGACTTTAAGGTTGGGATGGTAGCAGTGAAGGACAGAGTCCAAGGGCAGTGTGGAGACTTTGTGGAGCATTGTTAGTCAAGGCCCTGAGTGTACTGAGAAAGCTCCTCCTTAGAAAACAAATGGAGAATCAACTGAATTAATTCAGAAATGGGCTCAGGGTTAAAATGCAGGGTCACCCAGGGACTGGCAACTCTTAAAGGGTTGGGGAGGCTGGCAGGGGGCACTGAGAGCCCTGGGCTCTGGGCCAGGTGGTGAATTACAGTGACTCACGGACGGCAGAAGAAATCTGTGAGAGCAGCTCCAAGATGATCACCTTCATCGACCTGGCAGGCCACCACAAGTACCTGCACACCACCATCTTTGGCCTCACCTCATACTGCCCCGACTGTGCCCTGCTCCTCGTCAGTGCTAACACTGGGATTGGTACGAGGCATTGGGGCAGGGGCAGGGCTAGAGGGGGTTGTGAGAAGGGGGTGCTCCTCAAATCTGTGAGCCTCAAATCTTGTTCCCTTTTCTGCCTCCCCTGTTCTCTTTTCTCTGCCGCCTGCCTTCTCTGAATCAGCTGGCACCACAAGAGAACATCTGGGATTGGCGCTGGCCCTGAAAGTGCCCTTCTTCATCGTGGTCAGCAAGGTGGACCTGTGTGCCAAGACCACAGTGGAGAGGACAGTCCGCCAGCTAGAGCGAGTCCTTAAGCAGCCTGGCTGCCACAAGGTTCCCATGCTAGTCACCTCAGAGGATGATGCTGTCACTGCTGCCCAGCAGTTTGCCCAGTCACCCAAGTAAGTCTCACTTCCACAGAGAAGGCTGCCACAGGGCCCAGGAGCATGATGTCCCCAGGACCCAACCAGTTCTGCCTCAGTTCTGTGACTTTTCAGGTTGGGTCTAAGGGAGAGGGGGGGTCTTTGCTAAAGGATTTGATCCTTCTCACAAACCAGCCTGGAGCTGTACTGGTGCCTGGGACTCTAGAAACGAATGCTCTGCCAGGCATTTTCCATCTCCCTTGAGTTTGGGGATGGGCCACATTCCTTGTTTGGTTCACAGAGAGGGCTCAGAGCTCCTGAGAAGCTTAGCAGATAGAAGAGAGGGCCTCCTAGCCTCCCAGAGAGTAGCTTGCCTATTCATACATGGGTCTCTATCCTCTGATTCCTCTTAGAATTTTCCTTATCTGTCCATTCTCCCTCTGTCTGTAGTGTCACTCCTATCTTCACACTGTCCAGTGTGTCTGGAGAGAGTCTAGACCTGCTCAAAGTCTTTCTCAATATCCTGCCGCCACTCACCAACAGCAAAGAGCAAGAGGAACTCATGCAACAGCTGACAGAATTCCAGGTAATTGGCTTTGCAGACGGGCAGAGAACTGGGAGCTGTAAGCGACATGCTGACCAAGCCCCGAGTCAGCTTAGAGATTTTGGACCTGCTAGCCCTACTTGGCAAGCCATTGATAGACTTTTCTTTGGCTTCAGGTGGATGAAATCTACACTGTACCAGAGGTGGGGACAGTTGTTGGAGGGACACTTTCCAGGTGAACTGCCTTGCTTGCTACCCACCCCACTCAGCTCTCACATACCCATACCCTTGGCCCAAAGGAAGCCCTGGAGTTGAATAGAGCCCATCTAATGGATGTGCTTATTCGCAGATTGGCTTCCACCATTGTGATTGCTGAGGGAGCCAGTCTGTTGGCTTGTGAGGGAAGAAACATTATTGCTACTTCCTAGGAATATCCAGGTCCCTGAGGGAGAACAGTGGGCCTTTGTCCCAGGAGGATACTTCAAGTATATTCATCTCCAAGTAGGGAAACAAGCAGTCCCTCACAACTCCAAAGCAGACAAAGGAAACCCAAGGAGATAACTTGCCCTTGCAGGGATCAGGTATTCCATGTCAGGCCAGCAAATACCTCTCAACCAGCCAGCTGTCACTACTGGTTTTTCCTGGTATTATCCTTCAAGTCTGAACTGCGGCAGCCATCCATCTCCCTACCTCCCACTCAGAATTTAGGGTTTCTTTCTCCTTGAGGGACTCAACCTTAGAAACCTTAGAAGGGAAGAAGTGATTTGGGTGACCCTAGCAGAGAAGTAGGAAGGGGAGCCTCGGCTGACACTGTGCTACCTGCCCTCCGGGCTGCAGTGGGATTTGCCGTGAGGGAGACCAGCTGGTGGTGGGCCCCACTGACGATGGCTGCTTCCTGGAGCTGAGAGTATGCAGCATCCAGCGCAACCGCTCTGCCTGTCGAGTGCTGCGAGCTGGTCAGGCTGCTACATTGGCCCTCGGGGACTTTGACCGAGCGCTCCTTCGAAAGGTGAGGTGGGAGCGTGGTTTGTAGAGGAAATACAAAGAGAAGTGCCTGGTAGACTAAGGTGCTTCAGAGGCACGCAGAGGAAACAGTCTCTAACCCAAGAAGCTGGTTACACAGACAATCGTGCATGAGAAAGACTTAAAATCAGATTATTAAATGTGAATCACTGGTGCAAACCAAGTGTTCAGGACCCTAAAAACAAAGCATTAGAAGGATTAGAGGACATGGGAGGTGGGTGTGAAGGGTTTCCTCTAAGGAAAGTTTTGAATACTGTCTTCTGAGGTCTGTTTAGAGTCCTAGAGGAAGAGAAAATTCCGGAGCAAAAGGTTGTAAAGGTTTTTAGGGAGGAAGAGATTAATTGGATGTCTGCCCTTACTGGGTCTGGGGGCTGTGCCTCCCCAGGGCATGGTGATGGTGAGCCCCGAGATGAACCCTACCATCTGCTCAGTGTTCGAGGCAGAGATAGTACTACTGTTCCATGCCACCACCTTCCGTCGAGGCTTCCAGGTAACAGTACACGTGGGCAACGTACGTCAGACGGCAATTGTGGAAAAGATCCATGCTAAGGTGAGAGGGAACCAGCCATGTCCCCGTTTTTCCAGGGAAAAGCCAGATTTCTCCTGCCTGCAGAAAGGAAGCCCAGTCCCAGACTCATAGAAAACTCCCTGATACTGCAATGGGAATAAAGCCCCACTTAGGGTGGACAGAAGCTGCTAGGATCCGAGGGTGGAAAGCCAAGGCTGGTAGCAAAAGGGATGGGAGGCACTGGCCAAGGCCAGTGACCACATATCTGCTGCAGGACAAGCTGCGGACAGGGGAGAAGGCAGTGGTACAGTTCCGCTTCCTGAAACACCCAGAGTACCTGAAGGTGGGCGCCAAGCTGCTGTTCCGGGAGGGTGTCACCAAGGGCATCGGCCATGTCACTGATGTGCAAGCCATTGCAGCAGGAGAGGCCCAGGCCAACATGGGCTTCTGAACTCCTCCAGCAGGCACAGCTCGATTGCTGTCCCTACAATACATAAGGTGACTTCCAGTAATGCTGCCCCTGTTGGCGGCTCTGTGTGTTAATAGGTTAAAGAAAGAGGGGTGCTCTGTCACTTGCGCCCTGTCACCTCTCTGGAGAGGTGTCAAGCTTGGTGAGGCCAGGGAGGGGCAGTCCTGTGGGAGAAGACAGAATTCAGGGCCGTCCTCAGCAGCTGTGTCCTCCTGGCTGGCTCATCACCTGTGGCAACCCCATGGCGTGTCTACTGGAAGGAGCAGACCACCGCCACGTCGGCCTCCACTGTCAGGACCGGGCATGATTCACCAGTGTGTCCCTGAACTTCAGGAATTGCCATAACAACTGGGGGTGGCCCTTGAAGGGCTCCTTTTTCTATACCTCTTCTCAAGGTCATGTAAGTTGCCCACCTCTACCTGACTGTGGACAAAAGACATCTGGTGGCCCAGGGTATGAAGAAATGGCACAGGGACAGTGAATGACAGTGCTCCCACCCTGTGCTGACACATGAAGCCTATTCCTCAGCTTTATCTCCCTTCCCTTCACTCAAGGGCCATTTCCCGTTTCCGCTCTCAGTGGCCCCACAGGTGCTATTTGTCGTGCTGGCCCAGGCGTGGGGCTGCCGAGCTAAGTCTTGGCAAACCGAAGGTCAGCTGCATGTCAATCAATCTTGTCCCCTCTTCTGCAGTGATCTGTTCAATGCTGGGTCAAACAGTATGTTTTACTTTCCCAGACTGGTGGCTGGGGATCTGAAGCACAGCTCCTCATCCTGCCATCCCCCCACCCCTTTCCTGCTCCATGTAAGTCCTCTTGTTTTAGTAACTTGCAGTGATCATCCCTTTCTCTCTGTTGCAGGGAACCTGGAGGAAAGGGAAAGATGTTGCCATTATTTCCTAATCATTAGGGCATGGACTCCCTCCTTTCCCTTTGTTAGTGTCCTGGGTTCCCATGGACTCAGGGATTTGTTGGCTGGTTTCTCTGCATATATATATATATATATACATATATATTTAAATACACATATATTGTACAGAATAAAGATGTTTTATTGAACATACTGTGCTTATGCTTAAGACACAGGCTCAACTTGAAGAGCTAGATTCTTCTCCAGGATTTAGAGACAAGTGAAACCTTAACACTGCTAAGCCTTGCATGAGGAAAGGGCCCATCTGGTATTTCACTCGCCATTCTTCCTCCTCCTCGCCACATGCAGCCAGAGTGCCAGCACTGTGACGAAGCATTTTGACCTGTTTTGTGCAGTTCTTTGAGTGAGCCTAATAGAAAGTGAAAGTGATACTTCTCAAATGAGAGAGGTAGCCACCCCATATTTGGGGAGTTGGCCACTTGCTAGTGTTCACAATGGTGAGGAGTCCTTTACTGTACCCTGATTAAATGAGATTTGGAAACTAGCATGCCAGCTGCTTGGTAAAGACTAGAATTTAGACATGTGGTAATCTGCTCCTTACACTTTTCCTAGCAATTATGAGGGCCACCTGACCAAACTGAGTTCCTAGTACCTGAACACAATTTTTTATGGGTAGAGAAATAGTACCTAAGGTTAAAGTCAACACAGAAAGCAGGGACTACATTTTTTCAGTACTGAGCCTTGCAAAAGAAACCCAAGAAATGTGGCCCAGGGTCCCATAGGGCATTCTGCCTCCATGGTACTAAAATAGCTTCCCTAAAATAGCTGCTTTTTCAGACATCATGGTTTAACTTGCTACACTGAGAACTGTGGTTGAAGAACTTCCTCATATAGTGGCAACTGAGAGCTGTTTACTGTCTTCTGTATAGTTACTGACAAACAGCAATAAGGTAAAAGGTACTACAGCTTTCATCTAACACTGGCCTCTTTGTGTCTGCCTGCTGTCCCTCTACAGGCTCTTTGCTAGTATGCAGGGCAGGTCTGGCATTCCTAAGGAAACAGAGGTGTGCTGCACTGATAACTTTATTGATTACCCACTAGACACACCCCTTCCAAACACACACTCACTACCTATCTTGGTTGGCTACATTACTTTTCTATATGACCCCTTCCAGTCAACCAATGTGTTCAAAATTGGCTGCACTTGATCTGTATAGCACCTAAGGTTCAAACTTTTTGCTGAATTAAGATAGGAAATTTTGGAAAGTCAGTTCAGTACTTACTATCTCCAGGAACTAGTGAGCTTTGCTACATAAGGGAACATTTAGGAGGATTTAAAAGGGGTTTAAGGCAGTTTCCCCTTACTCCAATAGTATATTTGATATACATTTCAATTAGTAATGAGCACCTATTATGTGCAAGGCACTATGAAGAATTCTTGCCTTCAAAAAACAACTACTAGGGGCAGGGGCCATATACAGAGTGAAAACTATCTACTGTTTAGCTGCCATTGAAGTGAAAATTAGACATGTGGTAATGGAGGATGGAATTTCCTCTTAAACCTATTGGTTTTCAAGTGTTTTCCCCCTTCAGATTAAATACAACCCCTCCCCCCATTTGTAAATCTGCTTAAAAAACAGTTGGTTTGTGTGTATGTATGGGAAGTAAAGAGATGTACACCATTCTCCCTACCTACTATCCCCCACCATCTAGCTTAGTGCAGCATCTTCAGTTGGGTTCTCTGCATAATTCTAGGTTTCCCACATTAGAAAATCAAAAAGGAGATCAAAAATATAGTACTATAGGGCCTCCCCGGTGGCGCAGCGGTTGAGCACTGGGTTGCAAAGCTGCCTACAGCCTCTGCAGCGCCAGTTCGATCCCCCGCTGCTCCCCGGCCACCGGAGGAGGGTCCTGCTTGGCGCGCAGACCTCTCCTGCCGCCCGCTCTGGTGAATTCTCTCACCCTCCCGCGCTTCTGACTATACCCAGTGTTTGTATAAATAAATAAATAAATCTTAAAAAAAAAAAAAAAAGGAATATAGACTATAAACATGGACAAGTGAAAAACACTACAATAATTAAAACCCTATACTAAAAATTCATACTTCAATAGGGAAGAGATGAATATACCAGTGACCCTGAAAGCCCAAGGACTTCCTAAATCTGCACCTTAAGTTTTAAAGAAATGTCATTGCCCACTACAAACCTGCTCCATAGTATCTTTTAGAGCAGTATTTCTCGAACATTGATAGGTGAGGTGTTCTCAAAATCAGAGTAGGAAAGGCTCTAGACATGATCCAATTCTGTTCATGACTTAATCCAATCTAACCAAGTTCCTAAACTGGTCCAATAGCAAGCTCATTCTATATGACAACAAAATTGCAAGAGGTAGAAGAGCCAATGGCTAAAAATTGTGGCTTTAATAGCATTTACATGAATGAAATTCAGTATTAACTTCCTGTGTACCTACTGTGCCCTAAACTAGTTATTCCCTTAGATTCAAGTCTTCACCTCATTCTCAAACCTCCCACTTTATTCAAGGTATTATTTGGACTGCCCATCAGACTTAAGGGGAATATTTTGCTAAACCTTTTTAATTTCTTTTTTTTTTGTTTATTTAAATATTTTATTTTATATAATTCTTACATCTTTTTTCATCTTTGCACAATGTATGCATTTTCATTTTGGTTATATTCTCCACACAATTGCACCCCCCTGCTAAACATTTTTTTAACTCAGTTCCTTTCCTGTGCTAACTTTAAGCTACACACTTTGAATACATTTTTCTTAACCATCAATAATTTCTAAGGTATCACAATTTTACATACAAGCAAAAATGAGAAAAGTGACTCACTCAAGGCCACACTCAACAGACAGGGCTTAGTTTGGAACGAGATCTCTTGGGCCACACAGCCCAAAAATTTGACACTACCTCCCTTAACTCAAAAGATTAAAAACTCAAAGAAGTTGTATCTTTGGAAGATGAATTTTTATATCTCTATCTGCAGTGGGATTAGAATCCATGCTTGTGAAGAGATGAGAGCCTTAACTTAGCATCTAACTGGATTGTTTTTCTTATTAAAAAATTTCATAAAGTTATGCATATTCCTGAGAAGCCAACATATTTCCATCTCCCTGGTTACAGAGAAAATATTATAACCCTGCAGCAAGCCTGAGGGTAGCACTAGTGTGTTAATGGCTTAAAAAATGATTCCAATGTCCGCATACCCTCAGGCCTAGGGCGTTTATTGCTGGAGGCCAAAGGACTCTTGGGATTTCTTTTGCTTTGAGGAGAACTGACAGGAACCACCTGGGAGCTTGAGGAGTGGGGCTGTAAAAAGGATTTCTGCAACTCCAATGCAAAATGGTAGTCCGTATGTTCTGGCATGTCCCATGCAGGTACTAGAGAGCCACATTTCTCACAGGGCACCTGGTCTTCAGCAGCCAAAAGACTTGAGGTGGTACTTTCTTTCTGCGACACCTCTAGAGCAGACTCGGAAGTAACAGAAACAAGCTTGCTTGGGCTGTCCTGAGTCAAATCCATCTTTGCAGAAGTTGCTTTAGGGGATCCTAGTTTCAATACCTCTTCACATACAGGGGCACAATTTGGATACTCTGTTGGAAAAGAGTTTGGCAACTCTTTAGAGGGGGACAGTGCATTTTGTGGGGGGCAGAATGTTGAATTATTAATCTGTTTTTGCTTTAAAAGCAGACTTTTCTGTTTAAAGAAGGGCTCAGTTCCTGTCGCACGACAGCTTTGGAAAGATAATGAGGGCTTGGATGGTGAATTGTTTATGGGGGCCTGGGTAGTAGCACTAAGAGGTAAAATTGAAGCTTCTTTGCCTTTTTGCTTTTCTACAGCTTTTTGGAAGAATGATTCCAGAGAAGTGGTTGCTTTCTTAGTGGCTGTAACCGCTGGGCCACTTCGCTGGGTCTTAGCTTCAGAACTGGTAATTGGCACCTTGGGCAGAGAACTTGGGTCATTGTTCAAAAAGACGGTGATGTCTGTGCTGGAGGAGGGGGTAGAGGCAGAGAATTTGGTAGCACAGAGGAAAACCATTGTGAGGGGAGGGGACCTGTATAGAAAGTAAAGGAACAAGAAGATTAGCACTAGGCCACAGATTCAATTTGTAAATTACTTGGGATTCTGGCTCTGTGACCAGAGAAAATTTTTAGTGCAACAGTCCTCAAACTTTAGGGGTATACCAGATCAACACAGATTCGGTAGACCTGAGATGGGAAGAAAATTTGCCTTTCTAACAAGTTCCTAAATGCTGATGTTGCTGGTCTAGGACCACACCTTGGTGGTCTTAGACTGATTATGACCAAGACCTACCAAATCAGATATGTGTAAGTTAGATTTCCCCCCCCCCATTTTTTTAAAAGATTTATTTATTTATTTATAAAAGAACCGGGTTACAGGCCAGATGCGCAGGAGGGTGAGAGGATTCACCAGAGACAGAGAAGGGAACAGAACAGGCAGACTGACGAAATACACTGCTGAGGGGAGCAGCAGGCGCTACAGGAGAGGTCTGCCGCACCATGTGAGACCCTCCAGTTTAAATATTCTGTTCCCCAGTTAAAATATTCCAGTTTACGGGCCTCCCCGGTGGCGCAGCGGTTTAGCGCTGGGTTGCGAAGCTGCCCGCAGCCTCTGCGGCACCGGTTCGATCCCCGGCTGCTCCCCGGCCACCAGAGGAGGGTCCCACATGGCCCGCAGACCTCTCCTGCCGCCCGCTGCTTCCCTCAGCAGTGTACTTCAGTCCTTCAGCCTGCTCTGCTCCCCGCTCTGGCTCTGGTGAATTCTCTCACCCTCCCGCGCTTCTGACTGTACCCAGTGCTTGTATAAATAAATAAAAATAAATTTTAAAAAAAAAAAGTTAAAAAAAATATTCCAGTTTAAATATTCTGTACCCCAGTTCTATGCATAAATAAATCTTTTTAAAAAAAGCCACCACCGGGCCTCCCCGGTGGCGCAGCGGTTGAGCGCTGGGTTGCGAAGCTGCCCATAGCCTCTGCAGCGCCGGTTCAATCCCCAGCTGCTCCCTGGCCACTGGAGGAGGGTTCCTTATGGCATGCAGACCTTTCCTGCCGCACGCTGCTCCCCTCAGCAGTGTACTTTGTCAGTCTGCCTGTTCTGTTCCCCGCTCTGGCTCTGGTGAATTCTCTCACCCTCCCGCACTTCTGACTGTACCCAGTGCTTGTATAAATAAATAAATCTTTAAAAAAAAAAAAAACTTTCCTTATATAAAAAAAAAAAGCCACCACCTACTCCTAATTTTGACAGGCTTTCAAATCTAGAATTTCTAGAGAATAGAATTCCACCCAAATAAATTTACACATGAAGATGAAATTTGCTTTAATATACAGAGTTGTCCCTTGAGAGTAAACATTACCTTAAAGTTATTATTACAGTATCTTATTATCCTTTGGTTTCATGCTTTGGGGTAGTGTTATAATCAGGCAATTTAGATGCTTCCCTATCAATAAGTTTCACACTACTGGTGAACGGTATTAATTACAGTCTGCCAATTTGTAAAGGTTCTTATGAGCATGTTACTACAGTTATCATTAGGTTCAGTAAAATTGTCCAATATTTAAAAATAAATATGCTGGGAAGTCAGCATTAAATTATCCAAATAAAGAAAAAAGACTTCAACTGTGGGTGTGGGGGTGTGTGTGTGTGTTACAGTGCCCCTATGTTTAGAGAAGCAATAACTTAGGCATTAAGTAAATTTTTATTTTTGAAATTTAAGTAAGCAACCAATTTGTCTTTCTCAAATATATTTCCATTGTTGGACTACTTTTTTTCACTGCAACCTGGGACATGCTAAGTAACTAAAGAATTTTAGTCTAGACAGTAAATGAACATACTCTAGTCATGTATTTGGTTTTTTTTCCCTTATAACTAAAGTGTTTAGCAACATGGTATTAAGTATTACACTATTAGTGCACTAACTGAGTTGGGGTATTAGAGATTATGAATACAGGTCACTTTAATTATCAAAGAAAATGCATTTGCTTTTTTTCAAAGAAACAAAACTCAAGTAGTCGAGAAGTTCCCAAGTATATTCTTGAAACTCCCAAGTGCAATTTGGCCATTCTCTGATACTGGCTCACTCTGCCTTAGAACTAGAATACACCAAATGCAAGTTAGCTGCCTTGTTTCTGGTATTGCTACTGTGTTCTTTCCCTCAGTGCATGACCCCAGCTAGGTAGAGCTAAAACAGGGTATAAATAAGTCTCCTTTGAGAAGATGAACTAGAATGAAACTTACCATTCAGTTTGGATTCTTGAAGTATTACAGTTCCTAATGGCAGCAAATGCATCATGGCTCATCTTGTAAGCATCATAGTGGGTGAGCGCACAGCAGCGGCGCAGGCTGCTAAGACGTTTGTCTCCTTGAACACGGATGCTCACAGCCAACTGGATGGCCACTCTGTCATTCTGAGTATGTAAAAGGATACCAGAAAAAGTTAGCATGAACATCTAGATTCTATATTCTGAACTACATGAGTAGAAATTAAAATGATTTGGCAATAGCCAAGTTTTTTTTGATGCTATTTCTGAATGTAAAAAGTAATTGGAAAATATAATTTGGGTGATGGATTATTAGAATTTCTAGGATATAGGGCCTCCCCTGGTGGTGCAGGTGGTTGAGCGCAGTGCTGTGAAGCTGTCTACACCCTCTGCAGCACTGGTTCGATCCTGGCTGGCTGGCGAGGATCCCACATGGCGCGGCAGACCTCTCCTGTCTCGCGCGCTGCTCCCCTCTGCAGTGTATTTCATCAGTCTGCCTGTTTTGTTCCCTGCTCTGTCTCTGGTGAATCCTCTCACCCTCCTGCGCATCTGGCTTGTACCCCAGTTCTTGTATAAATAAATAAATCTTAAAAAAAAAAAAAAGAATATCTAGGATATAATGACAGGTGATGGAACAAGATGAAATGAAAATGGACTCCTGATTTTCATTCATATATATTTGTCCACAAAGGAAGATTATAACAAATACCTATAGTACTACATTCTATTTTGTACTTAAGTGCACATATCAGTAATTGTCTGAAAGAAAGATTCAAGCCAGGATGTCAAGATTGAGTAGGGGATCTATTGTTTAATCTGCCCTGATGCTTAAACTTACTAAGAGCAGAAGTTACTGCTATCACCTCCTTGCAGCCCATCCACAGAGAAGATACAGTACAGTGAGCCTGTCTCTAGAGAGCAAGATCATTGACTCACTTTTTAGTGAAGTCAAAGAATCAGAATAGTGCTGATGCAAGCAAGTCAAGAAAGAAAGGTCAAGAGGCAGAATATGTGAAGGTGAGAAGTCTGCACAGACTTTTAAAAATCAAAAGATGCCAATGAGAAGAAATATCTCTAAAGACAAGTCAAGAGCAGCAACATTTCTTTTTGGTATTTGAATTTGTAAATACAATTCATACAGATTTGTATATTTTGAGACACACAAAGTGAAGCCCTTGTTGACTAAAAGCAACTGCAACTAATTGCCTTCTATATATTAGGCACTATTTAGAGATAAGAGAGCAAAATAAAGGCTGGGCATTCAAGGATCTTGTAGTTGTTTCTTTTTAAGGAGAGAGTGAATAAAAGTAATATCAAGTGTCAAATCTCTGACTTAATACTATGTCTCTAAAAGTGCCAGTACTTCTTCATTACATGGACTTTAAGTCCAATAATTTACAGCCCAGTCCCTATATGTCCTAAATGTCAAGCTGTATTCTGATAAGTAGGCATGTGACAGAAATGAATTCAGAGTGCTATGGGAATAAAAGAAGGTGGGCCTCCCTAGTGGCGCAAGGGGTTAAGACACAGCACTATGAAACCGCAGCCACTGCAGCACAAGTTCGATCCCTAGCCAGGGAGGTGATCTACATGGCACAGCAGACCTCTCCTGTCTCACCTGCTGCTCCCCTCAGCAGTGTATTTCAGTACATCTGACTGTTCCGCTCCCCACTCTGTGGTGAATCCTCTCACCCCCCGCATCTCTAGCCTAATTCCCAGTTCTTGCACACATAAATAAATAAATCTTTAAAAAAAAAAAAAAAAACAGGGCCTCCCCTGGTGGCGCAGGCAGTTGAGCGCAGTGCTGTGAAGCTGTCTGTAGCCTCTGCAGCATCGGTTCGATCCCGGCCAGCTGGCGAGGATCCCACATGGCACGGCAGAGCCTCCTGTCTTGCCCGCTGCTCCCCTCAGCAGTGTATTTCAGTCAGTCTGCCTGTTCTGTTCCCTGCTCTGTCTCTGGTGAATCCTCTCACCTCCCCGCGCATCTGGCCAGTACCCCGCTTCTTATATGCATAAATAAGTCTTTAAAAAAAAAAAAGACAAAGAAGGGCAGAAAGTGCTAATGTGACAAGGTAGTTGGGAAAGACCTCTTGAATAAAATGAAATTTGAGCAGAGAGTTAATAAAATGAGGAAGCAAAGGTTCTCCGAGCCAAAGGAATGGCAAATACAAAAGTGCTAAAATGGGAGCTTACTTGGTGTGTGAAATAAAGAAGGCCAAATGGAATGGAGGCTAGAGAAGTGTTAATGAAGAGTGGGCGATAAGGTCAGAGAAGTAGCCAGAGGATAAAAGAAATCCACACAAGTATAAAGGGAAGTCACTAGAACACTTTTATACAAAGTCCTTTTAAGTTTAAAGATGTATTAGCCACGGATCCCTACTAAATGGTACTAGAGACAAAAATGGGAAGAAAAGCCCCAAGGGCTTATAAAAAGGGATGAGAACAGAGCGACACCTAGTGGGCACAAATAATGCAAATACACAGATAATATGTGGGGATCCTGTCCTCTGTGCTGCAAACCACAGCACAAATACTCTCCATCAAGTCAGTTAAAGGCACAAGCAAGCAGTTTTGGATGATTCCCAAGAGTACATGTTAACTTACAGACTCAGTTCAACAGGAGAGGAAATATCAATACCACCAGGAAAGTGAAAAGAAAACCCAGGGCATGGGAGAAAATATTTGCATCTGAGAAGGGGCTTGCACCCAGAATATATAAAGAACTCTTAAAACTCAGTAATAACGAATTCATTCAAAAATGAGCAACTAGTGGTTGCCTAGAGTTGGGTAACTGCTAGTGGATATAAGATTTCTCTTTTGGGTAATGAAAATGTCTTAAATTGTGGCATAGATGAACAAGTCTGGAATATACTAAAACTACAGACATATATGTATACTACAAATGGATGAATTTTAAGTTATGTAAAATATGTATCAACAAAGCTAGTTGTTTCTTTTTAAGGAGAGAATAAAAAAAGTAATCATCAAGTGTCAAATCTTTGACTTAATACTCTCTAAAAGTCCAATAATTTACAGCCCAGTCCCTAAATGTCCTAAATGTCAAGCTGTATTCTGATGAAGAGCCACTGTATATTCAGGGTTGCAGGGGAAGTAGATAAATTCTTAAGCAAATGGAAGCAAATGGTAATGAGGAAGACAGGGTTAGTCAGGTCTTGTGTTCACAGATGGCAACTTTCAATGATCATGCTGGGAGTTTTATGCTCAAAACTTACTAGGCTAGTATCTTTCTGTAGCTTTGTTTCTACTTCATAAAGAACAACTGGTATTTAAGTCCCAAAGTTCACCCTAGGAATAAAGAAGAAAATCTTACATCATTTCGGTCCTTGGTTAGTCTCTCTTCTAGTTCCTGGGCTAATTGCAAAAGCCACCATTGTACCTAAAAGAAGTATTGAGACTTTTAGTCTTTCATCTGAAAACTCTAGGTTTATTATAGACCTTAGATGGATTTGTTCATTTTTCCCCCCAAATGGAAATGTGCACCAAACTCCTTCAGAGCTATCACAGATCATGGAAATCTTCAGTATTCTGATCTGCTCTAGCTGAATATTTTTGTTTTCTTTTCCTGCTGGCATGCTATCAGGTGAATTTCAAGCATGTGTTTCAGTTCTGAGAAAAAAAGACAAACCTGATGCATAATATCCTAAGTCTTCCAAGTTTTCACCTACCAAAAAATTAATTCATTTGAAGCTTCAGTCAGTTCCATTTTATTTCATTTTAGATTTAAAATAAAGGAAAAGTATTATGTCACAAGTTAAACTAGTTAACTTTCCACACACACACACACACACACACACACACACAAAAAGGACATTTCCCTTCATACTTAATAGAACAAAGGTCCCATGTAACTTATTAAATCTCCCACAGCTATCAAAACCTATCCACTTGCTCCCTTAAGTAGCACTGCTTTGTCAAGAATGCCTACCTACCTGTTCCTGAGTAGTCAGAGCTGTTTTTCCTGGGAAGTTCTTGCTGCAACCAATGGTTTTGGGTAGTTGCCTGGGTTTGACTGGATCATGTTCAATCCCACGACACATGGCATACAACCATGATCTAATAAAACCATCGCAAAGTTTAAGGTGAAGGAAATGATTACTTTTGTTAAAGCAAAACATCTATATTAGACTTTTAACCCTTTCATTTAAAAAAAGGAAAAAGTAAAAAAATAAATAAATAAAAAGGAAAAATACACTCTAAGTATATTCTGACAGAATTCCTGGCTTTCCTAATGGATTTCAGTGTACTATACTGCCAAGGAAAGGAACACAGGTCATGTTTTCTAATGACAAGTCATCATATTTTCAGGAAAGTATCAAACAAGTTCCTAATTCATATCATGCTTTTTGGTACTTACTACAGACTAAATACAGGATTACAAAGGAATATCAGTATCTTTGCACACATAAATGATGTACTTATATATATACAAGTTTCAAAGTAATAATTCTTATCAACCTTGTAGGTATGAAAAAACTCATCTAGACTGATATGCTATAGTGATTTAATGTTGTAAAATGAAAGGACCAAGGAAATTACTCAAGGAACAAATGTTTTAATCTAAAGATAGGTCTTGGTTTTACTAGATGCTTTTGTCTATATTTGAATTTAGCATCGCCATAAAGTTACAGTTAAAAAAGTATTATGAATCACTTACCCATTCTTTTCCCCAAAATGACTCTGAAGTTGGGATTCAGTGAACTGGGTTAGTTCACCCATGTATTCTACCCCAAGAATTTCAATGACTGATGCCCCAAGCTTTCCTCCAAGACTACGGCTAACAAGAGACAAAGAATTTATATATCACCATGAGTATCTAGTGAGTAGTGAACATAAGACATTTTGCTTTTGTAAGTACCCCTCTGGAAGGTTCAAGGGAAATGAGACCATATTGGTCCCATAGACTATTAATTTTCCAGCATAAAGACTAAGTAGTTATGGGAATTCAGGTATCTTTGGAGGTTAGGGTCTGGGAAGAAAATTAACAATAGCACAAACAAAAGGTTAAAGTCATTGATTAGTTGTCAAGTCAACTGTCTACAAAACTTTGGTTTTTTTAAAAGATTTATTTATTTATTTATACAAGAACTGGGGTACAGGCCAGGAGGGTGAGAGGATTCACCAGAGACAGAGCGGGGAACAGAACAGGCAGACTGACGAAATACACTGCTGAGGGGAGCAGCGGGCACGACAGGAGAGGTCTGCCATGCCATGTGGGACCCTCACTGGCCAGCCAGGATTGAACCCACGCTGGCTGCGGACAGCTTCACAGTGCGGTGCTCAACTGCCTGTGCCACCAGGGGAGGCCCCAAAACTTTCAATTATATAGGACTTACTGTTCCAGGGATTAAAATTCCAATCAAATTCCAAAACAAATTAATTTAAATTCCAAAACAAATCCTAATTTCTATGACTAAAGGTCAGCCTGGCCTCTGAGGTTACCTAAAATCTGTCCTTAGTCTATCATTTCAGCCCTATTTCTGTCACCTATCAGTGACTTATTAGTAAGCTAAACTAATTTTTGGCCCAATTCACTGATAATACCTTGTCCTTTCTCCCCTCTGTGTTCACTTGTTCTTCTAGTCTCATCTGACTCTCCAAATTGAGCCAAATCTCAAAACAAAATTACATCCTTTTTCGTAAATCCTCAGCATACTCTTTCCTTCTGTGAACTTTGGTAACTACCTATACAATTCATTTAGCAATTAGTCATGTATACTCTTGTGACAGCACTTTCACTGTTGCTTTGAACTGATATATCCCTTCAACAGTATTTTAAGTCCTTGTCAAGGACACACAGTTGGTAGGCGCAACCTAGTCATTCATTTTGTTTGGCTTTGCCTCATGTCAAGTTTGACAGCAATTCAGCAGCCCTGAACACCTTGATATCAGAAGAAAGAAAAGTGAAAGTCCAATTAATTTTGTTATTTAGTAATAGACTTGAATTAAAAAAAAGCCCCAGAGAAGTAAACATAGCTAAAAATCAGGTTTTTTTAAAAATTCAAGATTAAGTAGCTTCCACAGTTAATCCATGACTGAAGGTTCATTAAGAAAAAGTCTCAGGGGGCTTCCCTAGTGGCTCAGGGGTTAGAGTCTCCGTGCTATCAAGCTATCGCCAACACTGGTTTGAACCCCAGCGTGGGAGCTGACCCACATGGTACAGCAGACTTCTGTCTTACCTACTGCTCCCCTCAGCAATTATTTCAGTAGATCCACCTGTTCTGCTCCCCACTCTGTCTCTAGTGATTCCTCTTACCCCCTCGTACCGCTGGCCTACACCTTGTATGCACAATTAAAAATAAATCTTCAAAAAAGAAGAAATAGTCTCTGTTTTGCAAATTTTTCTGTTATCTCCCTCTGCGTCCCTAATACCTGTTTTCCTGGCTTCAATCCTTCATAAGGATTTTCCATGTGTATGAAAGAAATATAATTTCCATGTATATGAAGGAAATTTAAGGTGTTCCCTTAATACTTACATTTTGCTAATAGGCACTTGGCTGAAGAGCTGTGGGACTGACCCATGTGAGACCAGGGTCTGGCGATTGGGCTTGTTTAGTCCACAGGCCAGTTTTGCCAGGACCTGGAATATGGAAAGTATAAAAACTTCATTACTATCAATATGCTCACAGAGAGGTGAAGAATATGCCACACACACACACACACACACACACACACACACACAAACAGTTTAAGGGCTGTAATCTTCATTGTTCTTTCCATAGCTTCCATTCTTAGTTTTCCTTTACTCATTTTTGCCTCCCCCATTTATTCCTTAAGGCCCTCTCACTTCAACCAAATAAAAGCAGGGATTACAGAAGAAAACTTTTTTAACTTGTCCATATGAGAATGCTGAAACATGCCCTACATTTTTACATTTCTTGGTTAGTCCATTTTGATTGCCAGACTTAATACTGACTAAAGCTTAGGCTCAAAGTCATCTTCCAAGAGCAAACATCTTATACTATAAACGAGACTTCAAAAATGAAAAATTAAATCCTGGCAAACTCTCTTCAAAAAATAAAGTACTCTAGTGGTATCATTTCATAAATTATCATTAGTAGTAAAAGTATAAAATCATTCTTTAAAGTCACTGGAGAGGGCCTCCCCTGGTGGCGCAGCAGTTGAGTGCTGGGCTGTGAAGCTGCCCACAGCCTCTGCAGCACCGGTTAGATCCCCGGCTGCAGGCGAGGGTCCCACATGGTGCGCAGACCAATCCTGCCCCGCCCGCTGCTCCCCTCAGCAGTGTATTTCATCAGTCTGCCTGTTCTGTTCCCCACTCTGGCTCTGGTGAATTCTCTCACCCTCCCACGCTTCTGACTGTACCCAGTGCTTGTTTAAATAAATAAATTTATAAAAAAATAAAGTCAGTCAGTCACTGGAGAAATTCTTTAGGAAATTTTACTAGGCAACTTTTAGTATGGTTTAAATGACTATATTGGTATGCTTTGGTAATTTCCCTCTTATTGGGAGGAGGGGGAGAAAGTAACCAAGGATAATCAGCTACTGCCCAATTATTGAGCCTAGTCAGTGGGGATGAAGTTCCCAAGCCCTCACTGCACTTTAAATAGAAAGGGAGCTTTTCTGCCCCTGAACTGAGAACTGTCTGTTTATCCTAAATCAAAATAGTGGTCCACATTAAAGAAATTTTATTATTCCATTTCTCTTATTGCTCTCATTAGAAAAGGGGAAATAAGCTAAAACATGAAAAAAACCCCAGGCAACTCCACATAAGAAATTCAGCAAGGGGGTGTGGCAACCTATCATATGAGCTTTGCATACAATATCTCTGGGGGGGCTAGGGAACCAAACCCCTGGTCCAGAGATGTGTGCAATTTGAGTGGGGCGTCCTCCTTTTCCAATGGGGGAGGAAAACATCAAAGATGTGACTGGGAACCCAGGGCAGGACTAGAAACCAGAAAGGAGACAAGAGGAGCTGGACTGACCACATACTGGAGTCTGTCCCCACTGGGGAAGTTCTCCACTGACATTGGCGTGGAGCAGGGTTTCCAAAGCCAGAATTACTAGATTCAGAAGAGGCATCATGTGACAATCACTGAAATGAATGGGACAATCAAGGTGAAGGAGGATGCATGAAACGCAGAGACTGAACTGGTCTGGAGAAACAAGACAGTCTTCTACATCACAGGAAGTTCCAAAATCAAGGAGTCTGGAGAACCACTCCACACACTTGCCCTACAAGAGGTTCCTGAAGTGCTCTGCCTTGTTACCTGCCTCACAGTTACTCTTGGGAGCAGCCTGTTCTGCTTGGGTCCAGGAGTGCAGCTCCTCACCCAGGGAAAGGACAAAGTTCCAGGAAAAAGACAAGGCCTGTGGGCTGACCATCAATGCACATTTTATAGCAATGAAGAAATGGGAGTCATCGGAATCGGGGAGGGAGACATGGGGGAGCAGGGCTGGATACATGGGTGGATCACAGGTGGGAGGGCCACACCTAAGGAAAACATACTATAGAAAGATGACCCATGATGTAAGAAAATAAAATTAAAAAAAAAAATTCAGGAAAAGAACAATAGGTTCCAGGGCCTCCCTGGTGGCGCAAGGGATTAAGCACCGCACTATGAAGCAATCCACAGCCTCTGCAGCAGGAGTTCAATCCCTGGGTGGCCAGGGAGAAACCCACATGGCAAGGCAGACCTCTCTTGTCTTACCCGCTGCTCCCCTTGGCAGTGTATTTTGGTCAACCTGCCTGTTCTGTTCCCCACTCTGTCTCTGGTGGATTCTCTCACCCCCCTCATCTCTGGCCTACAGTACCCAAGCTCTTGTATGCATAAATAAATAAATCTTAAAAAAAAAAAAGAACAATAGGTTCAAAGACTAGCCTTCTTCTTTCCCTATATAGTTCAGTCAATTAAGGAAATACTTTGAATGCAACTATATAACTAAGCATTTTCTGTGACTTTCAGCCTACTTCTTAGCAAAGTATATTTTCAATGTTGGTTCCCATGTTAAAGAATTTCTTAGGCTTTTCTTTGTCAACCTGAATTTTAAATAGAAACTCATTTCAAAGTATATATATATTGATTTAAATGCCCCGCTCATGTTTATCCTTCTTGTCTTTAGCTGCAGATACCCATGTTTCTCTTTCAAATCAGCCTTCACCTTGTTGTGTGAAATTCCAGCTGAACACTGAAAACCAGTCTGCCTCTCTATGGCTGCCCTCATTTCCTCCACAATCACTGCTCCCACGGTGAGCTGCAGGTCTGGAGAGGTGTTATCAATTTGAAGAGAATTAAGCCATTGAAATAAGCCTTGTTTTCTTATCTCCTCTGAAAAAGTTAAGAGATCACATTTAGACATTTTTTAAAAATCAGGATGTTATTCAATTGTGCTATCTAATGCAGAAATGTTTACATTTCAGATACTTAGATACGTATATTTTCACAAAAATATGCCAGCCATGTTAGACAACTGAGAACAAGAAAGATCACCTTCTTCATACTGATTCTAACAGACTTAGCCTCCACGTAAGTTGAACCTTAACATTCTGGTTTGCAAGAAATATTTTATATTATCTTTCATGAGCAATGATTTAAAAGTACATGTTTTTAGGCCTCCCTGGTGGCACAGGGGTTAAAGTCTCAGCACAGTCAAGCTACTGCCAGCCACTGCCCACGAGTTAGGTCCCCAGCCAGGGAGCTGACCCACATGGCGCAGCAGACCTCTCCTGTTTCACCCACTGCTCCCCTCAGCAGTGTATTTCAGTCAGTCTGCCTGTTCTGCTCCCCATTCTGTCTCTGGTAAATCCTCTCACCCCCCACACCTCTGTCCTACACCTTAGTTCTTGTATGCATTAAAAAAAAGAAATGAAATCTTTAAACAAATAAAAATAATAAAAGGAAATACATAACCACTGCTTCTCTCCTTTGCTGACTTGTCTTCCTATAACACCGTTATACTGAACAATACTGTCTATCCGCTTTCTCAGTGATGTTTTACAGTTTTCGTTGACCTACTTTTGCATATATTGTTAAATTTATTTTTAATAATTTCATGAATTTAGTGTTTATTACAAATGCTACTACTGCTTTTTAAATTTCAATTTTCTTTTTTTTTTAAAGATTTATTTATTTATGCATACAAGAGCTGGGGTACAGGCCAGAGTTGTGGGGAGTAAGAGATTTCACCAGAGACAAGTGGGGAACAGAACAAGCAGACTGACTGTAGTACACTGCTGAGGGGAGCAGCAGGCAGGTCAGGAGAGGTCTGCTGCGCCATGTGGGTTGCTCCCTGGCTAGTCAGGGTATTGAACTCGTGCTGCAGTGGCTGTGGACAGCTTCATAGGTTGCGTCTTAACCTCTTATGCCACCAGGGAGGACCAAATTTCAATTTTCTTTCTTCAATTTTAGTATACAGAAATACTAGTGATTTTTTATTTTTACATATTGACTCCCGCAGCCTTGCTAACATTACTAATCTCCAAAATTTATTCAAGTTTGCTTTTTTTGTTTTTGGTAGATTCCTCAGGCTTTTCCATAAACATGGTCATGTCACCTGCAAAGAAAGTGATCAATCTTTGTATCACAGAAAACTGCATGCAGAATTGTCTTATATGTAGATATGTATTTTTCTGAGACAAGCAAGGTCCACAGCTTTCAACATTTTCATATATATAGCCTCAAGAAAACAAAAACAGAAGAACTTAAAAACCAGTGATTTAAAACATTATAAAATCAATTCTAATGTTTAATTTTAAAAAGCTAGCTACATAATAAAATGTGGTACACAAAGCTTAAGACCAAAGAAAATCTTCCTTATCATGATCAATAAATTTATGACTGGTCTCAGAATACTGAAGAATACTGAATCATAATATATCATTAAGTATTTATATATCATAACTCCTTTAAGTAGCACATATTTATTGTTAATTGTATTTTCCCTAGAGAACTAAAGAATCTAAAGAACTAAAGGATCTGTGAGTCTCCAGCATAATAAACTCTGCTTTATCAGGATCAGAAAATAGAACAATTCTTCAGTGGTCCTTCCCACAAGGTTCCCTGGCAAGTTCTATCAATATTACTAAAGGCATAATACACAACTGATCAACAGCAAAGAAAACTCTACGTTGATTTTTTTTTAAAAAGATTTATTTATTCATGCATACAAGAACCTGGGTACAGGCCAGACGTGCGGGAAGGTGAGAGGATTCACCACAGACAAAGCAGGGAACAGAATAGGCAGACTGACTGAAATACACTGCTGAGGGGAGCAGCAGATGAGACAGGAGAGGTCCACCGTGCCATGTGGGTATCTCACCGGCCAGCCAGGATTGAACCCGTATTGCAGACAGCCCCACAGCACTGCGCTCAACTGCCTGTGCCACCAGGGGGGGGCCCTACATTGATTTTTTAAAACATGGCAGCAGTGAAAAAATTCACCACTGTAACTAGAAATAAGCTTAACTTTCTGGAGCTTCTGGACAAATCTGTATTGTTTCTACAAGTAATAATAGATGTCCTTATGGTTCTTTCCCTTCCCCCAAATTAATTTGATACAAAGATTTGTATCCAATTTCCGTTTGATTTATGTCCAGCATACAGTTTTTTAATGAAATTTCTTCTGAGTAAGAATGTTACAAAATTGTTCTAAAGTACATATTACAAATGAAGGGGAGAACAGATACACTGTTTTGAATATAGTCATTATCAAATGTATTAGAAAATGTTCAGAAAAAAGTATATAAACCCTGTTGGAAAGACTCTGATGTAGAATTCTTTGCTCTGGGAGACCAAACTGAATTCCACTTTTATCACATTAGATAAAATTTATTTATTTATTTTTTTTTTAAAGAGGCACGTATTTTATTTATTTGTTTGTTTGTTTGTTTATACATGCACTGGGTACAGTCAGAAGCGCGGGAGGGTGAGAGAATTCACCAGAGCCAGAGCGGGGAGCAGAGCAGGCAGAAGGACCGAAGTACACTGCTGAGGGGAGCAGCGGGCGGCAGGAGAGGTCTGCGCACCATGTGGGACCCTCCTCCGGTGGCCGGGGAGCAGCCGGGGATCGAACCAGCGCCGCGGAGGTCGCGGGGAGCTTCGCAACCCAGCGCTCAACCGCTACGCCACCGGGGAGGCCCACTTTAGATAAAATTTAATAAAACACCCAGATTCTTTTTAATTTAGTACCTAGAACTATTATGATTTTTTTTAGGAAGTTTTTTTTTTAGATATATTTTTATTTATGCATACAAGAACTGGGGAATAAGTGAGGGGTGAGAGGATTCACCAGAGACAGAGTGGGTAGTAGAACAGGCAGATCTACTGAAACACATTGCTAAGGGGAGCAGTAGGCAAGACAGGAGAGGTCTGCTGCGCCATATGTGGGTTAGCTCCCTAGCCAGGGATCAAACTCAGGCCAAAGTGGTGACAGCATGATAGAGCTGAGACTTAACACCTATACCACCGGGGAGGCCCCATAACTTAATTATTATCACAAAAGAAGTTTTATTTTATTTTAGTCTAATAAAATATTTTCAGCCATCAAATAAATTTTACTTATTAAAGTACTTTTATGCAGATTATATCATGAGTTTTTGTCACACAGATGAACTTTAGAAAGAATTCATTTATCATTCCCCTACACATCAATAGGCAAGTAGAAATATAATAAAAAAAAAAACATGAAATCATAATAGCAGCATTAAAAAGCATCTAGAGGGTCTTCCTGGTGGCATAGGGGTTAAGTCTCACCACTATCAAGCTATTGCCAGCCACTGCAGTATGAATTTGATCAGCCGCCACAAGGTGTAGCAAACTTCCGTCTTGCCTGCTGCTCCCCTCAGCAGTGTATTTCAGTCCGTCTGCCTGTACTGCTCCCCACTCTGTCTCTGGTGAATCCTGTCACCCCCCACCCCTGCAACTCTGGCCTACACCCCAGTTCTTATATGCATAAATAAATAAACAAATAAATCTTTAAAAAAATTAGTCAAAGCATACTCACACAATTTGTGCACTTCATATGTGCTATCTCAACTAAAATAAAAAAATATGCAGAATTCTATATCTCAGAAAAATAGAAATATTACAACAAATCAAAATTTCTAACTCAAAAAAGCTTAAAAGGGACAACAATAAAGATCTAAAAAAAAGATGAGCTATATTATTATGAATGTGATAATTTAACATTGCTATTCTTATCTGAATATATAAATTCAATGTAATTCCATCAGGAATTTTTGAGGAATTCAATTAACTTATTCTAAAATGTATGTTGAATAAAGGCGCATAAAAAGCTAAGACAATTTTGGGCCTCCCTGGTGGTGCAAGCGTTGGATCTCAGCACTATCAAGCTATTTTCAGCCACTGAGCCATGAGTTTCATCTCTCGCCAGGGAGCTAACCCATATGGCACAGCAGACCTCTCCTGCCGCCTGCTGCTCCCCTTAGCAGTGAATTTCAGTAGATTCGCCTGTTGTGCTCCCCACTCTGTCTCTGGCCTACACCCCAGTTCTTCTATGCATAAATAAAAAAATCTTTAAAAAAAAAAAGCTAAGACAACTTTGAAAAAACAAAAACAGAGGGAATCCTTATCAAATATTATCTTATACCATAAACAACAAAACAATTTGTTTCTGGGGGAGGAATAGAGATTAAAGGGATACCACTAAAACTAATCCACTTAGATATGGGAAGTTGAGAAACAATAGACTGTTTAATAAATAAACGCTGGGAAGACTGACTCACTCTAAGAATAATAAATTAAGAGGCTCAATGCCTTAAGTAAAATAAAAATATCGATTCCATATGTTTCAAAGACCTTAAAGTATGAAGCAAATAGAAGAAAATCCAGAAGAATAGCTTTGTGAACTTCTGGTAGAAATGTCTAAAGCTAGGTTCAAAAGGTAAAAAAATGATGAACTAAAAGAATTTTGGTTGGGGTGGAAGGAAGTCAATGTACTATGGTAGAGGATTACTGGTGCTTTTATGGTGGGTATAGTATATAACATACATTTGAGGAGGTGTAAACTAATACACCTCAAACACATACAGTGTTTAACCAATGTTACCTCAATAAACACTAATTTTTTTTTTTTAATAGAGGCATGTTTTATTTATTTATTTATTTGTTTGTTTGTTTGTTTTGTTTATACATGCACTGGGTACAGTCAGAAGCGCGGGAGGGTGAGAGAATTCACCAGAGCCAGAGCGGGGAGCAGAGCAGGCAGAAGGACCGAAGTACACTGCTGAGGGGAGCAGCGGGCGGCAGGAGAGGTCTGCGCGCCATGTGGGACCCTCCTCCGGTGGCCGGGGAGCAGCCGGGGATCGAACCAGCGCCGCAGATGCCGCGGGCAGCTTCGCAACCCAGCGCTCAACCACTGCGCCACCGGGGAGGCCCCAACACTAATTTTTTTTTTTTTAACATTTTTTTTTTATTTCTACAAGAGCTGGGGTACAGGCCAGAGGCGTGGGAGGGTGAGAGGATTCACCAAAGACAGAGCGGGGAGCAGAACAGGTAGACGGACTGAAAGCACTGCTGAGGGGAGCAGCGGGTGAGACAGAAGAGGTCTGCTGCACCATGTGGGTATCTCCCTGGCCGGCCGGGAATTGAACCCGTGGTGCAGAGGCTGCAGACAGCTTCACAGCACTGCATTCAACCCGCTGTGCCACCAGGGAGGTGCAATTTTTTTTATATATCTGAAAGGGCAGGTTACTATAAAAAAGGAAAGTAAGGGACACTTGACCAAACACAAGAAAGCAGAAATAGCTGCCCCTGAAAGGGACAGATGTGCTAAAAGAGACTCCTGCATAAACACAGGCGAGCTATCTTGGAAGGAGAGCTACCGCTCCTGTTTTGCAAAGAGAAAAGGCTAGTGAAGAGAAACACCTGCATAGTCAGTCACAAATGGGTAGGGGAGCTGCCAAACATTTTTTTTTTTAAATGAGGAAAGTAAAATAAAAATTATTGTCAAAGGATAGCATAAACAAAATTAAGGCACAGGGCCTCCTTGGTGACACAGGGATTAAAGACAGTGCTATCAAGCTATCACCAGCCACTGCAGCACAAGTTCAAGCCTGGGCCAGGGAGCTACCCACATGGCATAGCAGACCTCTCCTACCTCACCTGCTGCTCCCCTCAGCAGTGTATTTCAATAGATCTGCCTGTTCTGTTACCCACTCTCTCTGGTGAATCCTCTCACACACCCTCCCCCACCTCCGCACCTCTAGCCTACACCACAGTTCTTGTATGCATACATAAATAAATCTAAAAAAAAAAAAAAATTAAGGCATAACAGACTTGGGAGAGAAAAGATGCACACTAGGCCTCCCTAGTGGCGCAAGGGGTTGAGACATGCCTATGAGGCTGTCCGCAGTCACTGCAGCACGAGTTTAATCCCCGGCCAGAGAGCTACCTACATGGTACAGCAGACCTCTCCTGTCTCACCCGCTGCTCCCTTCAGCAGCGTATTTCAGTCAGTCTGCCTGTTCTGCTCCCCACGCTGTCTCTGGTGAATCCTCTCACCCCCCCCACCTCTGGCCTGTACCCCAGTTCTTGCATGCATAAATAAATCTTTAAAAGAAAATATGCATGCCAAAGACAGACAAGGGACTAATTACTAAGGATTAATAACTCTTGCAAATCTCCTCCACCCACCAACCAAAAAAGGCAAGAAATCCAATGGGAAGTAAAAGATCATAAAAAAAATCACAAAAGTAGAAATGCAATTGATTAACAAGTATATGAAGAGCTGCTCATCCTCAATCATTACATTACAGAGAAATGTAAATTAAAACAGACCAAAACCACATAATATCATTTTTATGGCAAGCACATTGGCAAATATTTTCAAACATCAGAGAATAATGGTTATTGGTGGGAATCTGGGGGAACTAGTAATTCCTGTTTACCTTACTCCTGGTTACAGTGGTGCTGGGAAGCAACTGGCAGTATTGAGTAAAATTAAGAATATGTGTATATGATTATAACCAAGCATTCCTGAAAACATTTCGCCAGAGAAACCCTCGCATAGGTCCAAAAGATGATGAATGAAGGCATTCATCATATAAACATGAGGAGTTAAGACTTCTTACTGGAGTTCAACACCAGGATAATGATCTAATCATGGTAAATCTTTACCATGGATTATACCGCAATTAAAAGCAATCCAATTATGGGCCTCCCCTGGTGGCACAGCGGTTGAGCGCTGGGCTGCGAGGCTGCCCGCAGCCTCTGCAGCGCTGGTTCATTCCCCGGCTGCCAGCGTGGGTCCCACAAAAAAAAAAAAAAAAAAAGCAATCCAATGAAATCTATAAATACCAAAATGCTATCCTATAAAAGCATATATACAAAGCAAGACTGTGTAATTTATGAAGACACACATATATATCTGATATACCAAATACATCAGTGGGTACCAGAGTATTATGTATCACTAATAAGGGGAAAAGTAAAACAGAGTGAGAGTAGCCTTGCACAGCCCATTGATGAATATGTGCCATGAATTCATTACATTTTTGTGACTCAACTCCGTATAACTTGGTCTCCCTTAAAAAAGCTCACCCTTATGATGAAGAAATAAACTAACAGTTTAATACTATAAATTAATCCACAAATGACAAAAAGTCTACCATCTATTTTATATTTCTAACTCTTATCTATCCTAGTTATATCTAAAGAGAAACTTGATTTCATAAGCTTCTCAAAATTAATATACCTGAAAAGATTAGTATTTGTATATCCTTCCATGTGAGTCCTTGTGATTCACTGAGGCTGTAGTTTAAGTTTCCTCTCAATCAATCCAAGAAGGATCAGTATGATCAAGCAAAGCAGGTTCCAAAAGCAGGAAGCAGAAGCAGTATGATGTTATGGAAGTACCTTTGTGAACAGTCCCTTCTGCTGTTGTAGACCCTTGAGGCAACCCTTCAATATAGGTGGTTGGCAACAAGTCTGCTGAGATAGGCTGACCTTGTAGCTTTTGTAGTCTCTCTTGTACAGCACTGGTCAGGTCTACATAAGCCTCATCAATACTGGCACGTTCAATCACAGCAAAACGAGACATTACCTTCATCACTTCAACACTAGCTTCCCGGTACCTAAAAAGTATAAGGATTACATGTGTAGGCAATAAATGGAGGCAACTCTGAGATTGTCAGCCCCATTTCCTCCCTCTCAAAATGTAACACTGACATATATAATCACTGTAAGGTCTCCTTAAAAAGAGGAGTGGCTTAACAGAGACTAGGTAGTAACCCAACTGAAGGGGGTCAATGATCAGGCAGATAGCAGAAAGAAAAATAACGATGGAGGCAAACATTCTTAGTGTGATTCTAGAACTACACCGAGGTAAAAAAAAAAAAAAAAAAAAGTACCCAGGCCACAAATATATCTATGTAAAAAAAATGCTTCACACTCATTTTAAGTAGAAAACATTTTACTATGTGTAGGGGCAGGGACTGGGCACTGAGCAGGTTATCTATGGTCCATCAGACCGGGTAAAGGAGTCGTCAGAGTCTTTAGTGGCTTTTGCAGGTTTTTTATTTAGATTTACCAGGCACATGGCAGGCAGGCCTGCCAGCCCCCAGCAAGTCTTCACTCTATCTGGGCTCTCTGGCCTTCTCACGTGTTCTCTCTGTTCCTCTCACGGCTCTGCTTCTCTCTCAGCTTCTCTTTCTCTCAGCTTCTGCTGGCGTCCCCGTGACACCGCCCTTAAAAGCCCAGCCTCTCAGCCCAGGTGTACCCACTCCAGGTGCACTCCATCAGGCATGCATTCAGGCCCACAGGGTTCCCTCATTTATCCTAATGGCGGAAGGGCAGAAAAGCCTGATACTTTTTCTTTACCCTACACTATGATCACTGATTCCTGTTGTTTTTATACATCTAGCAGAGTATTCTGCTTCTACATTTGTCAGGATGGCACGTCTCATAATAAATAAAATGACATGGATACACACACACACACAGAGAGAGAGAGAGAGAGAGAAAGAAAGAGGGAAAAAGAGAGAGAGAGAGAGAGAGAGAAAAGTTCTATTTCTCCTGGGAGATAAACTAACATTCAAATTATTAAGTTGAAGATAAGCACTTGGAATGTGGTTGCTGTATCTGGGCAGGCAGACTGCCTTCCCCAGGGGATACCAATCTCACCATAAACCTTCTATTCAAACCATAACAAGCAGCTCCTCAGCTGTGTATAACTAGTTTTCCATGGTAATATGTGGATATTTTCTTTGCTTTGTACTTGCTATGGAATTTAAAGCTAGTTTGTTATTCCTGCTGAACTCATTTTATTTACCACAAAAATAGAAATATTTGCACCTCTTCACTAAGAGATCTATAAAAACAAGTATAATGTTCTAGAGCATTCTAAAGTGACAGTCAGAGAACTACAAAATGATTTGGCTTTTTTTCTTTTAATTATTTGGTTTGGAGAAGAGAGCAGTCAGACCTCAAAGTTAAAAAAAAAAAGCATCAACTTGCACAAGACTATGAGCACTACATACTAACACACAAAGTCAGGAAAGGATATTCTATTGCAGTATTTATTCCTTCACAGCCTCTTGAGCAAATCACTCCAAGTTATTAAGAATATTTAATAAATACTTAACATATATGCACTTTCACAATTTTATTTTTATAATCAGGTATCTAAAGTTAATAATTTTTAATTGCTTTATTTTATTATCTTTCTGGTCTACAAACTTATTCCTAAATTTTCTAAAAGTGCCTTTGTTCATTACTTGATGAATAACTTAAGAGTAAAATAAATGATCCAGTTAAAAGCTGGCAGAGTATAGCATTTCAAAATCACATTCAGAAGTCAACAAAATAAATTTCAAGGAAGTTTATGTTATCTTTATTAGCATAAAATTCTATTCAAAACTATGTAGCATATGTCTATTAGCTAAATTGATTCTAATTTAGGGCTAAGGTATTATACTCCAGTCAAATCTGTCTTCTGACAATAACTCTGATGTGAGGTTGTCTATAACTCCACCTCAGACTTTTAATTCATAGGTGAATTCAGCAATATCTCAAGTCCCAAGTCAAAGCACACCACACCACACAGTATAGTGTACTATGAAACTGTGGATACTGGAATCTAAAAAAAATTGAATGCTCAATCTTCTACTTCCTAGCTATGTGAACTTATTTAACCTCTCTAATATGTTTCCTGATCTGAAGAAGGGAAAGATGGTACTAGAACCAACTTTATATGAGGTTTAAAAGATATATTGCTATGGAGAGCTTAATACAGTACATAGTACATGGACAAATGCTCAATACATACTAGCTATTAGAATAATGATAAAGCCTGGGACTTACATATACCTCCATAGGCTATATACATGTTTCCCACTCCAAGGCTAACATAAAATTTGCAGAAAGACAGCTCAGTTCAAAAACAGATATGTTATTCTAGTTTGAGACTGCTTATTTCTGGCAAATAGTGCTAAATATTGCATTAGAATATCAGTCTGATTCAGCATTCTCTAGAAAAACTTAGTTTCATTGTCAACTATATTTCAAACAGGTAAGACTTTTGACCTGAGAACTTGGGAATTGGCATTAATTTTTAATTATAACATCCAATTTTTAAATCATTAAGAAACTGAGTGTCAAGAGCAGCAATTGTTAGATAATGACTCTAATTTATTCCTCAAACACAATATCAAAATCTGTTTTCATTTCACACAGAAAGTTGAAAGCTAACCAACTCCTAGCTTCATGGAATATTAGTTCTGATTTCTATTCCCCTTAAACTATCTTTTCTTCTTACTTGGTGAGGTTAGCTTTCCCACGCAACTCACGAACTTGTGCCAGTAGAAGATCAGGACATAACTTCTTAGCATCGTCTGCCCACATGTTTCTAGTGACGCCAAATGCACGGGCTTCATAACTCACTGCAATTATTCTAAGGTTAGAGAAAAAGGGGAACAGAAAAATGTTTCATGATCACAAAATTAACATGAATAGAATACAAATATAATAATAGAAACTTTCTGGTCACAGATGCTATTACTCAATCGCAAACGCAGCAGCTCAGAAATCTCAAAAAATAGAACCTAGGTTAGTGTCATGTATTCTTATAAAGTAGCACAAGAACTGTACAGTATCTTACAAGTATCCTTGACAGTTACAAGAATAACAGTGATACATACCCACCACCTTTCCATGATTTGTACTGCACAACTGCACAAGGTTTATTCCTCAAATGAGGATTTTGCCGCTGCTCCACTTGAACAAAAAAACAGTCCATGTCCACTAGAGCAACTACTCGGTCCTGTCCATTAGCCATTTGTCTGTAAGGCAATATTTTATGCACAGTTAGAAAGGACACCTAATCCAAAGTGCCAAAAAAATTTTTATTTCCATTCTGCTACTGCCAAATTTCCATAAGCATGGGAATACAGAAACAAAAACAAAATCGGCATTTTCATACACTGCTGGCAAAATTACAAAAAGGTACAATTTTAGGAATGTAATAAGTATTAAAAAAATTGGGGGGGGCCTCCCCGGTGGCGCAGCGGTTAAGCGCTGGGTTGCGAAACTGCGCGCGGCCTCTGCGGCGCCGGTTCGATCCCCGGCTGCTCCCCGGCCACCACAGGAGGGTCCCACATGGCGTGCAGACCTCTCCTGCCGCCCGCTGCTCCCCTCAGCAGTGTACTTCAGTCCTTCTGCCTGCTCTGCTCCCCGCTCTGGCTCTGGTGAATTCTCTCACCCTCCCGCGCTTCTGACTGTACCCAGTGCATGTATAAACAAAACAAACAAACAAACCAGCAAACAAATAAATAAAGCATGCCTCTATAAAAAAAAAAAAAAAAAAAAAAATTGGGGGGGGGACCTCTCTGGTGGCATAAGGGATTAAGATGCAACCGATGAAGGGCCTCCCCGGTGGCGCAGCAGTTGAGCGCTGGGTTGCGAAGCTGCCCACAGCCTCTGCAGCGCTGGTTCGATCCCCGGCTGCTCCCCGGCCACAACCGGAGGAGGGTCCCACATGGCGCACAGACCTCTCCTGCCGCCCGCTGCTCCCCTCGGCAGTGTACTTCGGTCCTTCTGCCTGCTCTGCTCCCCGCTCTGGCTCTGGTGAATTCTCTCACCCTCCCGCGCTTCTGACTGTACCCAGTGCATGTATAAACAAAACAAATAAATAAATAAATAACATGCCTCTATTTAAAAAAAAAAAAAAAAGATGCAACCGATGAAGCTATCCTCAGCCGCTGCAGCATGAGTTCGATCCCAGGCCAGGGAGATACCGACATGGCACAGCAGACCTCTCCTGACTCGCCTGCCGCTCCCCTCAGCAGTGTATTTCACTCAATATGCCTGTTCTGTTCCCCACTCTGTCTCTGCTGAATCTTCTTACCCCCCACACCTCTGGCCTGTACCCCAGCACTTGTATGCATAAAAAATATTTTAAAAAATTTTTTTAAATTCCCATTCTCCAAAGGAATAGTCTGCTTCACAAAAGAAGATATATACTGGTCAATACATGAAAATGGACTCATTAGTTATGGGGAAATGCAAATTAAAACCACAATACACACAAATGGGGGGGGGGAAGCCAACCATCAATCTTACTGATAAATCTCAGTATAAAAGTTCAGGAAAAAGATAAACCAAAAATGATATATAAAATATAGGGCCTCCCCTGGTGGCATAGCGGTTGAGCGCTGGGCTGCGAGGCTGCCCACAGCCTCTGCAGCGCCCGTTCGTTCCCCGGTCGCCGGCGAGGGTCCCACCAAAAAAAAAAAAAAGATCTATAAAATATAAATGATATATAGCACTCGTGGCATTTTTTCTTTTTAAATATTTTGGATTTACAGAAAAGTTGCAAAAATAGAGTTCTCACTTTATATAGAACAATTATTAAAACTAAAGAATGGGGCCTCCTTGGTGGCTTGAGGAGCTAAGAACAGCACTATGAAGCTATCCGCAGCCTCTGCAGCACAAGTTCGCTCCCCGCGCAGGAAGGGAGCTACCCACATGGTACAGCAGACCTCTCCTGTCTCGCCTGCTGCTCCCCAAAGCAGTGTATTTCAGTCAGTCTGCCTGTTTTGTTCCCCACTCTGTCTCTGGCGAATCCTCTCACCCCCTGCACCTCTGGCCTGTACCCCAGTTCTTGTATGCATAAATAAATAAATCTTAAAAAACAAAAACTAAAGAATGAACACTGGTATAATATTCAACTACATACTTGAATTTCACTGGTTATCCCATTAATGTCCTTTTTCTGTTCTAGGGTCCAACCGTTAAGGTACAATGTCTCCTTAGTATCCTCTAATCTGTGACGCTTTGTTGGGATTTCCCTTGGGGTTTTTTGTTGTTGTTGTTTTTTTAAAGATTTATTTATTTATGCATACAAGAGCTGGGGTACAGGCCAGAGGCCGGGGGAGAGGGGTGTGAGTATTCACCAGAGACAGAGTGGGGAACAGAACAGGCAGATTGACCAAAGTACAGTACTAAGGGGAGCAGCAGGCGAGTCAGGAGAGGTCTGCTGCGCCATGTGGATAACTCCCTGGCTGGCCAGGAATCGAACTCGTGCTACAGTGGCTGTGGATATCTTCATATGTTGTGTCTTAATACTTGCGCCACCAGGGAGGCCCATGGATTTCCCTTGTTTTTCATTTTTGAAGAGAACTAGTCAATTACTTTGAGAATATTTCTCAAGTTACCTTTGTTGTTTTCTCTTTTTTTTTTTTTTTTAAATGAGGCATGTATTTTTATTTATTTGTTTGTTTGTTTGTTTGTTTGTTTGTACATGCACTGGGTACAGTCAGAAGTGCAGGAGGGTGAGAGAATTCACCAGAGCCAGAGCGGGGAGCAGAGCAGGCAGAAGGACCGAAGTACACTGCTGAGGGGAGCAGCGGGCGGCAGGAGAGGTCTGCGCGCCATGTGGGACCCTCCTCCGGTGGCCGGGGAGCAGCCGGGGATCGAACCGGCGCCGCAGAGGTCGCGGGCAGCTTCGCAACCCAGCGCTCAACCGCTGCGCCACCGGGGAGGCCCTGTTGTTTTCTCTTGATCAGATTGAAGTTACACATTTTTGGTAAGAATATTATGGAAGTGATGTGCTCTTTTTGGTGTATCATTGGGAGGTACATGATGTCAATATGTCTTGTTACTGCTGATTTTTTTTAAAGATTTATTTATTTATGATCATTTATTTATTTATGATTTATTTATGATTACAAGAACAGGGCACAGGCCAGAGGTGCGAGGATTCGCCAGAGACAGAGGGGAACAGAACAGGCAGACTGACCAAAATACACTGCTGAGGGGAGCAGCAGGCGAGTCAGAAGAGGTCTGCTGCGCCAGGTGGGTAGCTCTTTGGCCAGGGATAGAACTGGTGCTGCAGAGGCTGCAGACAGCTTCACAGCGCTATGCTCAACTCATTGTGCCACCAGGGAGGCCCCTACTGCTGATACTAGCTAGCCACAATCATTTAGTTGAAATGGTATTTGCAGGTTTCTCACTGTAAAGTTACTATTTTTCCTTTTGTACCTAGGATCTTAAGACAATTAAAAAACATACTACATACTATTCACAGATATGAATGGTAACAAATTCCCATACATACTTGAGAATATAAATAGACTAGTGATACTACTTAACATTTTTAGGAGTCTGGAAGTACTAATATAAATTAAACCAGTGACTCCAAAACTTAGTTGCAATTTGGAATCACCTAGGAACCTTAATAACATCAATATCTGACTTCTACTACCAGACATCCTAACTTGTTTGGTATGGGTGTTAGGAGCATTGTGGTTTTTAAAAGCTATTCAGGCAATTCTAATATGTAGCAGGGGTCAGCAACCACTGACTTAAAGTAAACATTTATGGAAACACCAGTAATTCATGATTTAAATATGAGAAACCAGGTTACACACTTGAGTAAGCACTCAACTGTATTCTAAAAAAAGTGTCAAGAATTAACATACATTTTGAAAAAGTGTCACGCAACAACAAAGCTGAAAGATCAGTAAAACAATGAATTTTAAAAATCAGAGTAGTGAAGGCATAATTTCTTATAAATTCCAGGGGACCGCTCACCTACAGCAGGCAGAAAGTGATACTTTATAAACATTTACGTGAGAAATCAAAGTGGTCTCAGTGTAGCTTGAACAGATAACGCCAGAAAAAAAAAAAATTAGTACATGCAAGAGATCTTTAAAGATGGAAAATGAAGCATTCTGCCTCGTGTCTAAATAGGGATTACGCTACTTTTGTCTTTAACACTTCAAAGTGGCAAAAATGCACAAACCTTCAGTAATCGCAATTATTAATAATCTTCAAGTACCTCGATTTATCCCGATCTATACAAATACGGTGCTGATCAACTGATGACACACTCAAGAAAAGCAAGCACAGGTAAGCAGTTTAGTCTCAATGTTGTGACCAGCCACTGCTACATCAAAACACCAACAGGCAACACGAAAAGTCCGAACACAGTGATACCGAACGGTTCTAAATTCTCTTACCAAGTGGCAAACACCTGGCCAAACCGCCAACCGCAGACGCCGCGGATGCCGGGCTCGGTGTCGTCCACCACCGTGAAGAAGAAGGCGACTTGCCACAAGCAGGCCTGTCGGTTTCGAAAGAAACGGTTTCGACGGAGCACCCGACGGAGGGTAGCGGAGGATCCTCGCCGCGGCAAACGCCCGCGCAGCCCTGAGGGGTTCGGCTCCGGCCACCGACTAGCCGGCCGGCGCTCCTGACAGAAACTACACCCCGCGCGCAGCCGGAGGGCCGTTGACGCGCGTGCGCAGTGCAGCCCTTCCGTCTCCCGCTCCGCCCACCGAGGAGCAACCGTCACAAGAAAGTCGCCACTTCCGCGGGCGCATGCGCAGTGGCGAGTCGGGCGCGTGCGCAGCACCCGGTCCTTCCCGGCTGGAGCTTCTGCCCCTCACGCTCCTCCTCCAGCTCCGCACCCCCCTCTCCCAAAGCCTGCCGCGGCCCGGTACCAGCGTGTGGTCCCGCCTAGGCAGCCGTCCGGTCCTCGTGCTCCCGGGACAGCCGTGGAGCGTGTTAGCGGCGCGTGGCGCTAGCCATGGCGATGGATCAAGTGAACGCGCTGTGCGAGCAGCTGGTGAAGGCAGTGACGGTCATGATGGACCCCAGCTCCACCCAGCGCTACCGGCTGGAAGCCCTCAAGGTAGCTGGGGTCTGGCGCCCCGGGCCTGCCGCGAGATCCTCTCCCAGCCCTAGCAGACCCGACACCGCCAAAACCCTGGTGGTCTCTCGCCCACGTTGCCCCAGGACCTCCCTCCCCAATCCCGGGGGTCGGATGGGGGGGTGCTTCCCCTCGCCGCCTTCTGCCTCTTCCCACTCCCAACCTTTTTTGCTTGCCGAGCCTGCCTTTTCCCCCGGGGCGCTCGGGTGCGTAAATGCTTCTCATCCCACCACTTTTCGCTGCTCTGTCTTATCCTTCTACCACTTCTGTTCACTCTAGTCCGCAACACCAACATCTCCGCAGCCGGCTGAACGTATTTTACCCCCCAAAGCCCCACATCCTCGCATCCCTTTGCCTTTCCTAGGCGCACGTGCCCATCCTGTCCCCGACAACGGCCACATTCTTTATGGTCTCCCCACGCTAAGTGTTACCCTGCTGACCCGCTCTAACCGAGCCCCAGCCCCTCTGGTGCCCCTTTGCTACATCTTTACGCACCTCTAACTTTCTACTGTGTCTTAGGTATTTCTGGGCTAATTCTCATAACCAACGCCCCCGCCCCCCCCATGTTTCTTAGTGTGATATTCTTAGGCTATTTTGCGCAAAGATGAACTTCCACCACTTACTTTGCATTTAAACAAGGGCACTTTGGTTTCCTGAAAGTAATGTCTTTGAGTCCCAGATGCTGTGCTCCCGACTTGTGTTTTGCTGTTTGGGAATGCTAATACCATAAATACGAACTTGTTCTCACCTCAAACAATGTATGTGAACTATTAGAAATGACCACTAGGAAAAAAATTACTTGTGTTCTACGTGTTTTAAGTGATGTAACTTCAAAAAGTGAAGTGAGCACCGCTTGAAAGAAACTTTACAATACAGTTGTAACAATTTATTATGAAATGTTAAAAATAGACACAAAAGTATATCCTACAATGATCTTGTATATGTCCATCACCTAAACTCGGCAGTTACAAAGATTTTACATTTACTTTATCTCTTCACCAAAGGTTTCTAAAGCAAAACCTCGAAATTGTCATTTCAAGCCATTATACTGAAGGGGTATCTGACAAAAAGCTTTTTATTCATTTAGATAAGGTTTGTTTTTTGTTTTTATGTTACTTGACTGTAGCATGGGGAATCTGGAACTACCCAACTAAAGGGAATGTTTGTTTCTTTATTGCTATGATGTTGAGCTAGATTTTGCAACTTAAAAGTATAGCTTAGGTTAGTTTCTTAAGATGAAGGGTTTTTTTTTTAGTTCTCACCTTCTCTTGGCTCCCAAGGGAAACAGTTAGTTGTTTTTTCTTTCAGTTTTGTGAAGAGTTTAAAGAAAAGTGCCCTATCTGTGTTCCCTGTGGCTTGAGGTTGGCTGAGAAAACACAAATTGCCATCGTCAGGCATTTTGGCCTTCAGATCCTGGAACATGTTGTCAAGTAAGGAACTTTTGGATGTTACTACTGAAGTATGTGAGAAAGCAAATCTTTATTTCTTATATAACTCATAGAGATACTCTTTAGGTGAGTTGAAAAGAACAATCCCCAAGAAGAAATGAATGATCCCCAAAAGGTTATTAGAACCTCATGGGAATTCTCCTTTAGGACTTAACCTTTTTCTTCTTCTATCTAAAGTTGTAATTTCTTCTGTGTAAAATGCAAGGTACATAGAGTACTTAGCTTTCCATGAATGTTTGCTAATAGCTGCTAATCATTCAACCAGCATTTATTGAGCTGCTACTATATGCCAGACCTCAAAAAAAAAAAAAAATTAAAGGCACAATGCCTAATCAGAGATTGATTTACCTATACATTGATTTTTTTTTTATTAAGTTTGAAGGTGTGCGATCTCTTTACAGCCCAGCCAAAGCAGGATTATATGACAGTAACTGAAAACCCCTCCTAACTTGAGTCTCCTACCCGCAGTGCTTGTCAGAAGAATCAGCTTGTAAGATTTAGCCTTGTTTTTTTGCTGGATTTGTGTTATTACCTTGTAACCAGCACAGAAATGGAGTTAGTGTTATCAAGATTATATTTTTCCAATTATGTTGTTACATTTCCCCCAGATGTATTTGCTTTTGGTCTTTGAAATTAAAGGGAAAAGCTGATTTGTGCACAAATTCTTTATTCTGATTAATGAACTGCTGTCTATATAAAACTCTTACCCAAGAATTTTTCTTCTTTTAACATTTTGGTTAAATATGGACTGATTTTTTATTCTTTGAAGAATACAAAATCAAAAGTATAGTTGCTTAATGAAATCACCAACATAATCTTAACAGAGGAATCAAAACTAGTCTCTTGTGAAAAGAAGACTTCTAATGTGGTTCTGTTGACTTTATGCATTTTGGTGGCCAGGTTTCGATGGAACAGCATGTCTCGATTGGAGAAGGTCTATCTGAAGAACAGTGTCATGGAGCTGATTGCAAATGTAAGGAATGGTTGCTTGGAAGACTTAATGTTTCCAAGGTAGCTTAGACAAAGTGTGACTTCTTCAGTGTAGCATTTATATAAAAATTCACTGGTTCTACATAAGTCAAATCAGATACTTTTTATAATATTAAATGTTATCTTTAAGGTAGAAAGAACCATCACCACAAGAATCATAATTCTTCACATTTTCATTACTAGGCTTAATTAATCCCTTATGTGTTGAGTTCTACTTTTTTTTTAAAGATTTATTTATTAATGCACACAAGAACTAGGGTACAGGCCAGAAGTTTGGGGGGTGAGAGACCTACCAGAGAGAGAGTGGGGAACAGAACAGGCAGATTGAGTGAAATACACTGCTGAGGGGAGCAGCGGATAATTCAGTAGAGGCCTACTGTGCCATGTGGGTTGCTCCCTGGCCACCGGGGATCGAACTTGTGCTGCAGTGGCTGCGGATAACTTCATAGATTGCATCTTAACTCCTTGTGCCACCAGGGAGGCCCGTACTTTTATTTATTTTTTTTAAGATTGATTTCTATTTATTTCTGCATACAAGAACTGGGGTACAGAGGTACAGGGGAGTGAGAGGATTCACCAGAGCAGAGTGGGGAGCAGAACAGGTAGACCTGCTGAAATACACTGTTCAGAGGAACAAGGCGGCGAGACAGGAGAGGTCTGCTGTGCCGTGTGGGTCAGCTCCCTAGCCAGGGATCCAATTCATGCTGCAGTGGCTGGCAGTCGCTGGTGATAGCTTGATAGCCCTAAATTATATTGAAACTCTGTCCACTTTACTCTTTGTTTCCTTTCATTCCAGAGTGAACTATTATGTATGATACTAGCTATAAATATATGCAGGATGAATTTGTTTCAGGAGAATATAATTTGTTTTGAGAATGATTCATTTCAAGAATATGACTTTAAACATGTTTTAAATTTATTGGTTTTTTAAAAGATTTATTTTTATTTATTTTTGCATACCAGAACTGGGGCGTAGGCCAGAGGTGCAGGGTGTGAGAGGATTCACCAGAGACAGAATGGAGAGCAGAACAGCCAGATCAACTGAAATACACTGCTGAGGGGAGCAGTGGGTGCGGCAGGAGAGGTCTGCTGCGCCATGTGGGTTAGCTCGCTGGCTGGGGATCGAAGTTGCAGTGGCTGGCAATAGCTTGATAGCACTGACACTTTAACCCCTGAACCACCAGGGAGGTCCATGTTGTTTTAACCAAAGGCATAAAAAACGGAATTCCTACCCCTTTCTCATTCCAAAGTCTGTGCCTTTAATATTAAAAAAAAATTACCTTCCAATTTTTTAATTAACTTAGCTTGTATTTTGCTAGTTCTGAAGGACTCGACAGAAGTCATAATTTATTAATCATGTTATGGGTTTCACCCCCACTATCAAAAAATAGAACTTTCCTAATTGGCATGATTTGATAGGTTATTTTTTGGGTCTGGGAACCCTCAAAAACTTTTCCATATAAATTACTGTAATAGCACTCCTGTACTTATAAAATAATTTACCAAATCATACCAATAGGAATGTTCTACTTTTGGATACTGGAGGAAACCTCTATCAAACTTAGAAGAACAAAACCCAATAATGACCTTTCTGACTCTTCTAATACTAGGACTACTGGTAAACTATTCAGTTGCTGCCCCTTTTATCAGTCTCTCAATATTCTCTTTATTTCTATACTCTTCTACCAGTGTTGGCCCTCCCACAAAATGAAATGACCAATGAGTCTCTTCAGTTTATAAAGGGAAACAATGATGTCTTCCTTGCTCTGTGACAGCCATTTTATTAGCTGATGCAACTCTTACTTAAGCTTTAAGTGGGAAGAATGACTAGTGAGAATGCAGGACAAGTGACTCAGATATGGAGAACAGGTTTGTTTATTCTGTTTAAAAAGCAGGCCTGCTGATGAGTTTTGTACACCTTTACGGCCCAGTTTTTTTTTTTTTCCTTGAATTCAGTCTAGCAGATCTCTTAATGTCTCTTCTTCTTTCTCAGGGAACACTGGACATTTTGGAAGAGGAGAATCATATTAAAGATGTTCTATCTAGAATTGTAGTAGAAATGATCAAGCGGGAGTGGCCACAGCACTGGCCTGACATGCTTATAGAATTGGACACTCTTTCTAAACAAGGGGTATGGAATATAGCTGAATCAGTTCAGTTTCCTTTTGGTTTTTTTTTTTTAGGGTTTTTTGTTTGTTTGTTTGTTTTGGCTCTTCAGGGGTTTTTTGTTTTGTCAACAGAAAAGAGCCTTTGGGTATCCCTATAATGAAAAATGTTTTAGTTTAATTTAGCTTATTTCTAATATTCTAGGAAACACAGACAGAATTAGTGATGTTTATCCTTTTGCGACTGGCAGAGGACGTAGTGACCTTTCAGACATTACCCCCTCAAAGAAGAAGGGATATCCAACAAACATTAACCCAGAACATGGAAAGGATCTTCAGCTTTCTACTAAACACCCTTCAAGAAAATGTAAATCAGTACCGGCAAGCGGTAAGGGGATACCCTATCTCTCAAAAGTCCTGTTTTCTTCTATGAGCGAATTTTTTTGTTTGTTTTTTAAAGTTAATTTTCAGCAAGGAACTAGGATATATCTAGTTCAACAACAACAAAGTCATTTTATGAGCTAAGAAGAAACAGATAACAGGAAAAAGTGGAACTAATTTTCTAAGAAATTCAATTCAATGAATTTCATGTATTAGGGAAAAGTCTTTGTACAGTAAGAAAATTCTTAAAATAGTGTAAAAGTGAAAGTTAACTCCTAATATTTAAAAATTTCTAATAGGTCAGGATAATTATCCTTGTTATTTTTTATATCCCATTTAGGCCTGACCTCTTTTTCAGTGAAAACTTAGAAGTTATATTAACCTTGGCTACATGATCCCTTGTATTTTATTCCTCATGAGGATTTTCTTCTGCAGAAAAGAGCAAGCTGGATAAAGATACTGTCTTTCAACTTTTATGGTATTTAGCAGAGAGCCTTCAGAAGGAGACAGTGTGAAATTAGCCTAGTTTGGTGGTTCTCAGTGGGGGTGGTTTCCCCCCAGGTTGTCACAATAAGAGTGGGTACTGGCATCTAGCAGGTGGAGGCAAAGATGTTGCCAAACCTTCCATAATCCACAGAACAGTCCCTATTGATAAAGAATTACCCAATCCAAAATGTTGACAGTGCTGAGTAAAGAACTCTGATTTAGAATTCTCATAATACATACTTAACATATTAGGATTAATTAAAATTAGTTATTTTTTGTGTCCACAGCAGTTTCATTAGGTTTATTTTTCAGAACTGTGCTAGAAGCTTACACAGATATTGATAAGGTTATGAGCTATTAGGGTGGGGGTGAACTCACAGTGGGCACCTAATTAACATCCAAAAAAATATTTTGAGTAAGTATTAAGCCTTCATCAGCCATAATCATATTTGTTTGAATTTTGCATATTATTTAATCCTCAAAACAACCCTAAGAGAAAGTATTATCTCCATTTTAGGAATAAGTATCCCAAGGTACAGATTATAATGTTGAAGATCTCCTAATAAATGTTTGTGGAATTTAAGCCCATCCTTTTATTAGAATGTACTCTTTCCCCCTGAATTTCTCCCCTAGCATTTTCAAAAGAAAATACCTGAGAAACATTTGCATTATATATATTATTGAGGATAAAGAAGGTTTTTTCATTTCCCCTTCAGAGATTTAATCCCTAAGAGAAGGAGAATAAATTATGAATACTTAGATGTCCTAGAAATCTAGTCAACATACCAGATAAGGACTGATTGATTATAGCCTCACAAATATTAGAAATCTGTCCGCTGTGGTTTTTACCCATAGTTTCATTCTCTCCATCTGTTAAACCAGGCTACCATTTGTGCCTAGAATTAGAGCACACCAAGAGCTATTTTTTGTACCTTGAACTTCTTAGTTTCATCATAGGTTCCTTCTCTGATTCCATCACCCATTCCAGTACCTTCCCAATTGGGGAGGAGGTTGAACGGTAACAGATGAGGGATGAATGGGAGCACCTTCCTCCTGTCACCTGGCTCTGGCACTGGTCCCAGAGGCATGGACAATCCGAATGAGACTGAAAAATTTGTTGGAGTGACTGGACTTGGCTGTTGTCAGTCGGATTCCTTTTCCTTCTTGGGCAGAACCAGTAGATAGATATTGGTGAGAGGGTTCTACTTACCTGTACCCCATTAACACCTCTACCTGATTACTGCTGATGAAGGCTTAATACTTATTAAAAATATTTTTTTGAAAGTTAAAAAAAATAGTAAAACAAATCCTTTCTGATTCTAATGGTAGTAAGTTTTCAGGTCTATGAGAAGTTGTTATTGCTGCTTGAATTATTTTTCCCTTAACTGTCTTTAGGAGTTATTCTTAATTTTAATTTCAAAAGTTCCTCAGGAAACACATTAATTTTATACATGTATAAAGTATATAGAACTTAAAAAGTTTTATGGAATTTGAAATGTGAGAGTAACACTGGTAATTTACATTTACTAAATAGACATTTTCATATATTTAACATCCATATTTTTGGATATGTGGTTTTCCTATGGTTGCATCCATACATACATGGTCACAAAGTATATTCATTTAATTTCTTTTTTTTCTATTAACATTACGTAATTTCAGTATACCATGGTCAGTTAGAATTTGCCTTTATTTTAATGCGGAAAGAAGCTAATACTTTGTTTTAAACTGTATTTCTCATCACTAGCAAAGTTGATTCTTACTCATTTTTCATCTGTTGTATTTCGTTTTAAACTGTATGCTTAGAAATTATCTTTGTGGATCTTAATGTTCGAATAAGTTTGTGTAAGTGCCTTATATTGACTTCTGACCATTTTGTTAAAATAACCTGCCCTTGTTAGAGGAAATAACTAGTTATGCATTCTTAGTAAAGTTGTATTCTTTTCCAAGATTAAAGTTGATTCAGTATTTGAAAATCATTACTGACGAGCCTTAGTTATGGGGGTGGAAAGTTATTACCTAACCTTTTGCTCATTAAATACATTGGATTCTTATACTTCTTTTCTTTCAGAAGACAGATAATTCTCAGGAGTCAAAGGTAAGAGTTCTTTGTGGAGTTGGAAAGAGACTTCTTTAAGCCTATCAGGTACAGAGATGTATACACTAGTAGAGGGTGAGCTCAGTCTTATTTTATTTTATCATTGAGTTAGGTAGAGGGAGTCAAAATTACAGTATTTGAGATTTATTGAAGGGGATAAAATGGCCATACTTACCAATATGGTCTTATTACTGGATGTTGAGAATGCAATTATTGGAGAAGTGATTGCTTATCAGAAGAAAACCTTTGAATTCCCTATCAGTGACTCTTACATATTTAAAATCAATTTAAAAGAAAAAAATTGTATATTTTTTAGAATTATAAAATAGAAGGAGCACAGGTGTAATCAAAGCTTCCTTGTCTACTAGTGTGCCCTTAATGGTCAAAATGATTTTTTTCATGCAGGCCCAAGCACATTGTCGAGTAGGAGTTGCAGCACTGAATACTCTAGCAGGCTACATAGACTGGGTGTCCATGAGTCATATTACTGCTGAAAACTGTAAACTCCTGGAGATGTTGTGCCTGCTTCTAAATGAACAGGAACTTCAGTTGGGAGCAGCTGAGTGTCTTCTCATTGCAGTCAGCAGAAAAGTAAGCTACCACTAGAAAATGACTTTATCCTCAGACTCTGTGTGTGTGTATGTGTTTAATATTATGTTGTGGCATGGGGCCTCCCTGGTGGCGCAAGGGGTTAAGCACTGCACTATGAAGCAATCTGAAGCCTTTGCAGCACGAGTTTGATCCCCGGCCGGCCAGGGAGAAACCCCATGGCACAGCAGACCTCCTGCCTCGCCCACTGCTCCCCTCAGCAGTGTATTTCAGTCAGTCTGCCTGTTCTGTTCCCCACTGTCTCTGGTGAATCCTCTCACTGCTCTCCCCCATGCCCCCACCCCCCCATACCCCCACCCCCCACACATACCTCTGGCATGTCACCCAGTTCTTATATGCATAAATAAATAAATCTTAAAAAAAAAAATGTTGTGGCAGAAAGACTTCTAAAAGTTTGGGCTTTTTTTTTTTTTTTTAAGATTTATTTATTATTTATCTATACAAGCACTGGGTACAGTCAGAAGCGCAGGAGGGTGAGAGAATTCACCAGAGCCAGAGCGGGGAACAGAACAGCCAGACTGATGAAATACACTGCTGAGGGGAGCAGCGGGCAGCAGGAGAGATCTGTGCGCGATGTGGGACCCTCACCGGCGGCCGGGGATCGAACCGGCGCTGCAGAGGCTGCAGGCAGCTTCGCAACCCAGCGCTCAACCGCTGCACCACAGGGGAGGCCCTAAAAGTTTGGACTTTTTTACTGGACATCAATTTATTACATGCCTTTGACCCCTTTGGATAAGTTTGCCAGTATTCTATGGATATGCTGCAATATGCAGCATATAAAGATTTGTCATGGTACTTGGTTCTTAACATAGTTATGAACCTTGGACGTCACACTTAAGTACAGAGGTAAAATTAATATTAAAGATTAGCATGCAGTGTTATGTCAAAGAATCTTAGATAGAGGTTAACACTGACTATACATTCATGCATCTTACTCACACATCTCTTGACAGATACATCATTAGGTGAACCTGTGCAAACATCAGAGTGTAATAACACAAACCTAGATGGTATAACCTACACTGCTAGTTGTGTGTATGCTATGTGATAACCTACTGGAGCCACCATTATATGTGTAGTTTGTCTCTACCCAAACATTGTTAAGCAATCCATTACTGTACCTATCTTTGCTAACATGACTTTTCTCCACAGACATGTTGTCATCAGATGTAATTTACTTTGCTTTCATTACAGCATTGTAGCCCTTACCCATTTTTAGTCTTAAATAGTTGGCCTTTTTCTAGTGTTTAGTCAGCTGCAGGGCTATGTGAGAATTATGAAGTGAGTATGTTGGATTATATAGAAAATGTTAATATTTGAAGACTCTTAATAATATTATTTGTATTACCCATGTTTCCCTAAAATTGGGTGTAGGGCAAGTTGGAAGACCGGAAGCCCTTGATGGTCTTATTTGGAGATGTTGCCATGCATTATATACTTGTTGCTGCCCGGTGAGTATCTACATTTCTGTATATTTTCTGATTTCTTTGTTATTTTTAGGTCTTCCTTGGATGTATTTAAAGTTCCTTTCTGTGTTCCTGAGAGTATTCTTTGTAGGAAAACCAGGCAGTCATTTAAAGGAACAATTCAACCATTTTGAAGACCTTATACTGGAAATAAGTTGTGGCACCAGCCCACTTTCATAGTTTTTCCTATTCTCCCTAGGCAACTCATTTTGATTCTTTGTCTCTGGTCCGCAAGCCTCCTAGTAGCCTTGGTAACTAGGCCAGAGAAAGCTCTGGTCTGTTGCAGCAGAGTCTGTCTCAGGGCCTCCCTCAATTGCAGGACTCCAGATATTCCTCCCTGTTCTTCATTAAAGTAATCAATATCTGAAGTGCTAAGGTTCTTGAAGGTAGCTGGAGAGATGTGCTCAATGAGAAATGTGTGCATAAAACCTATAAACACATTTATATCCTGAAATAATGACTTATTTTCTCTCAGTGCTCTAGAAAATATGAAAACATTTCCTGATAAGTATTTCTTACTAGTGAGTCAGACTGTCTTTCGCAGATAATTGAAACTGTTGTAGTACCCTCTTTTCACTACTTTCGATTTGCTCTTGGTCTCAAGAACATGAAAAGATGTGAGGCGCATATGTATTACCTAAACCCTCTTACTGCCAATTCTTCAACAGCTTTTATGCTGACTTTCCTGTGGAGACTACAGCTCTGTTTAATGGGATCCTGTCTTTTGGGTGACCATTATAGTTAATGTTTCTAAACCCCATGTTTTTATTATTTTTTTATCTTTTTTTTTAAAGATTTATTTATTTTTATACAAGAGCTGGGGTGCAGGCCAGAGTTGTGGGAGGTGAAAGGATTCACCAGAGAGAGTGAGAAGCAGAACAGGCAGACGACCAAAATACACTGCTGAGGTGAGCAGCAGGTGAGACAGGAGAGGTCTGCCACGCCATGTGAGAATCTCCCTGGCCGGCCAGGAATCGAACCCGCTCTGCAGAGGCTGCGGACAGCTTCACAGCGCTGCGCTCAACCTGCTGCGCCACAGGGGAGGCCCAAGCCCCGTGTTTTTGGTTCCATAAATACCATGACATCTACACTACGGTGTCCCATCTCTGTACTCCTGGATCCAGTGTGTAAAACTGATTTAAACCCAGGTAGTCATATTCCAGAGCCTGCACTGGAAACTATAACACCATTTACTGCCCTTCAACATCACTAGAACTTAGTCTTGCTTACTGCAAGGGCCATGTTTTTTACATTATATTCTGTTGCCTTCAGACTGCAACCAATAACAGCTGCTGTCCACTAGTCATTAATTCCTGTTACTATGAATAGTCCTGCATCTTTTTGGTTCAGATTTGTCACTAAATCTTTTTATAAATTTTTTTTTTATTTGATAGCTCTTGTATTCTAAAATAGCAGATAAGGGATTATAGACCTTAACTAAATGACTTAAAGAAAGAAAGCCCAGAGTTATGTTTATATTGAGTCTTTTTTTTTTTAAGATTTATTTATTTATGGGCCTCCCTGGTGACAAAGGAGGTTAAGCACTGCACTGTGAAGCAATCCACGAGTTCCATCCCTGGCCAGCCAGGGAGCAACCCACGTGGTGCAGCAAACCTCTCCTGTCTCGCCCGCTGCTCCCCTCAGCAGTATGTTTCAGTCAGTCTGCCTGTTCTGTGCCCCGCCCCCCACCCCCGCCTCGCTCTCTGGTGAATCCTCTCACCCCCCACACCTCTGGCCTGTACCCAAGCTGTTGTGTGCTTATGCAAAACAGGAAGACTGACTGAAACACACTGCTGAGGGGAACAGGGGCGAGTCAGGAGAGGTCTGCTTCGCCATGTGGGTTGCTTCCTGGCTGGGGATGGAGCTCTTGCTACAGTGGCTGCGGCGAGCTTCATAGGTTGTGTCTTAACCCCTTGCCCCACCAGGGAGACCCTACAGTCTTCATTTTTTTAAGACTTGATTATTTTAGAGAAGTTTTGGGTTCACCACAAAACTGAAAGGAAAGTAGAGAGATTTGTTCTTGCCCCCACACTTACATAGTCCCCCATTATTAGAATGGTGCATTTGTTAGAACTGATGAACCTACACTGGCTTATCATAATCATCCAAAGTCCAGGGTTTATCTTAGGGTTCATTCTATGAGTTTTGACAAATGCATTTTGACCTGGGTCCCCCACTGTTTAGAATCGTCTAGAGTATTTTCTCTGACCTGGAAATATTCTGTGCTCTGCCTATTCTTCCCTACTCCTCTAATCCACTCCCTGACAATTGACCTACTTTATCCATATTTTTTCCTTTTCCAGAATGTCATAATTGGAAGCATATGATATGTAACTTTTTCAGATTGGCTTCTTTCACATAGTAATATGCATTTAATGGTACCTCTGTATCTTTTTATGACTCACTTCTTTTCATGCGGAATAATTTCATTACCTGGATGGACCAGAGTTTATACATTCAGCAGGATATGGTTGCTTCCAAGTTTTGACCATTATGATTAAAGCAACTATAAACGTTTTGTAGGTTTTTATGTGGACTTAAAATTTCAATTCCTTTGGGAAAACAAGCACAAATGCTAAATTGTTTGGTAAGAGTATGCTTAGTTTTATAAGAAACTGTCAAACTGCTTTCCAAAGTATGGGTACCTTTTTGAATTTCCACAACTAATGAGTGATAGTTCCTGTTGCTTAACATCCTGATTACATTTGGTGGGCTCAGTGTTTTGGATTTTGGCCTTTATAACAGGTTTGTATTAATTGGTGTGTAGCATCTTGGTTGTTATAATCGATGACATATAATGTGGAGTATCTTTTCATACTTTTATTTGCTATCTGTGTAGCAAATAAATTTCATTTTGGTGAAATGTCTGTTAAGGTCTTTGGCCCATTTTTTAATCAAGCTGTTTTCTTGTTGAATTTTAAGAGTTTTTGTACATGTTGAATAATGGTCTTTTTTAGATATGTCTTTGCAATTCTGTGACTTGTCTTCTCATACTTTTGATTATAGTCCTTTTAATTTTGTCAGTAGTATAAAGACTTGTTACATGTTCCCCTAGAGATCTGAATCCTCCCTGGGTATCAACTAATGTCTTTTATATAGCCTGTATGCATTGTTTTATGGAGTCATGCTCAAAGTTTATTATCCCAAACACCCACAGACCACATACTGCCTGAGAACTAGAGTGTCCTTTGGGAGATGAGATTGCATTAAATCCTGCTCCTCATCAATCTTTCATGTTTGATTTTTTTTTAACTTTTAATAACTATGAATGTTGAAGCACAGGTCACATATAGCTCTATTTAAGACCCTTTGGCTCTTTTGATGTGCATCTAATAACACTATTTTCTCATCTTACAGGACTGCTGATGGAGGAGGCTTAGTAGAAAGACACTATGTCTTCCTGAAGAGACTCTGTCAAGTGTTGTGTGCTTTGGGCAATCAGCTATGTGCATTGCTGGTGAGCACTTACTTTCTGGAGACTTGGGGCCATTTAAGGAGAGCATTTAGGAAGACATATATACATAAAGGGTGACAGATGCCACTGATTTTAGCTTGGTAGAGTCACCTCCTATAAATTATTTCATGAGATTCTATTAATTTATTTTAATAGGGCTTGAATGATACAAAATTCTTTTAAACAAGTCAGTTATTAATATCAGTGACAAACATACATCTTTTATTCCATGTAGTCAACATTTCTATTATGATTTTGATACTTGTCTGCAAAGTATTACCTTTTTAAGTTCTATTAGATCATGAAACATTACGAATTTGAATAAAAAACCTCTTCCAATGTCTAAAGAATATATTTATTATTGGATCATAAAAAAAATTATAGTCTGATTGACCTGGAAATGACTGTGTTTAGGGACATATTTAGTCCTTAATTTTATAAGTTGAAAGGTAGGTCATTGATATTTGCAGACATTTGCACTTGATGTTATGCTTTTTGTGGTGGCTTGAATCATTAGGTCTTCAGGCATAAGACATACACCACTAAGTAATTATATTTACTATATTGGGTCATAGAGATGTGGATAGACCAGATCTGGGGAAAAAAAAATAATACGAATTTCTTCTTTTTGTGATTTCTGGAATGAATACTTTCTTTCATTTTATTGTTTGACCACAGAATGAGTTTCAGAGATGATGAAATGTGTTTTAATAATGATGATTAAAGAGGTAAGGCAGCTTTCCTATTTTGGTAAGCCCTAGAAATGATGCCTTCCTTTGATTGCAGGACATATAATGTCCTTTCACAACTGATTTTTTTCTCAAAGTGGACATAACCTTAGGGTGTTATTATCTTCATAATAAATAAAAGATTAATCACTTGGCTTTTTCTCTTATCACCTCCCAATTCAAAAATGTTTGTGTCTTCATAGCCCAACTAGATCCTCAGTTGGGCCCAGTACACTGAAGCCTCAGCACAATCTTCTTTGTTTTTTTAATTTTTTCCAGAAAATTGGTTTAGTCTGCCCACCATAGCCACTCTGCTCCCTGTTATGATGTCTCTTTCCCTGGGTATACAGAGAATCATTGCCCTTCTTGTACTGTGTCACTTTGAGGGGTTAATACTTGTCACACTTCTTATAGAATGTCTGTCAGGTTTTAATGACTTTCACATTGCTTGTGAGACTGCTGTCAGCACAGAAGGTGTAAAACTGAAATTTGCATTTGTTACTCTACTCCTCCCACTTCCCACCATTCATCCGCCATCAGCATCGTTAATGTAGTGATGTTTTTATCCTACAGGGTGTGGATTCTGATGTAGAAACTCCAACAAACTTTGAAAAATACCTGGAATCTTTTCTTGCTTTCACAACCCATCCAAGTCAGGTAAATTTTATGCAGGTATCTTTTTATTATTTTTAGTTAAATAAATCAAAGTCAAGCACTATGGCCTGAAGTATATACAGCTTGTGTATAAAGTATGACTAATAAGGACCTAGGAAATAACTATAACATCATTTCATTAAGAATTGTTGAGTCTTATTGAACCAAACATGATTCTGTCTAGGTAAGCAGTTTTTCCCCTCAGGTAATACCTTCTGATAATTCTCAGTTAAGTGTGAGAGGTATGTCCCAGGTGATTTGCTACTAAAGATATTTTATATACAAAAGTTTAATTGTGTTATTAAATTTTATCCAATTTAAGATTTTACTTGCAATATCACTGAGATTCCTATATTCTTCCCTGCATAAAAGAGAAAGTTGTAGAGTTCCACTGATACTACAAGAAATGCAGACCTTACTAACAGGTGGTACATCATAAACAGTCATAACCAGTGCATTACAGTATGGACTGTTTCAAAGTATCATAGGTTTATTTCCATGAAAAAAATGCAGTTGCTTATTTCTGGGCTAAGTGATAGTCTTGGTTTTAAACTCTTAAGTCCTTAAGTTGGGATTTTTCTGCTTTTTAGTTTCTACGCTCTTCAACTCAGATGACTTGGGGAGCCCTCTTCCGGCATGAGATCCTATCCCGTGACCCTTTGCTATCAGCAATAATACCAAAATATCTTCGTGCTTCTATGACTAATTTGGTCAAGGTATGCAATGGAAATCTGAACATTTGGGTTGTAGATGAATAAGACCTTGATTGGCGTCAGTCACAGCCAAGTCTTAGTCACTAGATACCTCCTTTGCACATATTATTCTCCTAATCCTCAAAAAGAAAACAGTCCATACATGTTTTTTGTATTTTGGAGCACTTACGTGTTAAGTATTGGACTAGATCTTAGGAAAAAGAAGTAGTAGGTCAAGAAAAGTGACCATGTCTATACAATATGGTAGGTAATTACTTCTCAGAGGTTAAAAGCAGGTAGGAGGTAGAGATAGAGGATTCTAACAAGTGATGTCTAATCGTTTCTGAAAGTTTAGTGAGATGACGAAAGATGAAAGATGAATGAGCAAGGACTGAGTGTAGAAGCAGAGCTTGCTACCTCATTAAGAGATACTTATGAATTCCCTGAGATCTGCTAAGAGCTCTTGCAGCTGATAGATGCGTGATTTTTTTTATAAGTTTCTATGTCTGATTTTATTTTTTTTTCACATTTTATTTAAATTTTATTTTTTATATCCCCCATATAATTACAACCCCCTTATTTTGACCCAAACCCTCCTTTCCCACCCCCCAGAGAGTGTCTCTGGTTCATAGTTGTTTGTTGATTTTGATATTTTCTTTCTTATAGTTATTCTTTTTCCTGGTCCCTTATTTAAGTTTTCTAGATTCCTGCTATGAGTGAGACCATTTGGTATTTTCCTTTTTCTTTCTGGCTTATTTCTCTGAGCATGATCCCTTCCAGCTCCAAAAATGTGGAACACTTCACGAATTTGCGTGTCATCCTTGTGCAGGGGCCATGCTAATCTTCTCTGTATTGTTCCAATTTTAGTATATGTGCTGCCAAAGCGAGCACTAGATGCTTAATCTTGATTTGTAAAATTAGTGACTGGGACCAATAAATAGTTCCCTAATTTACTCAAGGAATTCACGTAGCACACAACATGTGGTTTAGGTTTAGGTTTAGGTTTCTGCCATAGTCCAGTATTTTTTAGTTGAAAAATATAATATTCCGTGCTTATTCTTAGGGTTCAATTCTTTTTTATTTGTTGCATGTTATATTTAGCATTTTGTCTTGGGACATTTTTATACCCGAAGAACCCAAACAAATTTCAGCATTTGATTCTCTGTAAGGAACCTGGAAGAGAGTATCAAATAATTCTCTTTTCTACAACTCTCAGGATTACTGGACCTAGGAACAAATTGTGGACTTAGGATAGAGTAGAAGTAGTTATTTATCAAAATGTCTTGGACAACACTTAACTTCTTAAATTAAAAATCATTGGGGTGGGCCTCCCCGGTGGCGCAGCGGTTGAGCGCTGGGTTGCAAAGCTGCCCACGGCCTCTGCAGCGCCGGTTCAATCCCTGGCTGCTCCTGGGTCACCGGAGGAGGGTCCCAAATGGCACGCAGACCTCTCCTGCCGCCCGCTGCTCCCCTCAGCAGTGTGCTTCAGTCCTTCTGCCTGCTCTGCTCCCCGCTCTGGCTCTGGTGGGTTCTCGCCCTCCCACGCTTCTGACTGTGCCCAGTGCTTGTATAAATAAATAAAAATAAATCTTAAAAAAAAAAATCATTGGGGGCCTCCCTGGTTGCACAAGAGGTTATTAAGCACCCACTATGAAGCTTGTGAAGCCTCTGCAGCACAAGTTCAATTCCCAGCCGGCCAGGGAGCTTCCCACATGACGCAGCAGACCTCTCCTGTCTTCACCCGCTGCTCCCCTTAGCAGTGTATTTCAGTCAGTCTGCCTGTTCTGTTCCCTACTCTGACTCTGGTGAAATCCTCTCACCCCTTGCACCTCTGGCCTATACCCCAGTTTTTGTATGCATAAATAAATAAATCTTTAAAAAAAAATAAAATCATTGAGCTAGCCTCCCTGGTGGCGCAGGGCTTAAAGTCTCAGCACTGTCAAGCTATTGCCAACCACTGCAGCATGAGTTCGATCCCCAGCCAGGGAGATAACCCACATGGCGCAGCAGATCCCTCCTCTCGCCCCCGCTACTCCCCTCAGCAGTGTGTTTCAGTAGATCCTCCTGTTCTGCTCCCCACTCTGTCTCTGGTGAATCCTCTCACCCCCCTGTACCTCTGGCCTATACCCCAGTTCTTGTATGCATAATAAATTTTTTTAAAATATTTAAAAAGAATTCATAGCGCTTCTGGAATTTAACACTTTTGGAAGGTTCATTGTCATTCCCTACTCCCATTATATTTCTTTCCAGATGGGCTTTCCTTCTAAAACAGACAGTCCTAGCTGTGAATATTCTCGATTTGATTTTGATAGCGATGAGGACTTCAATGCTTTCTTCAACTGTAAGTGATATTCACCTGGAATTTCTCTCAGCAGTCTGAGAATGACATCTAGTGTTATGAATCATGATTGACCCTTGGGATTCTTTATGAAGGAGCCTCAAATCTGGAGAACGCCTGTTTAAAATTAGTTTCACACTGAGAGGGTGCTCAGATTGCACTCATTCCATGCACAGCATTGTCATATACTGCCTTTGCATTTTGATGTGTAGAGATAATCACTGTACTTAAGGTACTCTTGGTTTTTTTTATACTTAGGATTTCCTACCATTCTTACTTTGTATGTCTTCTCGGGGTGGGGGGGGGACCTCTATTTATATCCTAGTTTTATTCTGAGTTTCCTGTATCCTATCTCCCTTTAACCCCCCCTTTTTTTTAAATAACAAATTTATTGAGATATAATTCATTTACTCATTTACTGTACTCTTCAACCATTTATCATATTACAATTCAGTGAGGTTTTTTGTTTTGTTTTTCATAGTTGTGTATTTGTCACCCCAGTCAATTTTAGAACATTTTCATGACTCCAATAAGAAACCATTTCCTGGGCCTCCCCAGTGATGCAGCACTGTGAAGCTGTCCACAGCCTCTGCAGTGCAGGTTCAATTCCCAGCCAGCCAGGGAGATTCCCACATGGCGTGGCAGACCTCTCCTGCCTCACTCGCTGCTCCTCTCAGCATTGCTTTCAGTCCATCTACCTGTTCTGCTCCCCGCTCTGACTCTGGTGAATCCTTTCACCCTCCCATGCCTCTGACCTATACCCCAGCTCTTGTATAAAAATAAATAAATCTTTAAAAAAAAAAAAAAAAAAGAAGCCATTTCCCAGTTCCCGCATGCCTCCCAACTCTGGGCAAGCACTAATAATCTACTTTCTATTTTTCATCTATTCTGAACCTTTCACATAAATGCAATTATACAATAAGTGGCCTTTTGTAACTGCCTTCTTTCACTTAGCATAATGTTTTTAAAATTCATCTATGTTGTAGCATGTATCAGGATTTCATTTCTTTTTATTGCCAATAACATTTTATTGTGCGGATATATACATTTTTACTTATTCATCATATGTTGATGGATATTTGAATTGTTTTCACTTGGCTATTAAGAATAACATTGCTATAAACATTTGTGTGCAAGTTTTTATGTGGACATGTTCTTCTTTCTCTTTGGTATATACCTAGGAAGAGTTATTGGATCATACGGAATTCCATGTTTAATGTTTTGAGGAACTGCCAGGCTGTTTTTCACAGCAACTGTACCATCCTGACTCCTTTTAATTCCAACAAATATGGGAGACCACTTTTAGTTTGCCATTTACAGGATCTAGCTGGTAGGGCAACTTCCAGAGATGATTTATTTTTGGAGTTTTCTGGGTTTGTTATTGTAATCAAAGTACAAGTCTACAAAACAGTCTCTCTGATCATTTCCCCCCTGGGATGGATAAATAAATAAATACTAATTAAGTATACCTATTATTATGTTCCAATTATTGATTCATGTCTTTCTCTTGGCAGCCTCCCGGGCCCAACAAGGAGAGGTATTGAGGTTAGCGTGTCGTTTAGATCCCAAGACTAGCTTCCAGATGGCTGGAGAGTGGCTAAAATATCAGCTAACAACGTCTGTTGACACTGGATCCACGAACTGTAAGTTTTTAAATTTTGAACATTAGTGAAGTATTGTACCAAAACTGTACAGAGGAAATAAACTTTCTGGGCTACACTTTAGAACAGTATGGTAGTAGTGTTAAAAAATAGCTTTTCTCACTGCCCAGTTCCATCCTAGGAAGCAAGTCTTTTCATTTGCACATGTAGACAGAAAGCAGATAATATCAAACTTCAAATCTATTTAAATTAAGGTAAAATCATGTCCCTATCAGGTTTTGCCTTTATTTTTCTCATAACAGAATCAACCATTTGTTTATTATTGATTTTATTACTTCACTTCAAGCACCATTTTAACAAATTGCATATCTAGACCTAACTTTTTAAAGCTTTCAACCAAATTCTTAAATAGCACCTCTCCTAAACTCAGAGAGAATGTCAGCCTAACATAGTAGATGGGAGCACTATATCCAAGCAAGAAAATTCATAAGTATTTTTGCTGTGCTTTGCTGTTTGATGTGCTTTGATGATACTTATGAACTTAAGAGGGTAGCAAAGTTCTGTAGACCTAGCCCTTGCAATTTTCCTGAGACAACTGAATGTGAAGCAGCATTTTTTTTTCTAAAAATTTTTTTTTATTTATACAAGAGCTGGGGTACAGGCCAGAGTCGTGAGAGGGTGAGAGGATTCACCACAGACAGAGCAGGGAGCAGAACAGGCAGATGGACCAAAGGCACTGCTGAGGGGAGCAGCGGACAAGACAGGAGAGCTCCGCCTTGCCATGTGGGATTCTCCCTGGCCGGCCGGGAATAGAACCGGAGCTGCGTAGGCTGCAGACAGCTTCACAGCCTGGTGCTCAACCTGTTGCGCCACTGGGGAGGCCCTGAAGCAGCATTTTTTAGAATTTTATGTCAGTTCCTTATTGAAAGACTTTTTATGGTCTCAAATTTCTTATTTTCAGTTTCGTGGGCAAACTATAGAGGGGAAGCTGGGGGAGAGGGAAGGAGAAATTAATATTTATCAGTTTCCGCTCATTGGCCAAGCATCGTTTTTGATACTTATCTGTATATTCTCATTCAGTAGTACCCTAATGGTTGTACAGATAAGGCGCTCAAAGGTTAACTCAGACTGCTCATTGTTAGAGGGGGAGGCTGGAGAGGGGCTCTTCTTTGATTTTATTCTTCTCCTAGATTAAGTAGATGGGTTATCATGTTTCTTCAATTGCAAAATTACCAAGTGGTCTAAGTTGCCATTTTCTGTGTCTTCTATGATCCTACAATGTTTATATGTGTGTGAGTGTGTGTCTTAAAATCTTGTTCTTCTACAGCTGCAACTGGAAAAGGCAGCCTATGCTCCATCTTCTCACCTTCATTCGTTCAGTGGGAAGCCATGACTTTATTTTTGGAAAGTGTGATCAACCAGATGTTTCGAACTGTAGATAAAGAAGTAAGTTACTGTTTCTTATGTTAATTGCATAATGATTTTGGTCTTTTTAAATCTGGGAAAGGGATAGGAAAATCTGTGGTTGTGTATCTTATAAAAGAGGAAACAAACTCACAGAGGTTAAATAATGTACTCAAATTAAAATAGCAAAGTGGAGACTCAAGCTCTGGTCTCTCTGACTGTAAACCCTACAATGTGTAGTACTCATTTTAAGATGATAATAAGATGGGAAGAAAAGTAATAATAAGATGAGCCTGATAGTTCAATGAGCCACAGGTAAGATTGCTCTCGTAGGGAGAATAGTGATGGAAACCTTGAATTGGAAACTCTTACAGGATGTTTGCCATTAAGCATTCTTTTCATCCTCTTCCTTGAATAATCTGAGTAAATAGTTACCCTACTCTTTTTTTTTTTTTTTTAAGATTTATTTTTATACAAGAATCAGGATACAGGCCAGATGCACGGGAGGGTGAGAGGATTCACCGGAGACAGAGAGGGGAACAGAACAGGCAGACTGAGGAAATACACTGCTGAGGGGAGCAGCAGGTGAGACAGGAGAGATCTGCTTCGCCATGTGGGATTCTCGCCGTCTGGCCGGGATCAAACCCGCACTGCAGAGGCTGCGGACAGCTTCACAGTGCAGCGCTCAACCGCCTATGCCACCAGGGAGGCCCTGTGCCACTAGGGCCTACTCTTAATATTTATTACATTAAGTATATCTGTAATTAGTTGGATAACAACATACCATATTAATAGTGTTAGGTTAAAACATTTGGATCACTCATTTTGGGGTAACTATCTAGTGTAGTCTACCTTCATTTTTATTTTATTTTTTTTATTTATTTATTTTTTGTGTGGGACCCTCGCCGGTGGCCAGGAAACGAATCCGCGCACAGAGGCTGCGGGCAGCCTCGCAGCCCAGCACTCAACCACTGCGCCACCAGGGGAGGTCCTACATTCATTTTAGAAAAACTCTTTTAAGTCCCCTGAAAATAAATGACATATCATGCTTTTTCTCACAAGTGCGTACAGTCAGAAACATTCACCTGCGTCCTTTATCATATCCTTTTGTAATAAGCCAATAAACTGTCTCCCTCGGTTCTTTGAGTTGCTCTAGCAAAAGACATAGGGAAAGGGCTCATGGGAACCTCCACTTTATATGGGGGTAGGGTTGGAGATTAAGGGCAGAAACTCAACAGTATTACAAATAACGATATAGAGTCAGAAATTCATAGCAGCAAATGGGAATGTTAAACAGGCTGAATCCTGTCACCTGCACGCTCCTGGACATATAATGTGTTACAGCTTCACTAACAAGTAGGTGATCAAGTTCACCTATGTATTCACCCATTCTGACCTATTTCACTTTGGTGAAGAAAAAAAGGTTTGTGTCAGAGTTGTACTTTAAGTCATTAACAAACCTAAATATTACCATTTGGATTGTCCTAATGAAAAAAGATATTCAGTTCTGTTTTTGTCCTTAGCACTCATTCTGACTTAGGTCTTACTTCATATTGTCACCTTATCTTTTTCCAGTTTACTCCTGTATTCATTCTAGACTTTTTTTTTTTTTTTTTTTTTTTTTTTTTTTTTTTGCATTGAAGAACTGGGTTGTAGGCCAGAGGTGTTGGGGACAATGGGGAAGATTCACCAGATACAGAGTGGGGAGCAGAACAGGCAGATTTATTGAAATACACTGCTGAGGGGAGCAGCAGGCAAGACAGGAGAGGTCTGCTGAGCCATGTGGGTTTCTCCCTGGCCAGGAATCAAACTCAGGCCAGAGTGATGATAGTGCTGAGACTTAACCCCTAGGCCACCAGGGAGGCCTTGTACTTTTTGATCAACTTGTATTTGGTATCTTGACTGCTATCATATTTAAGGATTTACTGTACAATCCAGCCTACATCTAAGTAGGTACCAAATCCCTGCCCAACTATATTGCTAGTGCTTTCATTCATCGTAAAGACAAATACTTGATAAACCCTTATCATTTCATTCTCCTGCCTTTCGATAGGATCTTACCCACATATTTGGATTCATTCAAGATGTCTAACTTAAAAAATACCAAGAAAAGAAATAGGGCCATTTCCCTTGATTTGATAAATAGGGCCATTTCCTTTGATTTGCCACACTTAATCTAATACTCTAACTCTAATTACTATAATACTTATTCTAATGGATAAATCCCTTCTAAATCTGAAAAGGGATTAACAGTAAAAAAAAAGGCAAGATTTAGGGTCTCCCTGGTGACTCAGGGGTTAAAGATAGTGCTGTCAAGCTGTCGCCAGCCATTGCAGCACAAGTTGCAACACAGGCCAGCCAGGGACAACCCATATGGTGCAGCAGACCTCTCCTCTCTCGCCCGCTGCTCCCTCAGCAGTGTGTTTCAGTGGATCCGCCTGTTCTGCTCTCCACTCTGGTGAAACCTCTCACCCCCTGCATCTCTGGTCTACTCCCCAGTTCTTATATGCATAAATAAATAAATCTTTAAGGGAAAAAAAAAATACAAGATTTAAGAAAGATTTCTCACCTAGATTTTTGAACAAATTCAGAATACCATTTGAAATAAATCAACATAAGAGCAGATAAAATTATCAACTCTTGATTTCATTTGTTCATATGCCACTTGTGGAGATCGTGTCAGATCCCACAGGTTACGGGCTCAATCCCACAAGACTGCTTCCACCCCACTTCAGATGCCAGTTGCAAGTAGTAGGTTTCAGATTACCCACAATTTCAATCTGACTTGGCTGCAAATTGGGGCCCATGACTCCTTCCTTGGGTTCGATTAATTTGCCAGAGCAACTCAGGGAAACAGCTTACTTGTGATTACTGGTTAATTATAAAAGTGTTTGATAAAAGATACAGATGAATGTCCAGATGGAAGAGATGCATAGAGTGAGGTATTTGGGAAGGGACATGTTTCCCTGTCCACTCTCCCCATACCTCCACCCATTCACCAACCTGGAAGCTATCTGAAGTTCCTACTATTGGAATTTTATGGAAGCTTTATCATGTAAGCATGATTAATCATTGACTCCATTCTCAAAAGAATGAAGTTGTGCTGAAAATTCCAAGCTTCTAATCAGGACTTGATCTTTCCAGTGACCTGCCTTCATCCAGGAGCCCACCCAGAGTCACCTCATTAGAACAAAAGATGTTCCTTATTTTCCAGGAAATTATAAAAATTTTAGGAGTCTCGTGTGAGGAACCAGGGGTCTAAGATCAAATATTCTAGTGCTCTTATCACATGAGGAAAATTATATGGGTTTTAGGAGCTCTGTTTCAGAAACTGTGGGCAGAAGTCAGTTTTTATTTTCTATTATTTTTTCTGTTAAACTTCAGTGAAAGAGTTTCACTAAGAGGTTCTTCGACTAAAAAGATTAAAAAGCTATTCATCTAATCCATAGTGACATTAACTAAGCTTGTTTTTCCAGTAGTATGAGAGAATGTTAGGTAGAGCCATGCTTTAGTGGGAATAATGTAAGGAATAACTTTGCAGGAAAAAAGTCAGTTTGAAGATGAGGGTTGATTTTTAGGTAGAGCCATGCTTTAGTGGGAATGATGTAGGGAATAATTTTGCAGGAAAAAAGTGAGTTTGAAGATGAGGATTGATTTGCCTCCCAAAATAGTAAAAATAAAGCTACAGTATTTTAAAGCAATGTAGTATTGGGCCTTCCTGATGGCGCAGGGGTTAAAGTATCAGCACTATCAAGCTATCATCAGCCACTGTGGCATGAGTTTGATCTCCAGCCAGGGAGCTAACCTGCATGGCACAGCACACCTCTCCTGTCTTGACCACTGCTCCCCTCAGCATTATATTTCAGTAGATCCACCTGTTCTGCTCCCCACTGTCTCTGGTGAATCCTCTTAGTCCCCCACACCTCTGGCCTACACCCCAGTTCTTATATGTATAAATTAAAAAAAACTTAAAAAAAAAATGGCAATGTAGTACTGTAGTGCTGTGGCATTAGACACAGCTTATTGGAACAAAATAGCCGAGGAACAACTTGAAGGATACATAAGCATCCCAAAGAGATCCCAAAGGATTGGATCATTTTATAAATAGCATTGGAGAAAATGGGGCTCCCTAAAATGGAAAACAGTGAAAGTAAGTAATCACAAAAGTTAATGGCTTTAACTACACATATTTTAACATAAAATAAACTTTAAAAAGTGAACATGGAAAAATAATTTGCAGTAAATGTGGATGCGATTGATATCCTTACTTGAAAAGCTTGTATCTCAAACATTGCTTTTCGAACAGAATTGTTATCACAACTTTGTAGACTAACTTGGCACCATCTAGTTGAAGATATATATAGCCTTACAACCTGGCAACTCCACACATAAGTCTGTACTATGAAGAAACCCTACATGTGTACTGGCCCATAGAAGCATAGTGTGTTTAGCCAAGATAAAAGTTCAATATACACTAATAGATTGCAAAGTATACATTGTAACATATTCATAGCACAGTGAAAACGAACTAGGGTTACATTGTAAAAAAGGATGATTTTCACAAATATTCACCCAAAACAGCAAGCTACAAAAGTAGCCATGCAATACTGTATAATCAAGAATATGTACATTTGTGACAAAAGCGAATAGAAATGAAGGAATTCATGAACTTAACATCAAATTTTCACCCACCCAGGGACTGAAAAGGAGGATGTGTACATAAGTATCCACTGTGTCAGTAACATTGTACTTCTTTACAGTGGTCATAGGAAGGCTTCCTGAAGTGTTGCTTAGAGCTTTTTTAAAGGCCTGGAATGTTTTACAGTAAGATTTTTTTTTTAATAAATTGATAAGAAAAACACTGGAAACCAATAGAAAAATAGATAAAATTAGTATGAAGTCACCTCATTAGTAATCAAATAAACTCATTTTCTTTACTTAATAAGCAAACTTTTAGTGAATAAACTCCCTGATGCTGAGAACATTGTAAGAAGGGTATATGGATGGATAAATAATAAATTAACATATCTAAAAAAGGAAAACAGAAGACTTAAAATTATTTCAGACCTTTTGACCCAATAATTGTAGCCATCCCTGAATCCCTGAAAGTCTCTCAATCAAATGAAATAATTGAAAATGTTGGGCCTCCCCGGTGGTGCAGCAGGTTGAGCGCAGTGCTGTGGAGCTATCCGCAGCCTCTGCAGCACAGGTTTGATTCCTGGCCGGCCAGGGAGATACGCACATGGCACGGCAGACCTCTCCTGTCTCGCCCACTGCTCCCCTCAGCAATGTTTCGGTCATCTGCCTGTTCTGCTTCCCTCTCTGTCTCTGGTGAATTCTCTCACCTCCTGCACCTCTGACCTGTACCCCAGTTCTTGTATAAATAAATAGCTTTTTAAAAAAAAAAATATCCTGAAAAACCACTGAGGGCTCCAGGATTCGCCTTAAAATAATAATAATAATAATTGAAAATGTAGCCAAAATTTTTTTGCTAAGACCTAGATTAACTTTACTTAAAATAGTGAAGAACTGGAAATAGTCTCAATTTCTAATAGTAGGTAATGCTGCATCCCTCAGTGGCATGTGGCATCATTTATGAAACTGTTTAATGACCTGGGGTCATGCTTAGAATTTTAAGGAATAAAAAGCAGTATCTAAGTACGTATGTGGGACCCATGTTATATATTTATAAATTAAAGACTATAAAGGAAATTTAGCAGAAATGGTTATCAGCTGTGTCAACCTCCTTTTCATTCCTCTATTACAGGAACTTCCTGTTAATGATGGAATAGAACTATTGCAGATGGTACTGAACTTTGACACCAAGGATCCCCTCATCCTGTCCTGTGTACTCACTAATGTCTCAGCGCTCTTTCCATTTGTCACCTATAGACCAGAGTTTCTGCCTCAGGTCTTCTCTAAGGTAAACTCTAACTCCTTTGTCAATTCTGTTTTGGCATTTCTAAGTTCCTTATTTTTGTTACTCTTTTTTGAAAATGTGTGAGATAAGCTAAGAGAATTTGTTCATTTATCAAATATTCAGTAGATCAGGCATCATACTAGAAGAAAAACCTTACCCTATAGGAGTATTCAGTTTGTCTTTAAGAAAGACATGTAAACAATATTATACTTATATGGTGCTGCAATTAATAGACTGTACAGTGAAATGAAAAAGAATACCTAAAGGAGGGTTTCAGAGTGTGCTTTGAGATTGGAAGGCAATTTATGAGAGCAAATGTTGGTATGAGCAGTTTTTGGGTTTCCAGCTTAGGTGACTGAGCAGTGGAGCACAACCTGGATAAAAGTTCTAGGTCAGGAAGAAGGAAGAGCAGGAGTATATGGAAAAGAAGGGGGTGAGTTCCATTTTGGAATATTACATTTGAAGAATGTCTCCATCATCTTATGTGGAGAGACATTACAATAATAGACTGAGGTTAAGGTCTAGACTGAAACTTTTATGAGATAAAATTAAGGCATCATCATCAAGAGATGCTAAAGAATAGCATCTCTAGTGAAATAAAGGAGAAAGTATGTGTAGGTAGAGTTAGACATGTAGCTCAAGCAGGGAACCCTGGGGATCACCGTTATTGGGGAGGCACGCAAAGACTGAAAAGCCCCAGGGAAGAAAAAAAAGTAGCCAGAGAAATGAAGATAATATGTTACCAAGGCCTAGTAGAGCTTCTAAAAGGTGGTCTCATTTGTTGCAACAGAAAATCTCTAAGAATTGGAGAACTCCTTTGGGTTTTTCAATTAGACCTTTGTTAGTGTTATGCCATCATAATGGGTAGGGCAGCCATCATTGCATTGGGCTAGGAATAAATTGAAATTCTGAAATGAAAACAAGGTAGATCACTTAAAATGTCAATAAAAGTGGAAAAGGAAGAGGAATCACTGCAACTGACTGTTTGGGTGATGGCATAGATTGTTCTGGGATTCTGTGATTTTTTTTTTTTCACTTTTTGTGTCATTTTTAGTGATTAAAAGGGCACATGCATAAAAACGTGGTATTTCACTTATATTATAGCATAACAAAGCTAACCAAACTGGACATGGAAGATAAATTATAAAACAAATCATTTTACTGTTGTTTGTGTGAATTTTCTTTTGATTAGTTTTATGTCTTTTCCAATAGGACTGAGGTCTTAATGCACTGGGGGAAAAAGAGAGGCAAATGAGAATAATGTAACAAAGTAACAGATGCCCAAAACCAAATACCATGTAGAGAGGTCCTGTAGTAACCATGTATCAGATTAGAACAGGAGAAAGTTTCTTCTCAATCATGATCATTTTAGTGGTATTTGTCAACTTTGCCTTGGTAACTTTGCAGCATCATCCCACATTTGTGAAGTAGTCACAAATTCATGTCAAAAAGGAAAGGGGGGGCCTCCCCGGTGGCGCAGCGGTTGAGCGCTGGGCTGCAAAGCTGCTCGCGGCCTCTGCGGCGCCGGTTCGATCCCCGGCTGCTCCCCGACCCCCAGAGGAGGGTCCCGCCTAGCGCGCAGACCTCTCCTGCCGCCCGCTGCTCCCCTCAGCAGTGTACTTCAGTCCTTCTGCCTGCTCTGCTCCCCGCTCTGGCTCTGGTGAATTCTCTCACCCTCCCACGCTTCTGACTGTACCCAGTGCTTGTATAAACAAAACAAACAAACAAACAAACAAATAAATAAATAAACATAAAAAAAAAAAAAGGAAAGGAAAGGGGGAAGTCAGTTATTTCATATCAACAAATTATCTCTCCAATTTTTTTTTTTAAGATTTATTTGTGCATATAAGAACTGGGGTACAGGCCAGAGATATGGGGGGTGAGAGGATCCACCAGACACAGAGTGGGGAACAGAACAGGTAGATTGACTGAAGTACACTGCTGAGGGGAGCAACGGGTGAGACAGGAGAGGTCTGCCTCGCCATGTGGGTTTCTCCCTGGCCAGGGATCGAACTCATGCTGCAGAGGCTGTGGATTGCTTCATAGTGTGGTGCTTAACCCTTTGTGCCACCAGGGAGGCCTTATCTCTCCAATTCATATAACATGCTCATCAGCACAAAGTAGAGAAATAAGAACAAAGACTTGAAGAAACTTGATTCAAGTTACGTAGCAGATAAAAATGGAAAGTAAAAGTAGAGCCAATGAGGTTGAAAAAATCCCCTCACTGAAAATCTATATTAAAACTTACATAAATAAAAATAGAAATAAAACTCTACTAGTTAAACGTCTCTGTGTGGACAGAGTGATTGAGTCAACCATCTGTACTCTCATAATTGAATTTTCTTCATTCATGTTCATGTGGCACATGATCTATGACCTTTATCTTTATAAAATGTTGGATAAAATTGCAAGTCTCAAGCATCTTGTAGAGTTAATCAGAGAAAACATCTGGAACTTTGTAAATACCAATTGAAAATCCTTATGTTAGCATATTGTTTGCACTTTTGGAATTTTGTTGGAAACTTTATAACTACTGTTTAAAAATACGCCTTTAGTACTGATGAATGACCCTTTTTTTCCTTCTCCTTAGTTATTTTCATCTGTCACTTTTGAAACTATTGAAGAAAGTAAGGTAAGACCATTAATTCAACCGCATGTTAGAACTTCTTGAGAGCAAAATATGAATACAGGCATACCTCAGAGATATTCACTGTACTTAATATATTAAGTGCACAGTAGCATTGTCTTTAAAAACAATGTCTATAATCCAGTGTGACACAGAGACATGAATTGAGCATATGTTGTTGGGGAAAATAACTCCAATAGATTTGTTCCATGCAGGGTTGCCACATTTGCACTACCTACAAAGCACAGTGAAGCAAAGCACAGTAAAATGAAGTAAGCCTGTGCTTTGCACACAGTCAATTTTTTAATAAATGGAAGAGGTTAGTAAAGGCTATAGATGGTGTTTTTCCACTGAAGATACTCAAGGGAAGCAGGAAACATGTGGATTCATAGTGACTATGAATGTCACTCCATTATACTCCCAAGTTGTGATAATTGTGAATTTGCCTCTGAAGGCAATACTCACATGGTTCTAAGCAGCTTGTGAAAATTATTTTAAAATTTGTTGAATTTATCTTCCCAGGCCCCTAGAACCAGGGCAGTAAGGAATGTGCGGAGACATGCTTGTTCTTCCATCATCAAGATGTGTCGTGACTACCCCCATCTTGTCCTGGTAAGCCACTGGACTCTCACCAGGTAGCCACTTAGATCTGTTGAGCTTGTTTACATTTCTCTGTAAATTCAGTCCTAATTTTAAAGGGAAAACTAGGAACTCTAGCCTTACTTAGAGTAAGTATTCTTCTGTTGGTATCTTTTTCCTTTCCTGCTTAGTGGAATTAACAATGAAAATATATTCTCTCAGAATGAATAGTTACATTCATTTTGGTCATACAGATGACCTGGTTTTCCCCATCAGGATGTTCTTAACTACTGCAAGTTATGTGCCTAATCTTGACAGAAGCTGGGTGCAATCCCAATTTTTTTTTTTTTTTTTTGGAAGATAGCTCTAAGAAATTTAACACTACTCCATATTACAAATTAACCAGACATTCCTTCTCAGATTATACAGTAGTGATTTGTTTCTCTCTATATATAAATTCATCTTTGTCTATGAAGACGGTATAAAAGTTGATATAAAAAATGTTTTCAGTTGTAATATGGAAATGTAGTTACCCAAATAAGACAAGAACCACCTCCTGCCTAAATTGCCTTATTTGTTCAATAAAAAGAAGAATGTTATTACTAAATTACTAAGTGATGGTCTTATAGACCTGACATTCCTGGGGATGCTCTCTTTTCACCTTCCTTGAGTGACCACCTCTCCCTGACCATCACCACCTCTGGTTTTTCTCTAATCTGTAGCCCAATTTTGACATGTTATACAATCATGTGAAGCAACTCCTTTCCAATGAGCTACTGCTAACACAAATGGAGAAATGTACCCTCATGGAAGCCTTGGTTCTCATTAGCAACCAATTCAAGAACTATGAGCGTCAAAAGGTATTCCTAGAGGAGCTGATGGCACCAGTGGCCAGCATCTGGCTTTCCGCAGACATGCACAGGTAAAGAAGATCCTTTGTCTCTGACCCTCACTTGCAGTGAGGGTCACTCTGACCCTCACTTTCAAGTGCCCATTGTGTTTCAAAAGCTATGCTGAGGTAGGGGTGTAAGGATATCAAGTTGCAATGACATTATCATTGATATCTGAAAACCACTAAAAAACCAGTATTGTAGTCTAATCAACAGAACACTGCCTTGCTGTACAGAGGTACAAGGAGGGAGAGAAAATCAGTAAAACTAAATAATGTGTCAAAAGACCATCTCTGTGGTGTCTGCGTTGCAGCACCAGCTCATGTAGAGAAATGAGGACAGTTAGTAGGTGCCATACAAAGTAGGAGCTCACACTCTTGTGCCCGAGTATCTTCCTTTTGTCTCCTGTTTGATTCTTAAAGTGTTACAAATAACATTCAGAAGTAGGAAAAGAAGTTTAGACTTTCAAATGAGATTATGCTCCTCTTGCTATAACAACTGTGTTCTGGGGCCAAATAATCATAGCTTATCAGCTTTTGTGGAAGAAATTGTCCTTGCTTAAAGTCATGGTATAAATTGTCTTCCCCTCTCCCACTTTCAGAGTGCTGTCAGATGTTGATGCTTTTATTGCCTTTGTGGGTGCAGATGGGAAAAGCTGTGACCCAGGCCTGGAGGATCCCTGTGGCTTAAACCGTGCACGAGTAAGTAAGCTTCTACTGGGAATGGGACGTTGCAGTGGCTATGGGCAGGAGTAGCGTGTTGTCATTTGTCAAGTTTCTCGTAGATTTATGTTTTTCTATATGGGTGAGAAATCTGGGAGTCTCTGCTTCCCTAAGCGTCTCCTTTCTTTTCTTCTTTAGTCTTGAATTCTTGAGTTAGTTCCCACTGCAGAGCAGATGGTCTTTTCTGTGAAGTCATTATTTTGGCTTTAAGGATCTCTAAGTAGCTCTGAAGACTGAAGGTGTAATGAGGAAGTAGGTCAGAACTTGGTCAGCAGGGTGAGTCCTCCCTGCCATTGCTCTCTGGCATGTGAAGTCCTGTGATGGCCTAACTTGCAAATCTGAGATTTTCCTTGCTATTCAAATAAGCACATTTCCTGGCTCCATTTTGGCAAACTCACACTAATTTATCCTGGCAACTAGTAGGTTGGTTGAGAGTATCATGATTTAAGGATTAGGGCAAAAGCCGTCAAGGCCCAAGCTAGACAGTTGAAAACAACTCATAAAAAAGGTGAAATGTTGGCAATCTAAACATTTGTTTGAAGCATGTTCAATCTACCTTCTAATTGGGGTCCTATGAGTGTCACTACAGCCTCTGGAAGGATAGCCTCATGAAAGGGAATCTTCTAGAGCCTACCACTGGTCCTGAAGATGGCAGTGACAGGACCCGTCCTGGATTTGACCTTAAAGGAAGGAACAGCATTTGGAGAGGGAGGGATCTTTTCCATCTCTCTGGCCTCTGTGTCACTTTTACCATAACCTTGCAAAATAATAGCTCTTTGGTCTTTTCTGCCCCCTTTTATGTTTACCTTTCATTTTTATGTTTTTCTGTAGATGAGCTTTTGTGTGTATAGCATTCTGGGTGTTGTGAAACGAACTTGCTGGCCCACCGACCTAGAAGAGGCCAAAGCTGGGGGGTTTGTGGTGGGTTATTCACCTAGTGGAAATCCAATCTTCCGTAACCCCTGCACAGAACAGATTCTGAAACTTCTTGACAATTTGCTTGCCCTTATAAGGTGAGTCAAAATAATGGTTTTTTTTTTTCTCTTTAATTTTTTACCTTAAGAATCTCAAAGATTACCTATGTATTTCTTCAAATCATGGTGGTGTAAATGGAGGGACAAGGGCTTTCTTTCTAGAAGGGGTCTCCTTTTTTAAAAAATAACACTAGCTCACTCTTGTGGGGTTTTTGTTGTTCTTTAAAGCAGAGCAAGAACTCGGTTTATTGCCTGACAAGCAATAGAGAAGGAAGACTTTATTTCCAAAAGAACCTTCTCCATTTACATAAGTTTTACATTCCATGAACATAGCCTCAATGAGGGTTAATCCCAAAATACCTTTTCTCAGTTTGAATCTCTTCTGTGTTCCTCTCCTACTTGTTTATAATTCATCCCTACTCTTTACTTAAAGTTTTATTTGGCTAAATTTTTTCCACTGAATGAATTGCTCATTGGAAAAAGGACGGTTCTGTAGGGTACTTCTCTAGGTGGCATTGAAATGAACTAATCTGAACTTGCTAGTAATGACTGATAGCAAATGAACCAAACATCTACAAGCTGAACTTGCCAAAGGCAGGCATGAAATATGTTCTACCTAGGTCTTTACTAGGTAAAGTTTCCTAGGTCTTTACTTCCCAAGCTGCATCCTCAACATCAGCACCTTGTTTGAAATAAAGAATCAGGGCCCTACCCCAGACATATAAATCAAAACCTGCATAACAAGACCCCTCGGTGTTTGTGTGCATATTCAAGGTTCAGAATCATTGTTACAAATCACATGAGCTAATATATTCAAGTGGAAGTAGGCCAAGTCTAGATCTATTGTTATTCTTCATATACATTTGATGATTTGGGGAATGCTTTTTACAGAGAAAGAGGTTTTGGATAGAATTCAGTTCTTATTAGCCAAAGCAAAACTTGAGTATTTCTGGGTTTCAAGTCAGAGGTCTGTTCTAGTGCTTTTGACCTCTTATACATGGTGTCAGAGCAGAGTCTCAACTGAGCAAACTTAAATTTTCACATCCAGGACATTCTGCTAGTAACAGATGTCCCAGACCCTAAGCTTTTAAGAATCAGTGGTTTTCGGTTAACGTGTGCCAAAGTGAATGGCTAGAGTATCTGAAAGAGTTGTCACTGTTGCGTGTTGTAGAAAGAGACATCATTTTATTCTGATTTCAGAAGGAAGAAAGAATAAGGAAATATGCCTTGCTTATTGAGAAGGTAGTAAAACAGTCTAGAAAAGGTTTTTATCCCTGTTGATGTTTTTAAAACCAAAAGGCTCTTCTATAGCTTAAAGAAATGTAAAAGTGATAGATAGTAGAAGACTCCTCAACTGAATCTTTTAGACTGGTGCCCACAGTGCATGTGCTGAGACCCAAGACCTGGAGACAAGGTTCATTCTAATTGGGCTAGGAGGTCATAAGAACAATATGGTTGAGCTTTATACTTTTCTAAGTGTTCAGTGCTTTTGGAAAATGCCAGAGTCAGTCAAAGGTATTTTGAAAATGTTGACTGTAGTTATGGAGCAGTTAGCAATAGTGTGTAGCTAGAGCTATAAGTATCTTGTCTAGCTTTTATGGTAAATTCTTTCTTAAAGTATAGTGTATATAAAAAAAAGGCCCGAATGAAGAGTGAATGTAGGTGAATTTTCACAAAGTAGACACATCCATGTAATCAAAAGCCATATCAAGAAACAGCCTCACCCAATACCACTTTTCAATTATTACCTGCCCCTCAAGGCCAGCCCCTTGTTTAACATTTTGTCTAGTATTTTGAGCTTTATATAAATGGAGTCAGAAACATGTACCTTTTCATGTCTTGCTTTTGTTGTTTAATGTCATGTTTGTAAGCTTCATCTATGTTGCTGTATATAGTTGTGGTTTGTTCATTCTCTTTGCTAATATGGTATTCCAGTGCGTGAAACTGCTATAACATATCCTTTTTTATTTTTTTAAGATTTATTTTTATTTATGCATATAAGAACTGGGTTATAGGCCAGAGGTGCAGGAGGTGAGAGGATTCACCAGAGATAGAGTGGGAAGCAGAACAGGTGGACTGACTGAAATACACAGCTGCGAGAAGCAGCAGGCGAGACAGGAGAGGTCTGCACCATGTGGGTTAGCTCCCTGGCCTGGATAGCTTAATAGTGCTGAGACTTTAATCCCTATGCCACCAGGGAGGCCCTGTAATCATATCCTTTTAACATCAATCTTTTTGAACATTTTCCAGTTTTTTATTGTTACAAATAAGTGCTGCTGTTAACATTCTTGTATCTTTTGGTGTATATATAATTTCTGCTAGGTAAGACTAGAATCCCACAAATAGGAGTAGAATTTTTTCTACTCTTCTACTCTATAAGGTGTGTGTATTTTCAGTTTTCACAGATAGAACCAGATAGTTTTCTAAAGTGGTGTACTAATTTATATTTCTACCAGTTGTGAAATGGAGCTGTATTTGGTAAACAAAGAAGGTGTTGCTAGCTATCGAGCACTTAAAATGTGGCTAATCTGAACTCAGAGATACTTAAGTGTAAAAATATAAATCCGATTTCAAAACCTGGTATAAAAATAGAATATGAATATTCTATTTTTAGAATATTAATAATTCTCTCATAAATCATTTTTATACTGATAACATGTTAAAATAATTCTTTTGATACATTGGGTTAAATAAAATGTTAATTTAGCCTGTTTATTTTCACTTTTTAAAGTTTGACAGAAAATTGTAAGTTCATTTATGTGACCTACATTATATTTCTGTTGGACAGTGTTTGCTCCTTGTGTGTTAGATAGGTCACATGTGGAAAACAGAACTCTCTGGGTCTCAAAGTTTCATTGTCATCATTATTTGTTTAGAATAATAGCTTTTTCCTTAAATTGAAGTTTGTTACATATATCTTCTATATGTTTTATTGAAATCTTTTTATTTGTGAAGTCTTGTTTATAAGCTTTGTGATTGTACTGTTAGCGGTGATATCAAGAATATTTCAGATAGGTATAGATAATACAAAACTTATAATATCACTTGTTTGTCCTTTTTTTGTTGCTAAGCGATGACTACTTCCTTTTCATGTGAGAGATTAGAGCTCTAACTTGCAAGTATATCAGAAAAGGTAGGATTACAGGAGCCTGAATCCTACTAGGGTTGTCTATGTCTGTGTCTCTGACACAGAGTCAGAGATATCTGAGCAATAGATACTGAGTCCTCTTACCACTGCTTCTGAGTGTAAGGTACAGCCACCATGGTGCCATCTCCCTAAGCAGGAGAGGAGACTATAAGAAATACATAACATCTGATGCGCTAGCTTTTCTGTTTTTTAATTACATTTTGGAATCGCGATCACATTTTAAAATTAAAAACAGGTAGTTGGTTTTTTCCCTCACAAACTTGCTCAAAATGAAAAATTATTTTTATGAAAAGTCAATGACTTACATCAGTGGTCAAAGATGGATAGCTTTCCCCCTACCATCTGGATTAAAACAAGGATGTCACCTTATGGCACTGCTTTTAAACATTGCATACTAGAAATCCCAGATAATACAACTAGGCAGGGAAAAGAAATAGAAGACTTACATATTGGAGAAAAGTAAAACTATCTCTATTCACAAGTAACATAGAAAAGTAAAAGAAAAAACAAAACAAAATTGTTACTAATAAATGAATCATTGTTAACAAATAGATTCCACAAAGTTATAGGATACAAAATCAACTAGTGCACAGTTGTGATCACTTATTCATCATGAATACTTTCCCAAAAGGAAAGTAAGAAAATAATTTCATTTACAATAGCATTCAAAAGCATAAAGATCCTATGAATAAATTTGACCAAGAATGTACAAGGCCTCCCCTGGTGGCGCAGCGGTTGAGTGCTGGGTTGCAAGGCTGCCCGCAACCTCTGCAGTGCCAGTTTGATCCCCAGCCACCAGCGAGGGTCCCACCAAAAAAAAAAAAAAAAAGAATGTATAGATTTACACACTGAAAATTAACAGCCTTTTTTGCACAAGTGGAAAAGCCAATCTTTAGATTGATACTGGAATTGCAAGGGGCCCATAAAAAGTCAAAATAATCAAAGAACAACATTGAGGGCCTCAAACTTTTCCACTTTAAAACTTACTACAAAGTTCTAACCATCAAAATAGTTTGATGCTGGCATGAAGTTTCTAGACATACAGAAAAAGACAACCCAATTTAAAAAGTGGACAAAGAAGTTATATAGACATTTCTCCAATGAATGACCAATAAGCCTGTGAAAAAATATTCATCATCATTAGTCATTAGGGAAATGTAAATCAAAACTATAGTGACTTCAACAATGTCGTTATGAAGGAGTCATCAGTGGTCTTCTGTTAAAGCAACCCAACTGGAAGAGGATTAAGTCGGCACAGAAAAGGTTCCTTGCTTTGCTTCCAGGAGCATAATCTGAAAACTATCTAGAAAAGCACTAAACCAGAGGATCCTGTGTCTAGGGGTGAGACTGGAGCACCTTTTGGAAAAAAGATACCACCACAGACCACACCAGAAAGGACACTAGGGAGATTCATACTTCATTAAACAAGATGGGAAGAGAGAAAGGCCCAGAAGCTGTGGTCTGTGGCCATACCAACTACCTTGCAGTGCTGCTGCTCAGCCAGCAGCCTTGGGGAGGAAAGAATTGAGCAGTGTACAGTCACACACCCATGTGAGGGGAAACACATGCAAAGGAGCTGGGGTACTCCCAGCAGGCCAGGTCCCCAGAGAAAAATAAGAGTGGGCTGAGCGGCATTCTCCCCTGCTACCACTGAGGACTGGTACTAACCTTGTTAAGCATGCTGACAGTGCACAGACTGCAGAATCTTAGCACTGGAATGCTAGAGAGGAGAGATAACTGGTGCCACAAACCAAACAACCATCCCACCCGTGCCCAGCACATTGCCACTAACAATTAGACCCTTCCAAGCCCCTTCCCCACTCCCTGACTGGCTACAAGGTCATTTCTGAGTTATGGAAGTTGGGAAACACACGTGCACACATGCAAACACACACATCCCTAAAATAAAACCACAGCACTACCTGCTGGAAAAATACCTGCAGTTGTCTAAAGTGACTGCTACTTTAAAAGACTGCTACTTTAAAAAGCATAATGGGGCCTCCCTGGTGGTGCAGGGGTTAAAACGCAACCTATGAAGCAATCTGCAGCCACTGCAGCATGAGTTTGATGACCCTGCCGGCCAGGGAGAAACCCACATGGCGGGACACACCTCTCCTGTCTCGCCCGCTGCTCCCCTCAGTGGTATATTCGGTCAGTCTGTCTGTTCTGTTTCCCACTCTGTCTCTGGTGAATCCTCTCACACCCCACATCTCTGGCCTGTACCCCAATTCTTGTATAAAAATGAATAAATCTTTAAAATAAATAAATAAAAAATAAAAAAAATAAAAAGCATAATGACCTATCACTTCACATTAGTAGGATGGTAATAATGTAAAAGAAGAAAATAACAGGTGATGACAAGAATATAAAGAAATTGAATCTTTTGAACATTGCTAGTAGAAACAAAAAATGATTCAGAGACAATTTGGCAATTTCTTAGAAAGTTAAAAATAGAATTACTGGGCCTCTTTGGTGACATAAGGGGTTGAGACACAACCTATGAGGCTGTCCGCAGCCTCTGCAGCACGAGTTCAATCCCCCGGCTGGCCAGGGAGCAGCCCACATGGCACAGCAGACCTCTCCTGACTTGCCCGCTGCTCCCCTCAGTGTACTTCAGTCAATCTGCCTGTTCTGTTCCCCACTCTGTCTCTGGTGAATCCTCTCACCTCCCACACCTCTGGCCTGTGCCCCAGCTCTTGTATGTATAAATAAATAAATCTTAAAAAAAAAGTAAAGAAGCACTTAGAAACAAATATAGTACATGAAAAGTATGCTTTAAAAAAAAATAGAATTACTACATTGTCCAGCAGTTCCCCTCCTATGTGTATACCAAAAAGATTTGCAATCAGGTACTCAAACAAATACTTCTTAATATCCTAGCAGCACTATATCACAACAGCCACGTGGTGAGACATTCCAAATGTCCATCAGTGGATAAATGAAGAAAAATATGGTATATACATACAATGGTATGTTATTTGGCTATAGGAAGGGATGCAATGCTGATAGTACTACAGTGTGGGTGAACCTTGAAAACATTATGCTAACTGAAAGAAACCAGACCGAGAAGGCCACATAGAGGCTTCTGAATATTTTTCAAGTTTTTTTTTTTAATTTTAAGATTTATTTTACTTACTTATTTTATTTTTTTAAGATTTATTTATTCGTGTATACAAGAACCGGTGTACAGGCCAGATGTGTGGGAGGATGAGAGGATTCACCAGAGACAGAGCAGGGAGCAGAACAGGCAGACAAACAAAATACACTGCTGAGGGAAGCAGCGGGCAAGAAAGGAGAGGTCTGCCATGCTCTGTGGGGATTCTCCCTGGCCGACCAGCCGGCTGGGATCAAACTTGTGCTGCAGGGGCTACAGACAGCTTCACAGTGCTGTGGTCAACCGCCTGCACCACCAGGGGAGGCCCAATTTATTTTACTAATTCATGCAAGAGCTGGGGTGCACGCCAGAGGTGTGGAAGGAGTGGTGGTGAGAGGATTCACCAGAGACAGACTGGGGAGCAGAACAGGCAGATTGACTGAAATGCACTGCTGAGGAGAGCAGTGAGCAAGACAGGAGAGGTCTGTTGTGCCATGTGGGTAACTCCCTGGCCAGGGATTGAACTCATGCTGCAGACAGCTATAAATAAAGTTTTATTGGAATATACCATGCCCAGTCATTTGCTTATTGTCTAAAGCTTCTGTTGTGCTTAAGTGTCAGAGCACAGTAATCAGGACAGCATATAACTGGCTATGTCTAAAATATTTGCTATCTTACTCCTGATTCAGAAAATTAATCTCATACAAGTTAATTTTTTAAGCAGAAATCCTTCAGTGGTGATGATGGTTTCAATACAATGGTAAAAGTATCTAGAAAGATACCCAGATATGTGTGGCAGATTGATATATGGCAAAAGTAATACAAGCCAGTGAGAAAAGGATAAACTATTAAAGACATAATACAGGGGCACTTGTGTTCTGCAAGGGAAAAATTGGATTCCTAATTGTCAAATATACAAAAGTAAATTTCAAATGGATTAAAACCGTAAATGTAAAACTTTTAGACAATATTTGTGGTATCAGCCAGTAAATGATTTATCAAGACATAGGAAGACTGAATATAAGTTAAAGGTTAATATATTTAATTGTATAAAACACAGTGTCCAGAAAGATGGTAGAATAGGAAACATTATGAATCTGTTTTCCTACCTAGTTAACAGTTGCACTGGCAGAATTGAATATATATAATTCTGCTATAACTCTGGTACCTGTTGAAGTCTTCCAACTTCCAGGGAAAGATTTGAACAATAAATTGTGATTTATTTTGATCAATTTCAATTCTTAGTGTTGTAGCAGCCCACCATCCCCCACCCTCACCCCAGCCCCATAGTAGGCAGCCATGCACATTTCTGGAATAGATTATATACAGCTTGATAGAGTCAGGGTGGCCATAATAAACCCTGACCAGCCAACATGGTAATTGATTGCTACTTTTGATCACAGAGGTATAGAAAAGCAGGCAGACATTATTGTTGCCCTTCACCCCCATTGTTGCCTGCATCTCCCCCTCTGGCTGAAGTTACTTTCAAGATATTTAAAGGGCCAGCACCCTCCCCCTCCATTTATCACTTCTTGCCCTTTTTGGAGCCAGACTTTAAAACTAGGATATTCCAAAACAACTGCATATAAAAGGAAAATTAGAATATGACCATGCTTGATCAGGGAATGACTCTGGAAAAACCTGAGAAGTCTGTATCTCAGATGAATCTTTGGCATAGACACAACTTAAAACCACCAAAACAAATCCACATATCAAATCTCAATAGATTTTTAAAAGATAGCACTCAAAGAATCTTTTCTGACTACAACAGGCTGAAGTTAGAAATAAATAACAAGTAACAAAAGGAAAACTGGAAAATCAACAAAATTTTAGAAATTAAATAATATACTTTTAAACAATATATCAAAGAATAAATTACAAAGGAAATTAGAAAATACTTAAGAGACAAATGAAAACAAACAATGTACAAAACTTAGCATGTTTAGTGAAAACAGTAGTATCTGTAGCTATAAATGCTGATGTTAAAAAACAAAAATCTCAAATCATCAGTCTGACTTTACAACTTAAGTTAGAAAACAAACAAAACCCAGGCCTCCCTGGTGGCGCAGCGGTTGAGCGCTGGGTTGTGAAGCTGCCCGCAGCCTCTACAGCACCGGTTTGATCCCCGGCTGCTCCTCGGCCACCAGAGGAGGGTCCCACATGGCGCGCAGACCTCTCCTGCTGCCCGCTGCTCCCCTCAGCAGTGGACTTCGGTCCTTCTGCCTGCTCTGCTCCCCGCTCTGGCTCTGGTGAATTCTTTCACCCTCCCGCTCTTCTGACTGTACCCAGTGCTTGTAGAAATAAATAAATCTTAAAAAAAAAAGAAAAGAAAAGAAAACAAACAACAAACAAAACCCAAAATTAGCAAAAGGAAGTAATAAAGATTAGAGCAGTGATAAATGAATAGTGAATAGAAAAATAATCAAAAACTCAAATCACTAAAATCAGAATAAAAATGGTAGAATTAACTAATTCTATCAAAGCAAAAAAAAAAAGCATTCTAAAGAGTACAATGAACAGTTATACACCAAAATAATATAATAACCTAGATTAAATGGACAAGTTCCTAAAAACAGAACCTAAGTCTAAATCATGAAGAAATAGAAAATCTGAATAGACCTGTAACTAATAAGGAGATTGAATCAGTAATTTAAAATCCACTGACAAAGAAAAATCCTAGACCTGAATGCTTTAGTGGTGAATTCTACCAAACATTTAAAGAACTAGTACAAATCCATCTCAAGCTTTTCCGAAAAATTGAAGTGAACAGAACACTTCCTAACTCACCAACATAACTCTGATTCAAAGCTAAACTAATATACCAAAAGAAAATTGCTCACCAATATCCCTGAAGAGCATTGATAAAAAAAATTCTTCAAGGGTCTCCCCGGTGGCGCAGCGGTTGAGCGCTGGGTTGCGCTGGGTTGCGCTGGGTTGCGAAGCTGCCCGCGGGCCTCTGCAGCGCTGGTTCAATCCCTGGCTGCTCCCTGGCCACCGGGGAGGGTCCCACATGGTGTGCAGACCTCTCCTGCCGCCCGCTGCTCTCCTCAGCAGTGTCCTTCGGTCCTTCTGCCTGCTCTGCTCCCCGCTCTGGCTCTGGTGAATTCTCTCACCCTCCTGCGCTTCTGACTGTACCCAGTGCATGTATAAATAAACAAACAAACAAATAAATAACTCTTAAAAAAAAAAAAGAAAATAAATTAAAAAAAATTCTTCAATAAAATACTCTGAAAACAATTCAGCAGCATAATAAAAGTATTCTAAATACCATAACCAGTGGGATTTATACTTGGAATGCAAGGATGGTTCAACATGAAACCTGATCAGTGTAATTTACCACACCAACAAAATGGAGGGGGGAATCTATTCTATGAGGGAATAGATTTTAACAAACTTTAACAACATTTCATAATAAAAACACAAAACAAAAATTAGGAATAGGGTCTCCATGTTGGCCTGGGGTTAAGTCAGCTCTATCACCAAAAGGGCCTAAGTTTGATCCCCAGCCAGGAAGCTAACCTACAGATGGCGCAGCAGACTTCCCCTGTCTCGTCCACTGTTCCCCTTAGCAGTGTATTTCAGTGAATCTGTTTTGCTCCCCACTCTGTCTCTGATGAATCTTCTCCCCTCACCCATATCTCTGGTTTACACCCCAGTTCTATGCATATATAAATCTTTTTTTAAAAATTAGGAATAGAGGGAAACTACAACATAATATAAGCCACAAGTAAAGGAAAAAAAAAACAGTAAACATGATACCCAATGGTAAAACACCAAATGCTTTTTCCTCTAAAATCAGGAGCAAAGCAAGTATTACCACTGTAACCACTTTAAAAAAAAAAAAAAAAGATTTATCTTTATTTATTAATACAAGCACTGGGTACAGTCAGAAGCGCGGGAGGGTGAGAGCTGAGGGGAGCAGCGGGTGGCAGGAGAGGTTTGCGCACCATGTGGGACCCTCCTCCAGTGGCCAGGGAGCAGCCAGGGATCGAACCGGTGCTGCAGAAGCCGTGGGCAGCTTCGCAACCCAGTGCTCAACCACTGTGCCATCAGGGAGGCCCTGTAACCACTTTTATTCAAAAAGTACTGGAAGTTCTAACCAGAGCATTTAGGCAAGAAAAAGAAAGAAAAGTCATGTAAATTGAAAAGCAGTAAGTAAAACTGCTTTTCTGTTTCAGATGATCTTTTTTGTCAAAAACCCTAACGACTCCACCAAAAAGTTCTTAAAACTAATTCATGAATTCAACAAAGTAACAATGCAAGGTCACCCAGCAAAAATCAGTTGTATTTCTCTACACAGATAAAGAAGAAATTGTAAAAAAAAAAAAAAAAAAAAAAAAAAAATTTACAATAATTTACAAAATGCAGGGCCTCCCTGGTGGTACAGGGAGTTAATGATGCACCCTATGAAGCTATCTTCAGCCACTGAAGCACGAGTTAGATCCCCAGCCAGGGAGATACCCACATGGCACAGCAGACCTCTCCTGTCTCACCAGCTGCTCCCCTCAGTAATATATTTCAGTCAATTTGCCTGTCTGTTCCCCACTCTGTCTCTGGTGATCCTCTCACCCCCAACACCTCTGGCCTGTGCCCCAGATCTTGTATGCATAAAGAATAAAAATAAAATGCATAGTAATTAACCAAGGTGGTCAAAGACTTTACAATAAAAACTGCAAAACATTACTGCAAGAAGTTAAAGGAGACATAAATGGAAATTCACCTCATGTTCATGAGTTAAAATATTTAATATTAAAATGTCAGTAGTGATCTACAAATTCAATGTGATCTGCATAAAATACAGATCTACAAATTCAATGTGATCTGATTTCTAAATCCATTACAAAGCTACAGTAATCAAAATTGTGTGGTACTGACATAAAGATAGACATATAGTTCAGTGGAAAAGATCAGAAAGCCCAGAAACAAGCCTTCATGTATAGGTCAGATATTTGTTGATTAGGATATAAAAAATGGGGAAAGGACTGCAATTTCAACAAATGATGCTGAGAAAATCGGATATCCATGGATTCTTACGAACACCATGCACAAAATTCAACTCAAAAAAGATCAAGGGCCTTACTGTAAGATCTATAACAATGAAATTCTTAGAAATCATATGACAAAAGCTTCATGGCATTAGATTTGGCAATGATTTCTTGGATATGAACCATAAATGCACAGATAACAAAAGAAAAAAAATAGTGGATTTCATGAAAGTTTTAAATTTTGTGTATCAAAAGACACTTGAGGACCTCCCTCGTGGCGCAGGTGGTTGAGCGCAGCGCTGCAAAGCTGTCCGCAGCCTCTGCAGCACAGGTTCAATCCCGGCCAGCCGGCGAGAATCCCACATGGCGAGCAGACCTCTCCAGTCTCGCCTGCTGCTCCCCTCAGCAGTGTGTTTCGTCAGTCTGCCTGTTCTGTTCCCCACTCTGTCTCTGGTGAATCCTCTCACCCTCCCGTGAATCTGGCCTGTACCCTGGTTCTTGTATAAATAAATTAATTAATTTTTAAAAATTACAAAAAAAGAGACTTGAAAAAGACACAGAATGAAATATTTGCAATACATATAGGAATTTAATATTCATAATATTCATAATCAAACTATATAGAATTTCGAAAAGTCAGCAAGAAAACTCAGTACAAATATGGGCAAATGGCTTTAGACATTTCTCAAAAAAAAAGCTATATCAAGGGTAGGAAGGAAACATTGTTTAAAAATGAACAGTAATGGGGCCTCCCTGGTGGCTCAAGGTGTTTAGTCGCTACCTATGAAGCTGTCCTCAGCCTCTGCAGCACCAGTTCAATCCTCCTGGCCAGCCACGGAGTAATCCACATGGTGCAGCAGATCTCTCCTGACTTGCTCACTGCTCCCCTCAGCAGTGTACTTCGGTCAGTCTGCCTGTTCTGTTCCCCATTCTGTCTCTGAATCCTCTCACCCCCCCCTACAAACACCTCTGGCCTGTACCCCAGCTTTTGTATGAGTAAATAAATAAATCTTTAAAAAAATAAAGTGAACAATGATGTAAAAAATATATTAAAAAATTAAAAATTAAAAAAAAATAGATACATGAATGGCCAAGAGGCACATCAAATGACAGTCAGCTTCATAGAACATCAGGGAAATGCAAATCTAAACTAATGAGGTATCACTTCATACCCATTTAGTATCACTGCTATAAAACCAAAAAATCACAACTGTTGATGAAGATACAGAGAAATTGGAATCCCTTGCACTGTTGGTGGAAATTTAAAATGGTACAGCCACTATGGAAAAGTTTGGTGGTTGCTCAAAAAATTAAAAATAGAATTACCATTAACCCAGCAGTTCTAGTTCTGTGTGTGTATACTCAAAAGAATTAAAAGCAGGATCTCAACAAGACATTTATGCACCCATGTTCATAGCATCATTAGTCACAACTAAAATGTGGAGGCAACCAAAGTGTCCTTTGATGGATGAATATCTGGATAAGCAAATTGTGTGTATTTGTACATACATACACATTCAATGGAATATTCAACCTTAAAAGGAAGGAGGTTCTGTAATATGCTACATTATAATACAATGTATATTTAAGCATCTTGGAACCTTGAGGCATGTTAAATGAAATAAACTAGTCACAAAAAGATAAATACTGTATGATTTCACTTATATTTAGTGCTTAATGTCGTCAAAATCATGGGAATAAAAGTATAATGGTGATTTCCAGGGAATGGGAAGTTATTAGTAGGTATACTGTTTCACGTTTTACAAGATGAAAATAGCTCTGGAGATGGATGTTGGTGGTAGTTGTACAACAGTGTTGAGTGTATTTAATACCACTGAGCTGTACACTTAATGATGGCAAGTTATATGTTATTTTTTTCTTTTATTTTAACATTTATCATTTTTTACATTTCTTTAGACAATATTTGCTTCCCCCCACCCCCTCAGACTGAGTCCTCATAGAATTTCCTTCCCCAAGGCACCCGTGCACCATCACCACAGCCCCCTGTGCTCCTCCCTCCCTCCCTCTCACCCCTCCTCCACCTCCTCCCCTGCAGTATGTCTCTGGTTTATAATTGTCTGTTATTTTTTTTTAAAGCTGGTAAAATGCCAATTTCAAATGTCAGTGTGAGCAAGACAGGTCACAAACTAAGATAAGATATTTGCAACCTATGAGTTGCAAAGAACATGTATCCAATAATTCTGTGTCCATCATAGAGAAACTCACACAGGTACACAAGAAATCCTTTGCAGAAACGTTCATCACTGGACTCTGCAATTAAAAAACAAAAAGTGGAGACAAACTTACTAGCTCTCAGCAGAGAGATGTGGGAAATAAACTGAAATTAACTTATTAACTGGCATTCTAAAAGGGAGTTTAAATGAGTATACTGATGAGTACACATGGTTAGATTTAAAAACCAATGTTTTCAAAACAAGCATGGTCCAAAATTTCTGTTCTGTATGCATATGAAAATTTTAACCTTGCTGGTGTCTGTTATATTTCTTTCACTTTCTGTATGTTTAAAACATCATAATTAACGGCTGAAAGAAAAAAATAGGTCATTATATTCCGTCTATAGCTTGCTCAGCAGTGCCATTGCCCTGGTCAGGAGAAACTGTTGTGGACCACAGGTAGATCAAGTCCATAGCTCCTTACTCTTTAGTTTCAGAAAGCCAGTACGTGCTCAGGTAAGTCATTTTGGTGGAGAAGAGGTACACATGCTGGGACCCGTGAATGTTCTCCAGTAGGCTGAAACAACTGTGGGAGCACTGTAGGATCCTTACTCTTGGAATAGAGACAAAATATCTGAAAGTGTTTTTGTTCTGTGTTGCTGCCTGTAAGTCAACATTGCCTGTGACATTTCCTCCCATTTCACTGGCAGTCAGAAAATGAAGCATGCCAAAGCATTAGTTCAGGTTTAAAAGAATTTAAGTGGTTTCACTGAATTACTAAGTGAAACCCACTCTTGCCTTCTGCAACAGACTAGGAAAAGTTTACATAGCACCCTTGTTTCTTTCAGAACTTACAATACTTTATATGCACCAGAAATGCTAGCCAAAATGGCAGAACCCTTCACAAAGACCCTGGACATGCTTGAAGCGGAAAAATCTGCTATTTTAGGTAAGAAATCTAACCTTTTTTTTCCCTTGAGGTTCACCTTATCTTTAGTGGACTCCTTAGATAACATCACTGTGCCTGTGTCTCCTCTTCCTCACCTTGCATTACCTGGGCTACCTGCTTATTCAGAAATAGATGTATGGAGTTCTGCGCGCTCCCTGGGAACAGTGCATGTGCTCATTCTCTTAGCATACAGAAAAGGTCTTCAGAGGCAGTTTCTCCTCCCTCTGCCCTCTTCACCCATGTTAACCCTTCTTTGAGTTTTAGCTACAGATGGGTAAGTAAGCCATGTTTTTTAACCTATAGGATAGATAGCGTATTTTCCTGCCTTTATATTTTGAAAGGTATCAAAACAATTAAATAGTTTCATTAGTAAAATATAATCAAAATTTACACAGGAATAAATTCTGAGCCATGTTTCCAGTTGTTAATTTGATTAGAATATTTTATTAACTCATTTTCCCAATACCATATAACTGTGCACTCATAATTATGCTGTGATGAAGGAAAATGGCTGTGGGAGTGTTCTAAGTGGAGACCTAGTCCAGTCTCAGAGTAGCCAGAAGGTCGCCTCCCAGTGGAGAGACTTAAAGAATGAGTAAGAACTAATAACTTGGGGGCAAGAAGAGATGCTAAGCATTTTGGACGAACAGAACGGCAAGTACATGATCCTGAAACATGCAGAAAAGAGCTTGGTGTGTCCAGGAGATAGAGAAGAGTCATTCAGGTGACTGCAAGAAAGGCAGTGATTAGAAATTAGAGCTAAACATTTCTAGAGTTGTCTAAACCTTGTTCCAACCATGAAGCTTCATGCTGGATCACATCACAGCCAACCAGTATTTCCAGCCATAATCTCTGCCTAGACCCGGCTACAATTGCATTTCGATGGCTCATGTCTGTCCTGTCCTGAATAGTCCAGGGCCTTTTCCTTTGGCACCACTACACTCGTAGACACTAGTTAAAATAGAACTTCCAAAAAATGTCTTGCCATTAATATGAAAAGTTGGAGTTGCTGGGGCAGCACTCCCACTGCCTCTTTTCACCCACTCTCTCCCTCTACAGGGCAGCAGCTTCCTACCTGCCTGCCCGTGACCTGTTAAAGGCTGCCCGCCTGCAACCATGCAGGCCTCTCTTAAAAAACCTGTCCCTTCTGGGGCAGCTCTTCCTGCCCACTTGTGTCAATGCAAATGTCTTTTACTGTTTTATCCCTTCCTTAGTAAACCTGCCCTTTAAATATTTAAAAAAAAAAAAAAGAACAAAAGAGTTGCTATACCCACCTATGCTTGGTTATTCAAGTTAAGCCAGGAATTCCTGCTATAGAAATAGTATGTCTAACCAAAACATACTAGAATGGACAAATAATTCTCTCTGGCAGCTTCTAACCATGAACATGACTTAAAACATGACTTAAAATATAAAATTGCCTCTGATTAAAAGTTTACATCTTTTTTTTTTTTTTAAGATTTATTTATGCATACAAGAGCTGTGGTACAGGCCAGAGATGCGAGGGGTGAGAGGATCCACCAGAGAGAGTGGGGAACAGAATAGGCAGACAGACTGAAATACACTGCTGAGGGGAGCAGTGGGCGAAATAGGAGAGGTCTGCCTTGCAATGTGGGTTTCTCCCTGGCCGGCCAGGGATCAAACTCATGCTGCAGAGGCTGCGGATTGCTTCATAATGCGGTGCTTAACCCCTTGTGCCACCAGGGAAGCCCTAAAGTTTACATATTTTAAAGGCAATTGTTATACATAGGTGAGTTTCATTTTGATATGCTGTATGTCTTGTACTTCTGCATAAAATTTTCCTTAATGGGGAGCTGCATAATTTGAAAAGGGAGTGAGGGTATCCTAGTTCTTTATGGTGAGATCATTTTGATCTGTCATTGTATGTTCTGTTACAAAAGTCCTATAAGAGAAACCCTGGCAGAATCTGGAATGCTCAGGTCTAGTCTGAAGTTCTGGCTACTTAAGTAGCTTTCATCTTTCTCTACCAAGATGGTTTGGGAAATCACCTTTAGGGGAGCTCTTAGCACATCCAGCCAGTAGAAGTCTTGCCAGCACTCCTCTTCCTCTCACCTCCCCAAACCACATCTGTCTGCTGTAAGGTGTTTGCAACGTGCAACTCCCATGCAGTGGAAAAGCATGTTCTTGACTTGTCTTTGTAGGATTACCTCAACCTCTCTTGGAACTGAATGACTATCCTGTCTACAAAACAGTCTTGGAAAGAATGCAGCGTTTCTTCTCCACCCTTTATGAAAACTGGTAAGGAACTAATGTTGCATTTCCATATTCTTTTCCTGGACAAGCACTGTATAGGAATGTCCATGGGTTGAATTTTTATCTAGAATCGTAGTGTGCAGGTAAGTTGAGGCAAGAATTTGCCAGGAAATTCTAGTGCCAAATAAAAATGAAAGGCTGCTTACATGTATTTACTTTTTATTACTATCATAAGTGCCTCAGTTTTAGCCATGACTTGCTATTTTATGCCCAATTTGTCTGTTTCCAGTGCAGAAAATGATGAAACCAAAGTAAGAGATACACTATGTACACTGTAGTGGTAGGGATGCATTTTCTCACACCCCTCACTACTTGTTGCCTACTTTTCATGATACCCTAGGAGGTGGCAGGCCAGCTCTGGGTCATGTTTGTGGGATGGGAAGGTAACTGGCCCTTCTGTATGCTACTGTGCCCAGGGCATCAACCTCACTGACCCAGTGCTTTCGTCAACCAAGCTAATGAGATTCAGCATTATGAATTCATATTACTTGAAGGCTCCTGTTGATCTTGCCTTTAGAAAGATGCTAAATCTACTATTAAGCTTCCTTAAAAGGGAGCAGGATATTATCTTCACTTTTCATAAACGTTAAGTCCACATCCTGGAAATATATACTGATTAAGCTCAAAGTCTCTTCAGGAGTAAATACAGTTGCTTTTCTAGCTGAGAAGTCTTAGTGTGGACTAGAAATGAAATTCCTGGGGCAGTCAGGGCTGGCAATAACAGTTGTTGGATTTCTGATTGCCCATGAGTTTCCCTTACAGCTTCCATATCCTTGGGAAGGCAGGCCCTTCCATGCAGCAGGACTTCTACACCGTGGAGCACCTTGCTACCCAGCTCCTCAACTCGGCCTTTGTCAACTTGAACAATATTCCTGACTACAGGCTGAGACCCATGCTTCATATCCTTTCAGAAGTCCCTGGTAACACAAAGAGCCAGAAGATTGAAGACAGGAACAGTTCAGCCTCCAGAGGCGGCAGAATTGAGCTGCATAGAACAGATGGAATTATTTATCTAAGTGTAAAATAATCACATTAAAAGGATAAAATTGAAGTAAACAATGCACAGGCAGTCCAGGGAATCCTGAAAGCTCTTTTTTCTTAGGGGTAAATTCTTACCATCCTACTTCTTGGAAATATAAAAGATAAAACTTTTATTCCTTCCCTGTTTTCTGTCAGGTACTTCATATTTCACTTTCATTCAGACTTTTTTGTGCAGGTCCCTGATATAAATATATATAAATATATATATAATATAAAGAGAATGGTAAAGGAACGTTTACTACAAGGGAGTCTGCCTATTGTTTTTCCTTCCTACTTTCAGGCAACCCAGTGTCCACCTTGTGCCAGCCTGGTAGAAAGAATAGTTAAACTAAAAATAATAATGGAATGGAATATCCATGCAGCTTAGGATTTTCAGGAAGGAACTTGAGATTTTTGCCTATTAACAGAATGTTCTTGGCATACTGTACATCCCTTGGGGATTGACTCTACCTAACAGCACAACCTGCTGCCTAGTCTATCAGGTAAAAGGAGTGCTTTAGAATGAGAAGGGTATGTACTCATGTGCTAGAATTTCTTAACCTACTCTGTACGGGTCTTTGTGAAGCCTCTGGTGCTCTTCTGTCCCCCGGAGCACTATGAAGCCCTGGTATCTCCCATCCTTGGACCTCTGTTCACCTACCTCCACATGGTAAGAGATGGGTCAGGAAAGGGTAGCAAATGAGGACTCTTAGGGCAGGCAACCTCTCATGAAAAGTGTTACCTCCTTAGTCCTGCCAGAATGGCAGTGTAACCATCCTGCCCCAGCAGACTGCTCACTGCAGTGGATCAAGCCCCCTTCTCCCACTACCAAGAACTACACTGGTTCACTTGTTCATGAAGCACATACAGTCTTAGACTCTGCTCCTAACCTTTTAACTGAGGAGAGGTAACAGGGGCAGTGCTTCCCAGGATGCTTTGTGTTTCTGATCTGAAATTAATCAGGGAAACCAGCTGGGTTGAGAATAAATGTGTCCAGAGAGACCCAAAAATTCTAAAATGTTGTCCATCCTTTCCATGCAGAGGGACATGTGATATGCTGCCCTCACGAATATGGAAGAGATTTTGGAAACCCTGTCTGCTTTGTTAACCTTGTGGGGTCCCCTGGGCTCTTTCATTTGTACCTGGAATCCTTGTCTAACCATAAAGTAGCCCTTAGATATTATCTGTTCTGGCTTTCTCTCCAATTCTAGCGCTTATTTTTGTTGTTGTTGTTTTCCCAGAGGCTTTCCCAAAAATGGCAAGTCATCAACCAGAGGAACCTGCTGTGGTAAGAAACATCTCTCGTTAGATGAATTGGCTGCCATGTTTGGATGGGAGACGATAAAAGGGGAAATCTGCCACCCCAGGGCTAGATCAGCAGAGCATTGTGGTCCTTTTCAGCCTAGATGGTGGATGACTTATTCCTATTAGCAGACTCAGATGAAACCTTCAGCTGTCCTAAGAGGATGCTGAGACATCCTTATCCACTTAGGATTTTGACCGAGTACCTTCCATCCAACTGGATGGGGTCACAAGTAATAATCTCTCTCAGTGGATCATTGCTGGGCATTCCCAGCATTTGTATAAAATGTAGACCAGAAGGAAGCGGCCAAGAGAAGGGCAGAAAAGGTCTGCTTGGAGTCACTGTTTTCTTTGTCATTTCCTGTTTACGCTGCTGTGGAACTTGACCTCCTGGTTTTCTGCAGTGGAGAAGATGAGACTGCAGATGAAAACCCAGAATCTCAAGAGATGCTGGAGGAACAACTGGTGAGGATGTTAACCCGAGAAGTCATGGACCTAATCAGTAAGTGACATGTGAAAACCAGTGGTGATAGAATTTTTCTGGAAAAAGAATGATCACTCACCCAACTCCAACTCCATTAAGCTAAATGGACACAAAAATTCATGTTTGCAGTAGTACAGGACTTTTTACGAATCGGGCAGGGTTGTAAGGATAGACTATGAGGAATAGCAGGAGTTTGCATTAACATTAGGAATAACTTTCTAGCTTTATCAAAATAGATTTGTGTTTAATTCTTGGACATGAAGGTGGTTAATTTTTTTTTTCCCAAGATTTATTTATGCATACAAGAACTGGGGCACAGGCCAGAGGTGTGGGGGGTGAGAGGATTCACCACAGACAGAGCGGGAAACAGAACAGGCAGATTGACTGAAATACACTGCTGAGGGGAACAGCGGGCAAGGCTGACACTGCTGTGCCATGTGGGTAGCTCCCTGGCCAGGGATCCAACTCGTGCTGCAGTGGCTGCGGATAGCTTCATAGGTTGTGTCTTAACCCCTTGCACCACCAGGGGGGCCCTGAAGATGGTTAATTTTCAATTTTTTTTTTTTAAGATTTATTTATTCATTTATACAAGTACTGGGTACAGTCAGAAGCGTGGGGGGGTGAGAGAATTTACCAGAGCCAGAGCAGGGAACAGAACAGGCAGACTGATGAAGTACACTGCTGAGAGGAGCAGCGGGCATGGCAGGAGAGGTCGGTGTGCCATGTGGGACCCTCGCCCGGCGGCCAGGGATTGAACCGGTGCTGCAGAAGCTGTAGGTAGCTTCGCAACACAGCGCTCAACCACTGCGCCACCAGGGAGGCCCTAATTTTCAATTTTTGATCATAACATTGTTTGAGATCAAAGTAGACCAAGGATGTATCAGGCATCCTCTTCTGGTCACTTTACTCTCAGAATATTCTATAATTTCCTTGTTGTTAATTGAACATGAAGAGGGACAAGAACAGTCTGGTAAAATGCCTCTCAATTGAAGAGACAATGCAAACTGATTTTGGGCTCTACCTTCCCAGAGATAGTTTGGGATCCACTGACCTAGGTGTCTGTTATCTGGTAGTAGTAAATCTGGTATCCCTGCTCTCTCCTTTTAGCTGTATGCTGTGTTTCAAAGAAAGGTGCTGACCATAATACTACTGCTCCCCCTGCAGATGGAGATGGTAAGTGAGCCTGTTGTGTTGCCCTCAGAGGTCTGTCCTTGGGCTTCTACGTATTATCCCTTCTGTAACCAGGACAATTTCCAATGGAGACTGTTTCCCTAGCAATATAGCATGGATGAGATTTTTTTCTTTTCCTTTTTTTAAAGATTTTATTTATTTATGCATACAAGAACTGGGGCACAGGCCAGAGGTGCGGGCGGGTGAGAGGGTTCACCAGAGACAGTGGGGAACAGAACAGGCAGATGTACTGAAATACACTGCTGAGGGGAGCAGTGGGCAAGCCAGGAGAGGTCTGCTGCACCATGTGGGTTGCTCCCTGGCTGGCCGGGGATCGACCTCATGCTGCAGAGGTTGTAGATTGCTTCATAGTGCTGTGCTTAACCCCTTGTGCCACCAGGGAGGCCCCGTGGATGAGATTTTTTTCATCTAGCTTTATCATACTGTGTTTTTGCCGAATTTCCCTTTGTAGCTCTCTCTTCAAGCTACAGTGATTTTTTTTTTTTCCTGTGTACATGGCCCTCGTTTCATTGAAGTCTCTGCTTAGATGTCACCTCCACTCCCTTCTCTACCCTATTTTTCTTCATAATGCCTACCGTGTATTCATTTATTGTGCTCCTCACTACACTGGAAAGGTACTTTGTCCTACGCCTGCTGTATCCCTAGTAACTAAATCAGTGGCCGCCACAATGGGTCCTCAAAGATCTACTTAATAATGGGAGATCCTTAGCATTTTTGACTCTAAGGCACTGTCCAGAAAATCCCTTCTTTCCCAGATGTACAACTGGCTGTATCTCTAGAAGATCTGCTGTGGCCATGGGCTTCTACACCCTTTCATGGGGGCGGGCGAGGGCTATCCAAATACTACACTGCATACCACCAGTTACCCCAGGATACTCAGCTTACCTTTAATTTATAGGCGTCTGTCAGAACAGGATATTCTTCTTTGTTCTAAAAGAATGGAGCTTAACATTCTTCTCTCTGCTTACAGATGAAGAGATGATGGCCACTGAAGTAGCCCCCTCAGCCATGGCAGAGCTTACAGACCTGGGCAAATGTCTAATGAAACACGAGGTAGGTAAAGGGGGCAGAAGATGTTTTTATCCTTGCCCAGGTAGGGAGCCATTTTCCACTATTCTCACCCTGTGGTGCCATCAAAAGTTTTTTGGTAGTGTTTATTGTGGGGTAATGCTCCTATTTATGAGTTAAGTTCCTTGTTCCTAAAACCCCCAAAAAAGTAAGGCCATACTATCTCCCTTGCTGGTAGGCAGACTCTCAGAACAACACGGACATATTGATGCCATCGCCTGGTGTTCTGTCACCAAGGCCTGATCTCTGTCACCCTCTTGCCCAGCCATCCTGCAGTCTTTGTGGACCATGTGCACAAACAAACCAAAAACCAGGTTTTCTCTTTTCTATTGGTGGGTTTTCTTCTTTTTGACAGCCTGCTAAAGAGAAAATAAACTCTTTCTTGCCTTCAATAGCACTTTTATCATTTACCTGGTCACTTATTAAAACTCTATCTCCTAATATAAAAGAGTATTCAGAGAAAATTATGCTTTTCCTTTTGTAATCCTTGATCCTTTTCTACTAGGATGTTTGTACAGCTCTATTAATTACAGCCTTCAATTCCCTGGCCTGGAAGGATACTCTCTCCTGCCAAAGGACAACAACACAGCTCTGCTGGCCTCTCCTTAAACAAGTATGATTATCCACCCCTTCTCATTGCCTCTTCTGAAAGGTTTGGGTAATGAGTATTGACTGAATCAGTTGGAAAGATTGGGGGACTAGGGCCTTCAGAGTCACCTTTGGGCTCTGAGCACAGCTGTCTCCCCAGGTGCTGTCAGGAACACTGCTTGCAGATGCTGTTACATGGCTTTTCACCAGCGTACTGAAGGGCTTACAGACACACGGGCAGCATGATGGCTGCATGGCTTCCCTGGTCCACCTCGCCTTCCAGATCTACGAGGCACTGGTGAGTGAAGAAAGCATGGGGCAGGGCGGCTGCAGCTTCGTATCTCACAACAAAACAGCCTACTCCCAGTCAATTGGGCCTTATCCTAAACGTAGGCAGCTGCAAGTTGTCAGTGCAGGCCCAAACCTACACCATTGTTTTATCCTCACTTCTCAGCGTCCCAGGTACCTGGAGATAAGAGCTGTGATGGAGCAGATCCCTGAAATACAGAAGGACTCTCTGGACCAGTTTGACTGCAAGCTTTTGAACCCCTCCCTGCAAAAAGCAGCTGACAAACGCCGGAAGGACCAATTCAAACGTCTCATTGCTGGTTGCATCGGGGTAGGTCACTCACCTTCCATAGTGTAGTCCTAACCACCCTGCAGTCTTTGTGGATCATGTGCACAAGCACAAGCAAACCAAAAACCAGCTATAGTCATTGACCATTATGCTAAGATGATCTTTAAGCAAACTACCTCTCAAGGCCCAGCATTAGTTCTTTCTCCTTTGTTTTCCACAGAAACCTTTGGGAGAGCAGTTCCGGAAAGAAGTTCACATTAAGAATCTTCCCTCACTTTTCAAAAAATCAAAGCCAATGCTGGAGACAGAAGTGCTGGACACCGAGGAGGGTGGCCTGGCTGCCATCTTTGAACCCTGAGTCAAGCTCCTGGACATCTTCCTTGGCCTTTATCATCATCTCTTCTTTCCCTTTGTAGCTAATCTCTAGGCCCCTCTCCACTGCCACCTCACTTTCTACCATTGTTAGCCTGGAGAGAGATCCAGGTCTGGAGCTGGAGAGAGTAGGCCCTGTGTTGGGCCAGAAATAATTATGCTAAAGTATCAAGAAGTGGAGTTAGGGCTTAAAACCATTCTGTCTAGATCTCCCAGGTAGCTCCCATCTTACGTGGAGTTTTGGCTTTTCCAAGAGAGAAAAGCTAGAGCAGGGCAGCCCTTCTCCCCATACCCTCCTGCCCCCACACAGCCATACACCTGTGCAGAACGGTAACTATAGGGGTACAGTACCCAACACTGCAACTGGTCAGGCTTGAAAGAAGGGCTCACTCCTGAACTGCTTGAACCAGATTGCTTCTGGAGCACTGCAGGTCCCTCTGAGCCCCCTTGTTGCTGATCTGGCAGGGAACCTTCCCCACCTCCTAGGGGCATGTCTGGGTTAGGTGCTGACTGTTGGACTGAATTTGGCCAGTCCCCCTCTCCGTTTTGAGCAAAAATTTGGTCACCTGATTGGTAGTATGGGCTACTGCTAAGCTCTGGGCACGGTATCAAGTTTAACTTCAGGGACCAGGGCTGGGCCAGCATCCCTTAACTCCCCCATACAACTCACACATCTTGCCCTTCCACGAATAACCCCCTATTGTGATTTCCCAAACCCCAGATGCCACTCAGGCACAAGAGCCACAGTACCCTATCTAGTGTCATATGACGCCATTAGCACCTAAAGATAACCCAGACCAACTAGGCTACATCTGTGACGAGCAGCTAGCAAAGCCATTGGTCTCTTCTAGGACTAGCTGAGTCCAGGTGCCTTCAGAAATCTCATGATCTTTCGTATCCCTGGTAACTTCTCACTTTGGATCATTTCCAAAAGAAAACAAAATATGCCTTCCCATTAAACCTGTACTGTGAGTTTCCAGTCCATTCTCGAGGCCACTAGAGAGCCCTGTAAGCACGGAGGATATGAATGCAGGACCCCTAGCCTTGAGATCATTGCTGGCATAGTGAGGTTTAGTCCATACAGAAACCACAATGTCTGTCAATGTGTTCTGTGCGGACAGAGGTCTGTCATCAACCCGGTCCGCTAACAAAGGCTTTGGTGAGGACAGGGTGGAGTAGCATGGATGGACAGAAGCTACAGCTTTTATAGCTAGTACAGGACCCCAGGTAGGATAGGGTTGGAAAGAGGTAAAACTGGGGAAATGGAACTTGGGAATCCCCCACAGCTGTTTCTAGGCAAACTTGCCCCACGCCCTCTTTCTGGGTGGTACTTTGGGCCTCTTGTCAACTGTAAAGGCCATGTGAAAGCATGTTTACCTCCAAATTTGATCACTGCCTACTCTCCTCTGGTTGGGGCTATGGAGGGCATAGGTGTATTTATTGTGTTGTAATATTTTTAACATCCTGTGACTTCATGCTAGAAGTTTTCTATTGTTTATAGAATCTTTTTGTAGAAACATTAACTCTAAAGCACATCTGCATGTCAGTAAAAATCTCAATTTCATACAGAAAGGGCCCCATCTGCCTTTTTCAAGCCAATGACATACTCCAGGGTCATTATTCCTCCTGAGCATCCAGCTCAGGGACTGGACAGAAAGAACTGGTACTGATGGACTGCTGTCAAACTTTCGAAACCTGATGTCAGCTAGATAAGACTTCTATTTCTCACATACCTAAGCAAAGCAGCCCCTCCCACACTCTTAGTGCTGTTGCTGCTGGCCGCTGGCTCTGATCCTAAGGATTATCCAAAGGGAATTGCTGTTCTTCCTCATGTGGCTCTTAACAGCAATGTGACTTGACTGCTGTGGGCCGTCCTTTTTTCTATCACTAACTTTTCCTCTGGTAATGCAGGAGATCGGTAAGTCGCACACGATGTTTTTCTGGGCCCTAGCTGTACCCAAGAACACCTCAATTAAACATTTCTTGTGAGGCTTCAGAGGGACTTGGTTCTGACCTGCAGTGACATCTGAGCCCAGTATTCCTAACTGCTAAATGATGCCAAACCTGTATTGAGGTGCGATTGGTATTTTTGGATCCAAACTCAAGCAGTTTCTGACAAAAAAATTTTGCTTTGGATGTGAATTTATTTACATTAAAGCCTTACATACAAAGGCATGAAAGTAATTTTGTAACACATTTAACAAAATGTATTGACTGAAAATAAAGCTGGAATTGTCCAGAAAACTCAGGACGGAACCCTAGTCACACTGGTCCCTCAATAGTAAAGCAATCGTGTGGAGAGGCAAGAACCCAGAATCTTCAGCTTGCCTCAGATGCATCAGAGCGCAGGATGCCAACAAGTCCAGTGCAAACCTCAGTCCATCTGAACAGCATCTAGCTCATCCAAGAACCGCCGGCACTTCCCCATCAGCACCTTGATGGCTTCGCTCACCAGCACGTCGGGTGGCAACACCCCGGTTGACTCGACAGAGACTAGGGATCAAAAAAAAAGACAACTTTAGCCGAGGCAGGGCTTGCCTTTAAAAGTCCCTATGTGAATTACTGCTAGGTTCTACAACTGGACTACCCACGGAAGCACCAAAGAACTTTCACCACCCTCCCCACAGGTGATACTCACAGATGTAATGGTCCCGAACCCGAGCAAGCCGTACAGCCTTCTTTAGCTTCTCGTGTCGGAAGACTTCCCTGCTGAAGGTATCTAGCCGGGGATTGACAACTCTGGCCATCTTCTTACCTGATGTAAACAAACCATGTTATAAATACATAAGCCCAGATCTTTTACCTCTCTCTGCTAACTTCAAAGAAATATGCTTTAGGTCTTCACTTGAACAGCATCCAAATGTCATACCTTGAACTTCCTGCACCTCAATAACACCAGGTGAGAAACACCGGCTAAGTTCCTCAGCTGCTTCTCCTTCCACAGGCTCAAGCAGGGTGATATCTGGGAGAAGCCTGTAACTGGCTGTTGCCACAGGTGAAAATTTGGCGTGGTCTTTGCCTGGAGGGAACCGGGACATTGGAGTATATGGGCAAACCCTTCACATTCCCTAAGCCAAGGGCAGCAAAGGCTTTGCCTGTCAGGGACTGCTCAGCCAAGTCTCTGAAGTCAAACCTCACCCCACACAAACAAACCGCTACAACCTGTCCGGGGTGGTCCACAGGGTTCTCACCAATTCCCTTGACACAATGCATAAGTAGGTCAATTTCCTGGCCAGGCCGCAGCTGAGCAATGAGGATATCGTCGTGCACTGGTCGGATAGTGCCCTCTGGGAAGAGGTCAGCCTGGTTCCCCAGGGGGACCCATGTCATGTGCCTGGTGTATACTAGAGGAGAAAGCACATCACAGTTCATTCCCTAAAACTAGCACCCACCAACAGGTAGGCCCTCTGGGTTGACTGCCCACTTCTCACCTTTGTGGTTCACGTAGAGTTCATTGGGGTCAGAGGAATCTTTAGCAGCCTGGGGGTTCCGAGTGCACCTGACTTGCAGCCGAAACTGTAGAGTATCTATCTCTGTACCTTCTTCATCTCCTGCACAAAAGGAAGAAGGGTGGCTCTGAAGGAACGAGTGAACATTTGAGTCTAGCACTATGGTGAGAGCATTTCATTCAATTCTCAATCCGCTTAACAAACTTAGGAAGGCGAGTGCTCTCACAAGAACACTAACATACCAAAGGATTAATAACTTGCCCAAGGTTGTAACAGTAGCCAATCTGGGATCTGAATACAGTGCTTCTAGGAGGAACTTGAGGAAAGCTCCCCCTTTCCCAAAATTTTCTCAAACCTCACCTTGGTTCCGATACTCAAAAAGACGGGGATCAGCATGAATGGGAATAAGCCCCAAGCGATGAGCGAGGATCTCGTCCTGGACAATAGATGTGTTGTTGTACACCAGGACCTTTTCCACAGCCATAGTTGGTACCTGCCCAAGAACACATAATTACTCTACAAAGACTCTTTAGACTCCCCATCTACTCCCACCTGACACACGGAGACAGGACGAGACCTGTCCTAGCAGGACACCTGCAAAGAATAAAGGAGGAATGCTAGAAAAAGAGGAATAGAAGCTTGAGAAAATTCTACAAGTGAGGTGATAGCAGAGCTTCCCAATACAACTCTACCCATGCCACCATGCCCCGCCAGTACCTCGGCTAACAGAATGCGCCGAAAAGCATTCGCAATGGCTGCGTCAATTCCCACCATGTCGAACTCCAATGAGTTTTCATCCATGTGTACCACGTCCACACGAAAATTCTGAAGGACAGGAAAAACAAATGAAGCCTGCTTTCTATATAGTAAATACCTCCTCCAACATTCCCCTCAAGTTAGTTAACATTCCCTTGTCCAAAAACTTAAAACCCTCTGCAATATTGCTTTTAGCCAGACCATCTTGAGACTTTTACTGAAAAAACAGGCCTCCCAGTTGACACTACTCTTTCTAGAATGCTGTTGCATTTAACATTGTTAACAAAAAAATCCCTCCTCTTTCAAAGTACTACCTTGATTTCTACTGGTTCTCTTTTCTCTGATGAATCTACATTCATCATCTTCCTCCTCCAAAAATTTTACTATTTCCCAGATATTTGTCTGGATGATTTCAACCTTATAGTTTTTGGCAACTATAGCAACCACTCCCGAGATTATCTGTTTTTACTCTAATTTCAAACATATTCAACTAGCTGCTGGACTTCTCCACATGCAGAAAGATGAATGCATCATCATTCCCTTCCCCTGATTCATTTCGCATCAGTAAATGACACCACCATCCATCAAAGCAGTTCTCTAGACTAGGTCATTTTACCCTCCCCGCCACAGCCCAAACCAAATTTACCTTCTATCTTCCCTTTGCTCTATTTTGATGATCTTAATCGCAGCCCATGCCTTCAACCTCAGTTTCCCTTCGCAGTGTCACATATCTGCCTGCCCCATATGATATGATGGTCCTCAAATTTATTCTCTCCCAACCACGAGAGTTGGGGTCTGATCACTCTACTTAACTGCTCTTCAGAAGCTCCCTAAGGCACATCTCAACTTTGCCCACCGCTCAAGTCGGCCAACTTAATATTCTAGCGATAATGAACTGCTTGGACATTCCCAGAGCAAAGCTCACACAAGCCTTCATAATTAAGCTTCTGTTCTTAGTTGCTCCTCATCCTTTGCTGTTCTCCGCTTCTGGTCATCGTTGCAGACTGAAATCGGATGTTATGTCCTTCAGGAAATCTTTCCTACTTCTGGCCCCCTTCCCTGTTCTAGACTAAGTGCCTTTGCAGAGCACCCTTGATACCCGTCCCCCCGAAGTCCTTTGTTGCCATCAACTGACTTTCCCACATTATATCTGAATCATTTATTTACACGTGCTCTTCTCCAACAAGAATGAACATCTTGGTCTTACAACGGAGCTGAAGATGTCTAACACCTCGCTAAAGGAACTTTTTATGGTTGGAACTAACCCAAAGGACAGTGTCTAAAGCATACGCTGCTAAGGTCGCACGGTCAGTCCCTCTTAATCTCTCCGGACCCCTCCAGTCACACGCACCTTCTCGAAGCGGTCCTGGTCCCAGGCATCATCATAGCCTGAATAGTTACCGGGAAAGTCGGTGGTATGCACCTAGATCAAAGAGAGACAAGTCCGTCCCCACGCCGATTCCAACACGTCCCTGTTCCCCTCCCACTTCTCCCTCGCTCAAGGACACAGGCTTACATTGCGAACCCCGAATTCCCCCAGAACCACGCGGGTCCGCATTTCTTCCACCTGAGCCGCCGCCATCTTCAACCTTTGCACGTGACTAGGGAGTCAAACTGGCGCGTGCGTTCTAGTTGCCCGCCGCCGTCTCCGTAGCGACGGACCACCTCCAGGAGTCAGATATCGCGAGACTTTCCTCCGCCTCCGTCCACGTCCCCAGCTTCCGGAAATCAATTTGACCAAACATCCGGGTTTCTCCTCTTTGCGTTCCGGCTGATCCCGCATCTCCGTCTGGCCCCTGGACTTCTCACTCCCTGCGGCCGACGTCTCTCCAGCAACTCGGCGCGCGGAATTAGCGCGGGCTTCAGCGACGGGACCCCTCAAGGGACATGGCAACTACGGCGGCGCCGGGTGGCGGCGCCCGAAACGGGGCCGGCCCGGAATGGGGAGGGTTCGAAGAAAACATCCAGGTAATGGCCCTGAGGCTCCTCTTGCCAGCAGTCCCAGAGCTGGCAGCCGTCCTGAAGTGACGTAAGGATTCTCTCTCGAGGCCTGAAAGGCTGCTCCATTTGCAACACCTTTCCTCTCCTTTGGGTGGTCGTGCACACACAAGTCAGTGGAGTTAGTGCTGGCCTTAAAGGTTCAGACGGGTACTCCAGCCCGACAGCCTCAGAGCCTGGAATCGCCCGCTCTTGGGACAAGAGGTCGGTCGGGCTTGGGCATGGCAAAGGGGCGGGATTCACGGGCACGGATTAAAAAACTGCACAGCTTTGTTTGGGGCTGGGTAAAGGCAGAGGAAACTGGCGATTTAGCAGCCCTTTGAGACTTCCATAGGGAAGGTAAGAGAAAGATATGAATGAAAGACAGTTCGCAAGTTTTCTAAGCTAAAAAAGAGTGAAAGCTAGCAAGAAAGGGGTCTGAGAGCAAACGAGGCAAAGAGAGTCGCATGATATATGGTGATTCTAAGTCCCAACCCTAGCAATGGAAGAACTATACCCCAAATCCTGAAATGAGTAGAGGCAGAGCAGAAAGATCCTGCACTCCAGGAGCCATTGTCTTCACAGGGTGGGGGCTCAGCAGTGATTGACATGGAGAACATGGATGATACCTCAGGCTCTAGCTTCGAGGATATGGGTGAGCTGCATCAGCGTCTACGGGAGGAAGAAGTAGATGCCGATGCAGCTGCTGCTGAAGAAGAGGATGGAGAGTTCCTGGGAATGAAGGGCTTCAAGGGACAGCTGAGCCGGCAGGTGGCTGATCAGGTAAGCAAGATCAGATCCCTGGCAAGCAGAAAATCACACCGAGGTCGGCCTCAGGTTCTAGTGTTGGTTAAGTTCACCCCAGATTGTTCCGTTAGAACCACGTAGAAATCCAACAGAAAAATACACAGGGCCTAGACCCAAGAGCCTCATAATACCTACCAACCCCCATCTTCCTTACTTCAGATGTGGCAGGCAGGGAAGAGACAAGCTTCCAGGGCCTTCAGCTTATACGCCAACATCGACATCCTGAGACCCTACTTTGATGTGGAGCCTGCCCAGGTGCGCAGCAGGTGAGGATCCTTCTCCTGACAGAAGCTGTCCTCTTAACATCTAGCTTTGTGTCTAAAAATACATCCAGAAAACAAGCCTTTCGACTGTTCTCTACATGACCCTACCAGCCCTCGTCATTGCACACCATACCTCTTACCAGCCAGAACACAGGATCAGGAAGTGGTGATAAAACATTGCCTTCCTCTTCTCCATGTAGTCATTTGCTCATCTTTCCTCAAAATCTAGCTGAAGTATCATTTCTTTGCTTCCAACTCCTCAGTCCCAGCCCCACGATGTTGTCTTCTGGCACTCCTGTCAAATGCTATACTTATTCCTGGGTCTGTCTCCTCGAATATCTCCTCGAAAGTAGGCTCTGGTCTATCTTTCTATTCTTAGCACCATAACAGTCCTAGAATATTAATAGTTGTTGAATGAGTTTCAAGAACTGGATTTGATCTTGGTTTGATCTTTGTTTATTGTTTTACTTAATCAGGGCTTATTAAATATGTAGTACCATTCAGCAAGTAATAAGCCTTTGCTCTGTGCTGGACACTTTACTGCTTTCTGGCTGGTGTCTGATTCAGTGGTGAAGATCAGTGGAAGCTTAGCCCTCGAGGACAATACAATAGAGCGCTCATTTGCTGTGAAGGGGCACACAGGAGGACGCAGCATAGGCTGGAGGGTGGCACAGGGCAGGTTTCCTGAGGAAGTAAAATCTTGCCAAAATCCAAGGTATTATTAAGATTTAGCCACCCACGAGAGTGAGGGGTGACTTGTACTTCCCTTTCCTTCCTTCTGCCTGGAATTTTCATACCACTTCAAGTACATTTTTCAAGAAAATTCTCAGTGGTGCCTGGAGGAATGGTAAGCAGGAAGAGGCAGGAAGCAAGTAACTTTCCCTCTAAACCCTGCCCAAGGCTCCGCCATCACAGCCCTGAATACTGGGCATTTTCTACTCAGGTTGCCTAACTCCTAAAGGGGAGCAGGTGGAATAGCTAAATCATCAAGGCCCAGATGGACTCCGAGTCTCCATGTTGCCGCTGCATCTGACAGCACGGCATCAGAGGTTTGACCTTCCTGGGGTAGAGACAAGGAAGTGATTCCTCATTCCCTGTCTGTCTTTACTATCCTCTTCTCCCTTTACCATCCAGCATGTTCTCTGGAGTTAGAGGAATAAGATTCAGCCCTTCCAGAACCTCATAGCCTAGTACTGCCTCTGCTCTCATCTCTCCTCTCCTCTCCCAGGCTTCTGGAGTCCATGATCCCTATCAAGATGGTCAACTTCCCCCAGGTGAATTGGCGGTAGCATGTCTGGAGGAGCCCGGGGAGGCACTAGGGCAGAGGGTGGGCTACCAGGCAAAGTCTGGGAAGCATAAACAGAAGAGCCATTGTGCCCTCCAGCCTAAATGACTTGGTATATTGACAGAAAATTGCAGGTGAGCTCTATGGACCTCTCATGCTGGTTTTCACGCTGGTTGCCATCCTCCTCCACGGGATGAAGACATCCGATACCATTATCGTAAGCAGGACTGAGGACTTTGGGGGGTGGCTGAACAGAGTTGAAAGCTGCCCAAGGAGATAATGGTGAAGTGAGGTAGAAGTGGCCCCTGAGGCAGGCCCTGGGGCTGAGACCAGAGGTCCCCCCCAGGACTAAGTAGAGCCTTTACCCCACAGCGCGAGGGCACTCTGATGGGCACAGCCATTGGCACCTGCTTTGGCTACTGGCTGGGCGTCTCGTCCTTCATTTACTTCCTCGCCTACCTGTGCAACGCCCAAATCACCATGCTCCAGATGCTGGCACTGCTGGTAAGGAATTGAGCATGATGGTGGGCAAGGGTGATCTTAAAAGAGTAGCCAAGCCTTGGTTTGCCTCTGCACTGAGGCCCACGGTCAGAATGGGGTGAGCTGGCTAGTGGGCCATTTATTTCTCAGAGGCCCCATGAGGGTCCAGAGGCCAGCCCAGCCTGAGTGATTTTCCTCTCCACTGTTCTTTATCCTAGGGCTATGGCCTCTTTGGGCACTGCATTGTCCTGTTCATCACCTATAACATCCACCTTCATGCCCTCTTCTACCTCTTCTGGCTGCTGGTGGGTGGGCTCTCCACCCTGCGCATGGTAAGCTGGGTACCAGGTTTCCAGAGTGGGCTGTCCTTCCATAGAGTTGGGAAAACAGCCCAGAGCGCCATCTGACTCCTACATAGGACTCTGAATGGGAGGGAAGAGCCCAGAGATAGTTCTGCTTCAAGTAGGACTGTTTTCTGCATGTGGCTTATTTTGGAGCCAGGCTCTGTCAGCTGTATTCCTGTGGCCTTAGGTGGCAGTGTTGGTGTCACGGACTGTGGGTCCCACACAGCGGCTCCTCCTTTGTGGCACCCTAGCTGCCCTGCACATGCTCTTCCTGCTCTATCTGCATTTTGCCTACCACAAAGTGGTAGAGGGTAAGTGACAGGAGAGGGCCTGGTACGGGGGAGATGGAGAACAGCCGCTTACAGGGCCCGGCCAGCTCTCTCTCACCTTCCATCCTCCTCCTTTCAGGGATCCTGGACACACTGGAGGGTCCCAACATCCCACCCATGCAGAGGGTTCCCAGAGACATCCCAGCTGCGCTCCCTGCTGCTAGGCTTCCCGCTGCCGTGCTCAATGCCACAGCCAAGGCTGTTGTGGTGACCCTGCAGTCACACTGACCCTACCTGGAAACCTTGGCCGGCCCCCTTCCCCTCAGCTGCGGCGGTGAAGATTAAAGGACAGTACTGACGACAAGTGTTTCTTTGCTGGGGTCTGCAGCTGCCCCAAAGCTGCAGCCATTTAAGCATCTCCTTGATGCCTGTGAGGGCTTCTGAAGGGCACAAGGCCAGGACCTCCTGGCCAGGACTGCAGGGCTCTGCAGCCAGGATGGAAAATGGGTCAGCTCCTCCGAGGCCCTCTCACCACCTGCCCCTTCCTTCCTCTTTATCTCTCCCACATTGTCTTGCTAAATATAGACTTGTAATTAAAATACTGATTGAAGTCTGGAGCTGCAGCTACCATTTCAGTGGTCCTCCCTGCCACCCTACTTCCTGCACTCTTACCAGTGGTGGTAACATCATATTTTGCCTTTCTTATGCCCTCATCCCAGTAGGATGAAGGCGAGACAGCGTCAGTCTACACTGAAGGCAGCAGCCTAACAGGTAACCTGTCCTTGAGGGCAGGGGTAACACCTGGCCCCATGGAGCTGCAAAGAGGCCTGAGACGCAAGAACCGAAAGTCTGATGGAACAGTGCACTGAGCTTGAGTTGGCTCAGCCTCAGAGCCGATGGAGTGAAGGCGATTAGACAAGAACTTCCAGATTCAATCCCACGTCATTACAAGGCCTTTATGCACCTGGGCCACTGTGTAGGGCTACACAGCTTTCTGCCGGAGCTCACTACTGAAGCTTGACTGCCCTGGTTTTACTGGAGCAAGAGGAACAAAGCTCTCTTCAGAAGTCTTCTTTGCCCTTCCTCTTCAAGAGTGCTGTTTACTCTTAAAAACAACCACCCCAAACACAGCACCATCCACTCCCACCACCCATGACTCTCCATTTGCGTTCACTCAGGTGGTTGTTAGAATAGGGTCTTTGGCCTTTATTTTGTAATATATAAATACAATGTTTTAAAAAATGCCGTTACCTAGTAAATCTAGGTCAGCACTTCTCACTCCTAAATAAAGGGACGAAGGCAGGCTTTCATTTGCCCTATTTCATGGGAGGCCCCCACGGCCTCACCAGTGCACAAAGTTCTAGCAGCACTGCCCTCGTAGGCAGGAGCCGTCCCACGAGCTCCAGGCCACTTTCCGCGGCCCGGATCCTGGCGGGCAGCCCCTTTATTTCGCCTGGCCCGGTCTCAAGTGCTGAGACGCTCAGAGCGGTACCAACAAGATACCTGGGAAAGAGGCTTTACCGCAGCCTGCATCCACCTGCCGCTCGCCTGCCCCGGACCCTCTGGACGTCCTGTGTGCCTGGCAGCTCGGGTCGCCTCGGCCTCTGCCCGGCACTGGCGCCCGGGGCAGCGGCTGCGAGGCCGCCATCTTGGCGCGGGCACGCGGGGAGGTGCTCGGGCTGGAAAACGCGCGCAAGCTACGCCTTTGGTCACCGGGGTGGGGGCGCCAGGACCCGGCGGGCGTGAATAAAGGGCTCCGGGGGCTTCTTGCCGGGCGGGCGGGCGTGCCCGGGATGCAGGCGAAGGGCCCCGGGCGCTGCCCTCGGGGATGAGGAACGACGGGAATGGGCGAAGGTCTTGCGGAGTGCTCGCCTAAGCCGTCTCCGCGGGGCGCGCCGCCGTCCCCCCGCGCCCCGGCGGGTCCCCGGCCGCCCTCTCTCCCCCCGGCCCCTCGCCCGGGAGGGAAGGGCCGCGCAGCGCCCCGGCCGCCCGGCGTACGCGAGCCTCGTGGACCCGCGTGGCCCTCGCAGGGCAGGGGCGGGGCGAGTGACGCTGACGCGGCCGTTGCCATGGGAACCCGCCGCCCGCTCCGGAGCGACGGCCGGAGCCGGAGCTGCCGCCCGCCCGCCCGCTCCGGGCTCTCCCTGCAGGGAGTAGGGGAAGCCGGGCCGGAGCGAGGGAGGGAGCGGATGCGGCCTCCGGGCGAAGACCGGCCCCCCGCGCCCTGAGCAGAGGCCCCCGAGCAGCCGCCGCGACCTCGAGGGACGAGGACTAGTGCGGAGCGGCGCCTGCCCGGCTGCGGATCGCGCCCCTGCCCGCCGCCCAGACACGGACGGCACGGTCCGCCCGGGCCCCAGCCCCGCGCGGCCCCAGCCCGGCGGGCGACCCCGGCGCCGCGGCAGCCCCGGCGGGCTCCGGCCCGGACCCAGGCGCTCCTCCTCGCCGCGGCCGCCCCCGCCATCCCCGCCCCCGCCGGCGCCGCCGCCCCCCGCGCCCCTGCCCCCGCCCCCGCCCCGGCCCCCGCCCCGGCCGCGACCCCGGCCCCGACCCCAGCCCCGACCCCGCCCGCGGCCCCGCCGACCTCGCCCGCGGCCCGGGCCCCGGCCCCGGCGGCCCAGCCGTGGGGACGATGCTGCCCAGCTCCATCCAGATTTCGGGGGAGCCGCTGTCAGGCGCCGAGGTGCGGGACATCTGCCGCGGCCTGCGCGACAACGCCGTGCGCCTGCTCTCGCTGCGCGGCTGCCGGCTCTGCGACCGCGACTTCAGCCGCATCTGCAGGGCCCTGGCGGGGGCCACGTCCCTGGCGCAGCTCAACCTTAACCTGGGCGTCGTGTCCAGCCCCAACCGTATCAAGCAGCTGGCGGAAGCGCTGCGGACCAACCGCTCCATCCAGTCCCTCTTGTGAGTGCGCTCTCTCGCGAGGGGGTCCCGGGCACTGCACCCCACCTCGCCCTGCCCCTGTCACCGCCTCACCACAACACACCTTCCTTACCTGTCTTTCCAGCAGCCTGCCTTCTCACCTCACCCCTTACACACACCGCTTGTCCCTCTACCCATGCCTGCACAGCACCCTCCAAGTACCTGCTTCATCTCCAGACTTTGCACACGGCAGCCCCACCCCAAACGAGATCGGATACCCACCCCTTCCTGGCAGGGCACGAATCCCTCCCTTCCTACCACACGCATTGCCTTCTCAGGGGCAGCACCTCAGTTTCCAAGAAGGAAGACTCCTTAAGGTCTAGACCCCTGTCCCTACATTGTGCCCACAAAAGAATTCCAATCCACCATCCACACGCCCCTTCTCTGTGATCTGTCCTGAATCTCGGTACCTACCCCAGAAAAGAAACCTAATTATTCCTTGTCTATCTGCGCTCCCTCAGAATCCATGACTGCAATAACTTCTGCTCTCTACTTTCACCCCCAGCCTGCACGGCAGCCCCCTGACAGATGCCGGGCTGGCCTTGTTGAACCCAGCCCTGGCCCTCCACCCTGCTCTTGTGGCTCTGGACCTGGGGGACTGCATGCTGGGTGATGAAGCCATCAACCTCATCTGTGGCCTCCTCCCCCCAGACGGGGCCAAGTCTGGTGAGCAGGCCCTGTGGGAGCTTGGGCTGTTGTAACTTTGATGAAAAGTTAAGTACAGAGGGCAGAGAGCGTGGGCCAGAGCTGAGGGCTCTCACAGTGTGGGTAAGAATGTTTTAAAATTCCTCTCAGGAAGGAGGATTGGGGGCTGAACAAGATGGAGACTCAGGAATCCAGGCTGGGATGGGCAGGGAAGTCATGGGTCTAATGGTTCTGAAGCTCTGCAGTGGGGGTGGAGTGACTCCCAGCCACTGTGGACACCGGAGATGTGGGGGTTGGGAGGAAGGCTTAAGGAGAGCCTGATCTCCATCCTGACTTCTCCATTGATGCTGTCCAGGCCTGAAGGAACTAACACTGAGTGCCAATCCTGGCATCACCCCTAAGGGCTGGAGCCGTCTCGCCATTGCTGTGGCCCACAGCTCCCAGGTCCGCGTCCTCAATCTGGACTACAACCCCTTGGGTGAGGCTCAAGAAAGCCCCCTTCAATTCTCACTGCCCCTCCCCATCCAGTAACTGCCATAGCAACCCCCACACTGGGGAGGGGAGGAAGGAAGGTGATCTGGAGGTAACTGAGGAACCTCTGTGCAGCGGATCAGATGACCTACAGATAGACCAAAACCATCAGTCACCATCCCTGGTCCTGCCTTGCTTCATCCATTCACTCATCAACCACAGTGCCCCTTCCTGGCCACCTACCACAGTCAGGGATTCCAGGCCTGGGAGTGGTCATTAGAGCAATGGGGAGGCTGCAGGGGAAGAAGTGTTATTTGGCCTATGCGTGAGTGTGTGTGCTGTCTCCCCAGGTGACCACGTGGCAGGGATGCTGGCTGTTGCCGTGGCCTCCAGCCGCACCTTGGAGGTCCTAGACTTGGAGGGCACTGGGCTCACCAACCAATCAGCCCAGGTGAGACATTATCATGTTTGGGGAAGGCCAGGAGTTGGGTGAAGGCCATGCACATATTGAGGATTGGCAGGTTGGAGTGTGAAGAGCCACCTTAACTGTGTTCATCCTTTCCTACACTCTTCATCACATCAGACCCTGCTGGACATGGTAGAAAATTACCCCACAGCTTTGCGGAGCCTGGTGTTGGCTGAGAACAGCATTAGCCCAGAGCTACAGCAGCAGATCTGTGACCTCCTCTCCGAGGGAGAAGAGGAGGAAGAGGTGGCAGGTGGGGCTGGAGACACCCAGGAACGACAGAGAGGGCGGGAGCCTGCTGCCCACCAGAGGGGCAGCAGCTCCTGGATGTGTCCCAGCGGTAAGAGCTCCCAGGGATGATCAGAGGCAGGTCTGGAGGAGGTTTGGAATAAGGGAGTGTGTGCATGGGAAACTTAAAACATCTCTCAAGCTAGTTGTGACCCCCAGTGGAGGAGTGAATGGTGGTCTGAACACCCTCTGCCCTTCCACAGATCCCAGCTCTCAGATGGTGCTAATGACGTCAGGACTAGGGGACAGTCTGTTGGCTGAGACCGAGATGTGACTCTCCACTTGGGCCTCTGCGCATCATATTTATCTTGCCCCAGACACCAGGGTTAGGCCCTGGCAATTGGGGATGGGGATTGGGGGTGGGTGCCTGGGGCTCTGGCAGCTCCTGGCATTGTGGTGGCTCTGGAAGCTGTGACTGTCTTGGGGGCACTTAAAGCCAAGGCAATGCCTCTGGACTTGTTGGCAGCTCTGGCTGCAGCCCGCTGGTTGGGAAGAGATTTTATCAACTATACAATGCGGTGTGTGGCTGTGATCACTGGCGGGGGCTGGCAGAAGGGGAGGAATCGGAACTACCAGTAGGCACCACTAGAGGGCAGTGTCACTCCATAATCCAAGCTCGGGGCAGCAACTTTTGGTCCCAAACCTCCAATTTCTAGGACCTGGGTTCTGGGTTAACACCTGCCCTACAAGGATCATAACTAGGGTAAAGAACCCACCCCCAGAGCTAGGCTGGACCCCACCTCAATGAGAGACTCAGGGGTCCCGTCATGTTCATCTGACACCCTCTCTACGGCCTGCTGCCGTGCCCAGGGAAGCACAGTTGGTGTGGGCAAGGGAGTCGCCAGCAAAGACGGGGACACAAGTATTGAAATACTCGAGTATTCGAAATACTCAAGAACAGGGCGAAGAATGGTGGGAAAAAGCACTAATAGACAAAGTAGGTCATACCAGTAAAATAGTTTAATTTTAAAATAATCATCCATGTGAAAATTTCCCAAAGCTGGGAGTAACAGTCTAGAGCCAAGGTTAGAAGGGGGGCCAGGCCTCGCCTAGAGCCCCACCTTGAGGCCCCTGAAGTCCACCCTCCTCTCCCTTCCAGAGGGAGGGAGGGAACAGCTCAAGCCTGAGTCCGTCCTCTCCCTCACGGCCCCCAGGAATGCTGTGCCAGGCCCCCTGAAGGCAACAGTTCATGCTGAGATTTTGGGGGAAAGGAAAAAGTGGAAAATAGAAATTGGAAGTTAATAATCTCAACAAAGACAAAAAAAAACCCATAAACTGGTGGATACAAAAGGATGGAGGATGAACACTGATGTAATCAACCCTTCAGCTCCCAGAACAGCCCAATTTGGGCTGGGCTGACTGGAAGATCTTGAACCCCAACTGCATGTGACCTTTGGAGAATAAATACTCCAACAAGAAAAGGAAAAACCATGAGGCAAGCTGGTGCCAGTCAGTCAATGCAGACAAATGGCCTGCTGTGGCCACGGCCTGACCTACCCACAGAGGAAGAGCCGTCAGTGCGTCTGGAGAGAGGCGAGTTCAAGAGCTTGGGTTGGGTGGGAGACCCTGAGCTGCAAGAGTATGGCCACCTTGGGGTCCCAGTGCAGCAGTGGCAGGAAGGCAATAAGGGGGCCCTAGCTCAGCAAGTTGCCCTGCTCCTGCGCCTGGGTCAGGCTGTCTTTGCGGTGTAGGTGGTGAACCCCCATCCTTTTGGGGCTGCGCTGAGGGCGGCTGGAGCTAGGGAGGGGCCAGGCCCTGCCTTCAGTGTGGGAGGTGCCAGGTCCCTCCTCTGTGCCACTATCACTGGGCAGCAGGCTCTGGCACTCTTCCTCAAGACTGGCAGGCAGATTCAGCTCCTCGTCTCCCTCTTCCCTGAGAAAGACAGGGCCAGGTTCTGCTGCTGGCCAAAGCTCGCGCTCAGCAGGCGGAGAAGGGGCCTGAAGCTCCTCAACTCTGTCACCAGGGTGCAGGGCAAAATGGCGCTGCAGCTCAGGGAGTGCGTCACGTCCAAAGGCTGTACGCAGGGTCACAGCAGCCGGTGGTGGAGTACGGTCCACAAATGCCCTTTGCCAGCTAGCCAGCAGGTCCTCCTCAGAGCTGGCAGAGCTGGCTGGGGCACTCAGTATTGAGGGGGCAGGGCTGGGGTGGTGGTGGGGTGAGGCCTGGGCTGAGGCAGGGCTGCTGGGCACAGGGCTAGGGCGGCCTCGCTCACTCCCTTCTTCCACCAGGCTCAGGGAAATAGCCTGGCGGGTAGCGTAAGTGCAGTTGGGCAGGGGGCTGTGGCGGGGGATTCGCACCTTATCCTCGGAGAACTCTATTACCTTTCGGCCAGGGTACAGTGGGTGTGGCGGAGATGGGGTGGGGTAAGGGCTGAGTTTCTCAAAGGCTGGCAGGGGCAGCTCCTCTTCGGGGGAGCCCCCAGTAGTGCACTCCCCATTGGGTTGAGGGGTGGGGCTGCCAGCGGCTGGGGGACGGGCTGGGTCACCCAAGGCACCTCCACTCATGTCCACATGCACAAACACATCTTCAGCCAAAGGGTGCCCAGCACTGCCTGACTGGGCAGAATTGAGCAGGAGAGACTCTGGCTTCTCCAATACCCGGGCAATGACGGAGGTGGGCACCACGGCCCCCGGGGCCATGCCAGGAGCAGGGCCTGGGCTGGCAGCCTCTTGACCACTATGCAGGTGCTTCCGAACCATGTCCTGCAGCTCACAGGGCAGCTAGGGTAAAGGGGGGGGGGAGGGAAGAGAGATATGAACATGCCCAGCCCAAGATAGCTTGACTCATGGCACAAGTAGTGGTTACTACGTTCAAGTCCCACTATGTGCTTGGCCTGTTTTCACACCATGGCAATGTATTATCTCATCTCACAAGTAAACTAATGCTCAGCAGGGGTAAAATAACTCAAAGCTTCTGATTAGGGCCTCCCAGGTGGTGCAGCGGGTTGAGCGCCGCACTGTGAAGCTGTCCACAGCCTCTGCAGCGCGGGTTCGACTCCAGGCGGGCCAGGGAGAAACCCACATGGTGCAGCAGAGCTCTCCTGCCTCGCCCACTGCTCCCCTCAGCAGTGTCTTTGGTCGTCTGCCTGTTCTGATCCCCGCTCTCTCTCCGCTGGATTCTCTCACCCTCCTGTACCTATGCCTAAACCCCAGTTCTTGTATAAATTAAAAAAAAAGAAAAAAAGAAAATTATCTTCTAAAAAAAAAGCTTCTGATTAACATAGCCAGGATTTTTGATTAACATCACCAGAACTGGTGCTATGGCCCACATGTCTCAAGCTTCCATCTCCCCAATCTCAGCCATGGTTTCTGCCCAAACCAAACCTAAGTTTGAGAATCCGTACTGACCAGCAGACTTGGAAATAGCGCCACTCCTTCTGTACGTTCTCTCGGCTGGGAGCCTAAAGCCCTATGGTCTAGAGTTTGCCCCTTGGGGTAGGGAGTCAAATGGGCCACTCCCTCTCTCCCCCCCCAATATTCTTACAACCAAGAGCTCTGGCCACCCGCTCATTCCAGCATGGGGTCCTGAGAGTCCCTGTCTTCCTGTCTGTTCAGAAGTATCAATAGGTCCAGCTCCCATCCCTAGTGATGTACCCTTAACAGCACACAGGACACCAACCAGTGGCAGAGTGGACTAGCTGCTGGAGAGGAGACATGGAGACGACGGGAAGGCAAAGCAGAAAGGCAGGAGAAAGGCACAGACACTTAAGTTAGAGGAGTCCTGAGGGCTGGCGCAGCACCGGCAGGGAGGGTGTAGTACTCACATCAGCGAACTTGTGGTTACGGAAGTGGGACTTGTTGCACTTGAGCAGTTGCACCGCCAGGTTGCAGTCGAGCCGGTAGCGCTCCTGTAGACACAGACCCAGTTCAGAGCCCTGCCTTGAGCCAGGGAGCAGGGTGGGTCAGGGTACGTCCAGCTACAGGCGAGGAAAGCCCCAGAAGTGCACATACATTGAGCTCCTCCAGCCTGTTGATGGTGTTCTTGGCATCCAGCAGCTTGTTGGTCAGCTCCACGATCTCCCAGTCTAGTGTCTTCCTATCCATCTCTGCCTTCTTGATCTGAGGCACAAGACTGGTGGTGAACCCAGCCCACAGCCCAGGGGCCCACCCTCCCTCCCTCTCCGCCTCCTCCCAGCCCAGAGACACAGGAAGCCACAGGTACTAGGGCAGCCAAGGCGGATGGAGTAGAGACAGACGCTGGACAGACAGAAGGAGACTGGACACCTCTCCTGCCCTCTGGCTGGCTGTGGGGTGGGGGCTTCCTGAGCATTATTCCTACTGCCTAGGCCCAGGACAGAGGCAGGGATGTTGAGGGGCAAGGCCAGTGGTACCTAAGAGACAATAACTTCACAAACCCAGGGGCTAAAGCCTATGCCTGTAACTATCACCAAAATCAGGCTACGAGGGGAAGGAGTGGGGGCTGGATGGCAGCTGGGGTATCTGTGAGATTATCTAGTTGAATGGGGGGGGGGGGCGTAGGTTCAAAGCAGCCTTCTGGTCATCAACTCACAAAGTGGGCCTACAGCCCCCTCGCCCCCAGTGGCCTGGGCTTGCTGCCCTGCAGCTGAGAAGCCAAGTGTTCAATGGTGACATCAATCAGTACCTCTGCTCCGGCCAAGAGCAGGGTCCCCAGCTGCCCCCCAGGAGGGAGGCAATGACCACTGAATGGGCCTCACAGAAGGAAGAGGAAAGGAGTGGGCAGAGGGAAACAGTCAGGACCCCAGCAATTCCAGATCTCAGCTGAGGAGGAAACCAGGGCAAAGGAGAAAACACACAAACTCAGACGCAACTGCAAAAATCCAGCTGTGGCTAAGAGAGGCCTGAGAGGAGAGTGCAGCAGCAACGGTGGCAGCATGAGGGGAGACGAGGAGAGAAGAGAAACAGTGTAAGCATTAAGACAGTCCTGACTTGCACAGCACACTGCGGTCCCCTCCCCACCATCGCCCCATCCTGCCTCCCCAAGCCCCAGGGCAGAATGGCATTCCCCTGCAAGTCCCAGCCCCCGCTCTGCTGTGAGCACAGTGCCAGCCAAGCTGCCCTATTGGACAGATTACCAGCGTGTGCAGCTTGTCCTCCAGCTCCTGGTTGGTCCGCTGGGAAGCCGTGTAGCTGTTCTGCAGCCTAAAGAGGTGTATACAAGGCAGACCCCTGAGTCTAGATCCTGTTCTTTAGGTCCCGCTTAACCCTTACTTGATATGGGATCTTGGCAAAGTCATCCCCTCCCAGAACTTCAGTTTGCTCATTAGAATCAGATGATCTCTGAGGCCTCTTCCAGCTCACCCAGTGAATGAGGAATGCATGCATGTGTGTCCCGGCACTTGTTTCCACACCTGCGGAATTTGTCTTTGAACTTGTCCAGCTCCTCACGGCTCTGGCCCAGTTCTACCTCCAGACAGTCCTGACCAATTTCTAGTTCACGCTCCAGGGCCTCAGTGCGCCTGGTGGCTGAAGCCAGGCGCCGGCGCAGTTCCTCATTCTCCTGCTGCAAGAGCCTGGCAGGGTGAGGGGTCAAGGGTAAGGGGGCATTAGAGAAAGAAGGGGTAGTCCTGGAGTCTCAGACTAGGCTCAGGAGGAAAGGAGAGTGAAGAGTGACCCAGGTATGAAGACAGGCAACTGGGGGCAGGAGACTCCTGGAGACCTAGCCTAAGCCCGGGGCAGCCTCCTGACCCTGAGAACACACTCCTGTGGAGGAGGAGGGGAAGAAGGGATGGTGGAGGACTGTCTACCACCCCCCTCATTAGTGAAGAACGAGAAAACAGAATTGAGGGGGTGGGAGTTTCAGTTCACAGTCTGTCTCTGGTTACAACCCAAGCCAGCCAGCCACCAAACCCCCCAGATCCAGTTTCCCCACTGCACAATCAGGCTGCTCCATTATTAATCTCTTGGAAATCCAGTCCAGCACTGCCCCCCTCTCCAGAGACTTCATATGGCTGGCAGAAAGGGCTGCAGGGAGGCAGCTGGCAAGGGAGGGCACAGAGATAGGGAAGAGCTCTTTGGCAAGGGGAGGCCCCCCAGGGCCATCCATCTTGATTCTAAATTCTTTTGGAGTCCATAAAACTATTCCCAAAAGAAATATCCATAGCATTAAGCCTCCCCCCATTCCTTAAAACAGTCCCCCAACCTTTACTTCCACCCAATCCAAGGAAAAGCCCAACTGTACTGACAGCCTGACCAGAGCTAAGAGGGACAGAGCTGAGTCAGGCCTGGCAGGGTGATTGCTCGGGTAGCAGCTACTCACCTCATCCTCTCCGCGTCAGTCAGGGGCTCCTGGGCACAAAAGAACAGAAGCTTGAGGCTCAGCTCTGGATCACTGGCCTCCTGCTTGGCCCACCCTCCAAAGAGCCCTGGCAAGGGCCATGTCTAACCCAAAGACGCACAGCAGAAGTGGGCTGCAGGCCCTGGAAAGATGGAGGCAGCCCAGTAATCCCAGAGAAACCTAGATCACTCTCCCTAGGTCACAGGATGATCCAAGACCCCTTTCCAGTCCACACCCTTCTTCACACCAGCTCCTAATACCTCTCTTAATTCTTGGGCCAGCTGCAGATGTGGCCTGGTACCTATGCTACCTCTCCCAGGGATAAAGAGAGCCTCTCTGCTGCTCACTCAGCTCCTATGGGCTCTGCAGGGCATGCAGAGATCTTCCAGGGAGGTGAAGTGGTCAGGCGAACTGGAGCAGAGCTCTGAGCTCTGACAAAGCCCTCCAGGCCCCAGGGGGAAAGACAGAGACAGACTCAGGCCCATTAAAAGGCATGAGTAAAAGACATCCCTTGTCTAAGCCTGACTGAGAAGGGTGAAGTGTGTTGCCTGCTTTTAACTTGCTGTCCCATGTGCCCCTAGCCCCCACACTGGTCATGGCCCCAGAGCCAGAGCTCAGCCAACCACAGAGCAGAGCAGATACATGCTACAGCAAGTGGGAAATGTCAGGGGGCCCACTCCAAATGAGTTGACTGATTCAGAACTCCAGTCACAGTCAGAAAAAAGAGGTGAGGGGCCCAGATTAGGGACTTGGGGTCACTGACCCTGAACTTGATCCTGTTCTACCATACATGTTATTTTAACCTTACTGAGCCTCGGTGTCCTCATCTACAAACCAGGGGGATGCCTACTAGGATTAGGCCTTTATAGTGAACATTCCCTGAACTGAAATGGGCAACTAGGGAGACAGGAAGTCATAACATTTCTGTCCTGAATCTAAGCAAAGGGGGCCACAGCATGCCTGACACGCAGTTCGTGTTGGCTATCTCAAGTTCTGCGAATATGCTCCACGCACTACCACAGGGCGGCAACAAGGAAGCAATGTAAGCTCCTGCGACACGCCTCTCTTTCTGCTAGTAAGCTTAAGGGAGACTAACCGATCTGCAGAATGTTTTAGAATTGACTGAAGGCCTCTTAGTTCCTAGCAGGGAGCACCTATGTAACAAATGTTAGTCCCAGGCCTCCCTGGTGGCGCAGGGTTTAAGTTAAAGACAGCACTATCAAGCTATCAGCAGCCACTGCAGCACAAGTTCAATCCCCAGCCAGGGAGGTGATCCACATGGCGCAGCAGACCTCTCCTGCTCACCCGCTGCTCCCCTCAGCAGTGTATTTCCGTAGATCTGCCTGTTCTGCTCACCTCTCTCTGGTGAATCCTCTCACCCTTATACCTCTAGCCTGTACCCCAATTCTTGTATTTATGCATAAATAAAAAAAACTTTAAAAAAAAAAAAAAGTTAGTCCAACAAAGCAAAACCAGACTTCTGGGAACAGCAAAGAACATCTGGGCTGGTGGGAAACAGCTAGAGCACCGCCTCCTCATCGTCCTTAGTGGGGTCACAGGTTGGAGGAGGACCAGAATCACGCCTCCAACAAATTAGGACTCCTCAGTCAGGAGGATACCTCTCTCAGGAAGAATACTACTACACAGGATCCTTTCCACTGAGCTAGAGACTCTGGGGTTCTTTGGCATGGGACATGCCCTCACAGCTGTCCCTCAGGCGCCTACACTGCATTACTACTGCAGCGAGGAGACCCTAGGCTTGTAACAGCAGTGCAATAGTCTCATTCCAACTAGGGGGACTAGAGTCTGCTCAGACAGGAGAACCCCTGAGTAAGATACCACCTCCGCCAGTCAGGTCTAGAGTACCAGTCTTGCTGACCTCCTGCTCAAGCCTGGATCCAGGACCTTCCGGCCGCAACTCCCGATGCTCCGGTGGTGCCTTACGGTAGGGTTTCTTTGCAGGGGCTGCACTGGTCATTCTGGGAGGTGAGGACCTGCTGAGGAGAAGCAGCAAGTAAGGTGGCAGTTCAGAACATGGGCAAGAGGCCTTTGTATGGAGGGACAGACAGTAAAAGGGGACATATATAGGAGCATCAGGCAGTCTGATAGGCCTGGGCCGTTGCTGGGCTCAATAGAAGGCTGGAATTTGGTGTGTCAGTGCCCAAGGGTCAGGGAAATGCTGGATAGAAGAGCCCAATGGGAACAGGAGGAGAGAGAGCGGCAGGCCTGGGTCTTGACACAAGGAAGAGCAGACTGCCCTAGGAGCGGGGCAATGTGTCCAAAGGGCAGCCCACCACTCTCCTGAGCTCAGGGGAAAAAATCTGCTCTTTGTGTATCAGTTCAACTCTAGATCAGGGATGAGAACAGCGCCAATGTCACAGGGCTGTCGTAGAGATTATATAAAGCACTAAGAACAGTAACATGGCACTTATAAAACGTATAATAAATGTTTAATTCAAAAAACATATCATGACCATAAAGTGTCTGAGGATGCTCACCCAACCCAGACTCCTGAGTGGGGGTCTCCAAATTCAAGCCTTCACCACTCTCGTTTCAAAAGCCCCTACCAAGAGGGGCCACCTGCCTGCCCGCTCACCTGCCAGCCTCCCCAGAAGAGAGCCAAGTGGGGGGCGCAGGCCTCACCAGGGACATACCGTCTGTTTGTCAGCAGATCTCCTGGTTCCGCTGTCCGGGAGTTAGCCCTCGGCTCTCTGCATCCCACGGCCCCTCCACTTCCTCCAGCCAACAGCTCCTGAAACCAGAGAAGGGAAGAAAGTGGAAACCAGGTGTCAGCCGCCTGTCTGTCAGTGCCATGGGCCTGCCTACCCAGTCCAGGACTTGGAAGGGCCCGAAGGAGAGTCAGGCAGTAAAGTCATGGAACAGGGAAGCTGAGGGAAAGCAAGGAGAAGACAGGAAGTGCTGGGCTGCTGCCTTCCTCAATGAAAGCACATCACAGGCCCCAATAGGACACATGTGTGTCTGTAAAGAACATGCCCAGTTCTGTCCTGTCCCTATCGTACCCCACATCGGTCCTGTTCATCTCCCAGAGTCTGGAAAGAGATTTGAGGTACATGGTTTGCAGAAAAGAACAATAGGGGAAAGGCTAGTAGAGACCTTAGAAGATGCTAGAAAGAAAGCTCCTGGCAATGTTTCCAGAGGGAGCCCAGAGACCATCTCTGTATACAATGGTGGGATCCTCGACAAGAATGGGTAGGCCCAGGAGAGAAAACCTCAAAAGGGAGAAGCTTAGAGCAACCAGAGTGATTCTTGGGCCTCCTGCCTCCCCTCCTTCCAGGTATCTCGCAAATGACTGAAAACATGTTTGGTTATCCCGACAGGGGTGGGTATTACTGGCATCTAATGGGTAGGGGCCAGCAATGCTGGCAGATACCCAACAATGCACATGACAACCCCCACAACAAAGAATTACCAGCACAAAAGGTTGAGAAACCCTGATGTGGGAACCAAGTCTGGGGAGCAGAGACGCCGGGGTCCTGGCTCAGTACTGCTTCTCACATAGCCCGTGGCCATGGTTAGGCCCCTTCCTCATGTACGCAGAAGTGGCTGGGCTGAGTGACCTGTGCGGTCCCCTCCAGGTTCTGGGGGGTGGGGTGTGTGGAGGGTACCTCTGCCCCACATGTAATAAGCTGGGCTGCAGCACGGGGGCAGCAGCCACCACAGGAACCAATGGAGGCAGTAACCTTAGGTGGCCTTCTGGGCACAAACAATCTCTCTGCCGCCATCCACCTAAACAGAGCTGGGGACTGAGGGAAGCCTTGCGGGCTAAAGCAAGTGTTCCTGCTGTCGGGACATGCCCTGACCATGACTCCTGTCACATTCCAACAGGGCCTGAGGCAGGATGAATGGTGAGGGGGTAGGGAGGGCGGCTAGGCAAGGAAGCAGGAAGGGCCCCCCTCCCCTGTCTGGGCAGCTAGGTCTCTGGCTTGAGGTGGTGGGGGAGCTGGGGCGTGGCAGCAGGCACGAGCCACCAGCCTCCACCCCTTTGATGGTGAGGCAGAACGTGTCCCCACAGGGCACAAGCAGCATGCTGTGTCGGGCTGGGCTGCCTCCCTACACAAGAATCTGGGCAGGCCTGAAAGGACAGCACATTCCTGAGGTGTGGAGAAGTAAACAAGTCACCCCCCACCCCAGGTTCCTGGGGGCCACCCCTCCAGAGAGAGGGCCCCATGGAAGTCCTATGACCTGCGGGAGAGGCCCAGAATGTCCCAAGTCAATCTGGGTACCTGGGTTCAGACACTAAGGGGGTATAAGTATGAGATGTGTACGAGTTGGAAAGGGGGTAGAGCCAGAGACATGGGAGTAAGTTAGTCAAGAATCACTCTGGCAGAACTCAGGGGAGGCACCAAAATTACTCTGCCTTCTCCCATCTCTATGGAGAAACCAGGTCCCTGCTCCCTTCCCCCATCCGCATAACCCTTTGTGCACACACACCCCCCCCCCCCCATTCTCAGCCTCTTCTTCCCTAGCCTTGTTCCTGCCAATGGCCACACTGCCCACTAGACACCAGGTCAGTGGTATGGGCAGTGGGTAGGCAGGGAGGATGGTGATACATTCAGGCACCTAGTAATTCTACCTAAGGAAAGTGGCCTCCGCCAAGTCCCACAGCCCTGGTGTTAGTTGTCACACATCCCTACAGCTCATCCCTGGCCCCAGAACAAACATTCCCGGGGCTTGCTGGAGGGGCGGACAGTATGCATGTGGCTGGAAGTGAGATGGGTAGGAAATGCAACACAGGCGCTCTGGGATAAAAGGGGACGAGGGTGGGAGTGCAGGCAGGGTGGGAGAGGGATACTCTCTGCCAGTCAAAACCAACTCTTTTCACACACAGCAGAGTCCAAGGAGGGGAACGCTCCCAACAGGAGGCAGAAGGCAGTGCCCACTAAGAACACAGTCCACCAGGGAGCCCACAGTGCCCTCAACACAAGTCCATGAGGGAGAGTCTGTGCCACTCCTTGCCCGATGTCCACAAAAATCAGGGCTTGACAGAACCCTAGCTCCAACTCCTGATATCTGCTATGTACCCCAGATTTGGCCCATAGTGGCCCATAGGTCCAGAGGTGAATAGCAATATAATGGGCCTGGCAAGCCACTGTCCATGTGCTGCAGCAAAGTAAGAACAGACCCAGCAGGAGAGTAATAACAGCTGCAGTGGGGAGCAGAGCAAGACACAGCTGGACACCTGGCCCCCCCTCTGGAAGATGAAAAGTGAGCTGAAGAAAGCAGAGCAGACCCCCGCCAAACCCAGCTACTAAGAGTGGCCTCCACTGGCCACATCTCCTTCACCCGAAAGTTCTCAGAGTGCCTCGGAGTGTTTTAGCTCTAAGAAGAGTTCTAATTCTGCATCTGGAAGAGGAGGTCCCCAGGGAAAGCAGCTGGGTAACTCAGGACAAGGACCAAGAGAAGGAAGAAAGCAGGTCCTGGCCTCTTGGACTCTGGATCTGAGCTGACTCCAGGGTCAGAAAATGGTCTTCTGGATTGTCTAGAAAATGACAGGGAAAATTCCTACTCCTTCCCCTCACTGCAAGCTGAGCTTCATGGAATAGGAGGCAAATGACTCAGGAAGTGGGGCTACCAGATCATGTGCTGGGTTTGTAGTACAAGCACAGCTGTGCTCTGGGAGAAAAGAGTGAGGCCAAAGTTAAAACCTCTGGCTGACCCAGTATGAGCTGGGGCTCTTGGGGCTGGACCTGCAGGCACTATTGAGGGAGACACCCAGAGCAGCAGTAAACCCTCCCCATCTCATGGAGATGAGGTGAGAAGGGAAAGCAGCCGTCCTCACCTCTCACCCCCACCCCCACTTAACCCCGCCTCATCTTCCTCTTCTGCATAGTATTCATTCTTTACTTACTCCAAAGCAGTTCAGAGGAGAGACTCACCCCCATTATCTGCTAGGGCAGGGAGGGAGCGGGGGTGATAGCTTCCTAATTGCCATGTTGCAATCTGCCAGTCTGTACAGGCCGCCTGTTGCCGCCTGCCCTGTATTAAATATCTTCTCCCTGATTACAGCCCATGGGGCACGATTAGCTGCCTCCAGAGAACAAAGTCTACTTTCATCAGAAATGGGACTCAGCACGCACAGCAAACGTGCACTGTGAACCCACTGAACAGCTGAGCAGAGTGTAGACAGAGAGCGGGAGAAGGAAAAATGTGTGCCAGAAGTTGGCTGTACAGTTTCCTTTAATCAAAGGACAAAAAACTTGCCAAACATCACTCTTTAACCAGGAGGTAGGACTCAGACTAGCTTCCCTTTGTGGCTACAGAAAGAGAAAGTGTATGGCACCGCCGGCTTCCGGCTTCCAGGTGATCACAGGTCACCATTGCCAGAGAGAACAGGCTAAGCGGAGGCTTTTCAAACTACTGATTCTCTTCAAACTACTAGCTTTATTCCTACTCCCAGCAAACACCCTCAGGAGGCGACAGCAAAACATTCAGGCCCAGCAGCCAAAGCTGCCTTTTCACTTCCTCCTGCCATCCTTTCTGTGGGTCAGCCCAAGGCCCACGGCACAGTCAAAGGTGCAGAAGGGGGGGAGCTGGTTGGGGCACTGAGTATTGAGTGGAGGGTTCAGTCACCCTCTCAACACTGGCCCTGGAGGAGACAGGAGTGAATCCTAAATGGGCGTGGCTCTTTGACTTTTCAAACTTCAGACTTCCCCCACAGGAGGTCTCCTCCAGCTCTCCAACTTCACACTACCTCACTCCAATGGCCCTAGTTCAGCTGCCCTGCCCTAGAGAAACCTTTTGCCCACCATGTTCCCCACATCACCCATACTCCCTTTAAGAAATGATGGCCCCAACAGTTTATCTGGGCTCCAGTCACTTCCAAACCCAATGCCCTTCTGCTCACGGATCTCACTGAATCACGTGAGGGACCTGGAAGAGTCAGTGAGTCCAGGCTTCCGAATTAGGAAGGACCCACACACCACCACAAAATTATTAAAGTTCTTCAAAATTCACCTACAGAAAGTCAAATGGAATTAACAGTCACTACCGCTTTTAAACTGAAAGGAAAACCAGCCCCTACAATACTCCAGCTGTGCTGAATGCTGCCCGAATTCCCTCAGAACCCAGCAGGATACAAATAAATAATAAAAGTAAACACAGACCCCTTTTAAAGGCCCTAATCAACCATTAAAACATGAATGTCTGATCACTCAGGGAGCAGCACTCGCCCTGCGGGAATCGTCCTTAGCTATAAGCCCTGGATGCAGTCTCTGAACATTGCAAGCCGGCGGGAAGCTGCGCCTTTGGGGATTGGCTACACTCCTGCCTTACAAGTCTAGCTGCTTCGCAAGCCTCTGAAATCCAGGTTCTGCCTCTAACTGCGGTCCAAAAACCACAAACTAGCAGCCAGCATCAGCCAGCCTTAGAATAAGGTGACCCAGCAGGAGCCCTGCATACTGCCCAAGAGGGCCCGCCACCATTAACACAAACCCTCTCCACTTTTACTTCCAGTCCTCAAGCACAGTGAGCTGATCCTACCGAAGCTGGGTTCAGCCTACCCCACTTCCCCAGGTGCCCCCCTGCTTGCCACCAGGCCCCAGTTTCCGGCATGCAGCTGTTCATGAGATACATGAGCAAAGCCCTCAGCAATCCTGGGCGCGTGGCAGGCAAGCAGCCAGCAACTCACGGGGTGGGGCCGGGGCAGGCTCTGCTCTAGGACGATGACTAGGCCGGAAGATGCCAGTCTGTGCCCAGACCAGCCCTGCTGCTCCTCCAACAGCCAGGCCTGCCACCCCTCTAGGCAAGTCCAGCTTCACCCAATTGGGACAAGCTGCCTACAGCCCTGACCTGGCCCTCTGCCTGCTTTAAGCGGAACAGACTGACAGGTTTTTAAAAGCCAAAATGGGTGGGAATTACTCTGCCACAGAGTAATCCTGAGGACTCAGAGCTAGTGCTAGTGACCTGTGAGAGCTCACCTGGCTCCCCACCTGAGCAAATACCTCAGTCTATCTACCTGGCCTCTCAGCAAAGCAAACACTCAGAACAAAGAGGCTGAAGACTACTGATGATGATCCAAGTAAATCAAACTCCCCCTCATACAGGGAGGGCCAAAAATTCCCCAAGATCATAAAGCGCACTTGACATTAGTCCCCACACTGGCTCCTAAGGGAGGGTAATGTGAGGAGTGGCCCTGAGCTAAACCTGCACTCCAGGCCCCCTTTGCTTTCCTGGTCAGAGCCAAAACACAAACCCCTGCAGCTTGCTAGCCCCCTACTCAGGGTCACTCCACGTCCGTGCGGCATGAACGCCTTCTCATATTTACACACACCCCATGCGAGTAGGAAGGCCCTGTTTTCTCCCTCCAGTGCCCAGGGAAACAGAACCACTTAAAAGGTCTTTGGGTCTTAGGGTCCCCCATCCAGCCCATAAAATACTGCACTGCTTCCAGAGGCTGGAGTCACAGAGACTTCTAGTTACCTGTGGAGAAGACCAGGGAGCCCCTGGCAATCGGCCTTCCCGGTATCTCCAGGCCCTCCCTTCTCTTTTCCAAGCTTGGGGGGGAAAGGAAGTGTGGTGGGAGCTTCTCTAAAGGAGACTGTACACCAGTCTCCCAGTCTGAGGTCAGGGCTTCTCCCAGGTCCACTGTGAGCCCAGAGCCAAGTGCTGGCCCCTCTGGCTGAGACATCCTTCCCAGTTCTTCTGGGCTAAACAGTTAAAGTCCACATGACACTCCAGGCATGTGGGTGGTAGAGGGTCAAACTCCACCCACTCCACCTCCCAGAGCAATGGTCACCAAGGGGAGCTCCAGCTCAGATGGGGACCTGGCTCTGCGCTCCAGTTTTCAGTTAAAGTAGCTTCAATCTTCTGCTCAGGGAACTTTCCACAGCCAAGTCAAAGTTCTCCTCAACCTCCCCAATCCCAAAGAGAAACTTGCAGCTAATCCTAATTATTATCCTGGGGTAAGAATAGTGGGGATACTAGTTAATCTTCCTCTCTTGAAAAAGTGAGAAAACTAACCTATCTAGAAGAAAATTCCCTTAATTCCTCTGTCTCTGTGAAGCAAAATGAGCATGGTAACTGGGGGATAGTCTCAAACTCCAGGGTATGAAAAGCAGATTAAACAGAAACTCTAACCTGTTCTGATCTCAAGGAGAACTAAGAGGCAAGCAACTGAGGGGAGGTTGAAGGTGGACAGAATCCAACAGCAAACTGGCAGATGGGAAGGTGGGCATGCATCAGAAACCCCTCCGCCTGACTGTGAAAGGGCACACTCTTCCCCAACAGCAAGGAGACTGGGAAGACGGAGGAACCCCAGGAAAGCAGAGGAAATGATATAACGTAGGCTAAGGGGAGGAGGCAACCAGTTTCAGGGGAGGAAAGGGGACAGGGCACTGCTGATGGTACCCCAGGGCAGGTTAGTTGGCCCGGGTCAGACTCACAAGGTTAGTGTCTTCTCCCCAACCAGCCAGCTTTCCTGGTTAGCACGGTTAGCGACAGACCCATGGCAGACGCCCTCCAGGCACTCCATATAAACAGACAGTTTGGTTTGTGAGCAGCCCAACTCCGGAGCTGCAAAGAGAGAGCAGAAGGAATGCCAAGCTGCAGGATGCCCAAGTGTCCTGAACTCTCCCAACAGGGGCACCTCCTCCAGACTTACCACTAGGCCCTCAGGGGCTCTCCCCCATCCAGAAATCAGCCAGGGAAAGCGCAGCACTCCCCCTCCAACCCACTCACTGATCCCAGGTAACCAGGATATCTGGTGAACAACAGAAGGTGAGCACAGCTGCTGTGTGGAAGGGGATACTCCTGGGGAAGGGGGAGCTCCTCTGTCCCTCCTATGCCCCAAACACTGCTGCCAGGCTGCACCAGAGTCCTGAAAGCTGGGATGCAGAACAAAGCCACCCCCAGCTGCGGCTGCCACCCACCCCATGACTGTGCCAGCAGAGCCCACCCCACCACCTCCCATGGGCTCCGAGGAAAGGGACCAGGAGAGAAGCGGCCCTGGGATCAGAGGCTACACAAGAGCTGCAGCGAAGACAAAGAACAATGGGGCAGTGTGTGGCCAGGCCCAGAGCTGGGTCTGTCAAGGGAAGGGGTGGCATTACGCCACCTTTCAGTTTCTCAAAGGGATGGCTCTACCCAGGGAGCTGTCCCAGAGAAACCCAGAGTCAGGATACAGCGTATACAATAGCAAGGCTCCCAGATCTGACAGACTTACCGCAGACCATTCAACACCCTCAAAATGAGCAGCGCTCACAAAGAATAGCATCCCCATCAGAGCAAGGCCAGAAAATAGCAGAAAACATTTCCCTGAAGCTTCCAGAACCACTCCCAGGAGAAGGGACACATGCTGGCTCAGATATCTCAAGGTAAATGTGGCCACAGCAGTGAAGTCCCGGAAAACCCAAACACAACTCCCTGGGCAGCAGGACAGAAAAGCTACAGCCAGTAAATCGCCAAATGTCAGTCACTTGTGCTTCACAGAGAACAGTAACATGTTGGCAGGAAAAAGACAAGAAAGGGATTCCTCCTTCTGTCTGGAAAGTCCTACAGATGACTTAGAGTAGAAAAGGGAGAACAGTGACCACCCTGAGTGGGTCTGGCCCTCCTCCCACACTAGGTTAATGATTCATGCAGGCAGGAAAAGCCTCCACGAGGCTTCCCAAGTATCTACTCAATGGTCTCCCGATATTGCTCGAAAACAGAGTTCAGAAGGCCAAGGTCTGACCAGGGAGGTGAGCCATCCATCTAGAAGAGAAATGACAATTCTTCCTGAAGCTTCTGACCTCTCCCCCTGCACTGGTTAGAAAGCATGGTCATTGGTAAGTGACCTTCAGAATCCTCACCCACAAAGTAAGTGCGAAAAACATCAGCTGGAACTGGTTTGCTTTCAAAAGATAGAGCAAGTGACCTGGCCAATTCAAAGTTTCAGAAACAAGAACGCCACACCAAAACAGAGGTTGAGAGATCAGGTACTCGTTCTCTTCCCCAACAAATATGAAAGAGGAGTGAAGGGGAGAAACACAGGCGAGATGGACGTGTTCATGCCCGCATCATACCCATTTTCATTCTGATTCCCACCGAAGGCCACTCCTGCCAGACAACTGCATCTCAGAATGAAAAGCAATGCCTCAGAGATAACCGACTGTGGTCAGAACCTCCAGAAAAGCATCTCCATTCCTCCCAAGGAGCAGCCCCAGAGGAGCCCACCGAGCCGGGAAGGAGGCTGTAACTGATCCTTCAAAGACTCCAAAAGGGATCACTCCACCCCTGGGTAATGGGTTAGGTGGACAGAGCGCGGTGAAGGACAATATGTATTCCTACTGAGGTCTGTTTATTTTCCAGGCCTTGCAATGACAATGACTGTCTAGAAGTACATAAAATGACTAGAAGGATACACAATAAACGGTGGGGAAAGGCTTTAGACAGAGGCAGTGAGGGAAGAAAGGGAGGGTCTCTTTATTTTTTTATATTTTTTCTATATGATTGGTATTTTATTCAAGGACATAATTCTGTTTTTGATGAAACCATACAAATTCCTAGACAGGCAAAACCCCATATCTCACTGTGCTTTACCATTCTGGAAGAACATTCTCTTCCATTATATTTCCTTTGATCCTCACAGTCTTGGCAGACCTACAAAACAGGTTGTGACAGAGAGGACAAGTGATTTGCGAAGACCACAGAAAGAACTGGGACAGAAAGAACCAATTTCCAATTTCAGGGCAAAGCATGAAAAACTGCCTTCTCCAAGGAACCACAGGAAAGCCAGATCAAGTCCACCCCGATATAAAGATCCTAAAAGGCTTCTACTTAGCCTGTGAAGGTACTGAGAGGCCACTGGCCAGTATCCAGAATAAGCACAGCGTTCCATCACATTTTATAGCTGAGTGGAAGCGCGGGGCTTTTCAGTCTAAGCTGACTTCCCCACTACCCTGTCACCCCAGGCAGTCCCTCCCCTCAGAGGTTTTAAGCTCTCCAGACCACCACATTCTTTACAGATTCCAAATGTTTCCTAGAAGACAGTTGGCATTTACAAGATAGTAAGTAACAAAGAAGAGGTCCCACCATTTACTCATGGCCTGTCCAGAGGACACAGTCCCTCTGAAGAATAAAAGGACACAACAATCCAGATTGGGTGAGAGGTTGGTTCATCCAATCCCCTCTCAGATCTGCTTAACATACAATACAGCTTATCGCTCCTGCCAACATGCCATCAGCAGATACCCCACAGCGCACACCCTGAACCCTTTATCCCAGGAGCAAGGGGTAGAGCCCCCTGGAAAACCCCACTCCACTTTTAGCAACTGGTTTCATCGTTTGACACGTCTAGGCATTCTTTTACAAGATTTTTCTGGCTGTGAGCAGGGAGCACACCTAGATAGCACTAGCGATACAACCAGAAAAGCAAGCAGATTACACCAGGCACTAAAAGGAGCTTAATGAATAACAAAGAGGATGCCAGCAGCACTTTTTAGAAGATGCTAATTAAGCAAGAAAATGTATCAGGTGTGTATTTCATTGCCTCTTTTAACCCCTTCCTGCAGGCTTAGGGGTGTTATCAGAAAGTAAAAAAGCTGAACAAGGAGACAAATGAAGCCAAGCACCTCAGGGATCATTTAACCACATTACTTCAATCCTGCAAAATAATTAGTAATGCTATTATTCATCTTATCACCCTTTGTTTATGCAGGACCTTCCTTTCCAGGCATTCAAAAGGTTTTGCCAGATCACTCCTATCTGCCTTAGTCTCACTAAGGAAGGATGGGTTGAGTCACACAGTAACCAGCAGGATGCCTTAGCACCTACTATGTAGGACCTAAACATTCTACCCCTACAAAGCTTCACAGATGAAAGACTTCGGTCTTGGTGGGGGAGAGAGAGGTTAACAGTACTTGCATCAGAGTGTGGTGCAAGTGTTCTTTGAGAGCACAGAAAAAGCACCCTGGTTTGGGGACAGGGGTTTAAGGACCAGACAAGAAGCCTGCCCTCCCTAAGAATTCAGACACAGACATATCTTTCACACTGGAGTACCACTTAGCATTATAACAATTAAGAGGTCTAGACTTCTGGGAACAAATTCCTTTGGTGTTTGTAGGGAATTGATGCCCTAAGGACTACCCCCATCAACTACACTAGAATCAAAAAGGCAAAGAATAGAGAACAACATTCAGTTACCTCCCACCTGCGAGGAGCATCTGAATTAAGCCTGTTCCGTGGCACAAAATCACCAAAGGTCTGAGAAAACCGGGTCAAGGAGTCTGGTTCCTCAACACGTGCATGTGTTCCAGCAGCCTCACCCAACACTTCTTAGTCCATGAAACACCCCATCCTGTCATCCAATCTCAACTACATTACAAATGCAACACCTACCAGCCCCCACCTGTATCCACCAAGGTCACCAACTATCTTATACACGTTATGATCCTTCAAAGGACACATTACAACACAAAAGATGGGAAAACACATCAACAATCTAATTATGCACAGCCGACTCATAGATGATGTCCCTACTTTTAACTATTTTTATAGCTTCATCATAAAAAAGGGAGACTCTTAATTTTGCTTCCACCTCAAAAGTGCTCCTAGAAACCTGGCAGAAACTGAAAGGCTTATTCTAGTTTGAGTAAAACAAAACTTTTCAAATCCACTGAGATTTCCCAGATAGTGTTATAGGACAGGGAGAGGGGCAGCCCAAACCCCGCAAACCTGCCTATTCTAAATGGGTTCTGCCATCCGCCACATCAACACAAAACATAGGAGACTTTAATGGGAAAAATCTTTAATAAAACTAAAAAACAATACAAATAAGGCAAAGAGTCTAGTTTCTAAATGAAGCACCCAAAGTTACCCGTCCCCTCGTGGGTAAAACTCCATCCAAACGGGATTGGCCCAGAGCAAGGCCCCAAAGCCTGCCACAAGTCTAAAGCATCTTCCAGTGGGGACCCACAGCAAAGGGTCACAAACAACCGGACAAGCCCGAAAAAAAAAAAAACAAAATCAACATCAAAATAAAAACTGCCATGGTCACCTCCCCACAGGTCTCACCCACATCTGTGTCACCCAGTCCACGACCAAAAGACAAGCGCAGTTTCTTTACGTGTCTCTAGGCTCCATGCGCCTCCTCCAGGCCTCCTGGCTCCATCCTGCTTCCTTCCTCAGTCTCTTCTGCAGCTTCTCCTCTTCCTGCTCAGCTCCACCCTCCCTTGGGTGGGGCAGGGAACCTCCCCCTTTCCTGGGACCACCCTGTTACAATAGGATTCATTCATTCAACAAATACTTGCTGAGTATCTTTCACATGCCAGGTAGCAGGCGACATGCTGCGAATTCATTACCTTGAATGCTCCATCATTCCTCCAAAAAAGATAATGCCATCCTCATTTTATAGGGGACAAGACCAAGGACCCTATTAGTTAAGCAATTTACCTAAAGCCACATAGCTGGTAAGTAGCAGAGTCAGGACTTAAACTAGTTCTGCCAAGCTCCAAAATCAGATTCTGTCACACAGCTCATTCCACTCCCTGCCTAAGTCTCCTCTGCCCCTACACCCCATGATCAGGGAAGGGATCAGCTCAATAAAAGAGACAGACAAGTAACAGAGAACTCATCAAACAATATGGTAAATGCCGGAACAGAGGTTCCAGCAAAGTGCTGTAGGTGCCAAGAGGAGAAAAGGAAGGCCAAGAAGTCCTCTCACTGGGCCTCATGGGACTAGCAGAGATTCAGAGACAAATGTGACCATTACAGGAAGAGAGAAATGCACAAGCCAAGAATACATGAATGTTCACAACAGGTTCATAAGCAGTGGGAAGTTTAGAAGCCAGGAAGTGGAGTGACAGTAACTCAGATTAGAGGGTCAGGTTTAGGCCAGAGTATAAAGATTTTCACATGATGAGCTAAACATGTTATTCTAAACAAGGGAGAACCCAAGGCATTTCTAAGGGAAGAGACATTGTTTTTATAGGGAAATAATTTTTTTAAAGATTTATTTATTTATGCATACAAGAACTGGGGTACAGGCCAGAGGTGCAAGGGGTGAGAGGACTCACCAGAGAGCAGGGAGCAGAACAGGCAGATAGACTGAAATACACTGCTGAGGGGAGCAGCAGGTGAGGCAGGAGAGGTCTGCTGCACCATGTGGGATAGTTCCCTGGCTGGGAATCGAATTCATGCTGCAGTGGCTGCTGCTACCTTTATAGTGCTGAGACTTAACCCCCTGCACCACCAGGGAGGCCCAGGAAAATAATTTTTACAGCAACATGAAAGATAGGCTGAAGTAGGGAGATTCCCCACCACATTTCATTCATTCTCTATAGACCACAGCATTATAAATCACAGTGCCCTGCACTGGCCTAAATGCAAGAATCAGACAGTTCCTGTTCCCAGGGTACCTGAAGTCTTGTGAGAGTCAGACAAGTAAATAGGCCATTAAAACACAATAAAAACAGAGGCAAGCACAGAAGAGCACTACAGGAGGGTGGGATCCTCAGGAAGTGACATTTAAACAGACTTGAACAAGAAAAAAAAAGGTCAAGGGAGGAGGGGGGATGTACTTCAGACAGCAGGAACAGCCTGCAGAGGTCCAGAAGCTAGAGAATGAGGTTAAGTCCAGAGAGCAGTCAAGAGGCTGAATCCAAGTGTGAAATGTGGACCTAGTGTACCAGATGGTCCTTGGCATCAAATTCTGGTGGTAAGAAGGAGGTGAAGGGATTAGGTTCAAAGATAATACATGAACAAGGGGTGTTATGAAAAAATAATTTAGAAAACAATGAAGAAGCCGGTAAAGGGGGAGAATCAGCTCAAACTCCATCAGCTTCACCCTGCAATCCAAACATTTGCTAAAATGTGATCTGAATCCAGAAAGTCTGAGAACTTCTACCAAAACACAAAGGTGTACTCTACAGTGCGACACGTTTCAGCATGCTGACTGCAGCACAAATCAAGATAAAGCACATTATCTTGAGGTAGTAGGTGGCTCTTCAATTAATGGAGGGTGGGACAAGAGACAGACAAATGCTACCTAACTCAAAATCTCATGAGCCACAACGAACAGAAGTTCACCACAGAGCTGGGTCACAACCACCAGGAAAAGCCCTAACTCTTGAACCCCCAATTCTCCTGAAATCTGGTTAGACACCAGGCACGTGCCTACTCAGATGGCTGGGTGTAGAGTCATTTACTGAAGAAAAAGTGGGCCCTGAGGGCGTGTTAAATAGACAGGACATGACTCACAAGGAGGGGGAAGAATGACTCTTAAATACAGGGCAAAGGAAAGGCAGTCAATCAAACTCTGGGCACACCTCTGCCCGTAGGCTGCAGAGGCCTCCTCCCTGGCTAACAGAGATGTGAGTACTATGCCAAAGCCTTCCTAAACAACACAAGCTTCAGCAGAAGCACACTTGTTTTCCACTGCCCCCTCAAGCTGAGGGGAGGGAGTTATTTAAAATGCCTCCTTTTTTTTCCTGTGTAGTTTATTACTTGTTATTTTCAAAAGAAAGATGACTATCTATGAACTGAATGCTATGGCTACTTCAAGTGCTCATGTCAGTAATCAAAGTCAAAAATAGACCTTTGGTTTGTATCTACATGTATACAAACATACCTACATACACCCCTTTAAGGCATGCTTAGAGTGGATCCTAATGTCAGCCTGCTCATCCATCCCAAGCCGGAAGCTTTCTTAAGGGCAATCATCAAGTTGAATCATGGAAAGTCCAGATTTGGCTAAAATGACACAGAGGGCTCCTTCACCAGTCCCTGCACCAGTTAGTATTTTTGAGAGGAAGGAGAAAGCTGTGAAGAGTTCAGCATCTAAAATATTTTTTAATCAAAAAAAATTTTTACTACAATACACTTTCAGTATACATCTAACCATCATAACAAATGTGAGCCAAGGGCCTCCCTGGTGGCGCAAAGGGTTAAGTAAATCTTAGTACTATGAACCTATCTGCAGTCACTGCAGCGTAAGTTCCATCCTCACCCAGGGAGCTACCCACATGGCGCAATAGACCTCTCCTGTCTTACCCTCTGCTCCCCTCAGCAGTGTATCTCAGTCAATCCACCTGTTCTGTTCCCCACTCTGTCTCTGGTGAATCCTCTCATCCTCCCGCATCTCTGGCCTGTTCTTGTATGCATAAATAAATAAATCTTCAAAAAAAAAAAAACCCAAAAACAAATGTGAGCCAAGATATGGTCAAAAAAACAAGAGGTACAAATTGCCACCAGGCATATTTAAAAATTAACTGTATACAAAAACCAAAACAAGATAAAAACAAAGACCAAATAACCTCAATTGATGAAGACTACCAGGTTCAACTCCCCTTACTAGCCCCTTACTAGCTGGGTGACTTTAAACAAATTACTTTCTTTTTTTAAAAAGATTTATTTATTTATACAAGCACTGGGTACAGGCCAGAGGTGTGGGAGGGTGAGAGAATTCACCAGAGAAAGAGCAGGAAGCAGAATAGGCAGAAGGACTGAAGTACACTGCTGAGGGGAGCTGCGGGTGAGACAGGAGAGGTCTGCCGTGCCATGTTGGAAATCTCCCTGGCCAGCCAGGAATTGAACTGGCACTGCAGAGGCTGTGGACAGCTTCACAGCACTGCGCTCAACCCACTGTGCCACGGGGGAGGCCCTAAACAAATTACTTAATCACTCTGCACTTCCAAGTACTCACCTGTAAAATGGGGGTAGGGGTAATAACTCTATCTACTCATAGGGTTGTTACAAAAATTACATTAGTTAGTAAACATCAAGTGCTTATAACAGTGCCAGGCACATAGGATGTGCTCAGTAAGCATTATTATTATTATTTCTCAACTGCAAAGAAGGTAATTCTACAACCTTACAGCTTTAATCAGGAAATTATTGGTATTTCAACATCACATTAAATAATAAGGATCGTCTTACTCTAAGCCAATCTATGCTATCTCTAACATCAGGCCTCTCTAACATCAGGAGAGCAGCCCAAGCCAATACAGGTAATCCACAGAGACAGCAGGTTTAATTCTGAAGTGGAAATTAAAGGTGAGCTCTGACTAACATAACAGCTAATACTATCAGGCACTGTTCTAAACACATCAGTGGATTAACTTATTTAACCCTCACAATACACTGAGACAGGTATCACCATCTACTTCAGTTTGACTGAGAAAGCTGAAGCACAGAAAGCTATGCAATTTCTAAAGGTCACAGAGCTACAAAAGGCAAAGCCAAGACAAAGTAGGCTGGATGGTTCTAGAATCAGTGCTCTAAAGTCCTCACCACATTGTACTTGGTGATTACAACTTCTAAGGGGACATCCACAAATTGTTCTCAGCAAGAAAAATTTCTCAGGGCCCCTTGGTGGCGCATGGGGTTAAGTCACAGCACTATGAAGTTATCCGGAGCCACTGCAGCACATATTCAATCCCCAACCGGGGAGCTACCCATGTGGCGCAGCAGACCTCTCCTGACTCACCCACTGCTCCCCTCAGCAGTGTATTTCAGTCAATCTGCCTGTTCTGTTCCCCATTCTGTCTCTGGTGAATCCTCCCACCCCCCACACCTCTGGCCTGAATCCCAGTTCTTGTATGCATAAATCAATCTTAAAAAAGAAAATGTTCTCAACTTTTCAGAAATGGGAGTCACAACTAAATGGCATGCAGTTCTTCATATATCTGCAGATATAAATCTGGCCTAGTAACAGTGATTTGGGCTGGTCTGTCTGGAGTATGCTTTTGTGGCATGGGAATGGGGTGGAGAGAGCAGCAAATGATTAGTGAGGATCAAACTAGATCTACCATCGAACTGATTTTTTTTTTCAGATGTCGTTTGATGGACGAGAATACAAAAAAGAAAGCTACCAGAAAAGGGCAAGTTCTACAATCCTTTCCTTCCATCACCACACTGGTCCAGATTACAAAGCAGCTCTCAAATATCAGGGAAAGGAAGTACACTTGTCCAGAGCTTTACACCAGTCAGCATGACCTCTTACCATTGGCTGATCTCACTTCCTTCTCCCTAATTCCAACCTGCCTTTCCCCTTTTGCTGATCCCCCACCCCGCAAAGGAACTCTTAATGAACGCTTATCAAAGGCAAAAGCAAAAGTAGAAATGCTACAAGAGTGAATTCATGGGTGGGTGAAAGCAAGTACCTTAATGGTCAGTGAACACCATCAGACATTTGTTTTCTCTTGACTCCCCACCATCTGTCACCCACAAATCACTCCAGGCAGGATGCCAAACTGAAGATGTGATGGGGAGATGGAATAAAATACAGTGAGCATGTAGGAAACTGCTTGTGACAGGGATGTGTTAAAAATACTTTCAGTCTGATCTCTAGGCCTTTGCCCATGTTCACGTCAAAGATGAAGGCACGGGATCCATCTACACCCAACTCTCAAAAATCAACATGCAACCTAAGCAAAAAACTAAATTTGTAACCACAGGCAAACACAACCTGTAGAGGAGCAACCTTCTCAGATTAAATGATTCTCAGCATCACTCGGAGCCCATGCATCCTGCTCCCAGGGAGCAAGCCAGCCTGCAGACCACCTTACCCGCTCTGGGGTGGGGCGGGGGCAAGTCGCTACCTCTTCTTTCCAAGCAGTCACTGTGATTTCTTCCAGTCCCTGAGGCCCCTGAGTCTTCAGCTGAAATTGGGGCAGACGCTGCTATAGGAACAGTGGAAAAACTGATCTAAGCCAGGAAGAGGGTCATTTGACTGGCTTTAGTTCCCTCCTCACCACACCTGCCCAGCATCCTCCAGGTCTCTCTTCCTCCTGACCCCATTATCATTCCACCTAAAAGACCCCTTTCTACTTCCACTGGCCTGATACAGACCGGCCTCGGCCCCACGTTCCAGATTTTTTTACCCTCGCTTAAGAATTTCCCTCCAGTTCTCCACTCTGCTTCTCCCAGACTCGCACACCACCTACTTCGGTTTCCCCCGCCCCAGGCCCCCTCCCCCAGGGTTGCCAATGCATCGCCGGCCCCTCCCCTCCGTCCCTACTCCCTTTCTCTCTCTCGGCCTCCAGACTTCCACCATTCGGTTTCTTCTTCCCAACCTGTGAGCTAGTCCCTCCCCCGTTCCTATTCCAAGTTAGTGTCCCCACGACCTCACCCCCACCTCTAACCTCCCGGCCCCACTACTTCAATCCCACAACAAACTTTCCGCCGGGGCCCGCTGCCTTCAGGCCGCCATCTTGCCGCGGGGCAGGCCGGGTAGTGGCCACGACCGCGGGAATCCCCACGCACTGGGTGCCGCGCGTCATCGGGGCGTGGTCGTGGGCGTGGCCTCGGACTGGCGAACTGGGGCACTAGGTGATGGAGAGTCTGGGAGCGGCTGACAGCGGCATTTGGATACCTGGCCGCTGGAAAAGGAAGGAGATGTCAAGAAATAGGGCAGTAGCGAGAAGGGGGAAGAGTCTAGGATTCAAAAAGAAAACAAAATAGGAGAAAGCAACACGATGACATAGTGTGAGGTGGGCCTCCCTGGTGGCTTAGTGGCTAAGTCTCAGCTCTCACTGCTAGTGCCTGAGTTCGATCCCAGCCAGGGAGCTAATCCACATAACGTAGCAGACCTCTCCTGTCTCCCCGCTGTTCCCCTTAGCTGTGTATTTCGGTAGATCTGCCTGTTCTGCTCCCCCACTGTCTCTGGTGAGCACCCCTTTTCCAACACGAAAATAAAATATTTTTTAGGGCCTTCCTTGTGGCGCAAGGGGTTAAGACGCAACCGATGAAGCAATCCACAACCTTTGCAGCATGAATTCGACCCTCCCACCGGCCAGGGAGCAACCCACATGGCGCAGCAGACCCCTCCTGACTCGCCCTGCTGCTCCCCTCAGCAGTGTACTTTGGTCAATCTGCCTGTTCTGTTCCCCACTCTGTCTCTGGTGAATCCTCTCACCCCCCTCACCTCTGGCCTGTACCCCAGCTTCTGTATGCATAAATAAATAAATATTTTAAAAAATAAAAAAATAAAATAATAAAATATTTTTTAAAAAGATATAGTGTGCTCCAAAGAGCTGCACTTGATCTTAGCCTAAAGGCCACGAAGTGATAGGCACCAAAGAACTGGCTCCCCATTATCCAAAGGATAACATCAGCTACTCGGCTAGGCAAGTAGAAATCTGCGCCACCCAGCCTATTTCACCTTCACCAGCCTTATGTTCTGCCTCTCCTGAGGACTTCAGCTACTCAAAATACCCTTTGTCTTCAGGCAGTGAGGTCTTAAAATGTCCTATCCTTCTCATGCTTATCAAATCCTACTCCTTCAACCCTGGGCTCAAACTGCACCTCCTCCAAAAAGGCTTCCAAATATCCCAAACTGAATTTGGTGTTTCGTTTGTTGGGTATCTCTGGCAGCTTGGCATAACTTCATTGTAGCTATTCTGTGCTGTATTTAATTACCTGCAATATCCCTCACTAAGCTGCTGCTCCTTTGGGGCAAAAACTATGATTGCTCCTTCATATTCCCTAGCAGGTGCCTGTCATACCTAAGCTATGAATAAATAGCAAGGATCCTCCAACACACCAAACATACTCTGCCTCAGGGCTTTAGGTTTGCTGTTGCCTGTGCCTAGAATGTTCTTCCCCCAGACATTCATTCCCATTCGTGTCTCCTCTCAAATGTTACCATCTCAGACAAACCATCCCTAGCCACTCTATCTAAAACGGCATCCCCAATCTATCCCTTACCTGCTTTAATGTTTTCTTTCATAGCACTTATTATTTGACATATTAGATAGATCTTTGTTTATTGATTGTCATCTACTACAATACAAACTCCAGATGTCTGGGACTTTCTCTTTCATGACCTATCCCCAGTATCTTACTATGCTTGGCATAGTATGTGCTCAATAAATGTTTATTGAATGGATAAATGGCATGGAGATGAGCGATAGGGGGTTTTGAATATAGTGGTGAGAAGTAGGGGTTGAAAACACTATAGGGAAGGTACAGTCCCCCTAGACCAAACTTGGATGATCAGGAATGGTAGCAAAGATTGTCCAGGTCCAGCAAAAGACAGAGTGAGAATAAAGTCAGGTGGAACTCTGAAGCTGGGTCCTCAGGGAGCAGACCTCCTCCTGGAAAAGCCACATTCAAGCAGAGAAAATGGAGCAGGCTGAGGCTGAGGTGTTTACTCACATCTAAAGATGACATCTACCCTGAGCCCAGGCCTCTCTTGGCCAGATGGTTCCGGAAAAGGCTTAGCATGTGTTCCTCCGTAAATTATCCAGTGATCCCACCTGCCTGTCCTCTCTGGTGACAGCCGGAACAATTGTCTAGGAATTCCATCTGCTCCCCTGTCCTTCTCCCTTCCACAGCTCATCAACATTTCAGAATGGAGAGGTATCCCATTTCCTTGACCTTAGCTCTGGGACTTGGGTGTGTCCATTGGTGGAGCTAGCCTCAAGCTCTTCCATCCACTGTGACTAACACATACAAATAAAACCTCAGCAGAGATTTCAAGATCTCTGGAGAAAGGATCATTTTTTTAATTTCCTATCCCATCCACACCTTTCAGTATCATTCATTTTTCATTATTATTAAATGAATCAATCGTATTGGTTCTTGCAGAAGTTATAATAAGGGCTCCTAATTGTTATATACCCCAGATCCTCTTTCTACCTTTCCAGAAATTGTTTGCAGATTCACAGGGGAGGGAGGCCCTTGAACATTCAGGTATATCAATTTGAAACGTGATTCAAGTTTCTATTTTGTAAATAGGGGAAGTAAGTAAATATAAAAGAAAGGGAGTAAGAGTCCTCCAGAAGTTTTTAACTTTTAGTTAAAATTTTTTTCACTACAAGGAGACCTTATCTCTGTCTCCTCTATGGATGTGGGATGGATTCTCAAAGGTACTGGAATAGAAACAGTTGCTAAGAGACAAACCCCAGCACAGCCCACAGCAACTCAGTCCAACCTCCTCTCATTGCTTTTGTCACCAACCCCCTTTCCTACCCCAGGGCAGGAAACTGACTTTACCAGGGACCCTTCCGAGCCTCAGCACCCTCTCATCCCAACCCTCACTCTCCTGCTTCCTGAACACATAATTGCACGTTTATATAGTCTCAGTCTATCCTCACAGCGACCCTATTAGAGGATAAGGCTGGTATTAATTTTTCCTTTTCTACAAATGAGGAAACTGAAGCCCAAATAGGTTCTGAGAGTTTCTCAGGATCACACAGCCAGTGCCAAACAATGACCAAATCCAGTTCATTTTATCTCCACTTCAAGATATCTCAAGTAAATTGGAGCCATAGGTTTCCACCTCTTTTTTCTCAGTAGGTCCACAGATATCTCTTGGTGTCTGGGGCCATTAGTTTTCTTTCTGGGAGTAATGGAATAGTGGGATGGTGACTTGGATATTAAACAGGCAGTGAAATTGAGACAGGGTAAACACCAGGGTTGGAACCATCCTAAGGGATCTCCTCTCCTCTCCTCTCCTCTCCTCTCCTCTCCTCTCCTCTCCTCTCCAGGCTTCCTCCCTGGTAGTGCAAACATTGTCCATCAGTTCTTAGAAACTGCAACTTTAGGCAAAACAACATAATGAAACTCTTTGGGGCTAGGGAGGAAGGAAAAGGCACCATACCTAGTACAGGGATCTGCACATACAGATAGAGCACAGGCTGTACATACACACTATATGACTAATGACTTGTTTTCTCTAAACTAAAACTCTTGCTTTAGGGCCTCCCCGGTGGCGCAGTGGTTGAGCGCTGGGTTGCGAAGCTGCCCGCAGCCTCTGCAGCGCCAGTTCGATCCCCGGCTGCTCCCCGGCCACCGGAGGAGGGTCCCACATGGCGCGCAGACCTCTCCTGCCGCCCGCTGCTCCCCTCAGCAGTGTACTTCGGTCCTTCTGCCTGCTCTGCTCCCCGCTCTGGCTCTGGTGAATTCTCTCACCCTCCCGTGCTTCTGACTGTACCCAGTGCTTGTATAAATAAATAAATAAATAAAAATAAATGTTTTAAAAAAAAAAAAAAATAAAAAAATAAAACTCTTGCTTTATTTTTTTTTAAAGATTTATTTGTTTATTTATACAAGCACTGGGTACAGTCAGAAGCACGGGAGGGTGAGAGGATTCGCCAGAGCAGGGAGAAGAACAGACAGACTGACTGAAGTACACTGCTGAGGGGAGCAGCGGGCGCTGCAGGAGAGGTCTGCGCGCAATGTGGGACCCTCGCGGGGGGCCGGAGGCGCTGCAGAAGCTGCGGGCAGCTTCACAGCCCAGCACTCAACCGCTGTGCCACCAGGGGAGGCCCTAAAACTCTTGCTTTAAATTAAGAATCCTGGGCCTCCCTGGAGGTGCAAGGGGTTAAGATGCAACCTATGAAGCTATCCACAGCCACTGCAGCACGAGTTTGATCCCCGGCCAGGCAGCTACCGACATGGCACAGCAGACCTCTCCTGACTGGCTCGCTGCTCCCCTCAGCAATGTATTTCAGTCAGTCTGCCTGTTCTGCTCCCCACTCTGTCTCTGGTGAATCCTCTCACCTCCTACCCCATATCTCTGGCCTGTACCCCAGTTTTTGTATGCATAAATAAATAAATCTTTCCAAAAAAAGTTCCTACTGCATATATACAGTCACAAAAGCATCACAAAACTTAGAAATAAAGACCCCCAAAAAATGGTGCTCATATTCAACTATCATTTGTATTCATTCATGTTCCAGGATGACCAGAGTGACCAGAGCCTGTATCAGCAACTTGGGGCACAAGGTGGAAACCCAATCCTGGGCAGGAGACATCTCACACACCTACTGTCACTTAAACCGGACCACTAAAGACACACCATTGAACTTAGTTGCAAATCTTTGGGATGAGGAGGAATCCAGAGAACCTGGAGAAAACCCATGCAGACCTGGGGAGACCACACAAATACCACATAGACAGTGCCCACACAGCAAACAATTATTTTAAAGATTTATATATGCATACAAGAACTGGGGTGTAGGCCAGAGGTGCAGGGGTGAGAGGATTCACCAGAGACAAAGTGGGGAGCAGAACAGGCAGATCTACTAAAATACACTGCTGAGAAGAGCAGTGAGTGAGACGAGAGGTCTGCTGTGCCATGTGGGTTAGCAACCTGCCTGTGGATAGAACTCATGTTTCAATGGCTGGCAATAGCTTGACAGCACTGAGACTTTAATTCTATGCCACAAGGGAGGTGCTATCCCAGCAATCAATATTTATAATAAAACTATACTGAAAAACTGATATCATTTGAGGACTTGCTGTATGGAGCTACTTCCATTGTATAAACAGAAAGAAGGATTTGCCCACCTGAATACCTCTGATTTTTTTTTTTTTTTAAGATTTATTTATTTATTTATTTATTTATACAAGCACTGGGTACAGTCAGAAGTGCGGGAGGGTGAGAGAATTCACCAGAGCCAGAGAGGGGAACACAACAGGCAGACTGATGAAATACACTGCTTAGGGGAGAAGTAGGCGTGGCAGGAGAGGTCTGTCACACCATGTGGGACCCTTGCTAGCAGCTGGGGAATGAACCAGCGCTGCAGAAGCTGCAGGCAGCTTAGCAGCCCAGCGCTCAACAGCTGCGCCACCAAGGGAGGCCCTGAATACCTCTGATATTTTGTCACTTCCTTTGTTCCAGTTATCTTTCTCTTGAACAAATTGCCTCAAAGCATAGTGGCATAAGACAACAACCTATTATCTCTCTGATTCTGTAGGTCAAGGATTCAGGAAGGCCTCAGCTGGGGTTTGGGTTGTACCTTTCTCTCTTGTGTAATGGCAGTCAGGGACTAGAGTTAAAACAGCTGAAGCAGCTGATGGCTTTCTGGGCCTTTGTCTCCAAGTAGCCTTAGGTTCTCTCCATGTTGTTTCCCACTGGGGTTAGTGTGGTCTTCCTCATAACATGGTGACTTCAGGACAATCAGGTTCACTAAAAGGCAACTCAGAACTCCAAAGGCCAAGTATCTCAAGAGAATCAGGTGAAATCTGGATAATCTTTTGTGATCTCACCTTAGAAGTCACATGATATCCCTTCTACCACAGTCACAAACTTACCTAAAGTCAAGGAAGACCTTACCTTTCAATGCGAGGAATATCAAAGTCACATTATAAGTAGAGAATGTGGGGTGGGAGCTCTTGTGGCAGCCGTCTTTGGAAAATAAAATCCTCCACACACTTGCACAATCATGGAGTGGGGAGAAAATTAGCTGTGTCTTAACTCTGGCTTCATACTCACTAGTTCTATGACCTTGCAGAAGTCACCTAATCCCTTGTATCCTCTCTTTTCACACCCTTAAAACCAGAATAATAGTAATGCCTGCCCTATAGATGGTGGTGAATATTAAACAGAAGGGCTTGACCTATAGATTTTTTTTTTCATCTTCCAGTTTGTGAGAGAGCAGTGAACATACCATCAACCCAAATCCCTCACTCTGACCATGAATCAGACCCAAGTCTCAATAAAAAAAGAGACACTAAGACCAAAGAAGAATATAAATTAAGTATAAAAATGTGATATGATCTTCAAGAGCTGGGTTATAGCAATAAACAAAACAACCTGGTAGCCTAGGGGTTAAATCTCAGGCTATCACTGCTATGGCCTGAGTTTCTCTGAGTTTAATCTCTGCCAGTCAACTGACCCACATGGCGCAGCAGACCTCTCCTGCCTAGCCTGCTGCTCCCCTCAGTAGTGTATTTCAGTAAATCCACCTATTCTGCTCCCCACTCTGTCTGTCTCTGGTGAATCCTCTTATCCATGCCCCCTCACACACCTCTGGCCTACACCCAGTTCTTCTATGCAAAAATAAATAAGAAAGAAAGAAAGAAAGAAAGAAAGAAAGAAAGAAAGAAAGAAAGAAAGAAAGAAAGAAAGAAAGAAAGAAAGAAAGAAAGAAAGAAAGAAAGAAAGAAAGAAAGAAAGAAAGAAAGAAAGAAAGAAAAGAAAGAAAGAAAGAAAGAAAGAAAGACAAATGATCTATTAAATAAATAAATAAATAAAAATGATCTACTAAATAAATAAATAAATAAATAAAGACAAATGATCTATTAAATAAATAAATAAATAGATAAACAAAACAAAGTACTTGTCCTTATTGGGGGGAGAGTATATTGAGTGGACTCTACCCCCACCTCCATGACTCTATGCCAAAGAGGTCCCAGTCTCTGAGGATTACCAATCCCATCATGCTATGGATCTGCCATGACTCTTGATTTCCTGAAGGGGGAATGCTGGGAACTAAGGGTGGAATTAAGCAGTCATGGTTGGTATATAACCAAACACATGTTGGCCTGTGCTCTCTGGGTTTTGCCTGCCTTCAGCATGCTCTCAGGGTCCCAGCTCAGACAGTGTTACCAGTAGGACACATTGACCAATTAATCTCTTTCTCTCTGGGTTCCGTCTCTTTTCATTACCCTTGTAAATATACCTCTTTTTTTTTTAAGATTTATTTTTATTTATACGAGAACCAGGGTACAGGCCAGATGTGCAGGAGGATGAGAAGATTCATCAGAGACAGAGCAGGGAGCAGAACAGGCAGACTGGCTGAAATACACTGCTGAGGGGAGCAGCGGGCGAGACAAGAGAAGTCTGCTGCGCTATGTGGGTTGCTACCTGGCGGCTGGGGATCAGAGGCTGTGGATTGCTTCATAGTGTGGTGCTTAACCCCTTGCCCCACCAGGGAGGCCCATTTGCTTCTATTTTCTCCATGACTTTGGAAGCAAGACCACCAGCAGAGTGTGGAGAAAGGAAGAGGGATTGGAGGTTGGAGGAGAGAAGGAAAAGGAAAAAGCAGCTGAAGAGGTGGGAGAACACAGAGAACAAAGGAAATGTGGTCCACTGGTGGTCAACATACAGAATGTTTGAGGGTCACATATTTAAGAAAGACCAAACAGGGCCTCCCCAGTGGCGCTGCGGTTAAGCGCTGGGTTGTGAAGCTGCCCGCAGCCTCTGCAGGGCCTGTTCGATCCCCGGCTGCTCCCCGGCCACCGGAGGAGGGTCCCACATGGCGCACAGACCTCTCCTGCCGCCTGCTGCTCCCCTCAGTGGTGTACTTCGGTCCTTCTGCCTGCTCTGCTCCCCGCTCTGGCTCTGGTGAATTCTCTCACCCTCCCACACTTCTGACTGTACCCACTGTTTGTATAAATAAACAAATAAATAAATAAATCTTTAAAAAAGAAAATAAAGTAGATGGTCACAGGGTGACTTTAAAAAAGAAAGAAAGAAAGAAAGAAAGAAAGACCAAACAGCTTGGAGGTATGTTTTTTTTTCCCAGGCAGATTCACCTGTCTTGGGTGCATGTTGGCGAAGGCACAGCAGTCGGGTTTTACCAGACAGGTATGATGTGGAGGGACCGGGGAGTGGTATGTGCAAGGGACTGATTATAATGATGAATCATAGAATCAGAACTGGGTAAGCAGAAATGGATAAATGTGATGGGTGTAGGGAATAATGAAAAGAAAGTAGGATTAATAGATAAGAGGGTCAATTTATTCATAGGAGGCACAGTGTCCAAAATCCTCAATATTTTCAGCAGCTCACAAAATGTTTCCATTTCAATTTATTTTAAAATCAGAAGATGGGCCTCCCCTGGTGGCACAGTGGTTGAGCGCTGGGCTGCAAGGCTGCCCGCAGCCTCTGCAGCGCCCGTTCTCTCCCCAGCCTCCAGCAAGGGTCCCACCAAAAAAAAAAAAAAAAAAAATCAGAAGATAAAAATAAACATAATACAAATAAAATGTCTATATCAATGTAGTCATAAAATAAAATTCTTGATATTCTTTGTAGAGTAAGTGGCCTATGCAGGTAAAGTGCATATGATTCAAAAAAGTTTAATGTGATCCTTATGAGTGATTCCAGTGAATCCAAATTCAATATTTTTTATTGCATTTATAATGGCAAAAAGTACACACAACATAAGTACCCAGATTTGGTTGAGTTCAGGTATGACTGAAAAGATTAGAGTTGGTAATAGAAAAGTAGGATTCTTAAAAAATTCAGATTATGAGGCCTTCCTGGTGGTGCAAGGGGTTAAGACACAACCTATGAAGTTATCCACAGCCACTGCAGCACGAGTTCAAGCCCCAGCCAGGGAGCTACCCACATGGCGCAGCAGACCTCTCCTGACTTGTCCGCTGCTCCCCTCAGCAGTGTGTTTCAGTCAATTTGCCTGTTCTGTTCCCTGCTCTGTCTCTGGTGAATTTTTCACCCCCACACCTCTGGCCTGTGCCCCAGTTCTTGTATGCATAAATAAATACATCTTTTTTTAAAATTCAGATTATGACATATGTAAAGCTATTGGTAGGTAACAAGATCTAGGTTGGAACCATCCTTCTCATTGGAGAAGAAGAAATCAAAGAAATGGGTAGTTGATTGTGTTGGTTATCTTGTGCTCCATTAGTAGTGAATTACTTCAAAATGTAGTGACTTAAAAGAACCACATTTATAGACACAGGGTTTGGTAATATGAGCTGGGCTCTGCTGAATAGCTCTTCCCTTGGTCTTCCCAGGCTCACGCGTGTGGCTGCAGTCAAAGGGAAGCCTGACTGGGACTGAGTAATATGACTTCATATGTCCAGTGGCTATTGGCCAGCATGGTTCTCCATGAGGCTTCTCACCTTCTACTAGGCTATACCAGAGTTCTCCATATGACGTGTCCTAAGAAGATAAAGGAGAAATCAGCAAAGTCTCTTAAGGCCCAGACTCTGAGAATTCACACAAGGTCAACCACACATTCTATTAGTCAATAGTCAAAGTAAGTCACATGGCCGGCCCAGATCCCAAGAGTTGAAAAACAGATTCCATCTTGTATTGGGAGGAGCAGCACAACCATTGCAAAGAGTCAGTGTGGAACAGGAAAGCAAGGACCATCTTTGCAAACTATCATCTTTATAGGGAGAATTGTCTATGTGGTACTGAATCATCAAGAATCACCGGGCCTTCCTGGTGGTGCAGGGGTTAAAGACAGTGCTATCAGCTAATCAGCTATCACCACCCACTGCAGCACTAATTCCATCCTCATCCCTGGCCAGTCAGGGAGCTACCCACATGACATAGCAGACCTCTCCTGCCTCCCCCACTGCTCCCCTCAGCAGCGTATTTCAGTGGCTCTGCCTGTTCTGCTCCCCACTCCCTCTGGTGAATCCTCTCACTATCCCCTCCACCCCCACACCTCTGGCTTACACCCCAGTTTTTTTTTTTTAAAGATTTATTTTTTATTTATACAATAGGAGGTACAGGCCAGAGGCAGGGGAGGGTAAGAGGATTCACCAGAGACAGAGTGGGGAACAGAACAGGCAGATGGACTGAAAGCACTGCTGAGGGGAACAGCGGGCGAGAGAGGAGAGGTCTACAGTGCCCTGTGGGAATCTTCCTGGCCGGCCGGGAATCGAACCCATGCTGCAGAGGCTGCGGACAGCTTCACAGTGATGAAGCTGTGCTCAACCCACTGTGCCACTGGGGAGACCCTACACCTCAGTTCTTATATGCATAAATAAATCAATCTTTAAAAAAAAAAACCAAGAATTTGAGGTGGGAGTGGAGAGAATGACAAGCCAGGTGTTAAGATCTTTAAAGCATGAGGGAGTAACAAATGATATATAGTCTGCTGCCATCGACTTTCAATGCTTCAAACATCTTGATTGTTTCATAAGTAAATGTCAATGAATTTCATTAGTGAAAAGGAACTTCATTTTTCACATCTTTTTTTTTTTTTTTAAATAGAGGCATGTTTTTATTTTATTTATTTATTTATTTGTTTGTTTTTGTTTATACATGCACTGGGTACAGTCAGAAATGCGGGAGGGTGAGAGAATTCACCCGAGCCAGAGCGGGGAACAGAGCAGGCAGAAGGACCGAAGTACACTGCTGAGGGGAGCAGCGGGCGGCAGGAGAGGTCTGCGCGCCATGTGGGACCCTCCTCTGGTGGCCGGGGAGCAGCCGGGGATCGAACAGGCGCTGCAGAGGCCGTGGGCAGCTTCGCAACCCAGCGCTCAACCGCTGCGCCACTGCGGAGGCCCCATTTTTCACATCTTTGACTCAGATTTTATCTTAAGGAAGTAATCTAAACAATGGGAAAATTTTTATGCATGAAAATTTGTGGTTCAACTATCTGGAAGCTGCATCTCTAATACTTAGGATGATGTCAGGCACATAGTAACACAGGTACTCAGTAAATATTTATTGAATTTATAAAGACACAAAAGTGAGTTCGATTCACAGCCAGGGAGCTACCCAACGGCACAGCAGGCTTCTCCTGACCCGCTGCTTCCCTCAGCGGTGTATTTCAGTCAGTTTGCCTCTTCTGTTCCCCACTCTGTCTCTGGGGAATCCTCCTACCCCAGCTCTTGTATGCATACATAAATAAATCTTTTTTAAAAATTAGTCCAGGGCCTCCCTGGTGGCACAGGGGTTAAAGACAGCACTATGAAGCTATCCCCAGTTCGACCCCCAGCCAGCCAGGGAACTACCCACATGGCGCAGCAGACCTCTCCTGCCTCTCCTGCTGCTCCCCTCAGCAGTGTGTTTCAGTAGATCCTCCTGTTCTGCTCCCCACTCTTTCTGGTGGATCCTCTCACCCACGCACACACACCTCTGTCCTGTACCCCAGTTCTTGTATGCATAAATAAATAAATCTTTTTTTAAAAGTAGCCCAGGGGATCAGTCCCTGTGCACTCTGTCTGGGGCATTGGAAAGTTGCTCTGCACGAGCTAAACATTCCTCCCTCTATGTTTTGAACTTAAAGATGGTGAAATCTGTACCTGAAGGATTAGGGGTGGGCAGTGGCTTTCCTGACTTCGGTACTCTAACCTTGCTCTAACAAGAAACAGTTCCCTGTCCTTGCCTTGCACTTTCAGATGTCCTTGAGCCATCAGCTTTAGGGAGAATCCTCCCACACTCCCCCCACATAACACTCTCAATCCGAGCTTTGGGTCTGGGCAGTTGACATTAGCCTGACGTCTATAATGAATATGATCTGGAACACAGAAGTGGAAACTTGGGGGTCATATAGAGTCAGGGAGACAGCCCAGCAGTGGTCACGGAAAGGAACGGGACGGGGGAAGGAAAGTCAGAGACTTGGCGGCGAGGGCACCGGGGGTGGAGCTGAGTCGATTTTGGAAGGCTGTGGAAGGCAATAAAAAGAAGCTGAGGGGCGGGGAGAAGAGCGGACAGATAAGCAGTTGATGTAGGATTTACAAACGGAGGAGGCGTGGACTGGTGACAGAAGGAGGGCGGGGAGCCGCAAGTGTGCCCTGAGCGTGCCCGGGATATATATGAGAAGCGTGATGGGAAGCGGACTGGTAAGAGCAGGGATGGGGCGCGGGCCCAGGAAGCGGGGGTGCAAGATGGGAGAATAATAGGACTGCACCTATTGGCCGCCACTTTACGGTCTGCTTCCATACAGACTCCCATAATTTTCTCCTTTCGTTGAAGAAAGCGAGGTTCGCGAGGTTAGGAGGCAGGGGGGGTGGGAGCCGCGGAGGCTGGGGCGAGCGCTGGGGCGAGGTGTGCGCCGTGCGTCGCCGCGGGGTGGGCGCCGGGCGCGGGCAGACAGCGGGGCGGGCGGGCGGCAGCCTAGGGAAGAAGGGAGGAGGCGGGCTCCGGGGGCTCACGCCGCCCCTGGCAGGCAGCCCTAACGCGAGCGTGGAGCAGCCGCCGCGCCGGGTCGCCTGGAGCGCCAGATTCCCGAGCACTGGGCTCGCGTGGCAGCCGCCTGGGCGTCTGGCCCCGAGGCCCGGTAGGGGCGGCCCCACGCCCGGGCCCAGCCCCCCAGTGGAGCCCGTCGGATCCAGCCTAGCTTTGCGCCCGGGGGCGCGCCACCTACCAGTCCGAGGTGAGGACCGCGAGAGCCAGGGCGCGCCGGGCGGGGGGCGCTCGGGGATTTCAGGCCGGGTGTCGCGGCTGAGCCGAGTGCGGTGGAGAGAGGAAGGGGTCACGGGAGCGAGTCCTGGGCAGAGTGGGGGAGGAGGGGACGGAGACCGCTCGATGCCGTGAACGGCCCCCCGCGTCCCCTCGGTGCCCGAGTCCGCCCCTGGGCGCCGCTGCCAGCCAGTGGACTCCTCCATCCGACTGCGTTCACCGCTCCAACCCATGCAGCGCCCTGACCTCGCTCCGCGCTGCCCATCCTCTGCTCCTCACCCGGCGGGCTCCCAAGTTCCTGTCTGCAATCCCCTCGCCCGCTTAACCCCACCCGACCCCGCCCTCCCGCTGCCCCCACCCCTCTTCTGTCCTGACGCCCCTCGCGCGCCTCGATGCCTGTCATGAGGAACCCGCATCCTAGCCGCGGTCTCCGCGTCCGGCAGTCTCCCAGCCCGTGTCGTCCCACAGGTGTCCGCACGTCCGGCCTTTCATTCGTCCGTCCCACCTGGGGCCGGCGCCGACCATGCCCAGCGGCTGCCGCTGCCTACATCTCGTGTGCCTGTTGTGCTTCTTGGGGGCACCGGTTCAGCCTGCCAGAGGTGAGCGCGCCCCGGGGCTCAGGTCCCGGCCCGGACCCGCGGTCCCTCGCTTGCACGTTGACCTCTGCCGGCCAGAGACGGCACTGCAGCCGCTCCTACCCGCGGGGCTGGAGAGACCCAGGTGGTTCCTTTGGATAAGATGGATCTCTTCTTTCCTGAAACCCCCTCCCCCTCAATTAATGGAACTTTGTATCCTCTCCCGAACCCCGCATCTCGGAAAGCCTCACCCCTCCCACATCAATCTCTTGCAGCCGATGACTGCAGCTCCCACTGTGACCTGTCCCACGGCTGCTGTGCGCCTGACGGTTCCTGCAGGTACCTCTCCAGAACACGTGTTCCCAAACCCTTTGCTCTCCATTTCCCAGTCCTTCACACCACAGCCAGGTGAGGCCTCTGGGCAGAGTGTCTAGGGCCTTAAGACCTTACAGATCACTCCTTATTCGCTGAGGGCCAGCCTCTCCCCCATTCCCACCTCCCCTTGCCTTCTTTTGCTTCTAGTTTATGTCTTCCCATTTCTTGACTCTCCCAAAGACTTGGAGGATCCAGGAATTCTGAAACATACCAGGAGAAAGACCTGAAAGAAGCTTGATAGTTTGGAGGTTGGGATCTACAGCAGGGGGAGATAAAGGAAAGCTAAAAAGGGACTTGGTTTAGCCCAGAAAAGAAAGGCAGCCGGGAGGGTTGCTGGGGAGAAGCACTTATGAAACAGGATCTTTCTGGATGCATTTGAGTAATTGACTCACTGGGGTGGGGGCTGGGCAAATTCTGTAGTAGAGGAAAATGTGTCTGGACATAGGAAAGAAGCTGATACGGCAAGCTGCTGGAGGAACTAGGGGTTTTGCCACCCTCCATCCTTGGGGGCTTTTAACAAATCAGTCAGGCATTTGTCCTGGAATCAGGGAGGGAACAGTCCTGATGACCTTTCAAGGTCACTTTTGAAAAAATGTTTTTGAGTACCTCAGATGTGCCAAGAGTAGTGTTGGAGGCATTTACAGACATCTTACTTAACACATCCCTGCTAGGTGTATCCCCAATTTACAGATGAGAAAACTGAGGCTCAGAATGGTCAAACTGCAAAACCAGGACTTGAAGGCTGGTGTCTGAAGGTCTGATTCTATGTATGCGTCCTATGACTACCTGCTTTCCCTTAGGGGCTGTTACATGTCCTCCTGTGTTCTAGAAGCTCTGGTCCTGCCTCCTGCATTTCCTCACATCTCCTGATCCCAGACTCTGTGCTTCTCCCCATCAGGTGTGACCCAGGCTGGGAGGGACTGCACTGTGAACGGTGTGTGAGGATGCCTGGCTGCCAGCACGGTACCTGCCACCAGCCTTGGCAGTGCATCTGTCACAGTGGCTGGGCAGGCAAGTTCTGTGACAAAGGTAGGAAGTAGAGGGTAATTCTTGGGCTGGGGAGCCCCATGTTTCTTGGGAAAACACCCCAGCCATATTTACTGAGCTCAAACCCTCAAAAACCCATGGTATTTTATCACTTTAGACTTTATACCTATCTGTGGTCTGAAATAGTCTGCAACATAACCCCATGAGATAGGCCAGGCAGCTGCCAATGATTGTACTTATTTTGCAGATGAAGAAACTGAGCCCTACAGATGAGATACAACTTGCCCAAAGTCACTCTCAGACAGAATCAACAATGCCAGGGCTAGGAGACTCATGACTCCGAACTCGTTTCCCCTCATTACACCACACCAACCCTGGGGTTGGGCTATAGTACAAGCCACACCCATAGAGCTTGGGTGGGGCTCAGGGGTGGGGCTCAGGTAGAACTGGGTGCCACATATAAGGGATTACCCTGAACCTTCCATCTCCTCAACAGATGAGCACATCTGTACCACACAGTCCCCCTGCCGGAATGGAGGTCAGTGCATATATGACGGGGGTGGCGAGTACCACTGTGTGTGCCCCCCAGGCTTCCATGGGCGTGACTGCGAGCGCAAGACTGGACCCTGTGATCAGGCAGGGTGAGTGGGACCTTAAATGAGACTCTGGGGATGGGACAAGGACAGAGGCAGGACAGTTGAGAGGGTGGTGGATGAAGTATTAGGGATGAGGGTTGGAAGTCTCATATGGGGGCACCAGAGGATAAAATCCCAGCCTGCCAAAGTGTCCCAAGTCAGGATTTTTCAGCTTTTTTGTACCACTGAACCATTTCTGTACAAGGAAAATTGTGGGAAGGGTGGGCATGGGGAAGGTGAGGATGCCCTCACCTCCCAGGAGCAAGGGAGCCAGCATGCAGCTCCTAAGGATGCCCTGTACAACAGTCTGCAGGATGAGTGAGGAAACAGGCCTATAGGGCTAGACTTGTCCTCATTTCTGCCTCAGGTCTGTGAACCTAGAGGATAATAATAGCACACTTGCCTCGAGCCTTGCCTTTAGACCAGGCCCTGTGCTAAATGCTTGTCACTAGATTATCTCATATAACTCTCACAATTTGGGAGACTGGATGCTATACATACTCCCATTTTTTGAATGAGGCCTTGGAGGGTCCGTGACACAGCTGGAAAGGGAGGCAGTGTGGCAGCAGTAAGGTTGCTGGCCTGAGCTACCCTGCAGTGTATGTCAGTATTGATGTCCTCTCCCACCCTACCTCAGCTCTCCGTGCCGGAACGGCGGGCAGTGCCAGGACAACCAGGGCTTTGCCCTCAATTTCACGTGCCGCTGCTTGGCGGGCTTTGTGGGTGCCCACTGTGAGGTGAATGTAGATGACTGTCTGATGCGGCCCTGTGCTAATGGTGCCACCTGCGTGGATGGTATAAACCGCTTCTCCTGCCTTTGCCCTGAGGGCTTTGCTGGACGCTTCTGCACCATCAACCTGGATGACTGTGCCAGCCACCCATGCCAGAGAGGAGCCCGCTGTCGGGACCGTGTCCATGACTTCGACTGTCTCTGCCCCAGTGGCTATGGAGGCAAGACTTGTGAGCTAGTTTTACCTATCCCAAACCTGGCCACCACAGCGGACATACCTCCTCTGGGGCCCACCTCAGCTGTGATGGCACCTGCCACGGGGCCTGTGCCCCACAGCGCAGGGGCTGGTCTGCTGCGGATCTCAGTGAAGGAGGTGGTACGGAGGCAAGAGGCTGGGCTAGGTGAGTCTAGCCTGGTGGCCGTGGTGGTGTTTGGGGCCGTCACTGCTGCCCTGGTCATGTCCACAGTGTTCCTGACCCTGCGGGCCTGGCGCCGGGGTGTCTGCCCCCCTGGACCCTGTTGCTACCCTGCCCCGCACTATGCCCCGGCACGCCAGGACCAGGAGTGCCAGGTGAGCATGCTGCCAGCAGGGCCCCCCCTGTCACTTGACCTGCCCCCTGAGCCTGGAAAGACCACAGCACTGTGATGGAGGTGGGGGTGTTCCGCCCCTCCTCACCTCCACCTCTCAGACTCGAGAAATCCTCACCACCCCTCAGCTGGGGTACACATACTGAGGGAACTCAGCCTCATAACAGAAATATTATTTTTTTAATACACAGAATGTAAAATGGGAATTTTATCAAATAAATCTATGAAAGTACAAGTGGGTTCCTTTGCCAGAAAAACCTGCCTAGAGTCCCAGATATGAAAGGTCCTGAGCAGAGGCCTGGTTCTGGGGCATCTTGGGACCCTGCCATCCAAGAATGAGTAGTTTCCAAAGTGGAACCCGGGAGACCCTCTCCCCTCTGGGGAAGTGAGGGAGAACCAAAAAGAATATAAAAGAGCGCTAATACCTTTGCCCTGAGGTGGATAAGACAGGGGAGACCCTGGAGGGTGGGGGTCAGACTCGGGGCCTTAGGGGGAGTACTGGGTACCCTGTTGGCTGCTCTGCAGCAGCTGCTGGAACAGCGAGTGGGGCTGGCTGCGCAGGGCGGCAGGGGAATCCAGCTCCACAACCCTCCCCGCGTGTAGCACCAGCACCCGGTCCGAGTTCAGGATCGTGTTGAGCCTGTGTGTGAGAAGGAGGTGGGGGAACGGGAGATGATTCCTTCTCTCTAGACAGGCTTTAGCCCTGGCTCTGTGCTAGGGGAGGGACTGCAGTTTCCCTCCAATCATGTACTTGATCAGTGTCTAGAGAATAAGGGGCTGAGATTTTGGGGGCGGGGAGCTGGAATCTCAAGGGCCCTAATCCATGGGGTCCCTGAAGAGAATGGAGGCTCTGGGTTCATGACACCATAGTTCCTGATTAGATTCTCCCACTGGACATTGGCATACCTGTGGGCAATGGTCAGCACTGTCTTGTTGGCAAAGCGTCTGCAGATGGTCTGCTGGAGCAGCTGGTCTGTCTTCTGGTCCACGCTTGCTGTGGCTTCATCAATACACAGGATCTGTTAGTTGTAGAAAGGTTATGGAAGGGAAGAGAGGAGGTTAGCTTTGGCTCCTAATCAAGCATTACCCCACTTCCTATGGTCCCCCGAAACTTCTCTCAACCCTCCTTCTTACCCCTAACATGCCTTCTGCCTGCTTCCTGGCCCTCCAATGTCTCTTCCTCTTGTCTTACCTTGGCATCTGTGAGGAGAGCCCTGGCCAGACACAGCAGCTGCCTCTGACCCAGGGATAAGCTTCGGCCTCCCTCGCCCACCTCACCATCCAGACCACCTGCAAAGCACAGTGTCTTCACCCCCAGATCCGGATCTCTCCCCACTTCCACCACCCTGCAGGGTAGGGCCTACTACTCACCCAGGGATCCGATAACATCACTCAGGTGGCACTGCTCCAGGGCCTGCCACAGGACTCTGTCCTCGTGCAGGCTCCGGGGGTCCAGATTTTCCCGAACAGTCCCACTGAACAAAAAGGGCTCCTGGGGGATGATAGCCAACTGGGATCTGGGGGACAAAGAGGGGATAGGACATGCGGTCTAAGCTGGAGATATGGACACTTTTGCTCCCAGCACAGGTTTTAGCTATAGTTCTAGCACCTCTAGAAAAGCTTGGGAATAAGGCCTAAACATAACCCCCACACTGGTCCCACCCCACCTCCAGCAGGTGGTTGGCCATGAACCTATAACTGTGTCTTCGCTGTGACAAATACCCAAGGCATAAACTGTCCTTAAGGAGCTTAGCTCTCACTGAGGTACCAAAAATGGAACAAGTGTGGCCTAAACTGTGGCACTGGCTCTAGTGGACACTGGGAAAGCAGTTGCTGGCAAAGAACCATCACGGGTTTGAACAGGTAAGGGGTACTTCAAGGTTTAAGGCCCGGAATTGGGTGCAGGCCCGGAATTGGGTGCTGAGAAGCTATCTGGTCTATTAGGTAAGAGCACCACAGGTTAGAAGAGAGGCCAGGACCAGGGCCAGGGCTTGGAATCAGGCAGGCCTTTAGGACAGAGCTCCTCTACCTTTTTCATGCCATGGGACTTGGCAAAAATGACAACTAAGTTGGGCCTCCCCTGGTGGCGCAGCGGTTGAGTGCTGGGCTGCGAGGCTGCCCGCAGCCTCTGCAGCGCCGGTTCGTTCCCCGGCCGCCGGCGAGGGTCCCACCAAAAAAAAAAAAATGACAACTAAGTTAACCTGGGGTGGGAGTAGGGTGATATTTAGTCCCTGATGAGGCCACTTGTGGCCAGGAGGCAATGGGTCCAGGTCTTGAGTTACCCTGAGCACTGACTTCCAGGGCTTGGGACAGGGTGAAAGGGAAGGCCTGGGAGGCAGTGATCTAGGAGGTAGGGACAGGCGGGGGGTGTAGGCTGGGAAGTACAAGAAAGATGAAGCAGGAGAAGTGGCCCTGGATAAAGCTGAAGATCTTGAGACCAGCTATAAATCTGCACCCGAGCACAAGGCGCTCTCTTTCCTCACCCGCCTGTCCTCTCCTCCATCTTACCCCTGAGGCACCCTGGCTGCCCTGAGGGCACATAAAGCCTTCCTAGTTGGGTCTTCCTATCAGATTAAGCTCCTTCTTCCTCCTCCGGACCTGAGCTCGGCCAGCTCCAGCTGCCTGGTGTCCACGCCGTCCAGCAGTACTCGCCCCGAGCTGGGCTCCAGCAGCCGGAAGAGCACCAATAACAGCGAAGACTTGCCGGAGCCTGTGCGGCCCACAATACCCAGCTTCTCTCCAGGCTGCACGCGGAAGGTCACTCCATCCAGGGCATTTGGCAGCCCTGTTCGGTACACCAGCACCACGTCCTGGAACTCCACGCTCCCCTGGGTCAGCCAGCCGACGCCCAGCTGGTGGGGTCCATGGTGGGGGATAAGAGAGATGGGGAGGAAGGAGGGAGGGTGGATGGAGGGGAAAGAGAGGAGAAGAATAAGTGAAAAGTGAATGGTGAGAGAGGAAAGGTAGGGAAATGAGGACAACAGCGGGGTCCATGTAGACAATGGAAACAAAGATGAGGACACAGTGAAAAAGGGTAAAGCTCAAATGGGGATATTAACGGAGCTGAGGAAGATGGTGAGGAGCAAAAGGCACAGAATGGGGAGGGGGCACTTGAGCCTTAAGGAGGGGCCTTCAGGGTTCCAACACCTGGGGCAAGGTGTAGGCCTACCTGTAGGGACTGGCCTTGAGGCTCCTGAGGCAGGTCACAGGAGTACTCCTCCAGCCGTTCCACACTCACCAGCATGGCTTCTGTCTTCGTGAAGCTGCTCACCAGGCCCGAGAGCAGGCCCGTTAGGGACAGGGCATAAGATAGCGACAGGCCCACCAGTCCTGGGGGAGAGGAGCACCAGCGCTAGGGTGGGCTTGGACATTGGGATGTGCACGGGCAGGGGTGGGGCAGAAAGGGAGAATCCAAAGCTGTGGACTGGGCATTCAAAGAAAGCCAAGAGAGAAGTCAGGAGCTATAGGACTCAGTCTAAGATCACAGATATAGATGCAGGGGAGTGGGGTAGGCCTGAAGAGGCTAGCTATGGGGGGAGGGGGCGGAGCAGGGTGCTGAAGCTGGGGGTAGAAAGGGAAAGGGATTGAAGGTGAGAATACTCGTAGTTCCAGATCACCACTGCCTGAACAAGTCACTCTTGGAGACTCAATTTCTCAAGTCTAAAATGGGAATGATGACGGAACCCTGGGTGGCAGGTGAAAATGTTGGGGGCATTGTTCAGGGAGAGGTCTAGGGCAGGGGTGGGAAGATGCTGTGGAGGTGAGGGTATAGGGCCCGGGTGGCACCTGGGTCAGCGAGGCCCTGCTGGTGCTGCACCAGGGCAATGCCTGCGATGGCGCTGACCACTGCGGCCCCCATGAGCTGTAGCCGAATGTCCAGCCACTGCATCGTGGCACTGGCAGCAAACTGGCACCTCTGGTTTAGCTCCAGAAGTCTCTGGTTCTCCTCCTCAAACCTGGGGGAGGCCAGAATGGAATCAAGGCTATTTCATCTTGCACTGACCTACCCAGACTCCTTCTCTGCAGGAAACTTGCAGCTGGGAGCTTATCCACACCCCCACAGGCCTTCCTTCTGTTTTCTTCCTCTTTCCCATACTGTCCTTAACTATCCTTCCTGCTCAAGAGGCCTGAAACCCCTCATGTTGCATGCCACTCACATCCTCCCCACCCCCAGCACCTCATCCCCCTGGCTCTGGCTTGGAGAGGCAGACTTCACACACCTGCTGGTGGCTCCGGCAGCCCGGATCACTGGGAGGCCGGCCAGGGTGTCAGCCAAGTGGGTGTAGAGTGGAGACAAGGTGAGGCTGCCCAGGCGCCGCAGCTCTCGTGAGGAGGCCCTGTAGTGGCGCTGCACACGGTAGTAAATGACGCTCAGAGGTGGCAGCAGCAGCAACAGCCAGGGCAGGCCAGAGCCCAGCATAACCAGGAGGCCCAGCAGACCTACTGCATTGGCCAGGAAGATATTGAGGAGGAAGGGCAGGCTGTCATCTGTACAGGCCACGTCAGAGGAGAAGCGGTTTAGGACCCGGCCTATGGGCGTGGACTCAAAGAAGGTCACTGGTGCCTGGAAGAGATGTGGTTGGAACAGGGCAGGGTCTGGCAGAAAAGGTGTTGGGGGTAGGCCTTCAGGGTGTGGGTGGGGGGTAGGAAAGAGCTCTATGGTAGAGAATAGGAAAGGAGTAAACTGTCCCCAAAGTTTGGGGGCAGAGGGGGGAGGTGGGTGGAGCCTGGAAGAAGCACAATGAGGGTACTTTCCCATCTTTCTGGCCAGTGCCCACCCTGACAGGCCATGCTGGACATGCTTACTCCCCTTTCAAGGGCAGGGATTTAATCTCTCTCCAGTAGATAGGCCTGTGAGATTTAGTCAGCTGTCAGGAGGAACATCCTGGATGGCTCGCAGTAAGACAGTGGTGAGGGCAGCGGGTGAAGTCGGTATTATCTCACAGCTAAGCGCTCAGGTTCTGGAGCCAGACTGTTACTCAGATTCTAGCTCTGCCACTTACTAGATGTGAGACCCTTAACCAAGAACTAAATCTCCGCCCCCCCCCCATCCCTCATTTTAAAAGGACAGGTATTTAAGGACAAGGAGAAAAAGAGAGGCACCTGCATGGTCACAGGTGGGCAAGAGAGCTGCCAGGAGCTAAATCTCTTAAGAGTCCCTACTCCTGGGGCCTCCCTGGTGGTGTAGGGGTTAAAGACAGTGCTATCAAGCAATAGACAGCCACTGCAACATGAGTTCAATCCCCCACCAGGTAGCTACCCATATGGCACAGCAGATCTCTCCAGCCTCGCCTGCTGCTCCCCTCAGCAGTGTATTTCATTCGATCAGCCTGTTCTGCTCCCCACTCTGTCTCACCCTCCACACCTCTGGCCTGTACCCAGTTCTAGTATGCATAAATAAATAAATCTTTAAAAAAAAAAAAAAAAAAGAGTCCCTACTCCTCATCTGGGAAATGCAGCTGATAATGTAACCATATCTCACAGGGCTGTAACCAGGATTAGAGACCATGTAGGCAGCTGTCAGGTGCTCAGAGCAGTCTACTTGGCCTGGAGTAGGTGCTTAGGAATTGCTAGTTGTGTGGACTGCTACTGGGAGGAACAGTAGTAGTCTTCTCCCTTCCCCTGCCTTTGCCATCCTCCAATTCTCTGCCTTTACTTAGGGAAAGTCTTTGCTTCCAGCAAGGAACTAGGTGAATGACTTTCTGAAGCACCTCCTAAAGCGTAGGAGAGTGAATTCCTTCACAATCTGAAGGTGCCTGTACAGGCTCCCGGAGGAGAGTCAGAACACAGTTTTCTGCCAGGTCACCGCCCCGACAGGCAGGGGAAAGATCCACTTCATATTGGGTTCAGAACGTGGCTCTGCAGGGAACTAGCCTTGGTCAGGTCACTCATACTCTGATTCTGTTTTCTCATCTGTAAAATGTACACACACCAGTACCTACTCTACAGACTAATTATGAGGCCCTAAAAACAGACAAGAAAGGGTTTTGTAATAATATTAACATTAATAATATTACTAATTATGTATTTACTATGTGCCAAGCACTTTCTATGTACTAAATTAAATCCTCATAATAAGTCTGTACGGTAAGTAACAGGCCAGATAGATACATAGCAACAGGGATAGGTCTTATAAACAGCCCAAAATAAAAATAATAAGAAATGAAAAATCACTTATTAAAATCTGTGCACAGGGCCTCCCCTGGTGGCGCAGCGATTAAGCGCTGAGCTGCGAAGCTGCCCGCAGCCTCTGCAGTGCCGGTTCGATGCCCCGCTGCTGGTGAGGGTCCCACATGGCAAGACAGACCTCTCCGCTGTCTCGCCAGCTTGCTCCCCTCAGCAGTGTATTTCGTCTGTCTGCCTGTTCTGTTCCCCACTCTGACTCTGGTGAATTCTCTCACCCTCCTGTGCTTCTGACTGTACCCAGTGCTTGTATAAATAAATAAATAAATGTTAAAAAAAAATCTAAAATCTGTGCACAAAACACATAGGTATTTTGCAAAAAAGATAAAGACAAAGACACATAGTAAATATACTTGGAATGACTGTTTATCAAGGAAAGGAAGGGAAATATGATAGGGCAGGCAGATAAAAGGAGGTGGAAAAACAAATAAAACAAAAGAGACCTTGCATGAACTATGGGGTATGATTAACTCAGCCCCTGCACCTCAAGTCCAATCGGAAGAGACTGTGATGAAGTTTCTTTTCTCCCCATTTTACAAATGAGAAAACTACAGGCTTAAGCACCTGGGTTTGCACTCAGGCAGCAACTCTGCTCTCAGCCTCTGCAGGTTGCAAGCTGTAAGTGAGGACTGGGAGGCAGGATGGGGCCCACTATGGAGCCCAGGTACTGGAAAGAAATCATCCCCCATCCTCTTACCTTAAAGACCCTACACAGCAGGCGGCGATGCAGGGTGGCAGTTGCCCGGAGGGTGCCGGCCGCAAAGAACACTGCCCGGAGAAGGGTGCAGAGGGAGTTGACGCCAGCAATGACCGCATAGACGGTGAGGTAGAAGCGGATGTCTGAGGAGCCACTGGAGGCAGCTTTAGGCAGTGGGAACACTGAGGTGCTGGATGGTGGGGAGGGGGCTGTGGGTAACCAAAAGTAGGGCCACTCAGGGGTTCCTTCCCCCACCTCACACACACTTCCTCTCCTCACTCTCTAAGAGACAGCTCCTGAACACCAGTGCCCCCAACTCTCACTCAGTGCCTGGTAACTCTTCAGAGAGTACCAGGCCTATACCCAGCCTTGTCACTCACTAGAGGCTTCCGGGAGAGAAGAGGAGCAGCTGGGCGGAGAGGAGGCCTGTGAAGTCTGGGCTGCTGGGGACTGGCGCCTCCAAGGAGCTATTTTTGGCTGCCTTCAGCTGGGAGATCCAGTAGGAGAGCCACCAGTCAGCTGCATTCCGTGTGCCTGAGGGGTGGAGCGAAGGAGAGCACTGGAGACTCCTTCCTTCTATTCAAATGCCCCGTTTCTGTCTTTGACTCTGGGTTCTACCCTTTTTCACCTGGCCCTCCCCACCCTCATTCGATCCCATGTCCTCCCTGTGTGTGCTTTCCCAGGCCCATCACCCTTTAGCTCTGGGGACAGCAGGATCTCAAATTTTGCAGAATGGGGCAGACTAGAAGATGGATACAGAGTGTACCCCTATGGACCCTGGGGCTTAGAGTTAGGGGCATGCCTCATCCTAGCATTGCCAGTGCTTGGTGAGTCTCTGGGCTTTGTTTTGTTTTGTTTGTTTTAACGTAGAACTGGGGTTTGGGGGATAAGTGGATTCACCAGAGACAGAGTGGGGAGCAGAAGAGGCAGATCTACTGAAATACACTGTGTGGTTTATTTTTTTTAAGATTTATTTATTTATTTATACAAGCACTGGATACAGTCAGAAGCGCGGGAGGGTGAGAGAATTCACCAGAGACAGAGCAGAGAGCAGAACAGGCAGACTGACAAAGTACACTGCTGAGGGGAGCAGCAGGTGGCAGGAGAGGTCTGTCGCGCCATGTGGGACCCTCGCCGGTGGCCGGGGATTGAACTGGCGCTGCAGAGGCTGTGGGCAGCTTCACAACCCAGCATTCAACCGCTGCGCCACCGGGGAAGCCCCCTGAAATACATTGTTGAGGGGAGCAAAGGGTGAGACAGGAGAGGTCTGCTGTGCCATATGTGGGTCAGCTCCCTGGCTGGGGATCGAATTCAAGCCATAGCAATAATAGTGCTGAGATTTAGCCCCTAGCCCACCAGGGAGGCCAGAGTCTCCAGACTTTGTAATGATTAGTACAAAGTGATAGATGTCGGAGCCTCCCTGGTGACACAAAGGGTTAACTGTCAGCACTATGAAGTAATCTGGTGCCATTGCACAAGTTCGATCCCCTGCTAGAGAGGTAACCCACATGGCGCAGCGGACCTCTCCTGTCTTGCCCACTGCTCCCCTCAGCAGTGTATTTCGGTCAATATGCCTGTTCTGTTCCCTACTCTGTCTCTGGTGAATCCTCTCATTGCCTCCCCACCGCACTCTGACCTACACCCCAGTTCTTATATGCATAAATAAATAAATCTTAAAAAAAAAAAAATGTGATGGATGTGTAGGGACCTAAACAACAGGACCCTGGGTAGGATAAGGAACTTCCAGGGATATTCTTACCTTGCATGAGGAGCAGAGAGAAGAGGATAGCCAGGGCCAGGCCCCACCCCATGGCCCTCCAATATGCTCGGTACACGTGGAAGGCCACAGCACCCTCCTTCTTGCTTTCTTCCTGCAGCAGGCGACCAGATGTGCTCTTCTCCACCTCTAGGCCCTCCTTTGTCCTCTCTGGTCTCTGTAGTGACTTGACTGTGGCTGCAAGAATCAGGAAGGGATAGGGCTTGCAGGGCAGGGACAACACTTGCAGGGGCAGTATTGCAAACACATCTCAGTGTTGAAAAAAGGCAGGTAGGCTTCCAAGAAAACCTCTCTCTAGTGTGGAGGCGAAGAGCAAGCCCCATCCTCTCCCCCTTGGGCCATACCTGAATCAGACTGTTGTCCACCCTCTGCCCAGTCTGGAGGGATAGCTTGGACCAATGGCAGGATCTCAGAGGGAGGTCCTGGAAGGTAGAGGGAGATTAGAAGAGCCTGTTCTGGGTATATATACTATGCTTTTCTAAACTATGTATGCATTCTCTTTGGACTTCCTTCCTGATTCACCCTGGCAGGCCCTGCCCTGAGACCCCACTCTGTTCAGCAGACCATTAAGTCCGCCCCTCTGCATCTGGAGGCCAATCAGCAGGCAGCATATGTTCATCCCTAGGAGAGTCACAGCCACTCCAAACACCCTGTCCAGAGTCCCCTCTCACTACTGCAGAGCTTTTTCATCAACTTCATGAAATTCTAACTAGGGGAGGCTCTCCTCATTTCTCCCTGTTTCTCTTCCAGTAAACTTACAGATGTGTATGTCTCTGGATCATAATCCTTCAGTGTTTGTGCGTGTTTTTTAACAAAAACATTTTTTTTAAACAAAAAACCTGACTGCTTTCTCTTTTCCAAGGATATCAGACTGTCTTACAGATCTGGGCCTGCAAGTTCCCCAAAGTACCCAGTCACAAAGCCTAAGTCCCCAATCCAGTATTTCCCCACTGAGCTCCTTTCCCTTCTGCTCTCCATTTCCCACACCAGTTCTGTGAAATCAGGAGAGGGCCTCCCACTAAACAGAAGGGTGACTGGGCCCAGGCCACACACAGAGCAGGTGGCAGTCTATATCAGACAGTCCATCTGTCCTCTTCTCCCATTATACCTGGGCAGATGCCTCCCTCATTCAGCTGGGCTCCCCCGAGTGGCCATTACCAGCCTGGATGAGGCGACCGGCTTCCATCAGCAACACCACGTCAGCCCTCTCCAGGTACTCAGTGCGGTGGGTACAAAGCAATCGTGTGGTGTGGCCCAGCATTCCAAGGATGCACCGTTGCAGTAGGTGGTTGGCCACATCTGCATCCACAGCTGCCAAAGGGTCATCGAGGAGATAGAGCTCCTTTTCCTAGGGAAAAGTGGGGACGCCATGGGCTCTAAGCCCTAAGTCCCCTAGCTAGAACTCAGACCCCTCCTAGGACATGATCTCAAGGCAGGCAGAGAAGAGAATTGAGAGGAACTCTAGGTGCTACCCCTACAGCAGTAGAGAAGGAGGTGAGATCTGAGGAGGGACTTCCCTTCAGTTAAGCAAGGGCAAAGCCAATGCTCAGTTTTCCTCGCTCCCAGGTTCTCAAGTTATATAATGCTTTTTAAAGGATCTTTAATTCTGCCTTAACTCTTCTAATCCTGCCAAATTCTGGATGGGATGGCCAAGGAACCAACATGACAAAAGCATGGAGGTGGGAAGTAAGAAACTGGATGCTGATGAAAATTTCTCCTCCCCTCCCCTCTCAGTTGAACTCCTGAGGCTCCAGAATCCCCACCTTTAACTTACCTGGTAGACAGCACGAGCTAGGGCAATCCGGGCCCGCTGTCCCCCACTGAGCGTCACACCCTTCTCCCCTACCTCCGTCTGGTCTCCAGCAGGCAGGATCTGATGGGACAGGCCCCCCATTGTTGGTCAGAAAACCCTCCTATACCTTCTAGCCCACTTCCTATCCCTTTGCAGGGAAGAGATGACAAGGGTCAAGAGAGCCAGGAAGGCCTTCCTGGTGGCCTAGGGGTTCCAAGTCTGCACTATTACCACTACTGCCTGAATTTGATCACCAGCCAGGGAGATAACCCACATATGGTGCAGCAGACCTCTCCTCTATTGCCTGCTGCTCCCCTCAGCAGTGTATTTTAGTAGATATGCCTGTTCTGCTCCCCACTCTGTCTCTGGTGAATCCTCTTAACCCCCTGCAATTCTGGTCTATACCCCAGTTCTACGCAAAAAAAAAAAAAAAAAAAAAAAAAAAAGCCAAGATGCTTGAGGAGACTGGGCTTAAATTTGGGGTGAGCAAGTCAGAGGGAAGAAGTCATACTTCCAGCAGAACACTCACTTGCACCTTACAGCATATCTCATCCAATCCCACAACAACCTTATGAAGTTGGTATTATTTGCTTTTCAGATGAGACCAAAGCTCGGACAAAAAAACTACCTTGCTCACAGTTGCTCCACAGCTAGTAAAGGGCAGTCATAAATTTTTAACCAATGTCACACTCACTACCCTGCTTTTTTACCAGGCAAAGGGATAATAGGCAAATTCAATGTGAAAACATTCACAGGTTTGCAGCCTGAGCCTTCCTGTGGCCTTGGAAGCAGTCTCCTTAGCTAACAGGGCCCCACACCAGAGGAAGCATTTGCGGTCCATCAGATGCTGAGACTGCAAGGGAAATATTTTGTTTTTCATCTCTTTTCTTAGTATCTAGAACAGTTTCTGGTACCCAGTAGACGTTTGGAAAATGATTAATGTAGAAACAAATGATAAATGAATATCAGATGCTCTACGGTCAAAGTTAGCAGCCCTCCTTTCCAGAGAGGTTCCCCATGTACCTGGGTAGGACAGTGGTGATGACAGTTCTGGAGGCAACATGGGAGGTAGGTGAGAAAGTCACAGAAGAAATCTACATTAGTCATTTCCCAAACGTCTAATGGGAAGAGGGTACCAAGAAGCAGGACACGCTGGGAGGATCAAAATCAGCCAGCCAGGTCCTGGTAAATGATGCCCAAGTAGAAGCAATCCCTTCCCAGAGGTGAGTCTCTGACCTGAGGTGTCAGGCACTCAGGGGAAGCAGGTGACCCGGAAGATTCAGGCCAGGCACTCACGTTAAGGTCGTCATTGAGGGCGCAGGCCTCTAGCACTTCCTTGTACAGCTGGGCATCAAATGTCTTCCCAAAAAGGATGTTGTCTCGGATGGTGGCAAACTGGATCCAGGGTTCCTGAGTGGCCAGGCCGAAACCTTTGGACAGCCCCCACACGGCTACCCGGCCATGCAACCTGCAGAGCCAGGCCAACAGCATGGGGATGGGCTCCCTCCATGCTCAGCCCCTGCCTCCCAGAAGCCTCCCTAGACTGCTGTCTTCTACCTAAGGCCCCCCTTCATGTCATAGCTTCCTGAATCAGCAGCCACTGAGGTCAAGAGGCCTTACTGAGGGTAAAAGGCTCAGTCTGCAATTGGAAGGGAAGAAACTGCTCTGTGGCTGGGGCCAGCAGCTGTCTCGGCTAGATGTATGAAGGATCGCAGCAGAGTGTAGCCTACACACTTTTTCACCTTCAAATAAAAGGGCCTTCCTCCTTCACACCTCTTTTCTCACTGGCTCCCTTTCTACACAACCACATTTTCTAACAGTAGCTGATGTTTGATGTTTCCCTTTGTTTCTTCACTCATTGTCTCTAATTTTTTCTTTTTAGCTCTTTTAATTTCTTCTTCACTCCTTTTGTAGCACTTGTAACATTCAAGTGTGATGATTTTAACTCACTTTTTTGACTGCCTTCCCCTGTCCAGACTGGGAACTCTCCCAAGAAGGGGACCATGTCTTGTTCATCTTGGCCTCTCTGGCCCCTAAAAAGGAGTCCACCACACAGCAGGGCTATGTCAGTGTTTGCTGAGGGGCAGAGCTGAGGACAGGGGGCACTGGAGGCTGGTTACCTGTGGAGCTCCCCAGCGATGGCAGCCAGTAGCGAGCTCTTCCCGCAGCCTACCTTCCCCACGATGCCCACCAGGACACCCTGCAAGGAAGCCATACAATCAACAGTCAGGTCTCCCTCCCGAGGCCCTGGGCTGCCAATCATCCCACCGAGCTTTCTCTCCAGGCCCCAATTAGTCTCTAGGGAAATTCTGCACCCCCACAGCCTGCGCTGTACCTCAGAACTAGATACCCTGCTGGACCCAGAGGAGTAGGATGTTTTACCTCTTACTCCAAGGAGCTATCCATTTCACTCTCTGTGTAAAGGGCATCTGGAGAGGTACAGTGTGTGAGACAGCAAAGGAGGAAAACTGCCCAAGAACTACCAGGGAAAGTTCTGAGGGGAACCAGAATGGGAAGAGCAGGGGGAAGGAGACAGACTACAAGGCCTGGAGGCTGGACTGCTGGCCAAATCCCATCTGTGGCTAGACTTCTGATATCTCAGAGCTAAAAGGACAGGAGTCCATTTGGGGATCTGCAGTTAAAATTTTCCTGTGCTCCATACATCATTGCACTATCTCCCTATACGGAAAGGAGACAAATTCCTTATCCAAAACCAGGTGGGGCTCCCAGAAGCTGTGTGTGTGATGCGGCCACCCTGCCAGCCAGGGTTGACTCATCTAGGAGTGAGGACCAGAATTATGAGACCCTTCCCCAGGCAGTCTCCCTCTTTTAGGCTGAGGCCTGGGGGAGGGCTCTCCAGCGATATCTGCTAATGGGGAGCAAGTCCACATGGAGAACAAAGCAGCTACAGAGGGCAGCAGACAGAAAGAGGGCACTCTGCAAGTCAGGGCCTGGTTTGGGGCTTGCTGAGACCTAGCTGCATGCTTGCCTTTGGAGTCCACTATTTATCTCTATATCCTTATTATAAATGCTTGTTTGCTTAGGCTAGCTCCAGTGGGTTTCTATGACTTACATCCAAAAAAGCCTCACTGACACATTAGTAAAATTCCTATGAAAAACTCCAGCCTTATCTTGCCTGAACTAAGAGAAAAAACAAAACACATAGCCCAAACAAGAAATGTGTGCCAAATGTGGTGAAGGCGGGTTGGGCACCCCTGGAGTATGCTGGGGTGAGCTGTGGGCCAAAGGGTTGGACAGAAGTCAATGGAGAGTGAAGACTCAGGACTATAGTGAACAGTTGTGTCCTGCCAGGAATGTTCTACTTCAAGTGCTTCTTTGACCAGGTATGAGTCACAGGGGGTGTAATCCCTTTTTAACTGGGCTAAATAGAGGCTCATACACCCTGTTCACAAAAATCTTTCTCGAAAGGGACTGTAGCAGGGCCTCTCCTCCAGATTCCCAGCCTGGGGAAGATAGTAGAGAAGCTCTGAGGTCCCTTGAGAACTTTTTAGCCTCGGAAGGTCACTTGTTCTGGACTAGGTAAACTATGCAAAGACCAGCTAAAAATGACTGCTTGAAAGACCTGTGTGTGGGGCCTCCCTGGTGGCGCAAGGGGATGGGACACAACCTATGAAGCTGTCCACAGCCACTGCAGCACAAGTTCGATCCCCTGGCCAGCCAGGGAGCTACTCACATGGCACAGGAGGCCTCTCCTGACTCGCCTGCTGCTCCCCTCAGCAGTGTGTTTCAGTCAGTCTGCCTGTTCTGTTCCCCACTGTCTCTGGTGAATCCTCTCACCCCCCACACCTCTGGCCTGTACCCAGCTCTTGTATGCATAAATGGATAAATTAAAAAAAAAAAAAAGACCTGTGTGTGGAAGAATGACAGAGCTGAGGTATCATCTCCTCTCTGATTAGAACCTGCTCAGTAAAACCCCTCCATCCTTCTGCCAGTAGTTAGAGCTACAGGATCAGTAGCTATGCTCAGCTCCATTCTTGTTTCCCGTCCCTAAACCCCCATCTCCCTCATTAGTTTGGGGACTCTCACAGGGTGTCTGACCAACAAACCTTCTTCACTTCAAGGTGACTGATGAAGGTCTCCTGGCTGGTTCCAACTGGTTCCCAGGAGAACAGGGCTTCATGCAGCTCCACTGCTGTAGACAGCTCTGTGGGGGGATCTTAACAGGGAAGAAGTCTCTCAACTTGGGCTTCTAATTTACAACTTACTGCTTGGGGAAGGTAAACCAGGACCATGTCATTGGCTTGCCTATCCCATATGAATCTGGGGGTTGATTCAGCCTGACTTGATCTGAGGTTCCTCCCTAGGAACCTGTTCTGCCTGGATCCTGCCACCTCTGGCCCTTCCTTACAATCTCTATGTACAGTGCCCAAGGGGCTACAGTTCCCTCCTCACCCTGCACTGGGTTCTGCCCTCTCACTTCCCAATTACCTGGGCTGTAGTAGGCCTGAGGATTGTGGTTGGGAAGGTCAAGAAACCGCTGGATCCGGTCCAATGACACTTTGGCCTCCAGCAGGCCATTGATCACCCAGGGGAAGTTGTTGAGGGGGAGAATGAGCATGTGCACCAGTGCCAGGGCCGTGAACACCTAGGTAGAGTGGAATAATGGGTATGAGTGTGAGTGAAACATCACCCAAAGCACAAGAGCTTTGTGGAGGCCTGATCTATGGGTGGCCACGTGGACAGGTCTTTGGAGAGCAAAACAGGGCGGCAGAACTGAGGGATAAACTGGACAGTCCCTGGGTAGAGGTAGCCACTCCAAGAAATCCTACAAATGTCAAATTTCTTTTAGAGATCCAGATTGCATCTTGATAAGCACACTGGCTAACTCATTTTGAAACCATCTCAAATGTCCAAATAACAATATCTGCTGTTCTCAGCACTGGATCATGGATTTTTTTATTCCCAAAGCATCAGAATGAGGGTAAGGGGGCTTAACACCAAGTCTGGGCCTAACCAGAAGTTGGAGAGGAAGAGAGGAAAGGAAAAGAGGAATCCCTTCATAAAGGGAAGGGTTATATATCCAGGGCCCTGGAAAAAGGTCTCTTCAGAGAATTTTCTCTTGGTCAGGAAAGGACAGGCAACTAGGGATCCTCCTCCCCGCCTTCCCAGCAGCACGGAGGGCCTGAACCCCCTTCTCCGATCCAGTGCAGTTTCCTTGCTGCTGCTTTCCCTCCCATGTTTTCATGCAGCAGTCCCTTCCCTCCTGATCCTCACCTTGGTGGCAGTAAGCTGGTGTCCCATGAGGACATAGGTGATAAAGATGACAATGGAGACGACAACCGGCAGGGCAGCCCACAGGTACACACAGGCTGCGTCCAGGTACTTGATGACCCGGAGCCGCCCCAGTTCCAGAGTCCGGAAGGCCTCTACTCGAGCCCCCAGTGCCTGCTCCCACCTGAAGAACTTGATGACCCGAATGCCACTCAGCAGCTCTGTCATGAGCTAAGGACAGGGACAAAAGAGCAGTGTGAAGTGGATACACTGCTCACTTGTCCAAGCCTCTGCCAAGTCTTCCCCAGGATCTCGGGTAATTCTGAGCGCCAACCATTGTTTCCCTAACCTAGGTTTTCTGCCTCATGTCAGTCCTTTCTGGAAGTCCTGCCTTCATACTCTTTCAGCCTTTGTTTCCCCTCCCAGTCTTTTATTTCTCCATACGCTCCAGCCAGGCTCAGGAGTGTATGGAATCCCCTCTTTCCTAGGAGACAGAAGTGGTGGGAAGTACAGGGGGTTACTGCCCTGGGGTAAAAGCACTCCTCCCATTAGGTGAGTGACTGAGGACTATTTCCCAAAGCCAGAAGATGTAGGCGTTGGGGCCTGGAGACAGCTGTAAAGACAGCACCTAGTCCATGGCTTGGGTGGTAGGGGATCTGTTTCTGTAGGAAGACACAGGACACTTTGGCCTCCAGCAGGCCATTGATCACCCAGGGGAAGTTGTTGAGGGGGAGAAAGGCATAGAAAGGAACCCAGGCCACAGCCCAGGGCCAGACAGGCTGACGGGATCAGGCAAGATGGGCCACGGTCAGAGGGACGCCTTGCATCCTAACATCTGCACTGCCCAGACTGTAAGCCAGCAAGGCACTGAGGACTTTCCCAGATGGCCCTGGAGACCTAGCCTACAGCTGTCATGAGGAAGAGGAATGGTCTCATCCCTAACCAGTTATCAGGAACAGTTCTCTAGCCCCCTGAATCAGCATTCTGAGCTCTTCCAGTAAGAGGCTGCCAACTATATTGTATGGATTCCCAGGACTGCCATCCCCCTATAGAGGTACACAGAACCCAGAACTAACCCCAATATCCAGAGTTGGCCTAGGCATTTGGTCAGTGAGGCTACTGCCTACCTCCTGTGTTACTACTAATGGACCACATTTATTTAGTGCTTACTATGTGGCTGGCACTGTACCAAGCACTATTTCATATGATCCTCACAATAGCCCTATGAGGCAAACTATTATCCTCATCTTACAGATAAGCAAACAGGCCCAAAGAAGTTAAGTGACTATCTGAGGTGATTAAACTCGTGAGAGTTAGGATTTGATGCCAGTTTTCTCCACCCTGAGCTCTTTAAACCTCAGGCACTCGGCATGGGAGGACCTAGGGCTCTGGATGCTTGGTGGGATCTCCAGATTGCTGAGGGACCCCAATAGCCCCTCACCTTGACCCGTGCATCCTTGTGCTGCAGCATCTCCTGGTTACTGGCCATGATGCGGGTGGCAATCACTTTGTTGACAGGTACCAGCAGCACTGCCAGGATCAGACCCCCTACAAAGGCCATTCCCACCTGGTGATGCAGCAGGTAGAGAGTGATGGCCAGTTGTAGGGGCAGGCCCCAGGCCTCGTGGAAGCTCCCAGCAAAGTTGAGTAGGCGCTCAGAGTCAGTGCCTAGCAGGTTCAGGACCTCCCCTGCAGGAGGGCGCCGGGGCCCCAGCTGTAGTGCTTTTCGGTATAGGATATTCATCACGGCTACCTGTGCCTGAAGAGCCACTTTCCGAATCTCATACCCATACTGATTCTGCAGCACTGCCCCCAGCACCGCTCCACTGGCTAGCCCCAGGGTATATAGCAGGCCGTTGCTGAGTGGCTCCTGCCCTTCTTCCAGGAAGCTCACCAGTAAGGATAGCAGCAGGGGGCCTGAGAATCCCATCATAGTACCCACCAGCTTTAGCACTCCAAGTGCCAGGTAGTGCCGCCCAAAAGCCCCATACAGAGCCTTCCAAAGCTGGGCCCCCTCCCTCCAATGTGCCTGGAAGACACGGGCCAGGTAGTCTGGGTGCAATCTATGGGGGAGGCGGCAAGTGTCCTGGGGCTGCCGGAGCTCGCCATGGGCGCCTCGGGATAGCAGGGGTGCCAGCCAAGCATAGGAAAAACGTGACAGCCAACTCTCCCCATCTTCAGCTACCTCAGGTTCTTCAGACAGGAGGGGCTCTTGGGCCCAGGGTTCCCGTGGTCCCCCAGGGACTGCCCAGCCCAGTCCATAGGCCAAGAGAGCAGTCAGTTGCAGAATGAGAAAGCATAGGCGGGAGAGGGGCCCTGGGAGAAATGGGGGCAGAAGTGTGCCTTGCTGGCAGTGCCACAGGAGGGTGAGCACGAGGGCTGGGGCTGGCAGGAAGGCAGCCAGAGCCAAGGTCAAGGGTCCCCGGGAGCAGCCATGAGGAGAATGGGCCAACGCCCACAGGGCCAGGCTGTGGCTCATCCAAGCCAAAGCTGCCACGCCCCCTGCCAGCACCTCTAGCCCTATGGGTCCTGGGCCTGCCCCTGGTGGCAAAGCAACTGGAAGGAAATCTAACAGTGGAAAGATGGAAAGCAGGAAGGAGGTTACAAGTCGGAGGCGCCAGCCAGGACTGCAGGGTAGGTTGTAATCTGGACTCCTGGGGACAAGGGGGAAAAGAGAAAAGGAGGCACATCATGGCTGACTCAGGGCCCAGACACACCTCCAATAACTCACTTACCTAGAGGGAATCAATTCCCATTTCTGCATTGTACACCTTATACTACCCCACTTTACCCTGGAACCCAGAGCCTTTTCTCCCCAAGAAATCTTCCTGGATTAACATAATCCATTTTTCTAATTTACCCATACCATTTCTCACCATTCTCTCACCACCAAAATTAATTTTTAATTAAAGTTATATTAAACATGAAGAGCCTGGTTAGAGGGGTCTTCCTGGTGGCGCAAGGGGTTAAGCATCGCACTATGAAGCAATCCACAGCCGGCCAGGGAGCAACCCACATGGCGCACAGACCTCTCCTGCCGCCTGCTGCTCCCCTCAGCAGTGTACTTCGTCAGTCTGCCTGCTCTGCTCTCCCCTCTGGCTGTGGTGAATTCTCTCACCCTCCGGTACTTCTGACTGTACCCAGTGCTTGTATAAATAAATAAATAAATATTTATTAAAAAAAAAAAAAAAAAGTCCAGCTGAGGGCCTCCCTGGTGGAACAAGGGGTTAAGTCTCAGCACTATCAAGCTATCACCAGCCACTGCATCAAGAGTTCAATCCCTGGCCAGGGAGCTAACCCACATAGCACAGCAGATGTCTCCTGTCTCACCCACTGCTCCCCTCAGCAGTGTATTTCAGTAGATCTGCCTGTTCTGCTCCCCACTCTGTTTCTGGTGAATCTTCTCAGCCTCCACACCTCTGGCCTACACCCTACTTCATGTATAAATAAATAAAATAAATCCTTAAAAAAAAAGTCCAGCTGATCACAGATATATGGAGGACTTTATGCTAGAGAAAAAGTAAATCTTTAATAATTCTATTTCCTAAGAAATTAGTATTTCCTAAGAAAGTAATATTTCTTTCCTAAGAAATAGAATGATGTTGGCCCTTGGAGGCTGGAACACTGACACAGTGGCTATCAATCAATCTTATGACCTTGGGCAAGTCTCCTTCCTGCTCTGAACCTTATGTTCCTCATCAATGCAGTAAGCAATGAGGAGTTGGGAGCCAAAGTCCTAAGATCCTTTCCTGTCTGAGATTCAGGATCTCTCTAACCTTTTTCAGGAAAGCACAAAAGTCTGCTTTCTTTTTCAACATTTTAAAAGGACAGCTTTATTGGGAAAAGGAGAAAGAAAATGAGGGGCACCTGCATAATCACAGTTGGGCAGGAGACATGCCAAAGCATAAAAGTTTGTTAAATGAAGTGAAGAAAATTTGTTCAAACCCCTCCCCCATTTTTATTGATTACATGATTAAAGTATGAAGACTGTCCATTTTTAATAGATACTTTTCTGAGCAGGCTGTGGATATCTGTGCTGATAAACCCTCTCTAGACTTTTGTCTCATTCTGCATAATACATCAGGATCCCTCCCAGACCAAGCATATCTGAAATTTTTCCTACCCAAGGAAGGTATTCATTGGCCCCTGAATTCATCTTGGATAGCAATACATTCTGTCCATCAGATGAGGGTCTCCCAAAGGCAGAGACTATACTCCCTGTCTTGCCAGCAGCTAGAGTGACACTAACTTTAGCCATATCAATCCATACAGGAACTAAACACAAAACCAAAGTCAGTTTGGCACCTACACCTTACATCCTCTAAAGGATTAGGTCTTTGGGCCTCCCTGGTGGCACGGCGGTTGAGCGCTGGGTTGCGAAGCTGCCCGCAGCCTCTGCAGCGCCGGTTCGATCCCCGGCTGCTCCCGGGCCACCGGAGGAGGGTCCCGCATGGCGCGCTGACCTCTCCTGCCGCCCGCTGCTCCCCTCAGCAGTGTACTTCGGTCCTTCTGCCTGCTCTGCTCCCCGCTCTGGCTCTGGTGAATTCTCTCACCCTCCCGCGCTTCTGACTGTACCCAGTGCATGTATAAATAAATAAATAAATCTTTTAAAAAAAATAAAATAAATAAAGGATTAGGTCTTTGATTTTGTTCTTCTCTTTTACCTACTGCTTCCTCCTCAGCTGACCACATACACTTTTCTTAGCCTAGGAACACAAGATTCATAGATGGAAGTGGTGAGGCTGGACCCACAACTTCAACACAAGTTATCCTTTGTGGCTCAGAACACTCATCCAATTTTGTCTCCAATTCATAATGACTGTGTTTGGGCATCTGAAAAAAAAATCTATAAAAGTGATGATTTCTACCACACACTGGGCATTTAAAAATGTGCGAGGGAGTGTGCTATATGTTTAATTAAATGCATGCTAATTAGAAGAACAACTTTTCCCCTCTCCCCTCAAAAGACAGTCACACTGGGCCTCCCCGGTGGCGCAGTGGTTGAGCGCTGGGCTGCAAAGCTGCCCGAAGCCTCTGCAGCGTCGGTTCGCTCCCCGGCCACCGGAGGAGGGTCCCACATGGCACACATGGTCTCCTGCAGCCCGCTGCTCCCCTCAGCAGTGTACTTCGGTCCTTCTGCCTGCTCTGCTCCCTGCTCTGGCTCTGGTGAATTCTCTCACCCTCCCGCGCTTCTGACTGTACCCAGTGCTTGTATAAATAAATAAATAAATCTTTAAAAAAAAAAAAAAAAGACAGTCACACTACAGAGTTCATTCTACTTTTGCTCTACCCCAGAGACCTTACTATTCTGGCTACACTGCAGGGCAATGAAGGTTTCGGGAAGGGTCTGCAGGCATACATGGACTGATGTCTTGCACCTGTTTTTACCCACCTCGGGGTGCCCCAGTGGCAGGCACTGAGCACGGCGAGAATCGCGTGGGGCAGGGCGCTAAGCACCAACTGAGTGAAGCAATGGCCCATAGTGTCCCCCTCCCACACGGGGAGTGGCTGCAACACGCTGGTGCCGCACAGCTGGGCCAGGAGTCGCTCCATGGAGGCTTCACCTGTGGGGGGGAAGGTCGAGAGTGGAGGGAAGAGAAAGTTTCCCCCGAGGAAGGGTGCTCCGTATTCCAAAGGCCGCGGTCTGGGCTGGGAGGCGGCAGCCAGGGCGGGGGAGAGAGGTGGCTGCTGGCCAGGAAGCGGGGTGCTGTCAGCAGCACCCGACCGCCGGCCCCAGCCGGGGCGCCCCGCCTGCAGCCCGCTCCTCTCGGGGGACCCGCTCTCGCTTCCGCGGAGAAGTCTGACCGCGCCCCTTCTCACATTACCTCAGAGTAAAAACACAAGAGTCTGGCTCCCTGGAGCGGGTTGACTTCTGCATTGGTCACCCACCCGATCTCCGGTTTCCCCCTTTTCTCTAGGTCCCAGTCCCAGGAGGCCGGAACCTCGAACCTGAAGAAGGGCCTGCCGGCGCCGGTGGCCGCAAGAGAGCTCGCTGCCGGCTCGCAGCGCCGGGCAGGCGGGCGGGCGACCCCTAGAGGACGGATGACCTTGCGCGCGCCGTGGGCCCCTCCCATGCCCAGGCCTTCCGGGCGTGCGGGCACCGCCCTCTGCTCTTTATGCGAGGTGCTCGCTGATGCAGTCAGACCTTTGTATTGGGGCATGTTTACCATGCATTATGTATTATTGTGTTATGTATTTGGCTGCTGATGGCCGCTAAGAGGAGAAAATTTAGGGTGGAGGTGTCACAGGATCTGAAACTGCAGATGGGATAGAAATGATTAACGTTAAATCAGCTGTAGAAATGAAAAATCCTTAGGTGCCAACTGCTGGACTTCTATAGAAAGTATAGAAGGAGAGGGCCTCCCCGGTGGCACAGCGGTTGAGCGCTGGGTTGCGAAGCTGCCTGCGGCCTCTGCGGCGCCGGTTCGATCCCCGGCTGCTCCCCGGCCACCAGAGGAGGGTCCCGCATGGCGCGCAGACCTCTCCTGCCGCCCGCTGCTCCCCTGAGCAGTGTACTTCGGTCCTTCTGCCTGTTCTGCTCTCCGCTCTGGCTCTGGTGAATTCTCTCACCCTCCCGCGCTTCTGACTGTACCCAGTGCATGTATAAACCAAACAAACAAACAAATAATAAATAAATAAATAAGACATGCCTCTAGAAAATTAAAAAAAAAAAAAATCATTAAAAAGAAAGTATAGAAGGAGGCTGGTGGCGCAAGCACCGCGCTATGAAGCAATTCTCAGCCTCTGCAGCATGAGTTCGATCCCCGGCCAGCCAGGGAGCAACCCACATGGTGCAGCAGACCTCTCCTGTCTCGCCCGCTGCTCCCCTCAGCAGTGTATTTCAGTTAGCCTGCCTGTTCTGTTCCCCACTCTGTCTCTGGTGAATCCTCTCACCCTTGCATCTTTGGCCTGTACGCCAGCTCTTGTATGCATAAATAAATAAATCTTTAAGGAAGGAAGAAAGAAAGAAAGTATCCAGAGGCACAGACCAGAGGTGGGGATATGGCAGTTGAAGGCCATTGGAGAGAATCACCAGTTCTTACAAATCAACCTAGTCACACCCTAGAAGAAATTAACAACAGATAACAATTCCACAAAGCGGCAGCTCCCCTGACTGCCCATGACTATGCCAGTGCCTCTCATCTTCTCCTTTTCCTAATAAAACTGTCCTTTCAAAATGTAAAATACAGGGGCCTCCCTGGTAGCCTAGCGATTAAGACTCAGCACTATCACTGCTACAGTCTGAGATCCATCCCCCACCAGGGAGCTACCCACATGACCCAGCAGAGCTCTCCTGTCTCCTCCCTTGTTCTCCTCAGCAGTGTTTATCAGTAGATCCACCTGTTCTGCTCCCCACTCAGTCTCTGGTGAATCCTCTAACCACCTGCACCTCTGGTTTACACGCCAGTTCTTGTATGCATAAGTAAATAAAAATAAATCTTTAAAAAAAACATAATGATTTTTGTTTTGCTTTTATTTATTTTTTCACTGTGGTAACACTGGTTTACAATATTGTATATGATTAAGAGGTATAGGATCACACCCTTCAGATGTATGTTGCCATACACTTCCCATAATGTTTTTGAGATTCAAGGATGTTGTAGCAGGTTTTTGTTTACTTGCCTTTAAAAAAAAAAAAACAAAACAGCTCTATTGCCTTTCCATCTGGTGGCAGCCATCATGTAAGCCAAAACTGGCACTTACAAGGACATCTGGGAGTTGTGGAGGAAAACACAGGCCCACGCCATGTGCTTTCTTCTCAGGGGTGCTGGTGGCAGTACCATGGGTTGTCAGCCCTCCGGAGGGCACTCCACCCAGCCAACAGGATAAAGCACACAGACTGGGTTACAAGGTCAAGAAAGGTTATGTTATATATTGGATTCATGTGCGCTGTGTGGACCCAAAGGTCCAATTCCAAAGGGGGCAACCTATGGCAAACCTGTTTAGTGTGGTGTTCATCATCTGGAGTTTGCTAGAAACCTGCACTCTGTGGCCAAGGAGAGAGCTGAATGCCCTGGGGAACTCCAGGGGACCTGAATTCTTACCTGATAGGTGAAAAGTCCACACACAAATTTTTTAAGTAATCCCCATGGATCAATTCCATAAAACTATCAAAAGACTTTCTGTCACCCAGTGGATCCTGACGCCAATCCACAAACTCGGGGAGATGTGGGTTGATATCTGCAGTCATAAGAGCAGGGTCTTAGAAATGGCCACGAGTTCCCCCACACCATTAGTGGCACTGACCATTTTCATTTCATTACCTGAAAATCAGTTTTGGCTTGTGAAAAGTTTTTAAACAACAAGCTTAATGTGAAAATATCAACACTCACATAAACTTCCCCTATTCAAAGCATCAAATGGAGAGTTCATTGGGTTTGAAAATGGCTTTCTGACTTGGGTAGTCCATTGCAGTGGGGAGTTAATGACTGTCTGCCCACATCCTGCCTTAAGTACTGTGATTGTTTATGAAAATATCTTTCATAAAGCTGGATATACTTAGGAAAAAAAACTCAAAAACTTCTTGAGACCTAAATTCCTCTCAAAAATATCTTAAACAGGGCCTCCCCAGTGGCATAGCTGTTGAAGCTGCCCACAGCCTCTGCAGCGCCGGTTCAATCCCCGGCTGCTCCCTGGCCACCGGAGGAGGGTCCCACATGGCATGCAGACCTCTCCTGCCGCCCGCTGCTCCCCTCAGCAGTGTACTTCGGTCCTTCTGCCTGCTCTGCTCCCTGCTCTGGCTCTGGTGAATTCTCTCACCCTCCCGCGCTTCTGACTGTACCCAGTGCTTGTATAAATAAATACATAAATCTTTAAAAAAAAAAAACCTTAAACAACCTATTTTGTTTGTATATAGAGATTGTTCAGCAAAAGGGATAAATGTAGGGCCTCCCTGGTGGCACAAAGGGTTAAGACACAACCTATGAAGCTATCTGCAGCCACTGCAGCATGAGTTCCATCCCCGGCCAGGGAGCTACCCACATGGCACAGCAGACCTTTCCTGACTTACCCAGTGATCCCCTCAGCAGTGTATTTCAGTCAATCTGCTGTTCCGTTCCCCACTCTGTCTCTGGTGAATCCTCTCACCCCCCCCAAACCTCTAGCCTGTACCCCAGTTCTTGTATGCTAAATAAATAAATCTTTTTTAAAAAGGGGGGGATAAATGTATATTAAACTAAAAAAAAATAAAAAGGTAGACCTCCCTGGTGGCACAAGGTGTTAAGTCTCAGCACTATCAAGCTATCGCCAGCCACTACAGCACAAGTTCCATCCCTACCAGGGAGCTGACCCACATGGTGCAGCAGACCTCTCCTGTCTCACCCACTGCTCCCCTCAGCAGTGTATTTCAGTCAATCTGCCTATTCTGTTCCCCACTCTGTCTCTGGTGAATCCTCTCACAGCTCTGGCCTATACCCCAGCTCTTATAAACATAAATAAATAAAATAAATCGTTTGAAAGAGTAAATAAAAAGGTAAACTGGGGCTTTCCCTGGTGGCTCAAGGGGTTAAGCAACGCACTATGAAGCAAGCCACAGCCTCTGCAACACGAGCTCTATCCCCTGCTGGCCAGGGAGCAACCCACATGAAGCAGCAGACCTCTCCTGTCTTGACCGCTGCTCCCCTCAGCAGTGTATTTCAGTCAATCTGCCTGTTCCGTTCCCCACTCTGTCTCTGGTGAGTCCTCTCACCACCCCCACATCTCTGGCCTGTACTCCAGATCTTGTATACATAAATAAATAAATCTTTTTTTTTTAAAAAAAAAGAAAGGTAAACTGGCTCCAGAGTTGGGAATCATAATCACTGTGTTATACTTCTTAACTATTTTGGCAAGATTGGGCTAAGTGAGAGGTATGACTTCTGTAAAGTGGGAGAAGGGCAACTGAAGAATGGTGGTACCCTATTTTAGTAGAAGACTTATTTTAGGAAATAAATCAATTTAAGGAAAAGAACATTTGGAACCTGAGTTATCTAGAAATATTAACATTTAAGATTCTCTTAAAATTATCCATACTGTGAACCTCTAGAAAAGTTGCCTTGTGGGGCCTCCCCTCGTGGCGCAGCGGTTGAGCACTGGGTTGCGAGGCTGCCCGCAGCCTCTGCAGCACCAGCTCGATCCCCAGCCATGGCGAGGGTCCCACAAAAAAAAAAAAAAAAGTTGCCATGTGGCCCAAACTGCTCACCTAGATGATTTTTTTTTTAAAAGATTGATTTACTTATTTATTTATTTTTTAAAGATTTATTTATTTATTTATTTATACAAGCACTGGGTACAGTCAGAAGCGCGGGAGGGTGAGAGAATTCACCAGAGCCAGAGTGGGGAGCAGAACAGGCAGAAGGACCAAGGTACACTGCTGAGGGGAGCAGCGGGAGGCAGGAGAGGTCTGCGCGCCATGTGGGACCCTCCTCTGGTGGCCGGATGCAGCCGGGGACGAACCAGCGCTGCAGAGGCTGTGGGCAGCTTCTCAAACCAGCGCTCAACCGCTGCGCCCCGGGGAGGCCCACCTAGATGATTGTTTTATACATTCTCTAATCTCCTATAACTTTTCCCCTTCTCTGTTGATGCTTCCTAATCCAGAGAAAATCAAAGCATCCACTCCCACATCTATCCAGTGATAGCATCTGTACCAGACATCCTGCCACAGTGGACTGTCTGTGCCAAGGCCAACTCTTTCACCTGGGTACTAGAATACACCTTCTCTCAACTAGCCAAAGACAATGGCCTGTCCACCAATCATTCTTCTATCTTCATTCTGTCTGATTCCCATCATTTCCACTAGGAAATACATAGGCTGTGTTATCTTGTTCTTTTAATTTCTCTCATATTTCCATTAACCTCAAACAAAAGCAATCAGTTATTCTAACAATAAAATGAGTTTACTCAGAAGCAAGCAACAGAAAAGGGCAGATTGGAAAGTGCATGTATTTGACAAACCCATGGGCACTTCTCCAAATCAAAGGTCCCTAACCTCTTACATCTCCTCTGGAGGAACTTCTTCCTTCCCACTGAGGTGGGAAAGCAGCATCACTTCTCAGTGAAATAAAAGACAAGTAGGGTCTTGTGGTTTGCCACCTGGGCACTCTCTTCTAGCCTCCTGACCTTATTTAAAAGGATTTTGGGGGGCCTTCCTGGTGGCGCAAGGGGTTAAGATGCAACCTATGAAGCTGTCCACAGCCTCTGCAGCACGAGTTCGATCCCCAAACCAGCCAGGGAGCAACCCACATGTCGCAGCAGACCTCTCCAGATTGGTCCACTACTCCCCTCAGCAGTGTACTTCGGTCTATCTGCCTGTTCTGTTCCCCACTCTGTCTCTGGTGAATCCTCTCACACACACTCCCACCCACCTCTGGCCTGTACCCCAGCTCTTGTATGCATGAATAAATAAATCCTTTTTTTAAAAGCTTTAAAAAAAGATTGCTTTGTCTATTATTTTTCATAGTTCATGGTAATGTTGAAGATATAATTTATAGGCACAATAGGGCCTATAAATAAACATAAGAACATAAAATATTGGGCCTACCCGGTGGCGCAGCGGTTGAGCGCTGGGTTGAGCGCTGGGTTGCGAAGCTGCCCACAGCCTCTGTGGTGCCGGCTCGATCCCCGGCTGCTCCCCGGCCACTGGAGGAGGGTCCCACATGGCGCGCAGACCTCTCCTGCCGCCCGCTGCTCCCCTCAGCAGTGTACTTCGGTCCTTCTGCCTGCTCTGCTCCCCGCTCTGGCTCTGGTGAATTCTCTCACCCTCCCGCGCTTCTGACTGTACCCAGTGCTTGTACATATAAATAAATAAATAAATCTTTAAAAAAAAAAAAAGAACATAAAATATTAAAGCATAAGATTAGGGCCTCCCTGGTGGTGCAAAGGGCTAAGGCATAGATAGCACTCTGAAGCTATCCGCAGCCATTGCAGCACTAATTTGGACCGGCCAAGGAGGTGACCCACATGGAGCAGCAGACCTCTCCTTGACTTGCCCACTGCTTCCCTCAGTAGTGTTTCAGTCAATCTGCTGTTCTGTTCCCTGCTTTGTCTCTGGTAAATCCTCTCACGCCCCCACCCCCGCACCTCTGGTCTGTACCCCAGTTCTTGTATGCATAAATAAATAAATCTTTAAAAATATATAAAGTATAAGACAGTAAATGATAATGTACTGAAATTGATGGGTTCTTTAATAATGCAATAGATGTTTAGAAACCATAGAAATAACCATAGTTAGCACAGAGAAAGAGAACTGAGAACAGCTCTCTGAAACGTTATATTTGTCAGGGTTTTCAGTTGCAAGCAACAGAAATAGATTCTGATTTTAAGTTAAGCTATGAATAGCTCAGAATCACTAGGAAAGCTGGAGAACCGGGTTCAGAGCCTAAGCAGCTATAACCATTGCCAAACTACTCCAAAAATAGTGTCTGACAAGTATCCCACTAGATGCCACAACTCACACTGCTGACACCATCAGACCAGGCACCCAAGTGCCACACTTCTGCCACAGCTGCTATGGGAACCGAAGTTGCTGCTGCCAGGAACACCCTTCCATTGATTCTGCTTCCTTTCACCAATAACTCCAGTCAAAGTCTAGGATAGTTGCAACTGATTGGCCCAAACAAGGTCAAGGACAGCACTCTATAAAGGGGACTGGGAAAACAAGTATCTGGCAGTTTCTTTTATTTTTTTTAAGACTTATTTATTTATGCATACAAGAACTGGGGTACAAGTCAGAGGTGTGAAGGGTGAGAGGATTTACCAGAGACAGAGTGGGGAACAGAACAGGCAGACTGACTGAAATACACTGCTGAAGGGAGCAGCGGGTGAGATAGGAGAGGTCTGTTGCACCATGTGGATAGCTCCCTGGCTGGGATTGAACTTCTGCTGCAGTGGCTGAGGACACCTTCATAGCTGTGTCTTAACTCCTGTTCTGCTCCCCGCTGTACTCTGGTGAATCCTTTCACCCCCTGCATCTCTGGCCTGCACCCCAGCTATCGTATGCATAAATAAATATTTTTTTAAATATTGGTGGTGCAAGGAGTTAAGATGCAACCTATGAAGCTGTCTGCAGCCTCTGCAGCACAAGTTCGATCCCCGGCCAGGGAGCTACCCACATGGTGCAGCAGACCTCTCCTGACTCGCCCGCTGCTCCCCTCAGCAGTGTATTTCAGTCAATCTGTTCTGTTCCCCACTCTGCCTGTGGTGAATCCTTTTACACCCCCACCCCTCTGGCCTGTACCCCAGTTCTTGTTTGCATAAATAAATCTTTAAAAAATATATATATATATAATTAGCTTTGTAGTCATTGCCACCACCAGACCACTAGCATTGGGTAGCCATGCTCAATCCCACCTCTTCCACATCATTGTTGATGACAGTCTTGTTGGAGCTGTTTGCAAACAAATTCCAAAGACAGTAGAAAACCTTTGTGCTCTGAACACTAGGCATTGCAGGGAAATCTGGGTGTTGGCTGGAGGTAGGGGTGGGGGTAGGGTGGAGTGAAAGAATTCACCAGAGACAGAGTGAGGGAGAGAAAAGGCAGATTTATTTATTTATTTATTTTAAGATTTATTTATGCATATAAGAACTGGGGTGTAAACCAGAGGTGCAGGGATGGAGAGTGAGAGGATTCACTAGAAAGAGTGGGGAGCAGAACATGTAGATCTACTGAAATACACTGCTGAGGGGAGCAGCAGGAGAGGCAGGAGAGGTCTGCTGCGAAAAGGCAGATTTATTGAATAGCCTATAAGCGAGCAGGAGGCAGGCCAAAAGGTTGTGCCGAGAAGGATTTGAGACTCTTTCATACATTTTTTTTTTTTTTGCCAGCTTATTTAAGGTGCCTGTTTGCATCAGTTATCTGCTGAGATGACTGGTCCTGGGGGTTGACCTTTGACAGAGAATATGTTCTGGCTCTGCAGCATTTCTGGAGCTGGGCTGGTTTCCTGGTGGTCCGCTTCATGGCATGGCTCTCATGGCAAACTTATCAGTTTCTCCTTCTTATCTAGTTTATGTCTCCCAGCATCCTCCAGCTGAGTAAAGTACAGAGACTATGTTTTAATCCCATTAAATGATACCCCGACACTGGGTAGAAAAGATTTGGTTATAAAGCTTCCAGTTTTCACAGAATTATTCCAGGATTTTGGTGTCAAGATGGTGACTTCACACACCATAATAAGAAGTCCACTTATGGGGAGAAGTTTGATGATAATTTCATCCTGAAGCAGACAGGTCCTGGTATCTTGTGCGTGGTAATTGCTGCACCCAACACAAAGCCAGTTTTTCATCTGGACTGCCAAGAGTGAGTGGGATGGAAGCATGTGGTCTTTGGAAAGATGAAAGAGTATGAATATTGTGCAAATCATGTAGGACTTTGTGTAGGAATGGCAAGATCAGCAAGCAATTCACCTTTGATTGTTGATTATGGCCAAATCTAATAAATTTCATTTGTGTTTATCTTTATTTATTTATTTATGCATACAAGAACTGGGATACAGGCCAGAGGTGTGAGGGGGGTGAGAGGATTCACCAGAGATAGTGGGTGTAGGGTAAAGAGAATGTCAGGCTTTTCTGCCCTTCCGCCATCAGGAGAGATGATGGATCCTTGTCCTGAATGCATGCCTGATGGCGGGCACCTGGAATAGGGTGTGGGCATAGGTAGATGGGATTCAGCTGAGCTAAGACTGTGCTTTTAAGGGCGGCATCACGGGGGGACACCAGCAGCAGCAGTAGCAGCACCAGCAGCAGAACCTGAAAGAGAAGCCGAAGCAGAAGCAGAGAACGCCAGAGAGCCCAGATAGAGTGAAGACTTGCTGGGGGCTGGGAGGCTTGCCAGCCTCCCAGCCCCCCAGCCAGAACCCCTGCCTGCCATATGCCTGGTGAACCCCAAATAAAAAACCTGCAAAACTACTGAGGACTCTGACTCCTCCTTTACCCGGTCTGCATGGGATCAGAAAACCTGCACTGTGTCCAGGTCCTGCCCTTACAATTGGCGTTAAGTCGGCAAGATCCATGCAGACGGGTATTGGAGCCCTCCGAAGACCTGGAGGGACTAAGGAGAACAGACTGTTTGCCTTTGATGACGCTGGAGGCGCCATGGTGGCACAGAAGGTGGACAACTTCCACGAGCTACAGGACGAGACCTGGCGTGAAGGAGACGCCCAAAAGGACCAGCCAACGACACCGGAAAGGACCAGCCAATGACCCCTGAGGCAGCAGGCCATTGCTGATGCAGGGAGAGGCCAATGGAGTTGAACTGATGGACTAGGACTGACAATACCCGCCAGAAGGCGGAGGACCTTGCAGGTTGATATGTTTTGGGACCCTGGGGGTGGAACAGTTTTGTTTGTAAACCCCAGGAGATGGGAATCTGGGGGTGGCCAGTGGGCCTAGATGGCCAAAAGCAGCCTGTTATGCCCAGCAGCCAGGTGGAGGAGAAAAGCCAACTAAGAAGGCAAAAGCTGGTACTGATGCTAAGTTGAGAAGCCCTAAGCGGCTGTTAAGCAGCCTGGGTATGCTGAAGAACTGTGAGTCTCGTAAAATCACCTGTGGGTGATGCCCTGCTCATTCTTGAGTGAGGGTGAGGAGCTGAGGAACCTGTCCTTGGGGGACGGGTGGGGAATGTGGCTTGGGGTGGAGCCCAAGCCGAATGCAGAGTTTGGATCCCCGACCCATGTGATTGTGCAGTGGGTTGGCTTGAGTGCAGGGGTCTGTGAGTTGCATTGGTGGCCATGAAGGCCGAGTGTTGGAGCGACTGCAGACAGAAACCCTGAGGGTTGGCGATTACCCCCAACAGAATAAAATTGCCAATCCCAGAGCTAGTGCATCCTGGGGGTGGATGCTGTGTGTGCCTTGTAGCCGAGACTACAGCCAGAGAAGGCCAGGAAGCCTGATGGCTCCTGGTGTGATATAGTAGATGCCGTGAGTGATTCCCCTCCCTCGTATGAGCAGTGCCTTCGGCAGCAGATTTGGTGGCTTATCTGCTGGTACCAATAATTGTCTTTTGCACTAAGTTGGTGCCCTGCCTGGACTTATTTGTGTTCTGTTGTATTTTGTTATATTGTGATGTATTTGCTTTTGTGGGCCATGGCTGCATTGTTTGTTTAGAAAATTGTATATATATATGTATAGACTGTATGGCAGAAAACCCTGAGGGGGTGGACTGTAGGGTAAAGAGAATGTCAGGCTTTTCTGCCCTTCCGCCATCAGGAGAGATGATGGATCCTTGTCCTGAATGCATGCCTGATGGCGGGCACCTGGAATAGGGTGTGGGCATAGGTAGATGGGATTCAGCTGAGCTAAGACTGTGCTTTTAAGGGCGGCGTCACGGGGGGACACCAGCAGCAGCAGTAGCAGCACCAGCAGCAGAACCTGAAAGAGAAGCCGAAGCAGAGAGCCCAGATAGAGTGAAGACTTGCCAGAACCCCTGCCTGCCATATGCCTGGTGAACCCCAAATAAAAAACCTGCAAAACTACTGAGGACTCTGACTCCTCCTTTACCCGGTCTGCATGGGATCAGAAAACCTGCACCGTGTCCAAGTCCTGCCCTTACAGTGGGGACAGAACATGTGGATTGACTGAAAAATACACTGCTGAGGGGAGCAGCGGGCAAGTCAGGAGAGGTCTGCTGTGGCATGTGGTTAGTTCCCTAGGGGAGAATCAAACTTGTGCTGCAGTGACTGCGGATAGCTTCATAGATTGTATCTTAACCCCTTGCGCCAGGGAGGCCCTCATTTGTGTTTATCTTAACCACCAGATCATTCCTTCTGCAGCTCAGAAGAGCACCATTTCTCCCCCATCTCCTCAAAATAGCATATAATTTTTGTGCTCTTGTAACAGTGTCATCTAAAAAGGTCCATGGGGGCCACCCTGGTGGTGCAAGGGGTTAAGACACAGCACTCTGAAACTATCCACAGCCACTGCAGCACAAGTTGGATCCCCGGCCAGCCACCTGGCGCAGCAGACCCCTCCTGTCTCGCCCGATGCTCCCCTCAGCAGTGTGTTTCAGTAGATCTGTCTATTCTGTTCCCTGCTCTCTCTGGTGAATTCTCTCACTGCCCATACTTCTGGCCTATACCCAAGCTCTTGTATACATAAATAAATCTTTAAAAAAAATTTTTTTTTGATGTGCAGGAGCTTCTAGCGCATTCAATTTCCAGTCCTTTAACCCCCTCTCTGAGGTCAGTGTTTGAAGCTCAAAGTTCCAAATCTCTAGCAGCTTTGTCTTTTTAGTAAGGCTGTCTAGAGACTCCACAGTGAGTCAACTCAATAACATAAACTCAGGTGTGGTAGAAAGTGAGTGGTACGAATAACAAAAGAATTCATATCAGTCACAAAATTCCAAGAGTTTTGGGAGCTTTGTGCCAGGGACAAAGATAAAATAAATTTGTATTAAATCACAATGTGATGGGACAGGGCTGCTGATGGAAAATAAATGGTAAAAGGTGCCACCTGTGATAATCACAAATGGTAATAGCTAATAGCAAAGAGTTGTGACAGAGGGCAGGGCTGGTAATGAAAAACAGATGACAAAAGGTTGCAGCTTGCCAGCTGAGAAAGTCAAAATCAACAATTAGTGATGCTAAAAATATTTCATTAAAAAAAAACAATTAGTGATGTTAGTGTTTAGTATAGCTTCCTGCAAAGACAAAGGGGATGAATGTGAGCCCCCTCCCTCGGTGCAGATGCAGAAGCCCCTGTAGTGTTGATATTGTTATAGGACAGCCCCGATATTGAACGGGTTGCCTGGCTGTGGGTACTCACCCGCGCGCTTAAAAGGGACTTATTAATACTCCACTAAGGCACACACAAAAGGTTAATAAAGGTTTATTTATAAGGGAAAAGGAAATAAGGAAAATGTACAACTCAGGGAGAAAATAGGGAAATAAAGTCTTTAATGTGTCCTATCTGATCCGCTGACCAGGAAACCCAAAGTCACTCTCAGAGCTGGCCGGACGCTGCTAGCTGGTGGAGAGCCAAATTGGGGGACCCCCCAAAGCCCACGTGTCTGGCTTATACACACTTGGCTGCTTAACCCCACCCTCAGGTCCCAGCCACCTTCCCTTTGGTGGTGATGGGATTTGGAGTTCCCAGTGTCTTTGGCTTTGGCTTGGGGTGGGGGTGGAGTCCACAAAGCCTGTATGGAATTAGCTTTAGGACATCCTTTTCCCCCCAACAATATGACCTCACTGGAAGAACCAGAATATTCATCATATATTTTAATATATTTCAGAAAAACACAGGGCCTCACTGGTGGCACAAGGGGTTAAGTCTCAGCACTATGAAGCTATCTGCTGCTACTGCAGCACAAGTTCAATCCCCAGCCAGGGGGCTACCCACGTGGCACAGCAGACCTCTCCTGTCTCGCCAGCTGCTCCCCTCAGCAGTGTATTTCAGTCAATCCACCTGTTCTTTCCCCACTCTTTTTCTGGTGAATCCTCTCACCCCCTGCACCTCTGGCCTACAATCCAGCTCTTTTATGCATAAATAAATAAATTAAATTAAAAAAAGAAAAACACAAATTTTGGGACTACATTTGATACCGAATGCCAGCCTCAGTTTCCCTCAGCCAATAAAAGGAAACAGTTTGAAGAAAAGGAAAGTGGTTTGTCAACAGATGAGGAGGGCAGCAGACTTGTGTCAGTAAGACCACCATCCTGCTCTTTGGCAGAGTGCAAAGGAGAAAAAAGAGGAGATGGGAAAAGGTCTGCAAAGGGGAGAGAGAAGGGGTTGGCAGGGATACCGGTGGACACCACCTTGCTTTTTCAACAACTGCTGTTTAACTCCCTTTTCCTCTGAATGCAAGAAGACAAACCTGTCAAACAAGGGGGGAGTAAATTGCAAGAGATATGGGGGAAGACAAACTTGTTAATGTTTATCTTAGCGACCAGTCATTTGTAACTGCATCACATTCACCCATCAGGAAGAACCTGATTAGCTACTATGATCAGCTCTTACAGTCAGTGACCTTCCCGTGTGGAATAACAGGAGGAGTAACAGCAGCAAACCTGCAGGAAGATAAAAGGGCAACTGTAGGGTAAAGAAAAATGTCAGGCTTTTCTGCCCTTCCACCATCAGGATAGATGATGGATCCTTGCGGTCCTGAATGCGTGCCCGATGGTGGGCACCTGGAATAGGGTGTGGGCATAGGTAGATGGGATTCACCTGGGCTGAGATGGTGCTTTTAAGGGCGGCATCACAGGGACGCCAGTAGAAGCTGAGAAGAGCAGAAGAAGCCGAGAGAGAAGCAGAGAAGGCCGGAGAGCCCAGGAAGAGTGAAGACTTGCTGGGGGCTGGGAGGACTGCCAGCCTCCCGGCCCCCCAGCACCCCTGCCTGCTGTGTACTGGGTAAATCCCAATAAAAGACCTGCAAAAAACCACTGAGGACTCTGACTCCTTCTTTACCCGGTATAGGGTGAGGAAAAATGTCAGGCTTTTCTGCCCTCCCGCCATCAGGATAGATGATGGATTCTTGCAGTCCTGAATGCATGCCTGATGGCGGGCATCTGGAGTAGGGTGTGGGCATAGGTAGATGGGATTCACCTGGGCTAAGACTGTGCTTTTAAGGGCGGCATCACGGGGACGCCAGCAGCAGTAGAAGCCGAGAGAGAAGCAGAGAAGTAGAGAATGCCAGAGAGCCCAGAGAGAGTGCGGATTTGCTGGGGGCTGGGAGGACTGCCAGCCTCCCGGCCCCCCAGCACCCCTGCCTGCTGTGTACCTGGTAATCCCAATAAAAGCCTGCAAAACCACTGAAGACTCTGACTCCTCCTTTACCCGGTCTGCATGGGATCAGAAAACCTGCACTGTGGTCCATTCCTGTCCTTACTCTCCTCTAGAACCATCTCCCTGGAGCTCTCTCTGTATTCCTAGTCTTTCTTTTTTATTTTTATTTATTTTTGGTTTTGTTTAAAGATTTATTTATGCATACAAGAGCTGGAGTACAGGCCAGAGATGCAGGAGGAATGAGAGGATTCACCAGAGGCAGAGTGGGGAACATAACAGGCAGCTTGACCAAAGTACACTGCTAAGGGGAGCAGCGGGTGAGTCAGGAGAGGTCTGCTGCACCATGTGGGTTGCTCTCTGGCCAGGGATCGAACTTGTGTTATAGAGGCTGCGGATTGCTTCATAGTGCTGTGCTTAACCCCTTGTGCCACTAGGGAGGTGTAGGGTAAGGTAAAAGGTATCAGGCTTTTCTGCCCTCCCGCCATCAGGATAGATGATGGATCCTTGTCCTGAATGCATGCCTGATGGCGGGCACCTGGAGTAGAGTGTGGGCATAGGTAGATGGGATTCACCCGGGGTGAGACTGTGCTTTTTAAGGGTGGCATCATGGGGACGCCAGTAGAAGCCGAAAGAGAAGCAAGAGAAGCAGAAGCTGAGAGAAGGCCGGAGAGCCCAGAGTGAAGACCTGCTGGGGGCTGGGAGGCCTGCCAGACTCCCAGCCCCCCAGCGCCCCTGCCTGCCATGTACCTGGTAATCTAAATAAAAAGCCTGCAAAAGCCGCTGAGAACTCTGACTCCTCCTTTACCGGTCTGCATGGGATCAGAAAACCTGCTCAGTGGTCCTTCCTGACCCTACAGGAGGTGCCTTTCTTCCTTTTTTAATCCAAAAGGGTAGGTTCTTATTAAAAGGGAGAGAAGAATAAAGGATGTTTGCACACACAACTGGGCAAAATAGCTGCCTGGAAAGAGACAGTTTTGCTAAAAGCGGCCTGCATAGTCACAGGTGGGCAGTCTTGGGTTGATAGCTGCCTCTGCTGTTTTGCAAAGGGAGAAAGTAGGCAAAGGGACACACCTGCATAAGCACAGGCAGGCAGAAGGGCTGCTGCCATCTACTTTCATTTCTTTTTTTAAACATCTTTTTTTGATGTGTGTAGAAGAACTGGGGTGCAGGCAAGACATATGGGGGTGAAAGGATTCACCAAAGATAGAGTAGGGAGCAGAACAGGTAGAGTTTACTGAAATACACTGCTGAGGGGAGCAGTAGGTGAGACAGGAGAGGTCTGCTGGGATGGTCCAGCTCCCTGGATGGGGATTGAAACTGAGGCCGTATTGGTAATAGTGCTGAGACTTAACTCCTAGGCCACCAGGGAGGCCCCAAGTCTTTCATTTCTAATAATACCATAGTGCTCCTTTGTATTCAGTGTCTCAGTGACTCATTGCATTCTTGAGTGAGATACCCAAGAGCCTACTGGGTTGAGATGATACCAGTAGGCATATTTTCCTAATTTCTCCTACTCTAAAAATTCTGCAATAAATATCCATACATACTGCTGTTTTTGAGATAGAAAGGGTCCCAGAGACAGAGGGAAAGAGATAAAACTACAGTTCTTATGGGCTAACTTGGCTAAACAAAGCCCATTGTTTTTCTTACAAGTTTTTTTAGTTTTCCCCCAACCTGTGCATTCCTGAGTTATCGCCTTATAACTTATCAAGTTACCTGGCTGCTGCAAAAGAAAGGAATTACAGATCTTGCAAAACAAGGGAATTACAGATCCTGAGAGCAAATCAGTTCAAACTGGAGTTGTGGGCATATGTGCTCCACATACCCATGAGATGTTCATGGCCAAGTACAACTGTTAGGGGGAAAAGGATGTCCCAAAGCTATTTCCATATAGGCTTTGTGGACTCCATCCCCACCCCAGGTCAAAGCCAAAGACACTGGGAACTCCAAATCCCATCACCACCAAAGGGAAGGTGGCTGGGACCTGAGGGTGGGGTTAAGCAGCCAGGTGGATAGAAAAGGCAGACACGTGGGCTTTGGGGGACCCCATTTTGGGCTCTCCACCAGCTCGCAGCGTCCGGCCAGCTCTGAGAGTGACTTTGGGTTTCCAGGTCGTCGGATCGGGTAGGATGCATTAAAGACTTTATTTCCCTATTTTCTCCCTGAGTTGTACATTTTCCTTATTTCCTTTCCTCTTGTAAATAAACCTTTTATTAACATTTTTTGTGTGTGTAGTAGAGTATTCATAAGTCCCTTTAAAGCGCACGGGTGAGGACCCACAGCCAGGAACCCGTTTAATATCGGGGTTGCTCTATAACAGCTTGGCGCCCAACGTGCTTTGCAAGTTTCACCCGTGGTTGACCAGCCCAAAGTAATTTTTCTTGCGTTGGTCACCATAAAAGCGCATTAGGTCTGCAGGACTCGCAGTGAAACTCTTTGTTTCACGTCTTTCGGGGTTGCTCTATAACACAACCACCAAGTTGTAGCTGATTGATGCCCACCATTAGCAAAAATAAGTGGACTTTGATCAAGTCCACATTCCTTGCTTCCTCAGCCAATAAAATTTAATTCCTTTGTTTTCAAATCCAGTTCTACAGCCTGTATAGACCCCAAGCCCTGGCAACTCAGAGAGCCTCTCAAGCCCAGAGAGTCCTTCCTAGAGATCTATTTCCTTGCTCTTTTGCTGGCTGTCTCAGCAGGAGGATTGTTGACGCAAGGGATAAAGTCTCAGCACTATGAAGCTATAGGCAGCCACTGCAGCATGAGTTCCATGCCCTGCCAGAGAGCTATCCAGATGGCACTGCTGATCCACATGGCACAGCAAAACACTGCTCCCCTCAGCAGTGTATTTCAGTCAACCTGCCTGTTCTGCTCCCCACTCTGTCTATGGTGAATCCTCTTACCCCACCCCCACACCTCTGGCCTGCACCCCAGTTCTTGTATGAGTCAACAAAGAAAATAAAACTTTAAAAATAATAATAAATGCTGTTTCCTTGCCTGCCTCGCCAATGTGTGTGGAGTCCTCTTTTCAATCTTGACCAGAGGGTGTCAAGGGCTCCCTTATGGGCTTGGGAGCAAGGTCTCTTTTTTTTTTTTAAATAATAAATTTTATTTTTATATTCCCCCATACAACTGCACATGCCCCATTCTGACCCCAATCCCTCTCCTCCTGGTCCCCACCCCCCAAAAAGTGTCTCTGGTTCATAGTTTTTTGTTGATTTTGATTTTCACTTTCTTATAGCTATTCATTTTCCTGATCCCTTATTTAAGTTTTCTAGATTCCTGCTATGAGTGAGACCATCCGGTATTTTTCTTTTTCTTTTTGGCTTATTTCGCTGAGCATGATCCCTTCCAGCGCCATCCATGTTGCTGCAAATTGCATGTGTTTATCTTTTTTGAATGCTGAGTAATATTCCATGGTATATATGTACCACATCTTCTTGATCCAGTCATCTATTTTTGGGCATTTGGGCTGTTTCCAAAGCTTAGCTATTGTAAATAGCGCTGCTATAAACATAGGGGTGCAGGTGTTCTTTGGAATGGATGTTTCTGTGTCCTTTGGGTAAATCCCTAGGAGTGGAATTGCTGGATCATATGGAAGCTCTATGTTTAGTAGGTCCAGAAATCTCCACACAGCTCTCCACAGTGGTTGGACCAGTTTGCACTCCCACCAACAGTGCAGGAGAGTTCCTTTTTCTCCACACCCTCGCCAACATTTGTTGTTGCTAGTTTTTTTAATATGTGCCATTCTCACTGGTGTAAGATGGTATCTCATGGTAGTTTTGATTTGCATTTCCCTGATTACAAGTGATGTTGAACATTTTTTCATATGTCTGTTATGTCTGTTGGCCATTTGATTTTCTCTTCAGAGAAGTTTCTTTTTAGCTCTTCTGCCCATTTTTTGACTGGGTTATTTTCTTTGTTGTTGTTGAGTCTCATCAGCTCTTTGCAGATTTTTGTGATCAGTCCTTTATCATTAGTGTTGGGTGCAAAAATGTTCTCCCAGTTGGTGGGGTTTCTCTTTGTTTTTGTTATTGTCTCTTTTGCTGTGCAGAAACTCTTTAATTTGATGTAGTCCCAGCTGTTTATCTTTGGGAGCAAGGTCTCATGGTCCACCCCTCTAATCCCCAGCAGGTGGAGCAGTGGAAAGCACCTGGTTCACTCCAGGCTGATCCTCTTGTGTTATTGGAGAGTGAATTTGGAACCAGAGGTTCCCCTCCATTGTTCAGTGACATTTTAGTTTCTGTAGGAAGGATTCTTAGACATGTAACTACAGGATCAGAGGCTATGCCTACTTATAATTTTAATAGGTGTTACCAGATTTATTTCCAAAGTTGTAGCAATTCAAATTTCCACACATAGCAGATGAGAGTATTTCCCTTAATCCTCATCAGCAATAGATATTCTTTCTAATTTTGGAAATAAAACTGCTTGATAAAAAAATTAAGAAATGGGGCCTCCCCAGTGGCGAAGCGGTTGAGCGTTGGGTTGCGAAGCTGCCCGCAGCCTCTGCGGCGCCGGTTCGATCCCCGGCTGCTCCCCAGCCACCAGAGGAGGGTCCCACATGGCGTGCAGACCTCTCCTGCCGCCCGCTGCTCCCCTCAGCAGTGTACTTCGGTCCTTCTGCCTGCTCTGCTCCCCGCTCTGGCTCTGGTGAATTCTCTCACCCTCCCGAGCTTCTGACTGTACCCAGTGCATGTATAAACAAAAACAAATAAATAAATAAATAAACAAAACATGCCTCTATAAAAAAAAAGAAAAAATGTAAAAATAATATATTTTTTGCTTTTTACTGAGGATGATCACTCTTTCATTGTTTTAGCTTATTTTGCTGTTTTGATCTTTAGCTCCTTGGTGGGGGAGGGGTATGGAACTCATGCTGCAGTGAGTGGCTGGAGATAGCTTCATAGTGCTGAGACTTTAACCCCTGCATCACCAGAGAGGCCCTCAGTGACTTTACTTGCTAATAGTCAAATAGTGAGGGCCTCCCTAGTGGCACTGAGTTAAAAACACAGAGTTATCAAGCTATCACCAGCTAATAGGAGGAGAAGGGGTTGGGGAGGGAGAATAAACAAAAACTACTGGGAGACAAAATAAGAGATTATCTTAATGATTTTGAAGGAGCTAGGAAAAATGTTATAGACTGAAACAAGCACTCCCCACCCCCACCTAATCATAATTAAAGTCTTAACACCAGGGCCTCTCCAGTGGCCTTGTGTTAAGTCTCAGTGCTATCACCAGCTACTGTGGCACCAGTTCAATCCCCAGCCAGTGAGCTAATCCTCAAGGTGCAGCAGACCTCTCCTGTCTTACCCGCTGCTGCCCTCGGTGGTGTATTTCAGTAATCTGCCTGTTCTGCCTCCCACTCTGTTTCTGGTGAATCCTCCCACCCACCCACCCACCCACCCACCCACCCCCACTCCTCTGGCCTGTACCCCAGTTCTTGTATGCATAAATAAATAAAATAAATCTGGGCCTCCCTGGTGGAGCAAGGGGTTCGGCATCAGCACTGTGGAGCTGTCTGTAGCCACTGCAGCACAAGTTAAATCCCCAGCCAGGGAGGTGACCCACATGGTGCAGCAGACCTCTCCTGTCTCACCCTCTGCTCCCCTCAGCAGTGTATTTCAGTAGATCTGGCAGCTCTGCTCCCCACTCTCTCTGGTGAATCCTCTCACCCCCTGCATCTCTGGCCTACACCCCAATTCTTATATGCATAAATAAATAAATCTTCAAAAAAAAATCTTCTTCATGGCTGACTCTGGTCAGGGACAACGTGATGATGGCTGAAGGGTCAGGTTTGTTTCTCCTGGAATCACTCTTCCCAGCCTACTTGGGTCGCCTTCGGAGTTGCAGTGTCTTGGGCCTGTGGAAGGTGGATGACTTACAGATATTCTTTCACTTGTGGCTGTGGACACCTTTCAACACTGCTTTCTTGGTCTTCAAAGCTTTCGCTTGGACTTAGCTTTGGGAGGGGCGGTGGCTTCCTTCTTTACTTTAGGAGCCATCTTTGTGAACACCAATTTATTTTCTGCTGATCTTAGCTAGAGTCTGTTTTTCTTGTTTACAAGTGAACACCTGACAGATACAGCCTCCCAGGCTGTCTTACCCCTTCCCCTCTCTCTTTACACCTATAGATTTCTTCTTCCTCAAACACAGAAAGAGTAGATGAACTTTTTTTGTCATCCTGTGGCAATACCTCTAAAGACACCTCCAGTACTGGTGTTATAGAGCAGCCCCGATATTGAATGGGTTCCTGGCTGTGGGTCCTCACCCGCGCGCTTAAAAGGGACTTAAGAATACTCCACTACAGGCACACACAAGGTTAATAAAAGGTTTTTTTACAAGGGAAAAGGAAATAAGGAAAATGTACAACTCAGGGAGAAAATAGGGAAATAAAGTCTTTAATGTGTCCTACCCGATCCGACGACCTGGAAACCCAAAGTCACTCTCAGAGCTGGCCAGACGCTGCGAGCTGGTGGAGTCAAAATGGGGGACCCCCCAAAGCCCATGTGTCTGCCTTTATATCAACCTGGCTGCTTAACCCCACCCTCAGGTCCCAGCCCCTTCTCTTTGGTAGTGATGGGATTTGGAGTTCCCAGTGTCTTTGGCTTTGGCCTGAGGTGGGGGTGGAGGCCACAAAGCCTGTATGGAATTAGCTTTAGGACATCCTTTTCTCCCTAACAATGGGAAAGTAAATTCTAGACTCCTTACTCTGAAATCCAAGATTCTCACCAGGCAAATGCCAAGCTGTTTTTCCAAATATCTTTGCCTATCCCCTCGAATAGTCCAGCTTTGAAGCCACATTGCCTGCTGACTGCATTGGAAATCATGAGAACATGGCAAAGCGAGCTTTTTCCAGGACTGAGGAGTGTATCTTTATAAGGCCACTCCAACCCTCAACTGAATTATATTTGTGGGACATCTAGTAAGTGTATGCTGAGAATTGCTTGGAGAATGACTTTACAATAATTCCTGTATGATTTCATGAAATTCAAGTAAAAAATTTAATAACCAGATGTTGAGAAGAAAAGGAACCAGGGTAACATCTGAATTCTAAACAGTAGGAGTTCTGCAAGACCACTGCCATCAACATGATCCAGTTTGTTGCAGTTCTGTACAATGGTGTCTCTTAGTCAAAAACCCTCAGGAAGGGGGCCTCCCCAGTGGCACAGTGGGTTGAATGCAGCGCAGTGCTGTAAAGCTGTCTGCAGCCTCTGCAGCGCGGGTTCGATTCCCAGCTGCCCAGGGGGATACCCACATGGGGCAGCAGACCTCTCCTGTCTCACCTGCTGCTCCTCTCAGCAGTGCTTTTGGTCCGTCTGCCTGTTCTGCTCCCCACTCTGTCTCTGGTGAGTTCTTTACCCACCTGCACCTCTGGCCTGCACCCCAGCTCTTGTATAAATAAAATAAATCTTAAAAAAACCAAAAAACCCTAGGGAGACTAAATGATTGCTATGAGGGGATCAATGTATCTCATCACTATGAAGCAATACACAGCCACTGCATCACAAGGTCCATCCCCTGTGGAGGGTAAATGGTTTTTCAGGCTTTTCTGCCCTCCCACCATTAGGATTGCCCAGCCTGCTGGGGCACCTGCAGTTGTTATGTTAGGGGGAAATGATGTCCTGAGTTAATCCCATACAGGCTTTGTGGACCCCACCCCCACTCCAGACTAAAGCCATCAAGACATTGGGAAAGACAAATCCCATCACCACCAAAGGGAAGGTGGCTGGGACCTGAGGGTGGAGTTGGGCAGCCAGGTTGGATATAAAAACCAAACACGTGGGCCTTGGGGGGCTGGCTATCGCTCGCCTCCTGGCTTCACCGCTCCTGGCTGGCGGCCAGCTCTGAGAGCGCCATTTTGGGATTCCTGATGGGCGGATTGGGTAGGACTCATTTAAAACTTTGTCTCCCACTTTTCTCCCAGAGCTGTACATTTCCTCATTTCCCCTTCCCTTGTAAATAAACCTTTTATGAAACTTTCGCGTGTGCCTGCAGTAGAGCATTGATAAGTCCTTTTAAGCGCCGGGGTGAGGACCCACAGTCAGGCACCCCGTTTTGTATTGGGGTTGCTCTACAACAGTTACATTGTTGCAAACTATTTTATTTACTTCCCTGGGCCATGGGAAGAATATTGAGATAGTCACCAAGAGAAGGAGAAGCAGGAGAGAGGCAGAAGAGGAGAAAAGGCAGAGAAGCCCAGAGTGAAGACTTGCTGGGGGCTTGGAGGCCTGCTGGGCTCCTGGCCCCCGGCACCCCTGCCTGCCATGTACCTGGTTGCTGCGATGCATGTAAAGCTCAATAAAAGCCTGAGAAAGCCACCGAGGCTCCAAGACTCTCCTTTACCTGTCTGCTGGATCATAAATAACCTGCTCAGTGGCCCATCCTGCCCCTACACCCAGCCAGGGAGCGAACCCACATGGTGCAGCAGACCTCTCTTATCTTGCCCACTGCTCCCCTGAGCAGTGTATTTCAGTCAATCTGTCTGTTCTGCTCCCCACTCTGTCTGTGGTGAATCCTCTCATCCCCCACACTTCTGGCCTGTACCCCAGTTCTTGTATGCATAAATAAATAAATATTTTTTTACAATCTTAAAAAAAATACTGCAAACTTTATGGATCTGGTGTGGGGTAGGAAGGCAAGTAGACACATCAGTGTTAAGATGAGAAAGGAGATATAGCCACAGATACAAAAAAGATGAAAGAAATTATGTGCAAGTCTATGGAACAAGTTTGAAAAACGAGGAAATTAGTGTTCTCAAAGAAAAAAAAATCATCAAAGTTCATATATGAAGAACTTGAAAACACTAATTATCACAGGAAAGACCATGAAAATTGAAATAGGAATGGTCCCAGGACAGGACAGCATTTAAGGAATATCTTTGCAAAAATTTTGCCGTTCAATTTTCCCGTTCCTGTGGGCTGGTAAATAAAAGGTTAAAAAACCCAATAACTTCAGGAGTAGACACTTGCTGCCATAAATTTCCTTGGTACATTGGTTTTATTTTTTAACTAATTTCCCCAGCCCAGGCATTCCTGAGTTATCTTCCCACTTCTTATCAAGTTGGATACTATGGAAAAACAGGAAGTTAAAAGACTCTGAAGAAAAGGGAGTCACAGACCTTGAGATCAGAACAATTCAACCTGGAGCTGCCGGCACACAGCCCCCATGAAACTATCACCAGCCCTGCAAGACTACTGAGCTGCAGCTGGTGGTGCCCACATCAACAATAATGGACATTAGCCAAGTCCATCCTCCTTGCTTTCTCAACCAATAAAGTTTAATTCCTTTGTTCTCAAACCCCATTCCTAAAAACCTATATTGACCCCAAACCCCCTGACGCCACCCCCATTCCTGCCCCATGTGACTTTAGATGCCATCTTAAATAGCTTTGTTAGGACAAGGGAGATAGGAGAAAGAAAAAGAAAGTCAGTTAAGTCATTCATTGGGAAAAGATCCTTATAGAGAGAATTTTAGAAATAAACAACCAAAGCATCTTTCACCCAGACTTCAGAGCTCCTTCCTTCTGTGACATAAATCTCTTGCCAAAGATCTGTGTTCACATGGGAGATTTTGCTTCTCTACACAACTTTCCATTTATTCACCCCTCTGAACGCTTCATCAAACATACTACTTTTTACACATTTCAAAGGAAGTTACAGACATTAATGCATTTCATTTCAGCATGCATATTACCTGGAGCTCAATAGTTATATTTATTTATGTATTTATTTATTAAAGATTTATTTATACAAGCACTGGGTACAGTCAGAAGCTTGGGAGGGTGAGAGAATTCACCAGAGCGAGAGCAGGGAACAGAATAGGCAGACTGACGAAGTACACTGCTGAGGGGAGCAGTGGGCGCAGCAGGAGAGGTCTGCACACCATGTGGGACCCTCGCTGGTGGCCGGGGATTGAACCGGCGTTGCAGAGGCTGTGGGCAGCTTCGCAGCCCAGTGCTCAACCGCTGCGCCACTAGGGAGGCCCAATAGTTATATTTAAGGTAAACTTTATATGCAATGAAATACACAGATACTAAATATACCATTTGAAGTGCCATCTCATTGAATTGGGCTTGCGGTCCTGTAGCTGGAAACCAAGGGGTTCAGTTCTTGTCTTGGAGAGGATAGAATTCAACATGGAGTTCAGAGTTAGGCAAAAAAAGCAAGAAATTTATTGTCAGGTAAAGAAGGACAGAAAAGCTCTCTAAACAGAGTGGGATCCAGAGTGGGTAGCCCCTGAAGGGGCAAGAAGCAGGAGTGTATATGAGTATGGAGAGCATGAGGTGGGGGGTTGGAGGTTGGGTGCCTTGGAGTGGTGTCTCTGGTTTATTTGTTGATGCCCACTGGGACACCCAGATTACTTAGTCTGTTTTCTGAACAAGCCTTGGTCTATTACTTCAGTATTGTGTGGGTTTTCTGAACACTCATTTTTTACTGGGTTGGGCTCCCTGACCCTACCTGACTGCCTGTACTCAACCTAACTTCCTTATTCATCATGAGTTTTGTTATATGTATACTCATTATCCTTCAACTCTAAGTGCTTTCTAACCTTCACCAAGACTTCAGCTTTGATCTGAGTTTTGATTTCATTAATGGCTTTCACAACCACAACAGTATAGGCTTGTATAAGTGGGAAAAAGTAGATGCCGTCATTTCCTGGGTAGATTCAACTGAGTTCCTTATTTGAAGGATAAAGGAGGATGACAGCGAAAGAAGAAAATATTTGCCTAGAGAGAAGGAATGGGTTTCCAGACGCCAAATTCCTAACAGGTAGGGGTGACAGATTTAGTAAAAAAGAAAATAGTATTTTATCTGCCAATCCTACAAACAAGGGATCGGATCACAGTTTTTGATAATGACTCTTGAGTGAGTTAAATGTCACATTCTTTCTGGAAGTCTAGTTGTCCCTCCTCTTGCATACTTGAAGACTGGAGTCACTGGACACATAACTAATATGGATATGTTACAGCAATACTGTACATCCAGCCCAGTTGCGCCTCATCAATATTGGAATTTAAAAATGCCCAACATAGGGCCTCCCTGATGCGCAAGGGGTTAAGATGTAACCTATGAAGCTGTTGGCAGCCTTTGCAGCATGAGTTCGATCCCTGGCCAAGAGCTACCCATACGGTGCAGCAGACCTCTCCTGACTTGCCTGCTGCTCCCCTCAGCAGTGTATTTCAGTGGATCTGCCTGTTCTGCTCCCTACTCTGTCTCTGGTGAATCCTCTCATCCCCCACACTTCTGGCTTGTACCCCAGCTTTTGTATGCATAAATAAATAAATCAGCTTTTGTATGCATAAATAAATAAATCTTTTTAAAAATGCCTAACAAAAAAAAACCTAACATGATTAAACAGTTCAGTCAAATACAGCATGTGCACAGGCATGAACACAGTTCCATTTCTCACTATTTTCCTTATTTCTCTCTGCCCTCCAGCTGTTAGGGGGAAAGGATGTCCTGAGCAAACTCCAGACAGGTTTTGTGGACTCCACCCCCACTCCAGACCAAAACCATCAAGACAGTAGGAATGACAAATCCCATCATCACCAAAGGGAGGGTTGCTGGGACCCAAGGGTGGGGTTAAGCAGCCAGGTTTGGCATAAAACCAGACACATGGGCCTTGGGTCTCTCTCTTGGCCTCAAGGCTCTTGGCTCTCCGCCAGCTCTCAGAGTGCCATTGGGATTCCAGGTGGGTGGAACGGGTAGGACACATTTGAGAACTTATCTCCCTCTTACCTCTCTGAGTTGTACATTTCCTCATTTCCCTTTCCCTTGTAAATAAACCTTTTATTAACCTTTTGTGTGTGCCTGCAGTTGAGTATTAGTAAGTCCCTTTTTTTTTTTTAAGATTTATTTACTTATATATAAGAATTGGGGTACAGGCCAGAGATGCAGGGGTGAGAGGATTCACCAGAGACAGAGTGGGAAACAGAACAGACAGATTGAAATACACTGCTGAGGGGAGCAGCGGGAGAGACAGGAGAGGTCTTTCCCACCATGTGGGTTTCTCCCTGGCCGTCCGGGAATTGAACTCGTGCTGCAGTGGCTGCGGATTGCTTCATAGGTTGCGTCTTAACCCCTGCGCCACCAGGGAGTCCCTAATAAGTCCCTTTTAAGCCACAGTTGAGGACCCACAGTAGGCCTTTGGGGGGAATAGGATGTCCTAAGCTAATTCCATACAGGCTTTGTGGACTCCACCCCCACTCCAAACCAAAGCCATCAGGACATTGAGAAAGACAAATCCCATCACCACCAAAGGGAAGGTGGCTGGAACCTGAGGGTGGAGTTAAGCAGCCAGGTTTGGTATAAAAACCAGACATGTGGGTCTTGTGGGGGCTTTGTGGCTTCACAGCTCTCGAATGCCATTGGGTTTCCAGGTTGGTGGAACAGGTAGGACGCGTTTAAGACTTTATTTCCCTATTTTCTCCCTGAGTTGTGCATTTCCTCATTTCCCCTTCCCTTGTAAATAAACCTTTTATTAACCTTTTGTGTGTGCCTGCAGTGGAGTATTAATAAGTCCCTTTTAAGCACGTGGGTGAGGACCCACAGCCAGGCAACCCATTTTATATCAGGGCTGCCCTGTAACAAGGCAACCCATTTTATATCGAGGTTGCCCTGTAACACAGCCACAGTGGCCTTCTGTGTAGTCCTCAAAATCACTGTGTTTTCTCCTGCTACCAGACCTTTGCATTTGGCACCAATTCCCAATTCTTTTTTTTTTTTTCTTTTAAATGTTTATTTATTTATTTATTTATTTATAGAAGCACTGGGTACAGTCAGAAGCACCGGAGGGTGAGAGAATTCACCAGAGCCAGAGCGGGGAGCAGAACAGGCAGACTGACTGAAAGACACTGCTGAGGGGAGCAGCGGGTGGCAGGAGAGGTCTGTCTCACCCTGTGGGACCCTCGCTTGGGGCCGGGGATCCAACCGGCGCTGCAGAGGCTGCGGGCAGCTTTGCAACCCAGCACTCAACCGCTTCGCCACCGGGGAGGCCCAATTCCCAATTCTTATGTTAGGATTGGATTATAGGTGTGCCAAGAAGTCCTCTCTGTCCTGGAGCAAGGTTGGGTGGGGACTGGGTAGATGCCTGATGTGGACAGAGGAAAATACAGTGAAAAGTGTTGGGAAGCACCACCGTGTAGGGTTCTTAGACCCAATTCCATCAAGTGTGTCCTGGCTTTCCCACATCAACCACTGAAATCAATCCTGACACTACCTGGAGATAGCATCAGACTCCAAAGTTTAATAGTTCAGTCTTCCAAGACTGTCCTTCATTTTGAGGGAGTAGAAAACTGGCAGGCAAAGGCTGGTAAGCCCAAGAGACATATAGGTGCAAACAGTAGCTTGTGGTTGCTTCACCCAGCATCTGGGAAACAGGAGGGCAGTGGAGAATTACCAGAACAGCAGAAAGTCCCCAAGAAAGCTTATAAAAAGGAAATCTACCCCTCACAATAATGGGCTCCTCCCTTGAACCCTCCTCCTGCTGTCAGGAGTCTTTCTTGGAATAAACCTGAGCTTGCTAATCTTTAGTCTGGTGTGCGGGTGATTATTCTTCAGTCTCTGAGACTGACCTGAACCCAGTCAAGCAGCAACAACTTCATAGGCCAGTTATTAGCCCAGACTGTTACCTTTTGACTTAATGTCTGTAAATCAGATCCCTTCCTCAAGTTTGATTAATTTGCTAGAATGGTTCATAGAACTTAGGGAACTCAGTTACTCAATGGAATGTTGATTTATTATAAAAGATATTAATCAAATCAACAGCTAGTTGAAGACAAAGGACCAGGATAGGAACAAAGGTGCATCTGTCCTCATGGAGGCTGGGGCATATATGGCAAGGTACTACATGGAAGTGCTCTTGTTCCCCAACCTGCATGCTCTCCCAACTTTCCTTTTAGGGATTTTCTTGAGGCTTCATTACTGGCACAGCTGATTAATCATTGCATTATCAATGGCCCTTGCAGTATACCACTCAAGAATGCAATAGTTGGGGACCTCCCTTTGGCTCAAAGTGTTAAGTCTCAGCACTATCAAGCTATAAGCAGCCACTGCAGCACGAGTTCAATCCCCATTCAGGAAGCTAACCCACATATGGTGCAGCAGACCTCTCCTGTTTCACCCATTTCTCCCCTGTATTTCAGTCGATCTGCCTGTTCTGATCCCCACTCTATCTCTGGTGAATCCTAGCCCCCCCAGCCCCCACACCTCTGGCCTACACATCAGCTCTTATATGCATAAATAAATAAAATAAATCTTTTTTTTTTTTTTTAAAGACTGCAATGTTTACTCAAGACACTGTCAATGGGAGCTCTATAGCTCACTGAAAACAAAAGGGCAAGAGACAGAGTTCCAGGGAGACCTTTCTGAAAGAAGCAGCTCCCCCTCTGGGATTTAACTGGGGCTTTTAAGGTTGTGGAATTGCTGCCGAATATTCTCCTCCATCTTGTCACCTGTGTGTCATCTTTTTTGGTTGGTGGTCCCACTTCCAGTCAGGTGATACTTTGTGAGTCTGCACCCTGGTGATTTTCTGGCATATACCTGGAATGTGTTCAGAATACACTATTGGCCCTCTAGCGCCTCCAGTGGGGATCCTGATCAAAGTAATGCAGGCTATTCCGTGCAGGGGGAAGGGGTGGAAACCTGCAGTTCCCCAACCTGTGGTGTCAACAGAATGCCTTGTTCTAGTCTGTTGAGCACAGGGATGTGCAACTGTGATTGTGATTGGATTTGCGTTTCCCCAGTTAGTGAAATTGGCGGTGGACTTTTGCCATCCATCTCTGCCATCACTGTCACAATTGGCCATTGAAAATTGAGCTCCAAGTCTGGTGTCTCTGCCCTTCCAGGAAATCAGGGAACTGAACCATCCATTCCCCCTGTTTTCCCTAGCAATCAGCCCCCTCCATCAGTGTTTCCCCGAAGTTAGCATCATTAACATAGTCCCATGGAGAATAACAATATACCCATTTAAACTTTTAGGACTCTGAAGCTTTATTTGGAAGAGAAACCAAATAGTATAACAAAAGAAGCTCCCTTGACTCTTTTTACTCCTGAAATTCCAAGGGCATTTCTGCCCCTTTCTTTCTTTTTTTTTTTTTTTAAATATACTTCATATATATATTTTTAAGATTTCTTTATTTATGTGTACAAGAGCTGGGGTACAGGCCAGAGATGCAAGGGGGTGAGAAGATTCACCAGAGACAGAGTGGGGAGCAGAATAGGCAGACCGAATGAAATACACTGCCGAGGGGAGCAGCGGGTGAGACAGGAGAGATCTGCTGTTACATATGGGTTGCTCCCAGGCTGGGCGGGGATCGATGCTGCAGAGGCAGCGGATTGCTTCATAAGTGCTGTGCTTAACCCCTTGCACCACTAGGGAGGCCCCTTCTGCCCATTTCTTGACTGAATTGTTTGCTTTGTTCTTGTTGAGTCCTGTGAGTTCTTTGCATATCTTTGTGATCAGTCCCTTATGGGTTATATGGAGTACAAAGATTATTTCCCAATCAGTGGGATGTCTCTTTGTTTTAGTTAATGTCTCTTTTGCTGTACAGAAAAAACCTGGCATTTTAGCACTGTTGTTGAGTGTGAGGTAGTATCTCATTAGGTTTTTGTTATTTTTGCTGTGTTCTGTGAAATTTCACATGTTCACCAATTATTTGGATTACCACTTTTCAACTTGTCTTATATGTAGGGTACACTCTTTCCCATTTCATTTTCTTCAGGGTGTATTTGAAATCAGAAATCTGATTTTCATACCAATTCCAGGTTTTGTATTTCTGATTGACAGATGAATAAATGTTAAGCCATTGTTTTATTTTGAAGAGTTTGACTGATTGTTACATGGCAACCCCATTGTGAACTAGGTTGGCCTGACTGTGGGTCCTCACCACACTTATAATGACTCAACTGCAGGTACACACAAAAGTTTATTTACAAAAAGGGGAAATGAAGAAATGAAAACTCAGTGAGAGAGACAGAGATAAATTAGTGAATGCATCCTAGCAGTTCCCCTGAGCTGGGACCCCAAAGGGAGGCTGAAAGCCAGCGAAAAACCGAGGACCCCTAAGGCCCACCAGTCTGTATATCAAGCCTTGCTGCTTAACTCCAACTTCAGTTCCCAGCAATTCTCCCTTCAGTGGTGATGACATTATGGGATTTGTAATCCTGGGGGTCTTGGATCTCTTTGGTCTGGTGTGTGGGTGGGGTCCATAAAACCCATTTGTGGAGTTTATTCAGAACATCCTTTCCCCCCAACAATTAGTGTCAACAGTTTTCATCTTTTGACTACTCTTCTTTGTGTGTTGCCTTTTTCTGACTTTTCTACTTAGTATGCCAGACCAGGAGACAGGTAACTACTTCTACTCCAGGGGCCTCCAGGAAACTTCTCATATATATTTGTGTGTGTGTAATTTCTCACAAAAATAACAAAACAACCTTCTCCTGGCCTACTATTCGTCAACGAAAGACCCCCCTCCTGGTGCACGACCATCTGTCAGGCTGCCATAAGTGTTGTAGCTTAGAGAGTGAGGAACCTCTGGAAATTTTACTTTTATTGGATTTGATTCTCTCCCTCACTACCCTCCACGCCTAACTTTCCATCACCCATTTCTCTTGCTTTTAGAAAGTAAGCTGATGGTGGGCTCTCTTGGTTGTGGTGAGGCTTCAGCAGGGCCCAGGACTTTCATGGTCGCTCTTGTCAATGTGTTTAACCTCAGAGAGAGATCATTTATAAGCATTTATTGTCCCCATGTAAATTAACGGCCTTGGCGGACAGGAAAAGGGCGAAGACACTCCAACTCCAACGGCCGGAAGATCGGCGTCTGGTGACATTGGGCGACCTTAACCCTGGGATATCCCTTTCATTTCTTTTTATTTTAAGATTTATTTATTTATTTATACAAGAACGGGGGGAGGGGGGGGGGATAGGCCAGTTGTCCGGCTCCGGAGGGCGGGAGGATTCACCGGAGCCAGAGCGGGGAAGAGAACAGGCAGACTGACGAAATACACTGCTGAGGGGAACATCGGGCGCAACAGGAGTGGTCTGCCGCGCCATGTGGGACCCTCGCCGGCCGGCCGGGATCGAACCGGCGCTGCAGAGGCTGCGGGCAGCTTCACAGCGCGGCGCTCAACCGCCAGCGCCACCTGAGGAGGCCCGGGATTCCCTTTTCCTTAGGGTCCCGAGCCACCCAGCCCAGAGGCCTCCCCCCCCCACCGCGTCACGTGGCCGAAGGGGGCCGGGGAGGGGGCGGGTAAAGGCCCCGGGCGAGCCCCCTGGGGGCGGGGCGGGGCGTGCGGAGCCGACCCCGCGCGCTTCACCCTCCCCGGCCCGGCCAGTCCGCGCTCTCCTGCCTGCGGGGCGGCTCGCGGAGCGAGAGGCGCGATGCCTGAGAGCAGGGGGCGTGCGTCGCACGCTTGCTCCAGCGCTTCAACCGCCACCCGCGACCGCCAGGGCAAGGAGCGCAGTCGGGCTGAAGAGAGAGGCGTGTACCCCGTGCGCGGGGCGCGCGCGGGCCCCCGGCCCTGGAGGCCATGGCGGCCGTGGTCGGGGCTGCGGAGACGGCCTGCGGGCGGGAGGCAGCGGCGCCCGCGGGGTGACCCTGCCGCCGAGGCCGCTGCCTTCGGAGCCACCTACCACCCAGAAGAAAACGGCGGGCGCGACCCGAGCTCCGACTGCAGTAACCGCCCCGCGCCGCGGGGTCGGAGTCGCCGGCCCCGCCGCTCCCGCTCGCGATCGGGGTACCGCGGGCGCCGGGCCTCGCCGGCCCCGCCGCGGGGGTGTCCCAGCGTCCGGTCCTCGTCCCCGCCGTGGGCCGGCCTCGATTTCTGGCCCCCGCCACCGCGGAGGCAACTGTTCCCCCAGCCGCCCGGACGGGCCGCGTTCCGGGGCCGCCGGCGTGGTGTGTCCCGCGCCGACTTCGCCCGGTATCTCCGCGGGGACCCTCCCGGCGACGGCGGCAGCGAGGTAACCCCACCCTCGGCCCGACCCCTCCTCCCCGGCCCCCGCGCCCCGGGTTCCCGCCTCCGGAGACGCCCGCAGCCCCGGCGCTCCGCGGCCTCCAGGCCCGGACCCCGGCGCAGGCCCCTCCCCGCGGCCCTGGACGCTCGAGCCCGGGGCGCCCGCTCCCTCGGGAGCCGCGGCTGCGAGTAACGGCCCCGGGCGGGAGAGGCGGCTCCAGGCACGGGCCGCTGCAGCGGAGGGCAGAGAGGGAAAGTTTGCCGGGCGGCGCCGCCCGGACCGTGCGCGCCCGGGGCTTTCTCAGCAGCCGCCGCTTCCTCCGGTCGCGGTTCCGGATGCCCGGGGCTGAGCCTGCCCGCTGGGGGCTTCGAGGCCGCGCTGGCGGAGGGCGAGGGCGGCCGCGGCCGCTCGGGGCGGCCGACTGGCGTGAAAGCGGCTGCCGCTCCGAGGGCGGCGCGCAGAAGCCCGGGCTCCGTAACGGCGACCGGCTCGCATTGAGGCGCCGCGCAGTCGGCGCTGCGCTCGCAAACCCGTTCTCTTTGCACTCCCAGCCCTGTGAGACGAGGCTGGTACCAGCTGAGGAGCCCAGAGGGGCCCGAGCCGAGCCGCCGGGGGAAGGGCACACAGCTAGCAGGGGTGCAGCTGCGCTGGCGCTCGGGTCTGCCCGGCTGCCCACGCAGGAGACTGATTTACGCTTCCCTGCCAGAGGGAAGAAGTTGCCTGTGGGCTGGATACGGCCTCACTTGATGCCAAGTCTAATAGCGGCTCTGGGCAGGGTGTGGTGTTTTGAAATGTGTCGTTCTTTGCAGGGCATCGATCTTTTTTAAACCTGTGTCATCATTTTCCTTTTTCTAAACCTGTTGAGTGATTCCCACCGTATCCCAGAGCTCTGGGTAGTCTTGGTCCTGGGTGAATTGACTCGTCCTTGTTAAAGTTTTCGTAGTTAAACAGGGATACTCTTGAGTGTTTGTCGCTACAGAGGAAGCACTATTAGTCTCCATGACTTCCTGTCCTTCTCCAAGGTACAGTTTATTGACTGGAACCTTCTCTGTCCTGACAGACATCACCCATTGCTCAGTCAGAAACAGAGATCATCTGCCGACTTCCAAATCTGATGTGTGAGATTAACTTGATCTCCCTGTCGGCTCTACCGCCAAAATACTTCCCCGAAACTCTACATGTCCTTACCCTAGTTTATTACTTCCCACCTGGATCATCACATTAAACTCCCTTACATTCCTGTTTTGTTCTCCTCCAGTTTATGTGTACGCAGCAACCAAAGGGACATTTTAAAACCTCCATTTCATACTTCTAGTAGACTGACATCTGCCGTGTGGTAGGTGCCATTCTGGGCAGTGGAACATAACAGTGAGCAAACCACACTGCCCCACTGCCCTCATGGAGTTTTTTTTTTCCTTTTAAAGTTATTTATTTATGTATACAAGAACTGGAGTACAGGGGAGAGGTGCGGCAGGGAGGGGTGTGTGTGTGTGTGTGAGAGGATTCACTGGAGACAGAGCGGTGAACAGAACAGGTGGATTGAGTGAAATACACTGCTGAGGGGAGCAGTGGGCTAGTCAGGAGAGGTCTGCTGCACCATGTAGATAGCTCCCTGGCCTTGTGCTGCATTGGCTGCAGATGGCTTCTGAGGAGCCCAGAGGGGCCCGAGCCGCCGGGGGAAGGGCACACAGCTAGCAGGGGTGCAGCTGCGCTGGCGCTGGGGTCTGCCTGGCTGCCCACGCAGGAGATTGATTTACGCTTCCCTGCCAGAGGGAAGAAGTTGCCTGTGGGCTGGATACGGCCTCACTTGATGCCAAGTGTAATAGCGGGAGGACTGAACTTGTGCTTGGGAGGATTGAACTTGTGCTGCATTGGCTGCAGATGGCTTCATAGGTGACCTCTTAATTTTTCCTTAATTTTTAATTTTTTTTAAACAATATTTTCTTCCCCCCACCCTCTCAGGTTGAGTACCCATAGAATTTCCTTCCCCAAGACACCTGTACACCATTACTACAGTCTCCTGTTATACTCCCTTCCTTCCTCTGATCATAGGTCGCCTGTTAATCCCTTGTGCCGCCAGGGAGGCCCCCTCATGGAGTTTATATTCTCGGAGCAGGAGTCAGATGATATATAAGAGAAGATGTTCAATGTGATTAAGTGCTAAAAAAAGAAAAAAGTTAATAGTTTTTGATAGGGTAGCTAGTGAAGATCTCCTTGGAAGTTGACTTTTTATGAAGCCCTGGAGGAGATGAGGGTGTGAACAATGCTCATCACAGCTGGAGGAAGACTGTAGTCAGATCACATCATTTCCCTGCTTAAAACCCTCCTGTGGCTTCTTAGTACATTAACAATAAACTCCACATTCTTAGTTGTGACTTCGAGGTATTTTCTACACTTTGCTGTAGTCACACAACCTTTCTGTTATACAAAACAGGCTAAGTTTGTTACAGAGCTTATTCTTTTTATCTGAAACATCCTTACATCTGTTCTTTGCAAGGCTGACATCCCATCCTCAGGCCTCAGAGTAAATGGTATTACCTCAGAAAAGCTGCTGCTTTTTTTTTTTTTTTTTATAGAGGCATGCTTTATTTATTTGTTTGCTGGTTTGTTTGTTTGTTTTGTTTATACATGCACTGGGTACAGTCAGAAGCGCAGGAGGGTGAGAGAATTCACCAGAGCCAGAGTGGAGAGCAGAGCAGGCAGAAGGACCAAAGTACACTGCTGAGGGGAGCAGCGGGCGGCAGGAGAGGTCTGCGCACCATGCGGGACCCTCCCGGTGGCCGGGGAGCAGCGGGGGAGGCGCCGCAGAGGCCGCGCGCTCAACCGCTGCGCCACCGGGGAGGCCCTGCTGCTTTTTTTTTTTTAAAAAAAAAAAAAGATTTACTTACTTGTATACAAGAAATGGGGTACAGGTCAGAGGTGTGGGAGGGTGAGAGGATTCACCAGAGACAGAGCAGGTAGCAGAACAGGCAGACAGACCGAAAATACACTGCTGAGGGCAGCAGTGGACACCACAGGAGAGGTCTGCCACCCCCATTTGGGACTCTCCCTGGCCAGCCTAGAATTGAATCGGCGCTGCAGAGTCTTCGATCAGCTTCACAGCACTGTGTTCAACCCGTTGCGCCACTGGGGAGGCCCAAGAAAATAATTTTCCTTAATCACTTTATTTTTGGAGTAATATTTTACCTAGGCATTTCTCACCTTGAAGCACAATGATGACTAGAGAAAAAAACCTTTTCAGGTCTAGGAATGTCTTGACCCTATTGAATGTTTGTTTTTTAACCCTTCCCTTAATGGCACTTATTATATTTTACATTTTTTTAAATGTAGTGCTTTTTTCTTATATTGTTAATTTCTAGACAATATGTGGCTTCTCATATATTGTCAGGTTCGTTTGTGTTCCTCCATTCCCCTTTCCACCCCTTCTTACTCCCTTCTCTCTGGATATCATACCCATGGTCAGTTTTCAAGGTTTGTCTTTGTCTTGCCCTTTGGTTCTTCTATATTTCATATAGGTAAAGCCATCGAAGATTTAATCTTTTTCCTTGGCTTATTTATTTATTTTTTAGATTATTTATTTATACAAGCACTGGGTACAGTCAGAAGTACAGGAGGGTGAGAGAATTCACCAGAGCCAGAGAGGAGAGCAGAACAGGCAGACTGACGAAGTACACTGCTGAGGGGAGCAGCGGGCCGCAGGAGAGGTCTGCACGCCATGGGGGACCCTTGCACGGTGGCTGGGGATTGAACCGGCGTTGCAGAGGCTGTGGGGCAGCTTCGCAACCCAGCGCTCAACCGCTGCACCACCAGGGGAGGCCCTTCCTTGGCTAATTGTGCTTAGCATCATCCTTCCCAGTCCCTCCATATTGCCACAAATGGCATGAGGTTTTTTTTTTGTTTTTTTTTTGATTGCTGAGTAGTATTTCATTATATATACCTCATCCTCTTGATTCATTCATCTGTTTTGGGCCATTTAGGTTGTTTCCATATCTTGGCTGTTGTGACCCTATTGATCATTATATCATCTTTTACTTTTGTAGAGCTGCTCCCCTGGTCTGTATTCTGATTCTTTGGAACAGAGCTTAAGGATCACTGTTGGCAACGTCCACTTCCGTATTCCCATTCCCAAATGGCGGCAGCTAAGTCAACAACTGGGATCACCTGCCGATAATCTGGAGGATGTGGACAGGTAGGTTATACCCTTCACTGAGGCAGTACACACTGTAATTGTACTTGAAAGTAGAATTGTTTTCTCAATGATATCTTTAGAAAATGGTGCTATCACTGCATATGGGAGGTTCCTCAGGTCTGATTTCACCCTCCAGCATCACAGGTGGATAAACCCAGAGTGAGCTAGCTGCTGTTCACTGAGTTACCTGTTGGAAAGCAGGATAGACCAGGGGGCCTCCCCCAAGCCTTTAAGGGGTTTTGATACCCTCTGGTCAAGATTGAAACGGGGACTCCTCATACACCAGTGTAGGCAAGATAAAGTGTTTATTGATTCGTGAAAGAACAAAGAAATAAACCTCTAGGGAGAACGCTTTGGCTATGAGTTGGAGTCTTTATTTGTTTATAGGCTGGGGCTTGAGACTGGAGCTTGAGAGCAAAGAAATTAAACTTTATTTGCTGAGAAAGCAAGGAATGTGGCATGGCCAAAGTTCACGTTTTCATCAGAATATGGTCCATTTACAGACCATATTGGTGGTCATACAGGACTTGTGAACATCTCCAGGGGTTGTGCACATGCTTATGCTCTCAGCTTTAGTTCCAATCTGTCTGGTATCAGGGTCTGTAACTCCCTTCTTTTGCAACAGCCTGGGGACTTGTTAAGCTGTAAAGATATAGGAATGTACAGACTGGGGAAAAATTAGTAATAAAAAACAATGCAACATGGAAATTCATGCCAGGTGTTTGTACCTTTTTTGAGTCATTAGATTTGCTTGACCAAGTTAGCCTGTAGGAACTGTCAAGTTCTGTCCTTGTCCTAGGACCCTCCCTATCTCAGTGCCAGTACTGAAGCTATGCCCTCTGTTCACACAGAGGAAAACATTGTAAGACCTCTGAGTGGGCAGAGCATGTTGATGTACATTCTGTTATGTGAGAATTATGTAAAAGAAAAACTTTAGCTTATAAGATCACTGGTCCTTGGGCCTCCCTGGTGGCGCAGGTGCTAAAGACAGTGCTGTGAAGCTCTCACCAACCACTGCAGCAAAAGTTCGATCCCTTGCCGGCCAGGGAGCAACCCACATGGCACAGCAGACCCCTCCTGTCTCCCTGCTGCTCCCCTGAGCTGTGTATTTCAGGCAATCCGCCTGTTCTGTTCCCCACTCTGTCTCTGGTGAATCCTCTCACTCCCCATACCTCTGGCCTACACTCCAGTTCTTGTATGCATAAATAAATAAGTCTTTAAAAAAAAAAAGGACGAAGAAGATCACTGGTCCAACTGAAAAGGGGAGGATTCTAAAATGCTATAGTACAGGGCCTCCCTGGTGGCCACCAGAGGAGGGTCCCACAGGGTGCGCTCCCCCCCCCCCCCCCCGCCCGCTGCTCCCCTCAGAAGTGCACTTCGGTCCGTCTGCCTGCTCTGCTCCCTGCTCTGGCTCTGGTGAATTCTCTCACCCTCCTGCGCTTCTGACTGTACCCAGTGCTTGTATAAATAAATAAATCTTTAAAAAATAAAATACTATAGTACAGTAGATTCTAAAAGACAAAAACATCTTTTTTAATAATCTGTGCCAAAATATACATTTTAAAAATTAAAAAAAAAATTTTTTTTAGGGCTTCCCCTGGTGGCGCAGCAGTTGAGCGCTGGGCTGCGAAGCTGCCTGCAACCTCTGTAGCTCTGGTTCGATCCCTGGCTGCCGGCGAGGGTCCCACATGGCACGCAGACCTCTCCTACCGCCGGCTGCTCCCCTCAGCAGTGTATTTCATCAGTCTGCCTATTCTGCTCCCTGCTCTGGCTCTGGTGAATTCTCTCACCCTCCCACACTTCTGACTGTACCCAGTGCTTGTATAAATAAATAAATAAATCTTAAAAAAAATTTTTTTAAGATTTATTTATTTATGCATATAAGAATTGGAGTACAGGCCAGAGGTGCAGGGGGTAAGAAGATTCACAGAGACAGAGTGGGGAACAGAACAGACAGACTGACTGAAATACACTGCTGAGGGGAGCAGTGGGTAAGACAGGAGAGGTCTGCTGTGCCATGTGGGTTAGTTAGCTCCCTGGTCAACTGAGGCTCGAACTTGTGCTGCAGAGACTATGGATAGCTTCACAGTGCTGAGCTTAACTCTTTGCCCCAAATAAATTCATGTCTAATATATGTATATGTATCTACATTAAATAATGCAAGCATTAATAGAAAGTTAGTTACAGGGTTCTTGAGAATAATTCCAAATGAAGATGTGGAGGCTTTCCCATACCCGGTAATTCCAGACTCCTGCAGGATGTCTGAGAAGTGAATTGAATTTTGTTAGTGACTATTTGGAGATAACATCAGATTAGACAGGAAAATGACTCAGTCCTCCAAGACCACTTTCTACTTCACATGCTACTAAAATGATTTTGAAGGTTAAAGATTCTATAACCCCCCTCCTTAAACTTCAGACACCATTCTTAAGCCCAGGTTATCATCTAGCTATTGACAAATTGGCTATTGTGGGATCCATATCCCCAAAAAGGATTAGCAGACTTTCCCCAAGCATCCCTAGTAGGTCTTTTCCCTTGCTAATAGGACTTTTCTAAATTGTCAGCTGGTATGTTAGTTTAGAGCCCTTGGGCTTCCAGAGAAAGTGTTATCATTATTTCAAGAATGTAGGTTTTCTTTTTAATCAGAGAAACTTATCTTAAGGCAGGGCAAATATGTAGAGGCAAGGTTTTGTCTGGTGCAATCATTCCCTTACGTGAAAACTTTCTCCTATGAAACCCTCTTCTCTCTCCTTAATGTCTCTGATCCCTTAGCATATAATATAATATAAAGCTCTGTGTTGCCCCTTTTATTTTAGAATTTATAGCATCGTGAATTCTTTGTGTATATTATTAAATTCAGTCTTTTTGTTGTATTAATCTGTTTGTCCATATAGCCTCAGAAGAACCCAGAAGGGTGGGTAATTTTTCCCCTGTGCTCTTGCACTATGAATTAGAGGTTCCCATGAGCCCTTCCTCAGGTTCCCTCAATTTGCTAGAGGAGCCTACAGAACTTAGGAAACCTCTTTACTCACTAGATCACCAATTTATGGCATAAAAATATTACTCAGGGGCCTCCCTGGTAGCGCAGGGGGTTAAACACAGCACTGTGAAGCTATCTACAGCCTCTGTAGCACAAGTTCAATCCCCGACCGGCCAGGGAGTTACCCACATGGCACAGCAGACCTCTCCTGTCTCGCCCGCTGCTCCCCTTAGCATTGTATTTCAGGAGATCCACCTGTTTTGTTTCCTGCTCAGGAATATCAGTGGGAAGAGATGCATAGGGCAAGGTATGAAAGGAAGCACAGAGCTTCCATACTCTCCTTTATACTTCCCATTCTCCCGGTACCTCCATATATTCACCAACCAGGAAGTTATCCTTACCTCTTGGGGTTTTTTTGTTTTGTTTTGTTTTTAAAGATTTTATTTTATTTATTTATACAAGCACTGGGTACAGTCAGAAGCGCGGGAGGGTGAGAGAATTTACCAGAGGCAGAGCGGAGAGCAGAGCAGAACTGGCAGACTGACAAAGTACACTGTGAGGGGAGCAGCGGGCGGCAGGAGAGGTCTACACGCCATGTGGGACCCTCGCCTGGTGGCCGGGGATCGAACCGGCATTGCAGAAGCTGCGGGCAGCTTCACAGCCCAGCGCTCAACCGCTGAGCCACTGGGGAGGTCCTACCTCTTGGTTTTTTATGGAGGTTTCCTTACTTGGGTATGACTGATGAAATCTGCTCCTTTGGCAGTTCATCTTTAGCCTCTTGCGCCTCCCAAGAGGTTCCAAAAGTTCCAACCCTCTAATCACACATTTGCTTTTTCAGTCCACCAGCCTGCTCCAAACCCCCTTAGGTGATGCAAAAAGTGTAACAAAATATGCTTTTGTCATTCTCAACTCTAAGAAAATTCCAAGCATTTTGAGACCTGTGAGAGAGAAACTGGATGAAGACCAAATATCTGAAAAATATATTTTAATTGTCTGACCAAATATATATTTCCTATAAATGACAATATCATAGTTACACATAGTTTAAAATGTTTGAATTCAGATATTATTTTACAACTATTGAATGATAAGAAAGGGAAAGCAGGTCTCCCTGGTTGCACAAGGGGTTAAGTCGCAGCACTATGAAGCTGTCAGCAGCCACTGCAGCATGAGTTGGATCCCTGACCAGGGAACTAACCCACATGGCACAGCAGACCTCTCCTATCTTACCCACTGCTCCCTCCTGCAGTGTATTTCAATAGATCTGCCTGTTCTGCTCCACAGTCTATCTTTGGTGAATTCTCTTACCCCCTACACCTCTGGCCTGTACCCCAGCTCTTGTATGCATAAATAAATAAATCTTTTTTTTTTTAAAGCCAGTATTAGGAGCTAACTAAATGTAGGAAGTAAATAATCACATTGAAGTGTTTTTCACCTCACAAAAGTCACGAAAAAATAATGAAAGACAAAGTATATTTTCTGAGAGGTCTCTATGTGGCATTTTAGGCGTTTTCACTAATGATGTTTTCACCAATAATGTGCAGACACAGGGAACAGCTGGGTAGGAAGTCCGAGGACCAGGTGCTAACACTTAGTAATAATGAGGTTCAGTTAGTGGCGTCCTTGGGATACCTCTAAGAAAGGTTTCAACAGTTTCTTAGTCAGCAGCACACAGGGAGTTCACTGATTAAATGGATATGTTTGCAAAGATTCAAACAGGCAAAGGCTGCATTTGAAAAGGGCAGGTTTATTAGGAAAAAGGGAAATGAAAAAAGAGGCACTGGCATAGAAACATGTTGGCAGAGAGCTGCATTTGAAAGGAACAGGTTTATTAAAAGAGACACTTGCATAGGCACTTGTGGGCAGTCTTGGGACAAGACCCACATTTTGCCAGAGCAAGGGGTATCATTATATAATGTTCTTTGGGGAGAGTCATTCTTTTTTTTTTTTTTTTTAAGATTTATTTATGCATACAAGAACTGGGATGGTAAGTCAGAGGTGCTGGGGTGAGGGGGGCAGGGGTGGTGTGAGAGGATTCACCAGAGACAGAGTGGGGAGCAGAACAGGCGGATCTACTGAAATACACTGCTGAGGGGAGCAGCGGGTGAGACAGGAGAGGTCTGCTGCGCCATGTGGGTCAGCTCCCTGGCAAGGGATCAAGCTCATGAGGAGGGAGATTTATTCTTATGTGGGATTTTTCATTATTCTCTGATTGCTAAAAAGATTGTTGACTTTTTCTGCCCCCTCCTTAGGTTCCTAGCCTTGTGTGAAGTTTTTTATAGCCAGCTTAACAACTATGTTAATAATCATCCCTATCTTCACCTCCAGCTAGTGCAGGAAACAGGTAGTGGAGTGTAAGGGCAGGACTGGACACAGTGCAGGTTTTCTATGATCCAGCAGACCGGGTAAAGTAGGAGTCAGAGTCCTCAGTAGCTTTTTGTGGGTCTTCTATTGGGATTTACCCGGCACACAGTAGGCAAGGGTGCTGGGGGGCCGGGAGGCTGGCAGGCCTCCCAGCCCTCAGCAAGTCTTCACTCTGTCCGGGTTCTCCGGTGTTCTCTGCTTCTCTCTCGGCTTCTCTTCGTTCTCGGCTTCTTGTCTTCTCCTGCTTCTCTCTTGGCTTCTGCTGGCGTCCCTGTGACGCTGCCCTTAAAAGCACTGTCTTAGCCCAGGTGAATCCCGTCTACCTATGCCGACACCCTACTCCAGGTGCCCGCCCTCAGGCATGCATTCAGGACCGCAAGGATCCATCATCTATCCTGATGGCGGGAGGGCAGAAAAGCCTGACATTTCTTTACCCTACATGCAGGAAACAGGTAGTGGAGGAATGGCATCAAGGTGTTTATTTTTCCCCCCACAGGGTGGTCCTCTTTTTTTTTTTTTTTTTTGAAGATTTAATTATGCATATAAGAGCTGGGGTACAGGCCAGAGATGCGGGGGGAGAGGGGGGGGAGAGGATTCACCAGAGACAGAGTGTGGAGCAGAACAGGCAGACTGACTGAAATACACTGCTGAGGGGAGCAGCGGGCGCAACAGGAGAGGTCTCCTGCGCCATGTGGGTTGCTCGCTGGCCGGCCGGGGATCGAACTCGTGCTGCAGAGGCTGCGGATTGTTTCATAGTGTGGTGCTTAACCCCTTGCACCACCTGGGAGACCCAGGGTGGTCCTCTTTGGCAATCAGATGTCTCCCTGACCCTGAGGGACAGAAAACTCATTAGGGATGTAACACAATTGTCCACTTCCCAGGAATGCTGTGAGCCAGTTAATGCCTAGTCCTAAAGGAGAAATGCAGTTCACTGTTCAGAGTTTAATTCTACTTATCTGTAACTAAGACTTGGTTTTTCATGCAAGTTCTGAACCATGAGAAAAGTCTTTCCAGAGAGTAATTTGAGTTAGCTGCCAAAGGGATTTGGCAGATTTAGACATCTCAAAACAACTGGCTCCCCAAATGGTGGGAGTGCTGGGATATAGAAGGGGCAAAGGAATGTACAGGGCTTCACATTTCCCTGTCCGAGGGCATTCTGCACAATGGAAGCAGTGTGTTGACTGTCCCAGCAGGGTGTGTCTTAGCTGATTTTTTTTTTTAAACCTTTTTAAGATTTTTTTTTTAAAGATTTATTTATACGAGCACTGGGTATAGTCAGAAGCACGGGAGGGTGAGAGAATTCACCAGAGCCAGAGCGGGAAGCAGGGCAGGCAGAGGGACCAAAGTACACTGCTGAGGGGAGCAGCGGGCGGCAGGAGAGGTCTGCACGCCATGTGGGACCCTCCTCTGGTGACCGGGGAGCAGCCGTGGATCAAACCAGTGCTGCAGAGGCTGCGGGCAGCTTCCCAACCCAGCACTCAACCGCTGTGCCACCGGGGAGGCCCAGATTTATTTTTTATGCATATAAGAACTGGGGTGTGGGCCAGAGGCATGGGGGTGTAAGAGAATTCACCAGAGACAGAGTGGGGAGAACAGGTGGATCAACTGAAATACACTGCTGTGGGGAGCAGCGGGGAGAGAGGAAAGATATGCTGCACTCTGTGGATTGCTCCCTAGCTAGCAGGGGACCGAACTCCTCCTGCAGTGGCTGGAGAGAGCTTCACAGCACTGTCTTAAACATCAGGGCCTGTGTTTGTTTTTTTCAAGATTTATTTTTTATTTATACAAGAGCTAGGGTACAGGCCAAAGGTGTGGGTGATGAGAGGATTTACCAGAGACAGAGCAGGGAGCAGAACACGCAGACGACTGAAAACACTGCTGAGGGGAGCAGCGGGAGAGGCAGGAGAGGTCTGTCCTGCCATGTGGGTATCTCTGCGGTTGGCGGGGATCAAACTGGCACTGCAGAGGCTGCGGACAGCTTCACAGCCCTGCACTCAACCCGCTGCACCACCAGGGAGGCCCCTAATGTTTGTTTCTAATGCCATTATCTCTGCACAGAAAAATTTTATGGGGGATGTGTAGAGGCAGGAATGGACACAGTGCAGGTTTTCTGATCCAGCAGACCGGGTGAAGGAGTCAGAGTTCTTAGTGGCTTTTTGCAGGTCTTTTTATTTAGATTACCAGGTACATGGCAGGCAGGGGCGCTGGGGGGCTGGGAGCCTGCCAGCCTGCCAGCCCCCAGCAGGTCTTCACTCTGGGCTCTCCGACCTTCTCTCAGCTTCAGCTTCAGCTTCAGCTTCTCTTGCTTCTCTCTCGGCTTCTCTTTTGGCTTCTACTGGCGTCCTCGTGATGCTGCCTTTAAAAGCCCAGTCTTAGCCCAGGTGAATCCCATCTACCTATGCCCACACCCTACTCCAGGTGCCCGCCATCAGGCATGCATTCAGGACCGCAAGGATCCATCATCTATCCTGATGGTGGGAGGGCAGAAAAGCCTGACATTTTTCCTTACCCTACAGGATGTAAGACAATTTTTAAGTTCCAGAATGCAGGTCTAGCCAGTTAACAAGTTAGGGGATAGAGGGAGAACAAAGTGTGAGTAGAGTTTAATTCATCTTATTCCTAATATTTAGTCTATGCCTACTGGGGCCTCCCTCGTGGCCCAGGGGGTTAAGCGTCAGCACTGTGAAGCTATCCGCAGCCACTGCAGCATGAGTTTGATCCCCAGCCAGGGAGGTGACCCACATGGCGCAGCTGACCTCTCTTGTTGCATCTGCTGCTCTCCTCAGCAGTGTGTTTCAGTCAGTCCGCCTGTTCTGTTCCCCACTCTGTCTCTGATGAATCCTCTCACCACCCCCACACCTCTGGCCTGCACTCCAGCTCTTGCATGCTGTAGTGGCAGGAAGGGCACAGATGCAGGATCTCTATGATTCTATGTAGAAGAGTAAAGGAGAAGTCCTGGAGGTGGCTTTTCAGGCTTTTATTGGGATTTTACCAGGTACACAGCAGGCAGGAGTGCTGGGGGGCCAGGAGGCTGGCAGGCCTCCTAGCCCCCGGGGAATCTTCACTCCTTTCTGGGCTCTCCGGCTTTCCCTAGTGACCTCTGCTTCTCTGCTGGTTTTCTTACGGTTATTTGCTTGTTCTCCTGGTCTGCTGGTGTCTCCATGACACTGCCTTATAAGCCCAGTCTCTCAACCCAGGTGTACCCATCTACATATGCCCACACCCCACTGCAGGTGCCCACTTCAGGCATACATTCAGGACCACAGAGATCCATCGTCAATCCTAATGGTGGGAGGACAGAAAAGCCTCACAATCATTCAGTCATTTACCCTACATATGCATTAATAAATAAATCTTTTACAAAACAAAAATAGAACCTCCCTGGTGGTGCATGGGATTGGGGTGCAACCTATGAAGCTATATGCAGCCACTGCAGTACAAGTTCAATCCCCGGCCAGGGAGCTACCCACATGGCTCAGCAGACCTCTCCTGACTAGCCTGCTACTCCCCTCAGCAGTATATTTCTGTCGATCTGCCTGTTCTGTTCCGCACTCTGTCTCTGGTGAATTCTCTCACCCCCCATACCTCTGGCCTTACCCCAGTTCTTGTATAAATTAATAAATCTTTAAAAATTAGGGCCTCCCCTGGTGGCACGAGGGGTTAAGACACAACCTGTGAAGCTATTTGCAGCAACTGCAGCACAAGTTTGATCCCCCACCAGAGAGCTACCCACACGGTGCAGCAGACCTCTCTTGACTCACCTGCTGTTCCCCTCACCAGTGTATTTCACTCAGTCCTTCTGTTCTGCTCCCCACTCTGTCTCTGGTGGATGCTGTCACCCCCTGCACCCCTGGCATGTACCCCAGTTCTTGAATGCATAAATAAATAAATCTTAAAAAAAAAAAGATGCACCTAGGAGATGCATCTGGGTAGATTATTCATAAGACCCTTCTTAGAGACTGAAGCTGCTGTGCCCCAGAGAAAGGGACATGCCATGTCTACGCGTAGGCTTGTTCTCGGGCTCCGTGATCACTGTCTCTTGCCCTAAGACTGTATTGTGCAGCTTTGTTGCCAGTTATCAGTCTCTTCGCCTGTCTGGCCTTGCTCTTTCCACATCTGTTATATTCAGTTGTGCTTGTCTCTCCTCAGGGATGACCTGACTGATGAGTCTGTCTTCACTCGAAGCTCCCAGTGCCCTCGAGGTCTTGAATGCTATATTTCCCAGGAGGAGGGGCCTCTCAGTCCCTTCTTGGGACAGCCTGATGAGGACTACCGAGCAAGAGAGGCTTTCGTGCATCATTCTGACTATCGTCCCCACATCAGTTGTCACGATGAGCTGCTGCAGGGAGCAGAACGGAGTCGAGACAAACTGAAAGGCTCCTACTGTCTCCGACCTGAGGAAAGGAGCCGGGAGGCCAAGCGGCCCCGTTACGACGACACAGAGAAGATCCACTGCAAGGGAGATGATCACCCCAGCTACCCGCCAGGGATGCGCAACTATCGACAGCGTAGACGAAGCCCAAGCCCTAGGCTTCTGGACCCTGAGTTTCGCGAGTTGGACCCTGCCAGGAGAAAACGAGAGGAAGAAGAGGAACGGAGTAGGCGCCTGAGTCAGGAGCTGGTGGAAGTCGATGGTGGTGGCACTAGCCGCCCCATCCCTGGATTGTCAGGTGTCCTACCTGCCTCGGGGCCAGCATTTTCTTTACACCGGCCTGAGGAAGGCTCTGTGATGCTCAAGAAGTCCATTCTGAAGAGGCGGATTGAAGTGGACGTGGAGCCTACCATGCAGGTCTCTGCTGTATTTCTTTTTTTTTTTTTAATTAATTAATTTTTTTTTTAAAAGCTTTATTTATTTATTTATACAAGCACTGGGTACAGTCAGAAGCGCGGGAGGGGGAGAGAATTCACCAGAGCCAGAGGGGAAAGCAGAGCAGGCAGAAGGACCGAAGTACACTGCTGAGGGGAGCAGCGGGAGGCAGGAGAAGTCTGCGCGCCATGTGGGACCCTCGGCCGGCAGCTGGGGATTGAACCGGCGCTACAGAGGCTGCAGGCAGTTTTGCAATCCAGCGCTCAACCGGGGAGGCCCTCTGCTGTATTTCTTCAGGGTCTCTTGGCTAGTTCTTTCCACTACCTTTTTTTTTTTTTTAAAGATGTATTTATTTATGTATACAAGAGCTGGGTTGTAAGCCAGAGGTGCGGGGTGGTGAGAGGATTCACCAGAGAGAGAGTGGGGTTCACCAGAGAGAGACTGAGGAGCAGAACAGGCAAATCTACTGAATTACACTGCTGAGGGGAGCAGTGGGCGAAACAAGAGAGGTCTGCTGTGCCATGTGGTAGCTCCCTGGCCGACCAGGGATCAAACTCATGCTGCAGTGGTTGGGATAACTTGGTGACGCTGTCTTTAACTCCTGTGCCACCAGGGAGGCCTTCCTTCCACTATCTTGAAGCCTGCTTTCTGTGCTGGGGTCTGAGTCCCTGATGCTATGTGGGTAACATCTGCTGTGCCAACATTGTTATGCCTATGAGCTGCACCTCCCAGAACTGTCCAGAGCAATCTGTAGGTTCCAAATACATCAGTAGTGGGCTTCTGTTGTCATGGTTGGGCTCTTTAAGCAGACCTTTTGGCAAGTATGCCTTGTAAGTTTTTTCTCTACATTGGCTACTAGTCCTGTAGGAATCTTAGAATATGGGTTTCTTGGGATGATGCTTAAGAGGGCACAGGGAGGAGATGATCTGCAATTTCCTTATCTCTCTTCAGAGAGGACAGAATGTTATGAGTGGGAGGACACTGGACCAGAAATGAGGTGTTTCTGACCCTGGGCCCACCTCTGCCACTAAATTGCTATGTGATTTTTAGCAAGTCATCTCACCATTCTGGGCCTTGATCTCTTTTTTTCCCCGTATATATTAAAAAAATGGTCCCAGGGCCTCCCTGGTGGCGCAAGGGGTTAAGCACTGCACTATGAAGCTATCCACAGCCTTTGCAGCACGAGTTCGATCCCCAGCCGGCCAGGGAGCTACCCACATGGCACAGCAGACCTCTCCTGTCTCACCCGCTGCTCCCCTCAACTGTATTTCAGTGGATCTGCCTGTTCTGCTCCCCACTCTCTCTCTGGTGAATCCTTTCACCCTCTGCATCTCTGGCCTATACCCAGCTCTTGTTTGCATAAATAAGCAAATCTTTAAAAAAAAAAAAAAATGGCCCAGGCAAGAGCACTCTGTAGGAACCCAAGGTGTCTGAGTAAGTGCCTCGGGGAGGCTGGTCAATTAGGTTTTTGGAAAAAAAGCTGGGGGCCTCCCTGGTGGCACAGGGGGTTGAAACACAGCCTATGAGGCTATCTGCAACCACTGTAGCTTTCCTATTAATTTGAGAGCTATTTAGTTGTTTTTTTTTTCCCAAAGATTTATTTATTTATGCATACAAGAAATGGGGTACAGGCCAGAAATGGGGGGGGGGTGGTGAGAGAATTCACCAGAGACAGTGGGGAACAGAACAGTTGGATTGACTGACATACACTGCTGAGGGGAGCAGCGGGTGAGACAGGTCTGCTGTTACATGTGGGATAGCTCCCTGGCAGGGGATGGAACTCTTGCTGCAGTGGCTGTGGGATAGCTTTATAGTGCTGATGTTTAACTCCTTGCACCTCCAGGGGGGCCCTAAGTATTTATCTCAATTGGTAGTTTTCAATTCTGCATAAAGGCTAAGTTAGTTATGTTTGTCTTTTCAGCTTGAGAGTTTTTCCAGCAGTACCAGTTCCAGCCAGGATCACCCTCTCTACTCTGCACACCCGTCCTTTCCACTGCATGGTGTTGTTACTGCTTTTGCCTCAAAGACTGTAGATGATAGTCATGTCAGAGAGAACTTTGGAAGTTTTTTGTGCCACAAGGAGAAATCGGAGGTGGAGCTTCAGGAACCTGACCAACTCACAGACTTTTTGCTGCCTCATGAGAGAGCTATCCAGGATGGCAGTGGTTTTTCACGGATTCTGAGTATATTTGCAGAATCTACCAGTCCGCCCAAAAAAAGGAGACTTAGTTTCTCTGACATTGAAGATGAGGAGAAATTTCTGTATGGGGATGAGGAGAATATCAAGGCAGAATCTCCACCAAGGTTACCCTCCATTGAGAGTGAAGTTATGATGCAGAGTGCTAGCCACCTGCCTTACTCAGCTCCAGCTGTGAAGCTGGAATCAACAGAAGAGACCAATCCAGGATATGCCAAGTTTCATGAACTGGTCCAAACCTTCGGGCTGGATTTTGTGTTAGCGGAGATTAGTAAACTGGCTACTTAAACCCAGGAACAATTTCATAGGTATGTAGATGAGTTACCTGAAGTGAGCACTGAAAACTTAAATCTTCAAAACTGTGAAATGCAGGTGCCTAAACTGAATCAAAGTCCTGTTATATGCTATTATTGCAAAAAGCCAGGATACTGGAAAAGAGATTGCATCAAACTTAAGCGTTGCATGCTCTATGAGACTTTGAACCAACTTTTGCAATGTCCTCCCAAATCTCATTGATGGGACTCCAAGCAAGTACAGGGACTTCTCCCCAATCGCTCTCTTAATTGACTTAAATCAGATCTACAGATTGGAAATGAATCTCTCTCCTTATTGACCCAGAGCTTAGCTTTTGGTGCTCAACATCACAGTTCAGTGGAGCAGAGTCCTTACTACATTGGAATACTGAAACAGTTCAAACATTGTGGATTTCTAATAAACCTCAAATGGTTGCTCATTCTGATAGTATTTTGTGTTTAGGCTCTTTGAAAGAAAACTTCTCTTCCACCTTTATTCTTGTAGCTTCAGATTTATTAGAAAAGTATGCTGAGGACCTCCCTGGTGGCTCAAGGGATTAAGATGCGACCTATGAAGCTGTCCACAGCCACTGCAGTACCAGTTTGATGCCCAGCCAGGGAGCAACCCACATGGTACAGCGTACCTTTCCTGTCTCACCCGCTGCTCCCCTCAGCAGTGTGTTTCAGTCATTCTGCCTGTTCTTTTCTTTCTTTAAAAAAAAAAAAAAAAAAAAAAAGATTTGTTTATACATAGAAGAACTAGGAGACAGGCCAGAGGTGCTGGGGGTGAGAGGATTCACTAGAGACAGAGTGGGGAACAGAACAGGCAGATTGACTGAAGTATACTGCTGAGGGGAACAGTGGGTGAGTCAGGAAAGGTCTGCTGCACCATGTGGGTCACCTCCCTGGTGGGGGATCGAACTCTAGCTGCAGTGGCTGCGGATAGCTTCATAGTGCTGCGTCTTAACCCTTTGTGCCACCAGGGAGGCCCCACTCTGTTCTGTTTCCCACTCTGTCTCTGGTGAATCCTCTCACCCCCTGCACCTCTGGCCTGTACCCCAGTTCTTGTATGCAAAAATAAATAAATCTTTTTCAAAAAGTATCATGTTGAGATCTTTTTATATCAGAAGAAGGAAATAATTATAGAAGTTGACAGTAACAATAGTGAAAATAGCCAACCCAGCAATTAAATGAACCTTTGACATCTTTTTTTTTTTTTAAAGGAACTTTTTTTTTTTTTAAAGATTTATTTATTTATTTATACAAGCACTGGGTACAGTCAGAAACGCGGGAGGGTGAGAGAATTCACCAGAGCCAGAGCAGGCAGAAGGACCGAAGCACACTGCTGAGGGGAGCAGCGGGCAGCAGGAGAGGTCTGCGCGCCATGTGGGACCCTCCTCCGGTGGCCGGGGAGCAGCCGGGGATTGAACCGGTGCTGCAGAGGCTGTGGGCAGCTTCGCAACCCAGCGCCCAACCGCTGCGCCACCGGGGAGGCCCAACCTTTGACATCTTTTATTTGCCACATCGCTGACACTAGAGTTTATTCTAGAGACAGTATTTGTTGAATCAGCTTTTAACCTCATGTATAAAATGTACCAAATTCATAGTACACTTCCCATCAACATTCAAATATTTCCTGGAAACCCTCCCCAAAGTTAATCACTGCAGTACCCTGTATGTGGAGAGACTCTTTAAGTCACAGAGCCTAAAACAGAAGAGCCTCTGTAAGGCCCAGAGGCTCATCCTTTTACAAGGCCCTGCTGCTCTAAGTCGGGGAGAACCTAAGGACTAGGTTTGGGGATTTGTCCAGGGCCTGTAAGCACTCAGCCACATTGTCATTTCCTGACTTGTTCCTTCCCTTACAGGCTCAAAGCATCTACTGTAGCTGAAAATGTCTTTACTGTGATTGAGTGCATTCTTTAGTTTTCTTTTTTTCAAAAAATATTTACTTTTATAGATTTTATTTATTTATTTTTGTTTAGAAGAGCTGGGGTACAGGCCAGAGGTGTGGGGGACCAGAAGATTCACCAGAGAAGGAGTGGGTGGATTTACTGTCACACTGCTGAGGGGAGCAGTGGGGGAACAGGAAAGGTCTGGTGGGCCGTGCGCGTTAGCTCCTTGGATAGGGATTGAACTCAGGCCATCCCAGAGATAGCGCTGGGACTTAAACCCTAGGCCACCAGGGAGGCCACCCAGTATTTAGTTCCCTAGTGATAGTGCTTTAGGTCGAATAGTAATGCTTCAGGGTTTTGCCTTCAGCCCTTATAGCTCCTGGGCTGATTTGGACAATATAGCATTCCCCAGGTATTATACCTTTGTTGGAGCACACTGGTGCCGAGTCCAAGAACCACTGAGACCCAAGTTCGATGCAAAAGCAAAAGTGGCCTTTATTAGCTAGCTGGAGCTAGGGTGCGAACCCCTGGAGTGGAACCGACACAGCGGCCGCGCCCAGACAGGGTTGGACCCCAGCACCAAAATTAAGCAGTTTAAATAGGCATACAGAATGGGTCCCTTAGGGTAATCTGACAGCTTCAGATGTGGATTCTAGGAATCCAACTGTTAGGGTAATCTAATGGTTATGGACCGGTTCTTAGAATCTTGGATTCCAGGAATTGCAACCTATCGGTTAAGCTCTTAAATAGCTGCTGTACTTAAAATGGCTGCTGTTATGCTCTATTCTTACACCTTGTTGACATTATGTGGGTGATCTGTTTGTTCTCCCAAGTCACCTCATAGGAGCATAACATCCACTTAATAAAATTTTGACCTTAAGGCACACAAGGTTAATAATTAAAGCTTCAGTAGAAAAAAAAAAAAAGAACTGGTTTCCCTCAAACGCAGGTTTGATATTTAGCTCATCTAATATCAGAATAGGGCCTCCCTGGTGGTGCAATGGGTTAAGATGCAACCTATGAATATATCTGCAGCCACTGCAGCATGAGTTGGATGCCTGGCTAGGGAGCTACCCACATGGCACAGCAGACCTCCTGACTCACCTGTTGCTCCCCTCAGCAGTGTATTTCAGTCAATCTGCCTGCTCTGTTCCCCACTCTGTCTCTGGTGCATCCTCTCACTTCCCACACCTCTGGCCTGTACCCCAGTTCTTGTATGCATAAATAAATCTTAAAAAAATTAATATTGGATGGTCTCACTCATAGCAGGAATCTAGAAAACTTAAATAAGGGACCAGGAAAAAGAATAACTATAAGAAAGAAAATATCAAAATCAACAAACAACTATGAACCAGAGATACTCTATGGGGTGTGGGGGGCGGGGAAAGGAGGGCTTGGGGTCAAAATAAGGGGGTTGTAATTGTATGGGGAATATAAAAATAAAATTAAAAAAAATATCAAAATAAGGGTTATACCTGGATCCAGCTATGCTTTATGGTGTTCTAAGTTTCTCTAAACATAGAAGTTTTTTCTTAAAGATATATTTTTTTATTTATGCATACAGGAGCTGGGGCGTAGCCTGAGGTGCAGGGGGATGAGAGGATTCACCAGAGACAGAGTGGGGAGCAGAACAGACGGACTGACTGAAATACACTGCTAAGGGGAACAGCAGGTGAGACAGGAGATGTCTGCTGAGCCCTGTGGGTCAGCTCCCTGGCCAGGAGTGCTGCAGTGGCTGCCAATAGCTTTATACTGCTGAGACTTAACCACTTGCTGTGCCACAAGGGAGGCCGCAAAAAACATAAGTATTAACTGCAAAGTTTTTCCTGGTTGTTGCTAAAATTGCATTTCAGATTTCTTTTGTACCCAAATAGCTGTCTTTTTTTTTTTTTTAATTTTTTTTTTTAAATGCATACAAAAGCTGGGTTTAGGCCAGAGGTGTGTGGGTGGGGGGAGGGGGGCGGTTGAGAGGATTCACCAGAGACAGAGTCAGGAGCTTAAATAACAGGCAAACTGACTGAAATACACTGCTGTGGGAAGCAGCTGGTGAGACGGGAGAGGTCTGCTGCACCATGTGGGTTAGCTCCCTGGCCAGGGAGCTAACTCACACCATAGCAGTAATAGCTCAGAGACTTAACCCCTAGGCCACTAGGGAGGCCCAAAACTGCTAACACGTATACTGATTGAAAGGTTTGGAGCAGTGAAGAAAAGGAGAGCCAGGCTAAATTCCTCAAAGTGTTATAGAGCAACCCCGATATTAAACGGGTTCCTGGCTGTGGGTCCTCACCCGCGCGCTTTAAAGGGACTTATGAATCCTCTACTACAGACACACGCAAAAGGGTTAATAAAAGGTTTATTTACAAGAGAAAAGGAAATAAGGAAAATGTGCAGCTCAGGGAGAAAATAGGGAAATAAAGTCTTTAATGCGTCCTACCAGATCCGACGATCTGGAAACCCAAAGTCACTCTCAGAGCTGGCCGGACGCTGCGAGCTGGCTGAGAGCCCAAAAATGGAGAGCCCCTCAAAGCCCACGTGTCTGCCTTTTGTATCCACCTGGCTGCTTACCCCCACCCTCAGGTCCCAGCCACCTTCCCTTTGGTGGTGATGGGATTTGAAGTTCCCAGTGTCTTTGGCTTTGACCTGGGGTGGGGGTGGAGTCCACAAAGCCTATATGGAATTTGCTTTGGGACATTCTTTTCCCCCTAACAAAAGGAAGGGAAAATTTATTGCGCCCCAGGCAGACCTCACCGACCCAAGGTGGGGGTCGTGAAGCCATTTCCGTTGTGAGGAGAGATGTCCCTTTTATAGGGTGAGGAGAGGTCAGGCAGGAAAACGGTTGGCAGAGGGGAAACAGGTTTAGGTGGAACAAAGTTGTTTTGGGTGGAGCCGAGTTGTTTTCTCCTGTTTATGGCTTCAGTTTAGGCTGGTGGTGTGTCAGTGGTCCTGGTGTCAGGGTCATCTTGTCTTTTTCTATGTGGGCGTCCTTATTCCTGGCCCCTGCATTGACTCACTGATAGGTGTGCTTTTAGAGTAGCTCCTGTTTTTTTTAATATTGTCGAAATAACTCCCTTACTTCCAGCATAAATAAAAGTAAACATAGTCTTTGATGTCTTTTTGGAGTTGATGGGTTTTGAGAGCAGGGTCCTTGGTTCACTCTGGGAAAGATTTGGCGTCCAACGTGATTTAGGACAGAGCCATCCGTGGTTAGTCAGCCCCATGGGGAAATTGGGCTTCCCTATGGCACTGGCTACCATAAGCGCAAATGTGATTTTTGGTTTCTCCGGTGTGTTTGTTTCATATGTCGATTTGCTGTTGAAAAACTGGCTTGGGCTTTGTGAAGATCTGTGTGTCTGTATGTAATTTGTTTGTAGTGACTTGCTAAGACATTTGATTTTGTGGAAATTGTTCTGTGCCAGTTTTACTCAAAAGATTAGGCAGTACTAGGACCATGTGGCCAGATCAAAGATGGCGTCTGAGGCCACTTGGTGTTTTCTTCTTGTTGCTAGGACTTTGGAACTTTTTTTCTTTCTTTTTGTAATCTCTGCTGTCTCATTAGCATTTCTAAAGGCAATAATGGTTCTTCAGTGATACCTTGCTTTGTCTTTGGCTACTTCCTGCTCTCTGCCTGATGGGTTTTGCAAGCCAACTGTGGAGCAGTGGTTAATTAGCAAATGTATGCCTGGGTGTTAAGGAAAGAGTAGCCTTAAGCAGTAACTGGTAATCGCTGGTATCCTTGATGGATTCTTGGAGATAACTTGAATTTTTGCAAAGTCTGGATCAGAAAAATTAACAAGATTTTGTCTGAGTCTGAAAGGATTTGCTGCTGTGAATTTTGTCTACACAATTTGTTTTGGGCATGTTTGCCATTTTGAATACTGGATTTGTTCAATTGCTGGTGTAAGACAAGATTCTAAGTTTCTGCTTCCTACTGAGGAAGGTCTGTTATGGAAAGCACTCTTTAGGGTGCATCATGTAACTATACCAGGTTTTCATACCTGTGTTGTTGTTGTCCCTCCCTAGTGTGGGGGAGGTGTAATTTGTGCTTATGTTAGGGGGAAAAGGATGTCCCAAAGCAAATTCCACATAGGCTTTGTGGACTCCACCCCCACCCCAGGTCAAAGCCAAAGACACCGGGAACTCCAAATCCCATCACCACCAAAGGGAAGGTGGCTGGGACCTGAGGGTGGGGGTAAGCAGCCAGGTGGATACAAAAGGCAGACACGTGGGCTTTGGGGCTCTCTCCATTTTGGGCTCTTGGCCAGCAGCAGCGTCCGGTCAGCTCTGAGAGTGACTTTGGGGTTTCCAGGTCGTCGGATCGGGTAGGACGCATTAAAGACTTTATTTCCCTATTTTCTCCCTGAGTTGTACATTTTCCTTATTTCCTTTCCTCTTGTAAATAAACCTTTTATTAACCCTTTTGTGTGTGTCTGTAGTAGAGGATTCATAAGTCCCTTTAAAGCACGCGGGTGAGGACCCACAGCCAGGAACCCGTTTAATATCGGGGTTGCTCTATAACACTTAGATGTTTAATCTGCTCTTTCAGCTTCTGTCCCAGAGTGGCTAACAGAAGTAAGGAGATGACTCCTTTTAATTGAAAGTTAATTACTGATAATTTGATTTTGCTTTTTCAGGTTCTATTCCAGGAAACCCAAGGAGTGCCTGCTTGGTGGCTAACAAGAGATGACTCCTTTTGCTTAAAAGTTAACTGTTACTTTTATTCTTTCAGTTGCTGTATAGAATACCCCAGGATTGACTTCTAACAAAAAGTCTTCAACACTAAAAACCCTAAGGTGATAAACAAGGTCATGTAACTCTTGTGGTTAATAAAACTTTTCCTTCCTATTTCCAAAGTCTTAGGTTTGTAGGATGACAACTGGAAATTTTTCTGCCAGCAACACTCCACATTTTTTTTTTTGGACTTTGACATTTTTTTTCTGAGCCTATGGAGTAAAACTGCAGTTACATAACATATTCTACATGACATAACTAAAAAAAGACTGTCTTTGTCTATACGTTGTATGTCTATGTCCTTCTGTCTTGACCTCCAGTGATTGACAGATTGGTATACATGGTGCCCATAGACGTTGAACAAAAAAAAGTCTCCGGTTATGAGAAAAACAAAAAGTTATGGTTTGATTGTCAACATTGTGCTACTGAACTAAGCCGGTGCCTTCATAGAGATTGAATATTGTTGTTTCTGTTAATTTTCTGATATTTATGGCAAAGCTTCCCAGAAATCTAAATTCAAGTACAAATTTGGTAGCCTGTCATTTGACTGATGCAAGGAAATTTTGTGGAACCTCAGTAGAGCTCCTGAGACACTCCACGAAGTTTCTCCTTTTCCTCCTGGGAAGGCATTACATGAATTTGTTCTATTTGGCTTTTACCTAATGAAGTAAAAATGGAAGGGAAGCATTGTCACTTGGGAAAATGGTAAAACTTTGGTATGTACAAAATGTTAACAGTAGTATCTGGTATGTATGTAAATTGTCAATGGTGATTGTCACCTTGTAATATTGTATAATTCAATTGTTTCACACCTACAGAAATTGGTTCTGGAAATATAGGGAGAAAAGGTCTCAACAGATTCCTATTGATGGAACTGTTGAGAGTAAAAAAAAAACTTTCCTACAAAGGACTCAATAGACCTGGAAATACACCTGACATTTACTAAGGTTTCTTTGACATAATACTGGAAATTTTTTTATGCATTCTGTCCTGAATCCGTGTAGTTTTTGTTTTGTTTTGTTTTGTTTTGTTTTGAGTAACCAGGATCTGCAGAAAGGTTGCAATTTTTTTTCCAGCAAAGCTAACTTGTCACATTTTCTCTCCCCTTGATACCAACACGGCATACAAATAGTGGTAGTAATTTTGCTACTTATCTTAGTCTGTTTTTGCATAACTTCCATAGGGATTTTGTCTGTTTTAACAAAAATTGGACGTGAGTTTGATTGTGTGGCTTTGTGTGGAGTTCTTCCAGAAAGTTGAAAAAGAGCTGAACCAAGAAGAGGAGAACCTGTTTGCCTTGTTTGTAGGGTTCCAGAGACCTCCAAAGAAGGTGAGGAAGCTTGCCTCCATTGGCAGGACTGGACAACCCGGCCAACGAAAATGCCCTGGTACCCTCGAGAAGAGGAAAGCCCAGGTGGAGTCTGATGAGAACAACTTTGTACCTGAAGCCTACATCGACCGGATGCCACCGGTTCGCTCTGATCCTATATGGAGTATTTCAACAAAGCCAGCTAAAAATTGCTGTTAGTTATTTCTGCCTTGTGATTTTATGCAAAAATAGCAAAAATAGTTTAAAAGTAAATTTAATTTGCAAATTTTTGCTATGCTGTTAAAGTTTGGGATCAAGGTTGAGACAATTCGTTTTTGCATAAGTTGAACCATTTTAACATTTTTTCCCTGTGATTTTGATATATTTGCTATCTTGTTTTAGCCAATGCTCCAAATTTTTTTCTTTTGGCTTGGATAATGGACTATTTTTAAGTAATGAAACTCATACTGGACATTCATGGACAATGCTGCTGACTAATTGTTGCTTCTCTTACACACATTGTAACCCTGAAAAAAGACTGTCTCCTAATATTACACCATGAGATCTGTGCCACCATAGATATGGTGGAATAAAAATTAAAAGGGGGGATTGTAACAGGGTGGTCCCCAGGAAAGGGGGAGGTTCCCTGCCCCACCCAAGGGAGGGTGGAGCTGAGCAGGAAGAGGAGAAGCTGCAGAAGAGACTGAGGAAGGAAGCAGGATGGAGCCAGGAGACCTGGAGGAGGCGCATGGAGTCTAGAGACACGTGAAGAAACTGCACTTGTCTTTTGGTCGTGGACTGGGTGACACAGATGTGGGTGAGACCCGTGGGGAGGTGACAATGGCAGCTTTTATCTGGATGTTGATTTTGCTCTTTTCCTTCCGGGCTTGTCTGGTTGTTTGTGACCCTTTTCTGTGGGTCCCCACTGGGAGATGCTTTAGACTTGTGGCAGGCTTTGGGGCCTTGTTCTGGGCCGATCCCATTTGGATGGACTTTTACCCACGAGGGGACGGGTAACTTTGGGTGCTTCATTTAGAAACTAGACTCTTTGCCTTATTTGTATTGTTTCCTAGTTTTATTAAAGTTCCTTCCCATTAAAGTCTCCTATGTTTTGTGTTGATGCGGCGGATGGCAGAACCCATTTAGAATAGGCAGGTTTGCGGGGTTTGGGCTGCCCCTCTCCCTGTCCTATAACAGTTTCACCAGAGCGCCCCTTTCAGCAGCATGAAGTCCGTTTCCCAGGCGAGTTTCTCCACGAGACCGAAACGTCAATTATACTTACAAGAGCAGTTTTATTAGAAAAAGGGACAGAAAAGGACACTTGCATACCCATAAGGGGCAGAAATAGCTGCCCCCAAAGGGACAGGTTTGCTGAGAGAAGGGAGAGCTGCCTCTGCTGAGGGAGGTCAGTGAGGCGAAGCCCCAGCATGGTACAGGTCATGGGCAGGCAGGAAGGCTGCTGCTCTGCGGAGGGAGAGAGTTGGTGAAAAGCAGCACCTGCATAAGCAGAGGTGGCAGGACTGCTGCCCCCAGTCAGTGCAGAGATTGTATTGATATAGTCTTCTCTTTGGGAGGGGCTCACTCCTTCCTGGAGTGGTTTGTTTGTTGTTGCCTTCAAATAGACTAATGTAGAATTTGAAAGGGACCAGAGATTCCACAGTGGGCTCAATCTTCATATCTTTTGAAAGGTTCGGTGTGGTAAAGAAAAGGAGACCAGGCTAAATTGCTCAAAGGCAGGGAAAATGTATTGAGCCCAGGGCAGACCTCATGGACCCAAGATGGGGGTCAGTGAAGCCGCGCTTGTTGTCAGGGGGATGCAGGCTTTTATAGGGTGAGGAGAGATCAGGTGGGAGACTGGGTTCCTACAGTGGGAAAAAGTTTGTAGGGCGGGGGAGTTTCTTTGTCTGAGAAAAGATTTGTAGGGAGGGGGAAGGTTCATTGTCTGAATTCTCTAGGCAGGCTTCCTCATTCCGGTTCCCAGGTGGGCTACCTGGTGAGTTTTTGCATTCTGGCTTCCTGCACGGACCTTTCATCTTTACCTTTGGGTCTGCCCTCCTGACACTCCCTGCAGCAGTCTGATTCCTGCTTGGGTCTTGTGCTTTGTGATCTAGGCATTGGCGCCTAAGTATCTTAGTTTCTATAGCTGGGTCAATGGCTATACTGATCTCCTCTACCCCCACCTCCTTCTGTGAGTCAGGTTTTAGTCTTGTGATGCCTCCTTTAAGTTTTCTATTCTTTTCCTCCATCATTCTTTGTGTTCAGGAATTATTGGAAGCTATAATTTTGCCTTGTTGACCTTGATATGGTTAAGAGCCTAGTGATGGAGGATAAGGATAGAAAAGTTGGAAAGGAGGCGCCATAAGACCAGAAACCTGGCTCACACAATGCCAGAAGCTGGAGGTGGGGGTAGAAGTGATTAACATAGTTGTTAAACCAGCTATAGGAACTGAAATTCTTTAGGTGCCAAGGCATAGACCCAAGCAAAGTGTCAGACTGCTGTTAGTGTCTTAGGTTGCAGACTGGAGGTAAAGATATGGAGATTGAGGGCCACTGTAGAATCCCCAGTCCCTTTCAAATTCTACATAGCTATCCAAAATCAACAGCAAACTGGCCACTCCACAAAGGAGTGAACCCTTCCCAAAGAGAATATTATATCTGTGTAGTCTCCGCACTGGCACTGGGCAGCGGCCCTTCTACCCACCTGTGACTATGCAGGTGCTTCTTTTCTCCAATTCTCTCCCTCCACAGGGCAGCAGCCTGCCTGCCTGCCCAAGAGCTGTACCAAGCTGGTGCTTCTCTTCACTGACCTCCCTCTGCAGAGGCAGCTCTCCTCAGGCTGCCCGCCTGCAACTGATGGAGGACAAGAATAAAAAAAACTGAAAAGGAGGCACCTTAAGACCAGAAATCTGAGGCCTTCCCTGGTGGCGCAGCGGTTGAGCGCTGGGCTGCGAAGCTGCCCGCAGCCTCTGCAGTGCTGGTTGGATCCCCAGCCACTGGCGAGGGTCCCACATGGCACACAGACCTCTCCTGTTGCGCCCGCTGCTCCCCTCAGCAGTGTATTTCAGTCAGTCTGCCTGTTCTGCTCCCCGCTGTGGCTCTGGTGAATTCTCTCTCACCCTACGGAGCTTCTGACTTTACCCAGTGCTTGTATAAATAAATAAAAAATCTTTGGAAAAAAAAAAAAAGAGACCAGAAACCTGGCTCACAAAATGCCAAAGGCTGGAGGTAGGGTAGAAAGGATTAGCATAGTCATTGACCCAGCTATAGAAACCAAGATCCTCAGGCACCAATGCCTAGATTACAAAGCATAAGATCCTAGCAGGTATCAGACTGCTGCCGGGAATGTCCTAGAGCACAGGCCCAGGGGTAAAGATATGGAGATTTAGCCCATTGTGGAGTTTGGTCCCTTTCAGATTCTGCATAGTTATCCAAAATCAGCAACTAACATCAGTGTAGTCTCTGCACTGGCTCCGGGCAGCAATTCCCCTGCCTACCTGTGACTGTGCCAGTGCTTCCTTTCACCTCTGTAGGGCAACAGCCTTCCTGCCTGCCTGTGACCTATACCATGCCCGGACTCTTCTCACTGACCTCTCTCAGCGGAGGCAGCTCTCCTCAAGGCCGCCCGCCTTGCAGGCCTCTCAGCAAACCTGTCCCTTTCCGGGCAGCTCTTCCTGCCCGCTTGTGTCTATGCAAATGTCTTTTACTGTTCTATCCTTTTTTAAAAATAAACCTGTCCTTTTTTTTTTTTTTTTATAAATTTTATTGTTATATTCCCCATACAATTGCAGCCCCCCCATTCTGACCCCAATCCCTCCCCTCCCGCCCCCGCCCCCCTAAAAGTGTCTCTGGTTCATATTTTTTATGTTGATTTTGATTTTCACTTTCTTATATTCATTTTCCTGGTCCCTTATTTAAGTTTTCTAGATTCCTGCTATGAGTGAGACCATCCGGTATTTTTCTTTTTCTTTTTGGCTTATTTCGCTGAGCATGATCCCTTCCAGCGCCATCCATGTTGCTGCAAATTGCATGTGTTTATCTTTTTTGAATGCTGAGTAATATTCCATGGTATATATGTACCACATCTTCTTGATCCAGTCATCTATTTTTGGGCATTTGGGTTGTTTCCAAAGCTTAGCTATTGTAAATAGTGCTGCTATAAACATAGGGGTGCAGGTGTTCTTTGGAATTGATGTTTCTGTGTCCTTTGGGTAAATACCTAGGAGTGGAATTGCTGGATCATATGGAAGCTCTATGTTTAGTAGGTCCAGAAATCTCCACACAGCTTTCCACTAAAATAAACCTGTCCTTTAAATATAACTAACATCTCTGTCTCGTGGTGAAACTCGCCTGGGAAATTTGCCGTGTGCCGCTGAAAGGGGAGCTCTGGTGAAACCTTTCCCGGTGTGACCCCAAGTGATGCCGACGTGTGTAGCTACTGTACAGCTGCTGTTGCTGCTTTACCACGACTTTTTGGATAAGTAAGCAGAGAGAAGCAAGTCTTGTCTTAGAAAGAAAAGTTTATTTTAAGACAAAGAACAAGGACTCCCAGGTATAAGGTACCTGGGAGTGTTATAGGACAGGGAGAGGGGCAGACCAAACCCCGCAAACCTGCCTATTCTACATGGGTTCTGCCATCCGCCGCATCAACACAAAACATAGGAGACTTTAATGGGAAGGAACTTTAATAAAACTAGGAAACAATACAGGTAAGGCAAAGAGTCTAGTTTCTAAATGAAGCATCCAGAGTTACCCGTCCCCTCGTGGGTAAAAGTCCATCCAAATGGGATTGGCCCAGAGCAAGGCCCCAAAGCCTGCCACAAGTCTAAAGCATCTTCCAGTGGGGACCCACAGAAAAGGGTCACAAACAACTGGACAAGCCCGGAAGGAAAAGAGCAAAATCAACATCCAGATAAAAGCTGCCATTGTCACCTCCCCATGGGTCTCACCCACGTCTGTGTCACCCAGTCCACAACCAAAAGACAAGCGCAGTTTCTTTACGTGTCTCTAGGCTCCATGCGCCTCCTCCAGGTCTCCTGGCTCCATCCTGCTTCCTTCCTCAGTCTCTTCTGCAGCTTCTCCTCTTCCTGCTCAGCTCCACCCTCCCTTGGGAGGGGCAGGGAACCTCCCCCTTTCCTGGGGACCACCCTGTTACAGGAGGAGCCCAGATGAACCAGTATGGGATACTGTGTTAGGAATATTTATACTTTCTTTCCCTCATTATCTTAAAATTCTAGTGGTCTCTCCCTGATTGGTTAGTTCTCAGTGGTCTCACAGCTACTGAGGGGGGGGGAATCTTCACATTCCTTATCTAACAGGTTTGTCTCTCCCCATTAGTTGAATCTTCCCCCTTGTTTGATAGATTTATCTTTATTACCCAGTCTCCCAGATGAGCATCCCTGCATTTCAAGGAAGAGAAAGTCAAACATCAGCTATTGAAGAAAAACAGGCTGGCGCCTACTGGTCTCAGTGCTGACCCCGTCCCATCTCTCCCTTGCATAAATATCCCTGCACTCTGTCAAAGGGCAGGACAGTGGTCTTCCAGACATGAGTCTGGGCCCTCCTCATTTGTCAATAAATTAAACCACTCTCCTTTTCCCCAAACTCCGCCTCCCTTTGTTGGCTGAGGGAAACTAAGGCCAGCATCGGGTAACAATGTTGTCCTTGGTTCTGGGATGTTTGTTATTCCCAGCGGAATTAGTTACATTCCTCTTGTTGCTCTTATCTCTGAAGCCTTCCTTAATTCTCTGGAGGTCCCCTCCTGCAATGTCCCTAAAACTACCTAATTACCCTAACTTGCCCTATGACTCACAAGGACTCGGCACTCCAAACTCTTTAACTCCAAAAAAAAAAAACGACACCACAACCGTGCAGGCCTGGCTCTTAGCAAACTTGTCCCTTTCAGGGAAGCCCTTTTTGCCCACTGTGTCTATGCAAGTGTCCTTTATTCTTATCTCCCTTTTATAATAAACCTGCCCTTTTGGATATAAGTAACATCTCTGTGTCGTGGAGAAACTTACCTGGGAAACTCACCACGTGCCACTGAAAGGGGAACTCTGGTGAAGCTTTTCCCAGAGTGAACCCAAGGACCCCATTCTCCAAACACAAAAACTACAAAAATTACTTCACTAGGGTGCTCTAAAATTGACTCTCTGGAAGCTAAAGGAAATCACCTTGCTGATATTTCTGTGAGGAGCATTACTCATAAAGGAACCAATCGCTGCTAAACTGTTATGGTCCAAAGAAACATTTCCCAAAAAAACAGAAAAACTGGTAAGAGAGCCCAGTAGATGGCCTCAGGAATGGAAAAAAAAGGAGTGGAAATTTAGTAAGTGTTAGTATGATTGATTAAGAGAGAAAGCTCCACTTTGGGCCAAATAACAATCCAATTCTACCTGATGCAGTAAGATTTCCACCTCTAAGCACCATACATGCTTTAAATCATTTGTTCCTTTATAAAGTGATGTCATTTGTGGTTTAATGTTGGTGGAGAAATATTGGTAAGGCAACCTGTTCAAAATACAATCCAGGGAAGCTTTTTTGTACTATTTCCAAGGCATTTCAATTGCCCAATTATTTCTAGGGTTGGTGCCCAAGGACTTTTCCTATATTTAGTTTGACTAGGTCAATTTGGAAGAATCTGTGATTTTTTTTAGAATGGCCCGAACCTCCATATCCTCACCTCAGCCTGGGCTGCCTCCTCCTCCAGATACTTTACCTTTCTATACTTGTTTACTGGCTATGCTAATCATTTCTACCCCCACCTCAGAGTCTGGACTTGTGACACCAGTTTGTTTTTGTGATGCCTTCTTCCCAAATTTTCTACTGTTAGGCTCCATCCCTTATAATAACACTATTTTTAAAAAGATGGAATTGCTGAATAAAAGAAAGTGGATGATGTAAAATAGGAACAGAATATAAACAGGGAAAATATGAGACTATTACAAATAGAACTACTGTAGCAAAAAAATACTATAGCCAAATTAAGAAATATAGTAGGCCTCCCTGGTGATGCAAGGGGTTAAGACGCAACCTATGACGCTATCCACAGCCACTGCAGCACGAGTTCGACTCCCGGCCAGGGAGTGACCCACATGGCACAGCAGACCTCTCCTGTCTCGCCTGCTGCTCCCCTCAGCAGTGTATTTCAGTCAATCTGCCTGTTCTACTCCCCGCTCTGTCTCTGGTGAATCCTATCATCCCCCACCCCACATCTCTGGCCTGTACCCCAGTTCTCGTATGCATAAATAAATAAATATTTAAATAAAAAATATAGTAGAGGACCTCAACAGCAGATAAATGCAAGAGGTGGAAAGATTATTGAGCTTGAAAGCACAATGTTGGAGAACACACAAAATGACAACGAAGAGAAAAGAGAATTTGGAAAATGAAAATAGTGTCAGAATTCTTTAGGATAACTTAAAGAGAAATAACATCTGTATCATGGGATCCCAGCAGGAGAAGAGAAGGAGAAAGGCATAGAAAATATTCTTAAAGAAATAATTGCTGAGGCCTGATGGAGGCTAAGAGTAAAAAATTTGGGAAGGAGGCATCACCAAAACAAACTGGCTCACACAAGGCCAAAAACTGGAGGTGGAGATAGAAATGATTAGTATAGTTGATGGAGGAAAGAATAGAAAATCTGAAGGAGGCATCACAAGACTAAAACCTGACTCACACTAGGAGATGGGGGTAGAAGGGATTAACATAGCCGTTGACCCAGCTATAGAAACCAAGATCCTTCAGTGCCAATGCAGAAACCAAGATCCTTCAGTGCCAATGCAGAAACCAAGATCCTTCAGTGCCAATGGCTAGATCACAAAGCACAAGATCAAAGCAGGTATCAGACTGCTGTAGGGAGTGTCAGGAGCACAGACCCAAAGGTAAAGACATGGAGATTGAACCCATTGTAGAATCTCTGGTCACTTTCAAATTCTACATAATTCTCCAAAATCAGCAACAAACCAAGTGCTCACAAAGATGAGCCCCTCCCTTCCAAAAGAAGATGATAAAAGGTAATGCTGGGGCCTCCCCGGTGGTGCAAACAGTTGAGTGCTGGGTTGCGAAGCTTCCCGCAGCCTCTGCAGCACCAGTTCGATCCCCTTCGTCAGTCTGCCTGTTCTGCTCTCTGCTCTGGCTCTGGTGAATTCTCTCACCCTCCTGCGCTCCTGACTATACCCAGTGCTTGTATAAATAAATAAATTTTTTATTTTAAAAAAGCTGATGCTGCCCCCAAAAGAGGCAGCTCTTTCGGCCTGCTTATTCTTCTGTCCCTTTTTCTAATAAACCTGCCTTTTTGGGGCCTCCCTGGTAGCGCAAGGGGTTGGGACACAACCTGTGAAGCTATCCGCAGCCACTGCAGTATGAGTTGGATCCCCAGCCAGTGAGCTACCCACATGGCACAGCAGACCTCTCCGGACTCACCCGCTGCTCCCCTCAGCAGTGTCTTTCAGTCAGTCTGCCTGTTCTGTTCCCCACTCTGTCTCTGGTGAATCCTCTCACCACCACCACCCCCAACACCTCTGGCCTGTACTCCCCCCCCCCAGCTCTTGTATGCATAAATAAATAATGAATCTTAAAAAAAAAAACAAAAAACAACCTGCCCTTTTGGGTATAACTAATATCTCTGTCTCATGGAGAAACTCGCCTGGAAACTCTCCACGTGCCACTGAAAGGGGAGGTCTGGTGATTCTGTTAGGGGGAAAGGATGTCCTAAGCTAATTCCATACAGGCTTTGTGGACTCCACCCCCACTCCAGACCAAAGGGAAGGTGGCTGGGACCTGAGGGTGGAGTTAAGCAGCCAGGTTTGGTATAAAAACCAAACATGCAGGCCTTGGGGGCTCTTTCTCACTTGCTCTCTCACTTGCCTCCTGGCTCCTGGGCCAGCTCTCAGAGTGCTATTTGGGATTCCAGATCGCATGCGGGTAGGACGCATTTAAAACTTTGTCTCCCACTTTTCTCCCTGAGTTATACATTTCCTCATTTGCCCTTCCCTTGTAAATAAACCTTTTATTAACCTTTTGTGTGTGCCTGCAGTAGAGCATTGATAAGTCCTTTTAAGCGCGGGGTGAGGACCCACAGTCAGGCAATCCATTTTGTATTGGGGCTGCCCTGGAACAAACCCAAGGACCCAGCTCTCCAAACCCATCAACTCAAAAAAATGCATCAGTCATTAAACAAGCTATAGAAAAGTAAATTAGCTGGAAACACAGACCAGAGCAGGGATATGGAGATTGAGTGCCATTGTAAAAGGACTCCATCCTTTCAAATCTACCTAATCAAACCAAATACAGAAAAAATCCTCAGGCACCAACCCTAGAAATAGTTTAATAGCAGTTAGCAATCCCACAACAGGATGAACCCCTTTCAAAGAGAAGAACAATTTCTGTACTGGCAAGACACAGCTCTTCTGGCTGCCTGTGACAATGCAGGCTTCTCTTTCAACAAACCTGTCCCTTTTAGGGGAAGCTCTTCCTGCCTGCTTGTGTCTGTGCAAGCATCCTTTACTTCTCTTTCCTTTGATACTGGAATTGTCAGGCCTAGTCTCCCAGCCGGGATCGGATTTCAGGCTGCAGGGCAGCGCTGAGCCCCAGCCGCTAGACCCCCACGGGTTGGTGTCTCACGAAGCCGCAGCAGGAACTTCGCAGACGCTCAGGCAAGCAAGCGAGAAGAGGCAGGTTTGTTTAGAAGAAAAAGTTTATTGAGGAGAAAAAGAGCAGAAATAAAGTGGGACTCCCAGGCCAGGGAACCAGGCCTGGGAGGGGCAAGGAAGCCAAAGCAGAGTCGTGTCTTAGGGAATATATAACTTTTTTCCCTCATTATTCTAAAACTTCACCAGTCTCTTTGTGATTGGTTAGTTCTCTGCTGTCTTACTTAATTTGCTACTGAGTGGGGGATCTTCACATTCCTTATCTAACAGCTTTCTCTTTCCCCATGTGTTGCATCTTTAAATTTATGGCCCAGTCTTCTGGATGGGCATCCCTGCATTGAAGTTAAACAGCTGCCCTTCTAATGTGACCATAAATTAAACCACTCTCCATTTCTCCAATCTCCGCCTCCCTTTACCACCTGAAGGAAACCAGGACCAGCGTTAACAATGTTGTCCTTGGTCCTGGCATGTTTGTTTTTCCTAATGGAATGGGTTACTTTCCCTTGCTTGTCCTTATCTCTGAAGCCTCCCTAAATTTTTCAGAGGTCCCCTCCTGCACTATCCCTAAAACTGCCTAATAACCCTAGCTTGCCCTGTCTCACCTTTTTTATAATAAATCTGCCCTTTTGGATATAACTAAATGTCTGTGCCTCTTGGGAAAGTTGCCTGGGGAAACCCACCTCATCCTGCTGAAGGGGGAGCTCTGATGAAACTTTTCTTGGAGGTAACCTAAGGGCTCCCGCTCTCTGAACCCAACACCTCTCCAAACCAACATCAAGAACCATCTTAACCTGGGAAATGAACCAGATGTCCTGATCCAAGACACTCATAGAAGTCCAAACAAAATAATACCAGACAAACACATTCCAAGACACATTATAATAAAATGTTGAAAGCCAAGAACAAGGACAGAGCTTTAAAAACAGTGAAAGAAAGGGCCTCCCTGATGACACAGGGATTAAAGACAGTGCTATCAAGCTATTGCCAGCCACTGCAGCATGAGTTTGATTCTCCTACCAACCTGGGAGTTGACTGACCCACATAAGTTCGATTCCCCGGCCTGCCTGTGAGGTGACCCACATGGAGCAGTAGACCTCTCCTGTCTTGCCCACTGCTCCCCTCAGCAGTGTATTTCAATAGATCATCCTGTTCTGGTCTCCACTCTGTCTCTGGTGAATCCTTTCACCAGCCCCCCCCCCCCCCAGCACCTCTGACCTACACCCCAGCTCTTTTATGCATAAATAAACAGTAAGAGAAAAAAGAGTATCCTATAAGGGAACACCAATGAGACTGTCTGTGGACTTTTCAGTAGGAACCTTACAGACAAGGGAATGACAGGAGTTATTTAAAATATTCATAGAAAAAGATTTCTAGCCTAGAATCCTTTACACTTTGAGATTAATTTTCAAGATAAGGAGGTAAGGAGGGCCTCCCCTGGTGGTGCAGCGGTTGAGCGCTGAGTTGCAAGGCTGCCCGCAGCCTCTGCAGCGCCAGTTCAATCCCCGGCCACCGACGAGGGTCCCACAAAAAAAAAAAAAAAAGGAGGTAAGGAGTTTCACTGAAAAGTAAAAACTAAAAGAATTTATTAACACCAAGCTGCACATGACAGAAGTACTAAAGGGATATTGTATGGCTACAGAACGACAAATATACAAGTAAGAAGACACCTAAATTATACAACATGGAGGAGAAAAAGAATAACAATCTGGTCTAAGAATAACTGCTGAGAGGAGCAGTGGGTGAGATAGGAGAGGTCTGCTGCACCTTGCGGTTTAGGTCCCTGGCTGGGGATTGAACTCATGACACATGGTTCAATGTTCACTCATGGTAATAGCTTGATAGCTCTGTGTCTTTAACCTCTGTGCCACCAGGGAGGCCCTCAATATTTAACTATTACAAATAAAGTCAATGAGGTCCTCCCTGGTGGCACAGGGGTTAAAGTCTCAGCGCTATCTCCAGCCATTGCAGCATGAGTTAACCAAGGAGCTAACCCACATGGCACGCAGACCTCTCCTGTCTCGCCCGCTGCTCCCCTCAGCAGTGTATTTCAGTAGATCTGCCTGTTCTGCTCCACACTGTCTCTGGTGAATCCTCTCACCCCCTACACCTCTGGCCTACACATCAGTTCTTGTATGAATAAATAAATAAAAATAAATCTAAAAAAAAAAAGTCACTGTGATTTTATCACTGTTGATATACTTGCATATGTATCCTTATAGGCTATATACCTAGAAATTGATTAGTGTAGTCATTTTTTAAAAGTTTTTTTTTTTTTTATTTATGTATACAAGAACTGGGGTACAGGCCAGGAGTGCTGGGGGAACATGAGAGGATTCACCAGAGACAGAGTGGGGAGCAGAACAGGCAGACTGACTGAAATACACTGCTGAGGGGAGCAGAGGGCGAGACAGGAGAGGTCTGCTGTGCCATGTGGGTCAGCTCCCTGGCTAAGGATCAAACTTATGCTGCAGTGGCTAGCCAGAGCTTGGTAGCACTGTGTCTTTAACCCCTGCACCACCAGGGAGGCCCAGTGTAGTCATTTGAAGATTTATTTCTTTATTTTTTTGAAGATTTATTTATTTATTTATGCAAGCACTGGGTATAGTCAGAAGCGCACCAGAGCGGGGAGCAGAGCAGGCAGAAGGACCGAAGTACACTGCTGAGGGGAGTAGCGGGCGGCAGGAGAGGTCTGTGCGCTATGTGGGACCCTCCTCCGGTGGCCGGGGAGCAGCCAGGGATCGAACCGGCGCAGCAGAGGCTGCGGGCAGTTTCACAACCCAGCGCTCAACCGCTGCACCACCGGGGAGGCCCACAGTGTAGTCATTTTCAACTTCATAGTAGATACCTATCTCTGTTTTCCAAAGTGACTAAACTGACTTATACCTACCTGAAGTGTATGTGAAAGTCCCCCATTGCACATTCTCCCCCACTTGTGGAATTTTAGCCCTTTTGGTGAGTGTGAAGTGGGTATCTCATTATGTGTTTAATTTGTATTTTCATGATGATCTAATCTGTGAGATTTCACACATTCACTAGACATTTGGATTTCTTTTTATGCATTACATAATTTTTCATATTTATATTGGGGTGTCTTTTTCCTTATTGTTTTAAAGCTGTTGTTTATATATTATGTACATGAATACATTTTATGTGTTGTATGTACTTTTTCCCACTCCCTACTCTTTTTTTTCCCCTTAATGGTGATGATTTTAAAAAAAATGTAAAATTCTTAATTTTAATTCTTAATTTTAATGAAGTGAAATATAACATTCATTTTCCTGTTAGTTGTGTTAGTATGAGTTCCCCAGAAACCAGGGCCTCATTTTATTATTAGAGAGTCCAGAGAGCAGGTGTGACATTATGGGGAATAAGGCAGGAAAGAAAGGACAACCAACAGGAGGATGTTTCATTAAGTGGCCATAGCCACTGTTGTGTTTGGGGACTGTCCTCATTAAACAAACTACAGATTATCATGTGGGATGGGTGAAGTAAGGGAAGAAATGGAGAAAATTTATTCACTGGATCCTATCTCCCATTGATCAAAATCCCACCCCATGGGCTATTATCTCCCTCATACTTCCAGGTTGCACATATGAGTTTATACCTTATAAAATGGGCAAATAAAACCCTTTGCTGTCATGTACTGTTTAGGATTTCCAAACCCATTTTAGTGAGGTTAATTAATTCAAACCACAGATTGAATCTATAAAATCTTATTTTCTCATTGGTTATGAGATCCAACTAGGAACATGTGATATTGGCATTTTTACTCACTGAGCAGGGAATGCCTATGCTCAATTCTCGTGTAAATGTTGTAGAGCAACCCCGATACAAAACGGGGTGCCTGACTGTGGGTCCTCACCCACGCGCTTAAAAGGACTTATCAATGCTCTACTGCAGGCACACGTGAAAGGTTAATAAAAGGTTTATTTACAAGGGAAGGGGAAATGAGGAAATGTACAGCTCTGGGAGAAAAGTGGGAGACAAAGTTTTAAATGAGTCCTACCCAATCCACCCATCAGGAATCCCAAAATGGCGCTCTCAGAGCTGGCCGCCAGCCAGGAGCGGTGAAGCCAGGAGGCGAGCGATCGCAAGCCCGAGAGCCCAAGGCCCACGTGTTTGGTTTTTTATATCCAACCTGGCTGCCCAACTCCACCCTCAGGTCCCAGCCACCCTCCCTTGGTGGTGATGGGATTTGTCTTTCCCAGATTCTTGATGGCTTTAGTCTGGAGTGGGGTGGGGTCCACAAAGCCTGTATGGGATTATCTCAGGACATCATTTCCCCCTAACATAAAGATTGCCATCATTGGTCTCCCCGGTGGCGCAGCGGTTGAGCGCTGGGCTGCGAAGCTGCCCGCAGCCTCTGCAGCGCCGGCAGGGTCCCACATGGCGCGCAGACCTCTCCTGCCGCCCGCTGCTCCCCTCAGCAGTGTACTTCAGTCCTTCTGCCTGCTCTGCTCCCCACTCTGGCTCTGGTGAATTCTCTCACCCTCCCGTGCTTCTGACTGTACCCAGTGCTTGTATAAATAAATACATAAATCTTTAAAAAAAAAATTGCCATCATTTTCGTCCTCCCACCACTTGGCACACAGCTTCCTATAAAGCTACAGCCCTAAGCGGAAGTTTGGCAATAGTTTTGTTCAGCTTGCATCTATGTGCAGGGGTAGCCCTGGCTTCAGGCTAAAATCTGGACTAGGGCCTCCGCCTTCTAGGAGGTACTTACATATCTACTTAGATGAGTTAACTCTCTGACAGCTATCTTTCTGGATTTATTGCAAGTTCCAGGAGTTCTGTGACTTCAACATATTCACAGAAGGACTTATTTTGTTTCAGAGTCTAGGTCTCTTTACTTTTTTCTAAGTACCTGTGATTGCGATATGTCTGCTCTGTGTGTGTATGAATGTGTGTGTGTGTAAGTTGTAATCTACCTCTCCATTTTTGTCAGAACTCTACTGAGAGTTTCTTGGATTGATAATAGACCACAATTGTTCTCCGGGATAGGACAGACTGCATCCAGTCATGTGCTGGCCTGTAAATTCTCTCTCTCTCTCTCTTTCTCTTTCTCCTCTCTGTTTTCTCACTCCCTGCAAATAAATTCTGATAATTTTGTTTCTCCTATGTGTCTGCTTTTGAGTCTGTTATAGGACAGGGAGAGGGGCAGCCCAAACCCGGTTCTGCCATCCGCCGCATCAACACAAAACATATGAGACTTTAATGGGAAGGAACTTTAATAAAACTAGGAAACAATACAGGTAAGGCAAAGAGTCTAGTTTCTAATCAAGCACCCAAATTTACCCATCCCCTCGTGGGTAAAAGTCCATCCATATGGGATCGGCCCAGAGCAAGGCCCCAAAGCCTGCCACAAGTCTAAAGCATCTTCCAGTGGGGACCCACAGCAAAGGGTCAGAAATAACCAGACAAGCCCGGAAGGAAAAGAGCAAAATCAACATCAAGATAAAAACTGCCATTGTCACCTCCCCACGGGTCTCACCCACATCTGTATCACCCAGTCCACGACCAAAAGACAAGCGCAGTTTCTTTACGTGTCTCTAGGCTCCATGCGCCTCTTCCAGGTCTCCCGGCTCCATCCTGCTTCCTTCCTCAGTCTCTTCTTCAGCTTCTCCTCTTCCTGCTCAGCTCCACCCTCCCTTGGGTGGGGCAGGGAACCTCCCCCTTTCCTGGGGACCACCCTGTTACAAGTCATGTGTTGCAGTCCTAGGTGCATGGGTGAGGATCATTCCCTCCTCACTTTGCTCCAATTCAGCATTACTAGTCATCCATATTGACTCTATAAGAAAATGAGATTTGTGTTGGGTAGTTATCTGTGGGATTTGTATTTTCTCTCTCTCTTTAAAGATTTCTTTTTATTTTTTACTTATGCATACAAAAACTGGTGTAGGCCAGAGGTGGGGGGGTGTTGCCTAGAGGATTCACCAGAGACAGAGTGGGGAGCTAAACAGGCTGATCCACTGAAATACACTGTTGAGGGGAGCAGCGGGCGAGACAGGAGAGGTCTGCTGTGCTGTTTGTGTTTGCTTCCTGACTGGGGATCAAACTCATGCTGAAGTGGCTGGTGATATACTTGATAGTGCTGAGACTTTAACCCCAGTGCCACCAGGGAGGGCTGTCTTCTCTTTTTGCCCTGGGGAAGAAAGGAGGTCTTTCCTTTTTCCTAAATCCAAGCTACATAGTGCTCCATGTGCATCCTCCAGCTTCAGGTTGTTTGGCATGTGTTTCTTGGGGACTGGAAATCTATAAGGACTGATGACCTAACTCCTACATGAGGAAGTTCTAAAGCAGAAAGCTAGTTGTCTGCCCTAAGATGGCAAGTGAGATTGTAACCATATCCCTGTGATACCCAGAAGCAATAGGACAAGGCAACTTTGTTGGGGTTGAGGCTTGGTGGCCTCAGCCTGCCACCTGCAGGTGTCCTGCCCTCACCCCAGCCAGGCCAGCTCTAGCCATAGCTCTCTGGAGCCAACAGGCCCACAAGCCTGCCCTGATCCTAACCTGAATGCAAGTCTGTCTAGGCAGGGGCTGGTTTTATCCCCCTTTTATATCTGGCTCAGGATCCTAAATGGACAAATCAGAGATGAGCTAAATGGATGAGCTAAACCAATCATGTCTGAGCTCTGTAGCTGTTATTCAACCTTGAGTTAATTTATATGGATTGAAAATGGAAAATGACCTGTTTGATGCTAAATGGTCCAATCAGATGCTTTGGATTGAAAATGGTCAATTCAGGCTTATAGAATGGGGGGGGGGGGCTAAAGAAGATTTCAGGCATAGCAAGAGCCAACTTAAGTCAGCAGCTGGCCTCTGAAGAGAGAAGGAGTCATGGAGTCAGCAGCCAGCCTCCAAAAAGACAAGTCAGTCAGCAGCCAACCTCTGAAGAGAGAAGAAGCATTTATCAGACCACCTTTGAAGAAGGATCATTCAGCAAATGCCTCCTGAAAAGAGAGAAGGATCAAGTAGTAAACCTCTATGGGTTCACCAGACCTCCTTAGTTGTCTAGACTTCCAGACCTCCATAGACGTTCAGAGACTCAACCACTGCATCTGCCTCCAGTCCTCCCTCTGCCCCTGCAAGGGGCACAGTCTGCTTCTGCCTGGTGTCTCAAAGTGGTATCTGCTATTGGTGTTTGCCAGCAGCTCATAGAGAACTGTCCGCCCTCTCTGGTTCTCTGGCACTGTATCCCAGTGCTATTGAGTCCATTGCTGTCGTGTCTGATATCTGGCTCAGTCTTTAGATTGCAGCTGTGGGCTACTGTATTAGCACCTCATCTTCCATGAATGGTTTTTTAGGGACTTTTGGACCTTGTGGACACTATCTGGGGTGAGACTGTCAGCCACTCGTGGCCTTAGAAACTCTTTCCTTGTCCCCAATCTCTTGTCTGTTAAATAAACCCTGTTATTATTAGACTCTGAGCATGAGTGGTCTTGCAGTTGTGCACATGGGTGAGAACCCATTAACAGCCACCTGTTCCCCCCGCCCACTCCTTGTCCCTTGAGTACTGTCTTGGGCACTGTTGTAGTACTGTGGGTTTTTTGTTTGTTTGTGGGTTTGGTGTTTTTTTTGTTTTTTTGTTTTTTTTTTTTTTGCTTTAAAAAGACAGGTTTACTAGGAAAAAACAAAGAAAAAAAGAGACACATGTGCAGACACATGGGAACAGTCTTGTGACAAGAACAGCTATAACACTATGTTTTAAGTACTCTTTTTTTTTTAGATTTATTTATTTATGTATACAAGAACTAGGGTAGAAGTCAGAGGTGTGGGGGGTGAAAGGATTCACCAGAGACAGTGTCTACAGAGTGCGGAACAGAACAGGCAGATTGACTGAAATACACTGCTGAAGGTAGCAGCGGGCGAGTCAGGAGAGGTCTGCTGCTCCATGTGGGTAGCTCCCTGGCTGGGGATCAAACTTGTGCTATGGTGGCTACAGATTGTTTCATAGGTTGTCTTAACCCCTGCCCCACCAGGGAGGCCCATTAAGTACTCTTTTTTAAAAAAAAGATTTATTTATTTATGCATACAAGAACTGGGGTATAGGCCAGAGGTGAGAGGGGTGAGAGGATTCACCAGAGACAGAGTGGGGAACAGAACAAGAAGAAGGACCAAAGTACACTCCTGAGGGGAACAGCAGGCGAATTAGAGGTCTGCTGCACCATGTGGGTAGCTCCCTGGCCACGGATTGAATTGGTGCTGCAGTAGCTGCAGATAGCTTCATAGGTTGCACCTCAACCTCTTGCGCCATCAGGGAGGCCCAAGTACTCTTGTACTCTTTTAAAATGATTGACCCGGGGAATGAGTTGCCCTTGCCAGTAGGACAATAACGCATGAGTTGTCCTATGAACCTAGCAGGAATTCAACCTGGAGTTATTCCCATGATAGATGCCCAGAAAGGAATTACAGGAGAATATTACATTGAGTGACTCTCTAGAAGGCCAAAGACAGAGAGAGAGGGGAGTCAGGCAGTCAATCAGAATTGGGCCATTGTCTATGTTCCAGCAGGAGAAGCATATAAAGAACCCACAAAAGTGGGGTCTCCCTGGTGGCACAAGGGTTAAAGACAGAGTTATCACGCTACCTCCAGCCACTGCAGCATGAGTTTGATCCCCTGCCGGCCAGGGAGCTAGCCCACATGGTGCAGCAGACCTCTCCTGTCTCATCCTATGCTCCCCTCAGTAGTGTATTTCAGTAGATCCGCCTGTTCTGCTCCCCACTCTCTCTGGAGAATCCTCTGATCCCAGCACCTCTGGCCTACACCCCAGTTCTTGTATGCACAAATAAACAAATCTTTTAAAAAGTGAAAAAAAAAAGATTAAAAAAAAAGAAACCACAAAAGTGACAGGTGAGAGAGAGTGGACATATTGAGCCCTCCATGTCCATAGGAAACCAACTTTCAAACATAACTACACTGCAGGAAGGAATATACCCTAAACCCCTAACTGATTAATCAGTCTCATAATAAGTCTAGTTACTTCTCCTGTACCAAATCATGGAGAAAGCAGGGTGGAAAAGAGCAGCGGCACAGTGGAAAAGGAGTAAACTAGGGAGCAAAGAGATGTGTAAAAGCCTAGAATTTCTCTCTTCTTCAGGGCAGGCTTCACTTTCTAACACAGGCAAGAACTGGAAAAGGGGAGAATCTTTAGCTTGAAAATGTTTCAAGTTGTAATTGTTACCCTGAACAAGACATTTCACTACTACAAAAAGATGACTTGTGTAACTGAAAAATACTTGAAGGGATCTATAAGAGATTTCATATATCAGGGCTTCCCCGGTGGCGCAGCGGTTGAGCGCTGGGTTGGGAAGCTGCCCGCAGCCTCTGCAGCGCTGGTTCGATTCCCGGCTGCTCCCCGGCCACCGGAGGAGGGTCCCACATGGCGTGCAGACCTCTCCTGCGCCCGCTGCTCCCCTCAGCAGTGTACTTCGGTCCTTCTGCCTGCTCTGCTCCCCGCTCTGACTCTGGTGAATTCTCTCACCCTCCCACGCTTCTGACTGTACCCAGTGCTTGTATAAATAAATAAATAAATAAATAAATATTTAAAAAAAAAGTGCCTGGATATTTGTCCCTATCTATCCTACCAAGATTTTTTTTTTAAAAAAGAGAGATTTCATATATGACATGGAAAGAACTATTGATATATAATAGGGCAGGTGCTTTGGGGAAGCAGTAGAGTTTTCCAGGTGTATACCATGGTGGCCAGTTCCCTTGATAAAAGTAGTTATTCATTATCAAAGAAGGTTTGGCGGTAAAAAGTTGATATAGCGCCTCCCCGGTGGCACAGCGGTTGAGCGCTGGGTTGCGAAGCTGCCCATAGCCTCTGCAGCGCCGGTTCGATCCCCGGCTGCCGGCAAGGGTTCCACATGGCTCGCAGACCTCTCCTGCCACCCGCTGCTCCCCTCAGCAGTGTCCCTAGGTCCTTCTGCCTACTCTGCTCCCCGCTCTGGCTCTGGTGAATTCTCTCACCCTCCCCGCGCTTCTGTCTGTACCCAGTGCTTGTACAAATAAATAAATAAATAAATAAATAAATAAATAAATCTTAAAAAAAAAAAAGTTGATACAGCATGTAACTAGCGGTGATTTAAAATGTATTGACACCTGGACCTCCCTGGTGGCATAGGTGATAAAGTCACAAGACCCAAAGTCCGGAATGTGAAATTTAAATGCCCATAGGGAGCAGGGGATAATGTTTGGGAGTGCAGTAAGCTGCATTTAAGCAAAGCTAATAAAAATTGTACTACAGTATGGTGTAAACACATGCCACTATAAACATGAAATTGGATATATTTTATTTTCCCCTCCAGTGGAGTGTTTTTTTTAAAAAAAATAATTTATTTTTTAAAGATTTATTTATTTATACATACAAGAACAGGGGCACAGGCCAGGGGTGCGAGGGCTGGGGGGGGTGGCGGGGTGAGAGGATTCACCAGAGACAGAGTTGGGAGCAGAACAGGAGGATTGACTGAAATGAACTGCTGAAGGGAGCAGTGGGCAAGACAGGGGAGGTCTGCCGCGCCATGTGGGTAGCTCCCTGGCTGGGGATGGAACTCTTGTTGCAGTGGCTGTGGGTAGCTTCATAGGTTGCTTCTTAACCCCTTGAACCACCAGGGAGGCCCTGGAGAGAGAGAGAGAGAGATACTTTTTTTTAAGATTTATTTATACAAGAGCTGGGGTACAGGCCAGAGGCTCAGGAGGGTGAGAGGATTCACCAGAGACAGAGTGGGGAGCAGAAGAGCCAGATGGATCGACAGCACTGCTGAGGGGAACAGCGGGTGAGATAGAAGAGGTCTGCCGCGCCATGTGCATATCTCCCTGACTGGCCAGGAATCTAATCTGTGCTGCAGAGGCTGCAAACAGTTTCACAGCGCTGCACTTAACCCACTGTGACACCAGGGAGGCCCGGCTCTGGATATATTTTACATTTGAAATAGAAATGATAGGGATAAATCAGGAAACAGAAACCTTTTATTTATTTTTCTTTTAAAAAAGATTTATTTATTTATACACACAAGAACTGAGGAAGAGGCCAGAGATGGGGGGAGTGAGAGGATTCACCAGAGAGAGTGGGGAGCAGAATAGGCAGATCCACTGAAATACACTGCTGAGGGGAGCAGTGGGTGAGACAGGAGGTCTGCTGTGCCATGTGGGTCACCTCCCTGGCCAGGGATTGAACTGGTGCTGCAATGGCTGCCAATACCTTTGTAGTGCTGACACTTAACCTCTTGCCAGGGAGGCCCCAGAAACCTTTATAATCACACTTGTCTTTGTTCTGTCTTTGCTTTGGAATCAAAAACCATCTTCATACCAATTTCAGGTTTTGTATTTCCAGGTGGTACATGAAAAAAATGTCACACCATTTTTTGAGACAGATTTTGGTTTGGCAGACAGGGTAGAGGTCCTGTGGAGAGTGGAAAATTTTTTTTTGTTTGTTTTTTTAAAAATTTTTTTGAAGATTTATTTATTTATTTATACAAGCACTGGGTACAGTCAGAAGCATGGGAAGGTGAGAGAATTCACCAGAGCCAGAGCGGAGAGTAGAACAGGCAGAGTGACAAAGTACACTGCTCAGGGGAGCAGTGGGCAGCAGGAGAGGTCTGCCCGCCATGTGGGACCCTCACCGGTAGCCGGGATTAAACCAGTGCTGCAGAGGCTGCGGCCAGCTTCACAGCCCAGAGCTCAACCACTGCGCCACCAGGGGAGGCCCAGAGAGTGGAAAATTACCTGAGGCCCTGTGCCTCAAGGATGAGAGCCTAAAACCCCTGCAGAGTAGGAGAGAGGGATGGTGGTCCTGGGCTCCAAGCTGCCATGTGTTAATCTTCAGGGAGCTATCTCCCTGTAGTGACAGGAAGGGCACAGGGCAGGATCTCTATGATCCTACGCATACGGGTAAAGGAGAATCCTGGAGCCCTCGGTGGCTTTTCAGGCTTTTATTGCCATTTACCAGGTACACAGCAGGCAGAGGTGCCAGGCGGCCGGGAGGCTGGTAGGCCTCCCAGCCGCCGGCGAATCTTCATTCTTTCTGGGGCTCTCAGGCGTTGTCTTGTGGTAGCGTTCTCTCTCTTCTGCTTCTCTTTCATTCTTTTTTTTAAAAAGATTTATTTGTTTATTTATTTATACAAGCACTGGGTACAGTCAGAAGCGCGGGAGGGTGAGAGAATTCACCAGAGCCAGAGCGGGGAGCAGAGCAGGCAGAGGGACCGAGGTACACTGCTGAGGGGGCAGCGGGCGGCAGGAGAGGTCTGCGCGCCATGCGGGACCCTCCTCCGATGGTCGGGGAGCAGCTGGGAATTGAACTGTCGGGGCTGCCCTATAACAGAACCAGCGCTGCAGAGGCTGCGGGCAGCTTCACAACCCAGCGCTCAACCGCTGCGCCACCTGGGAGGCCCATCTCTTTCATTCTTCTCCTGCACTTATTCTACTCTTGTTCTCTTCTGGTGCTTCTGATCCTCTCTCTTGCTTGTTTTCCTCTGATGTTCTGCTGGTATCCTCCTGACTCCACCCTTAAAAGCCCAGTCTCAGCCCAGGTGTACCCACCTATGCATGCTGACACCCTACTCCAGGGACACACCATCAGGCATGCATTCAGGACAGCAGGGATCCATCATCAATCGTAATGGTGGGAGGGCAGAAAAACCTGACAATCATTTACCCTACACTCCCCATGGTTGCGTGTATTCAACTGATAGAGGCTCGTTTAAGAGGCTTGGTAAGCCTTTTGGCCCCCTCTTCTTCTTTTTTTAAATAATGTTATTTATTTATTTGTGCATACAAGAGCTGGGGTACTGGCCAGAGGTATGGCGGGGTGAGAGGATTCGCCAGAGGAGAGCAGGGAACAGAACAGGCAGATCAATGGAAGTACACTCCTGAGCGTAGCAGCAGGGGAGTCAGGAAAGGTCTGCTGCTCCATGTGGGTTCCTCCCTGGCGGTCCAGGGATTGAACTCGCGCTGCAAAGGCTGCAGAGAGCTTTGCAGGCTGCATCTTAATCCCTTGCCCCACCAAGAAGGCCCTGGAACCCCTAATCTATGCTTAATAAAATTTCTGTCCATGTCACTTTCTTCTTGGGCCCTAGACAAGAACACTCACAAGATCCTGCTACTCTACTAATGTGTAAGCTGTTTTGGTTTTTTTTTTTAAGATTTATTATTTAGGGTCTCCCTGGTGGCGCAGCGGTTGAGCACTGGGTTGCGAAGCTGACCGCAGCCTCTGCAGCATCGGTTTGATCCCCGGCCACCCGGTGAGGGTCCCACATGGCGTGCAGACCTCTCCTGCCTCCCGCTGCTCCCCTCAGCAATGTTTAAGATTTATTTATTTATTTATTTATACAAGCACAGGGGTAACAGGTCAGAGGCGTGGGAGGGCGAGAGAATTCACCAGAGACAGAGCGGGGAGCAGAACAGGCAGAAGGACCAAACCGAAGACACTGCTGAGGGGAGCAGAACAGGCAGAAGGACCAAACCGAAGACACTGCTGAGGGTAGCAGCAAGCGAGACCAGGAAAGGTCTTTCCCGCCATGTGGGTTGCTCCGAGGCCCGCGGGGATCGAACTGGCACTGCAGAGGCTGCGGACAGCTTCACAGCGCGGCGCTCAACCCGCTGCGCCACAGGGGAGGCCCTAATGTTTAGGTTTTATTTTGAAGAGTTTGGTTAGGGTCAACTTTTTCATGTTTTGGTCACTGTTACTCTTCTCTTGTGAGTTGTCTTTTCTTGAATTTTCTCAGTATTCAGGGCCCCGGGAATGGTAACTTCTATACCACAAGTATAAGGGAAATTTCGGTATAAGGTTGCGAGGAAGGAGTCAGAATAGCTCATTAGAAAAAACTCTTCTAAACTAAATCTGTTAAGATATGAACCCCTGGCGATGAGTGGTTATCTCTATGATCAAAAGTGTTTTAGGTGAGAGAGAGAGAGAGAGAGAGAGAGAGAGAGAGAGAGAGAGAGAGAGAGAGAGAGAGACTCTCCCTGATTTCAGGAAAAGTGACTCTCCAGAAATCAGGTGAACTGGAAAGTAAGCTGATGGTTGGTTGTCCTGCGGTTCATGGGAGCCACACTAACGCGGTTGCTGTTGTCAAGGCGCACAATCTCCGAGGCATTAGCGCCAAGTAAATTAACGGGTCGGGAGCCCGGGGAAAGGCGAAGATGCTCCCAGCGCCCGGAAGGCGGCCGCTCCCGCGGGGCGGGCGCTCCGGGCAGACCCGGCACGGCTCGAGCTAACCCCTTTCCTTGGGTCTCGGCGGGGGCGCCCACCCAGGACGGAGGTCTCGGGGTCACGTGGACGCCAGCGGAGGGGAAGTGGGCGGCTCGGCGGCCGCCATCTTGCGGGCCTGGGGGCGGGGCGTGCGTCACGCAGGTCGCGCGCTTCATTTCCCTGCCCGTGGCCCAGCCTCGCGCCGGCTTCCGCGCTCCGCCCCGCCGCTGGCCCCGGCGGTGGCTCCCTCCGTGGAGGAGCCGGGAGCCCGGAGG